>NC_083418.1:44003369-44675244 GCF_020745735.1 Hemiscyllium ocellatum | reverse complement strand
TAAGACACTCTACACTGACTACACGCATACACTTTCTCACACTCACAACCCCCAACCCAGACAGATACGTGTGCACACGCATACACACACACACACACACACACACACACACACACACACACACACACACACACACACACACACACACACACAGACCCATATGCACGCATATATTTTGTGGGGTGAATTTGTACTTGCAGGGTTACGTTGTACTTTGCTCAAAATCTGCATGCATTCATGTAAAACTGTGAGCTCAAATACTGCATGAATTCTTGTAAAACTCTGTTATCTCACTTTTTAGATCAGAATCAATCTAAACATCATGGCATAGAAAGAGAATACGGGGGCCAACACCTTCAACATATTGTCTAGCTATCACCCATTGTTAACAGCTAACCTGAGAATGCAACTTTTAAAAAATGGTTTTGTGATTTACACATGAAAGAAGTGAAACTATCATGGTATTTAAATGGATGAAAGACTTAACAATCAATTTTTCAATGTATAATTTCAGTTACATCACACTGTAAATATTTGCTATAAATTCTGTGTGTTAGGATTGAGCCCTCCACTATCACCTGAAGAAGGAGCGATGCTCTGAAAGCTAGTGTGCTTCCAATTCAACCTGTTGGACTATAACCTGGTGTTGTGTGATTTTTAACTTTGCTAAAATGAAGGCAGTCTATTGTAAGCCAGTCACTAGGTCAGGGTATTTCAATCAACGAGTTGGAAGAAAGTCAAACAGGAACTGCCCAATTTTCAGAGTAACACTCTTAGTGCTCAAAGGGAAGTTGTATAATTAGGGGCGTAGACTTGCACTTGTCAGCCTTGTTATCTGGGTGCTATGGGTGATACTTGGGGACTAAATGGCCAATGAAAAATGCACAATGCCTTATTTGCAATAGAGATATTAGTGTGTATAATATAGTGCAGTTAATGTCTACTAAAATATGTAGAGCAAGAAGGACAAATGCTGTTTTCATGCTATTGGTGCAATATTGGAACTGAACAGTCCAGCTGAAACTCTTTCATAGCCACACAAAGCTGAATATCTGTAAAGCAGCAGAAAGGACCCTCCCAGCACTATTTATTCATTTCAGCAAGTAGTTACTTCTGGTTGTTTCTATGGATCTACAAATACTTGTTGCACATGTTGGTACTTGGGAAAAAGCAGACCAAGGTCTGTGGTAGCATATTGCATGCTACACAACCTCACTTCATGTTGGGATTGACCATGCCATCATCCATATGGAAAATGAGAAGGAGAGGGCAATATTAAAGGAAGGAGGCAATTTAAACAGTTTTACAGCTTGTGTGTTCATCTTAAACTCATCCAAAGACAAAACCAATAATGGCAACTCCAACATCCGAATCAGTAACAATCTTAAACCTTAGCTTCCCTTTTTCACTTGACATAATGGTGTTTGTTTGGTCATTATGCTGAAATAAAAGCCATCAGCAAATTGGGTGGAGTCAAAACAATTTCAACATGAACTCTTCCAGAAGATTCCTATACAATATCATCCCCCGAGCATTTTGCCCCTAGTTAATCATCACACATTAATATCTATAACTATATTATATTACCAGGAAACTATCTCTCCCTAATCTCAGACTTCTTAAATAACCATGATGTGGAAGTACCACTGCTGGACTGGGATGGCCAATGTTATAAATCACACAACACTAGATTGTAGTCCAACAGGTTTTTTTGAAAGCACAAGCCTTTGGAGCGCTGCCCCTTCTTCAGGTAGCTAGTGGGACAGGATCGTCGGACACAGGATTTATAAGTGAAAGATCAAAGTGCCACACAACTGATGCGATATATTAGACAAACTTAGATGGTTGTTCAGTGTAAAATCACTTGGTATGCTGGAATGCAGGATTCGAATGATTAATATATAGATCCTAGAATTTTTTTCAAGTCACAGCTCTGATATAATTTAAGGTTTGATCAGTATAAAAATAATTGCCGGGTGGCACAATGGCTCAGTAGTTAGCACTGTTGCTTCATAGTGCCAGGAACCTTGGTTAGATTCCAGTCTAAGTGACTGTCTGTGTGGAGTTTGCACATTCTCCCAGTGTCTGCGTGGGTGTTCTCTGGGTGCTCAGGTTTCTTTCCACAATCCAAAGATGTGAAAGTTAGGTGAATTGGCCATGCTAAATTGCCCATAGTGTTAAGGCGCATTAGTCATGGGATAAAAATAGGGTAAAAAAATGGGTCTGGGTGGGTTCAGCGTGGACTTGTTGGGCAAAATGGCCTGTTTCCACCCTGTAGGGAATCTAATAAAACAGGTGATATCTCAGCTCAGACAATGAAGTAAAGGTGTGAGGTTAGAGTCTGTCTGTATCCCAAGTTGGAGTCAGACTGGTTTTATTTCAAAAGTCGGAATTTATAAAATGCCACATTGACTTACTGCCTACAGATTTTGCGCTTCTTGAACAAAATAAAATGTATCTGAAAATACAAATTTACAAATGCAAATTCACCCCATAGATATATATGTGTAGGTGCAAGTGTGTTTATGTCTGCATGTGTTTGAGGGAGAGGGAAAGTGTGTCTGTGGGGTGGGGTTGAGGGAATGGTGGTGGGAGGGAAGAGAGTGTGTGTGTGTGTGTGTGTGTGTGTGTGTACGCGCATGTAGGCATGCTTGATAGATTGTGTACATGAGGGTGAGACAGTATATGACTGAGAGGGTGTGCGTGTGAGAGAGAGGGTCTGTGTTTGTGTGTGAATGTGTCAATGTGTGACAGTGTGCGCATATATGTATTTGTGTGTATGTGTGCTTCTGTGTGAGTTTTTGTGTGAGAATGTAAAGCACAGTGGGGTCACCTGTCATGAGACATGAACCCAAGGTCTTGGTTGAGACCATCCTCATGGGTACCGAACTTGGCTATCAGCCTCTGCTCAGTGACTCTGCGTTGTTGTGTGCCTCAAAGTCTGCCTTGGAGGATGGTCACCTGAAGATCTGAGGCTGAATGTCCTTTACCGCTGAAGTGATCCCCAACTAGGAGGAAACATCCCTATCTGACGATAGTTGTGTGGTGTCCATTCACCCATTGTCGTAGTGTCTGCATGATTTTGTCAATATACATGCCTGGGGGCATCCTTGCCTGCAGCGTATGAGATAGACGACATTAGCTGAGTCACAGGAGTACCTTCTGTGTGCATAGTGGGTGGTGTCCCCACATGTAATGGTAGTTTCCATGTCAACACTCTGACATGTCTTGCAGTGATTGCCATGACAGGGTTTTATGGTTTTGTGGCCAATATTGTCCTGAAGACTGGGTAGTTTGCTGCGAACAATGATCTGTTTATGGTTTGGTGGTTATTTTAAGGCAAGAAGTGGAAGTGTAGGGAAGGTGTTCACCTTCATCGATAACGTGTTGCAGTCTGCA
The DNA here is from genome assembly GCF_020745735.1 of Hemiscyllium ocellatum. Lineage (NCBI taxonomy): Eukaryota > Metazoa > Chordata > Chondrichthyes > Orectolobiformes > Hemiscylliidae > Hemiscyllium > Hemiscyllium ocellatum. The sequence continues at coordinate 44,671,845 of NC_083418.1, read as the reverse complement.
AAGAACACGGCATAGTTTCTCTGCTCCCAGGAAGTACTGGATGATATTGTTTGTATCCTGTGTCTGTCTCCTGAGGAGATCATTACGGTTTCTCGCTGTGGCACATCGGACCTGGCGATTAATGTGTTGAGGATCATAGCCCGTTCTTATGAGGCTGTCCTTCAGCACCTTCAGGTGTCTGTCGCATTCCTCCTCATCTGAATAGATCCTGTTTATAATTATAGCTTGTCCGTAGGGGATGGCTTTGTTAATATGTTTAGGGTAGAAGGTAGAGAAAGGCAGACTGGATACTTCACACTTTCAGACTTGGAAGAATGATCAGTATTTTACTTGAAGACTGTTGACTTTCATTGTGATTTGTGTACTTTATCTTGGAGATCTTTAAACTCCTGAACTTGCTTTGTAGAGGTACTCTTCTATACTAACTCAAGTGTGTGCCCCATAATATCACCAATAACTTTTGTGAATGCTTATCCTGGAAGACAGCTGTTCTGTTAAACAAATCCATTCTTTCTTGGAGCATGATGGATTCCTCGAAGATATAATAACTTTCTAGTTTTAACATGAACTCTTTTTTTGCAATCGCCTATTTGCTTAAACCAAGCAATTTTCTCACATTGATCTTCCCTTGAATCTATGGACATTGGTTTTATTCCTACGGAGTTGTATGCAATTTTGTGACTACACAGAACATCTTTAGTCACTCTTTGTGATTGTTTGACTATTGAAGTAATCTTTTCTACTGCAGTCATGTTACTGGTAGGTTGCTACTCACTTAGCACTATCACTGTCCCAAACACTGCAATTCTGCCCCACTAATGTGTTGTTCAGCTTGATCAGTCTTGTTTCTTTTAAGATTTTCAATCTTGTGTTCCACATGGTTCTCTGACCTCAAACCTCTGTGCAAGTAATATATTTCTTTCCATTTCTTCTAAATGTGCTTTTTAATATCCATTGTTGCAAAGCTCTTTTTTTATATCTGTAACATTTTAATAGCCCTTGTAATTCATTGTTCTTAAGTTTATATTTGTGCATTCACAAATAACTTTGTAGCTGTAGAATTCACTACATTCTACAGTATTTTCATTATATGTACATCTTTTAAAATTTGTATTCCTAGAGCACTGCATTACATTCTCAATTAACCTTTAGTTTGTATGACTGGTGGTTTTGTAATGATTTACGACTTTCAACTTGTGAAATGCTGTTTCTTTGTAATACAGTATCTTTCTGTTGTTTACTGGATTTTCCTGGCCTGTTTCAGTTTTTCTCATCTTTTTTTAAATGACCAAAATGGTGGTTTCCCTTTTCCAGGGTTTTTCCACCCTCTGAAGCCAAGATGAACTTTTCCTTGCTCTTTCTAGGCAAAATAGACATGTTCCCAACTTTTGTTACCTAAAGGCTTAAGCACTTACTTCCACAAAAAATTTCAAATAAAGTAAATGACTTGGATGAAGGTGTGCTTGCCAAATTTACTGACGATACAATGTTAGGTAAGTAAGTTGTGCAGAAGGTATAAGGAGGCTACCAAAAAAAATATGGATAAGTGAGTGGGCAAAGATGTGGCTTATGGTGTATAATATAGGAAATTGTCCATTTTGACAGGAAAGATTTAGAAGAAGCTTTTTATCTAAACAATAAGATATCGTGAAGCTCTAAGATACAGTCTCCTAGTGCATGAATTGCAAGAAGCTAATATAGAAACTGCAAGTAATTTGGAAAGGTAATAGAATTATGATTGCGAGGGTAATTGAATACAAAAGTAGGGAGGATGTGCCTTAGTAATACAGGATACTGGTGAGACTGCATCTTGTGTACAATGTACAGAATCCAGTATTTTATTTAAGGGAAGATGTAAATGTATTGGAGTATCTCAGAGAAGGTTTACTAGACTTATGCCTGAAATGAGTGTGTTGTTTTATGAAGAAAGATTGTACACCATCAACTACAAGTTTCCCCTCATGACACTTACTGTCCTGACTTGGAAATATATCCCTGTTCCTTCAGTGCCACTGGGTCAAAATCCTGGGATTCCCTCCCTAATTTTATTGTGGTGGTAACTATACCAAATAACCTAGATCCAAGTTGTTGTGATTCAAGGAGGCAGCTCACCACAACAGGGGCAATTAGGGATAGACAATAAATGCTGCCCAACCAGGATTGTCCACATCCCATGAATGAATAAAGATATGAATTGTATTCTAACATCCCAAAATGAACATGAGGCAATTATGGGTAACAGAAAAATGATGGTTACTTGTTCTACAGGAGACATCACACAGAAAATACAATCATAAAGTTCCATGGTTTTCTCAGCAATTCCCAGATATCTAAAATCTCATTACAGATTCTCATGAGATTATAATTCTTCGAGGTGCTGGTCTTCAAACTCCCTCAAGAACCATTCTATCATGGACTGTCTCAACAAATGCTCATGTTCTAATATCTTAGCTTCCTTTCCTGAGAGCTTTCCCCAGATTCCTTGGGAACTGCACTTCCGCACATACTCATATGCACAAACTTTTGACAATAATGTTTCACAATACTTAGGAAAAGTCAAATGGGCCACCCTTGGGACTGTCTGCACCTGAATTTTAAAATGTTCGCTGTAGCACAAATTGATGCAACAAAACTTAGATATCCAGCCTAGACAATTCTGAGCTTAGTAATACAAGACATGTTAAAAATCATTAAAACAAATCAACTTATATGTCATAAAACTATATAGAAGAATGATAAATCAGCAGGAAATATAGGTATTGTACTTAATTAAGTCTGTTTCTTTAAATCTCATAATAACAAAATATTTTAAATCTGCTTAGTCATTTTTTACAGTGTTCTTTAATTATGGAGTCATTAGATTTCCATCTTAGAGTTTACTCATTGAAAAAAGTAAGTTAAGGTTGAATAGCTGCCTCAAGGCTTTTATGCAAAAAGAACATTTTATGTCACAGTATTGATTTTGAAATAACTCCTTTGCAGAATGAGATAGATAATGATTGCCTCTTTCTTGTAGTGGTATTCATACGTACATTGTCTGCATTGATAGTCAAATCAATTTTGGCATGATGGGTAATTTGAAAAACCATATCCTTGATCTTCAAAATGCAACAGACCAGAAATGCCCAAGACATGGAAGATCACAAGCCCCTTTACCTAGGCGAACTGATCTTTCCTTTCTTTTTATGCTTCTGTTAAACACAAATGTTCAGGTTCAGTTCTTCAAAATTCTTGGGTTCTTAGAATTAGAATGATTTCTGGTTGCAGGTTTTGTCCCTAAGCTGCTTTTTACAGCAATTGACCTCATGAGTTCCCCTTTGTAAGTGGAAGTCGAACATAATGAGGTTGAGGCTTCTATTTTCTCCAAACTTCAGTTGCAGCAGACACAAAGGAAATGGAGAAGATCGCAGTGGAATCAAGGACAGAAGACTAATTAACTTTGGCAGATGGAGAACAACATATTAGAATGGAGCAAACCAGACCAAACAAGAAAAAGAAGCACTAAAAGATGACTGAAATATTGACAATCAAGTTTTATACAGCTGAATAACTTGTATATGGGATCGAACATGTTTTATGTATTTTTTATTATTCATTCATAGGCTAGGTCAGCATTTATTGTCCATCTCTAATTGCTCTCGGATAGTGATAGAGAGCAGCCTAATTGAATCACTGTAGTCCTTACTGTGTTTAATGCTTAAAGAAGGGAGTTTGAGGATTTTAACCAGTGACACTGAAGGAATAGCAATTTGGTTCCATGTCACGATGGTGTGTGGCTTGGGGGTAAGGTACCTGCAGCTGGTCGTGTTCTCATGCATCTACTTGCCTTATACTTCAAGAAGATAGAAATTGCTGGTTTGGAAGGCGCTGTCAAGTGGCTTGGTTGTTTACTACAATGCATCTTATAGATGGTACACACTGCTGTCACTGTGTGTCAATGGTGAAAGGAGTGAATGTTAAAGGTGGATACCAATCGAGTGGTCAGTTTGTACTAGCTTTTTCAATGTTGTTTGATCTGCACTCATGCAGACAAGTGAGGCATATTCCATCACACTCTTGACTTGATCCTTCTCGACAGTGGACTTTGGGAGTCAGGAGGTGAGTTACTCATTGCAAAATTCCTAACCTCTGACCCATGTTTCACGATTTTATGCATGCTGAGGCTGCATTTATTTTTTCGTTTTGGAGTTATCGTCTCTGGTATCATAATATTAATTCTATCACTTACATGTCCATAGCATCTGCTCCAACTGTAAATGATGCATGTTGTAATGCATAAAATTATATTAAAACATATAATACAATTTTTTTGTATTTTCACCATGAAAAAGATTAGCTTCCGACAACGAAAAACTCATCCTCGAGCTTTTCTCCCATGATATAAGTTCAGTGTTAAATGTTGCTTAGGATGCTGGAATTGTGATCAATTAGTACATTGGGACTTTTACATTTACCTGAAAAGACAGACAGTAGTTTCCTCACAATACTTCGCTGGACTGGTGCCCTAGATTATGAGCTTTTATCTCCAATGTAGAGGCGAATGTGCTAGCATTGGGCTACGGCTGACACCTTTAATAGTGACAATGTTAATACAAAATTAATAGACTATTTGGGGAATGCATTACAGATGTGTGATTGATCTGGGTATGTGCTGTACCACTTGTGAACATGCTGGGCTGAAGCAACCTGTAATCACAAGTCTCCTTTAAGTTAATTAAATCTCCTATGATGGTAGCCTAACATTAACAATGGGTTCATTCACAAAAGTAATGAGAAACATGAACTTCCTTGAAATATATGCCTCTTTAAAATAACTTTAAAACAGTAACTAATTCTTCTACCTACTCTTAGTGATTTACCTCTTTCGTTGCCAATTCATTGTAGGCAAATAAACCAATCGATTTAAAGCTTCATTGCTTATAAGACCTTCTGGCGACCTCATGAATAATCATTTGGAAATTGCAATTGCAGTTTGTAACCAAGTGATTATTCACAAGTATTATGTTTTCAATTTATCAACTAAACAGAGTAAAAAGACAATTTTGATTAGGGTCAAGACTAGTTTGTCTGCTTATGTAGTATCACAACCATCAAGTCATTTTCCAATGTGACTGCAGTGTGGACCATCTATTGGATGTACTGCAGTAACATCAATTCTCCTTTAATGGCATTTCCCAAACATGCAACTTTTACCACAGAATCTCTACAATGTGGAAGCAGGCCATGCAGCCCATCGAGTTCACACTGATCGTCTGAAGAACATCACACCCAGATTCACCTAATCCCAGTAACCCTACATTCTTCATGGCTAACCCACTTGGTCTGCATATCCTGAATGCTGTGTGCAATTTAGTACGGTCAGTTCGCCTAACCTGCAGATCTTTGGACTGTGGGATGAAACCTGAGCACCCGGAGGAAACCCACGCTGACATGGGGAGAATGTGCAAACTCCACATAGACAGTTGCCAGAGGGTAGAGTCGAATCGGGTCCCTGGCACTGAGAGGCAGTAGTGCTAACCACTGAGCCACCTTGCTGCCCCTAAAGGATACTCAAAGGACAGCAGGTTGTTGGGAACACCATCAGCTCCATGATGGTGTTCCCAACAACCAGTCACATAGTATTCTGACCTGAGAATGTATCACCATTTGTTGATTGTCACTGAGTCAAAATCTTTGAATTCTCTCTGAAAGACAATTTTAGATATAACCACATTGAACAAACTCAAGAAGCAGCTCACCAGTACTTCATCATGGACATTTATAGGTACGCAGAAAATGCTAGCTTTACAATGAGTTCTGCATTCTTCAATGAACAAAAATAACGTTGCCCATTATTCTATGCTCTCAAGAAAATGGACTTTGAAAACAATCTATACTGAATAAAAACGGTAGTGACTATGGTATTCTGCAGTGATTTATCTTGGTAGTTTCATCTGAGTAACCAACCGTTACACATGGAATTAAAACTCTGCTGTGGTACATCTTCTAGGTAGAAGTGAATTCATGGATGTTATAATACTTTTCAAAACTGGGTCAAAGTGGGCAAAGGTTGGAAATGATGAATTACTCATTGGTGTCACAGATTTCTCTGCCCATCACAAAATAGTGGAAAATATCTTTACCTCTGCAGCTTCTTGGCTGAGAAAGTTCTAATTTAGAAGAATGAGAGGTCATCTCATTAAACCGTATAGGATTTTAAAGGGACTTGACAGGATAAATGCTGAGAGGATGTCTCCTCTCACGACAGAGTTTAGGACCAGCAATACAGTCTCATAATTAAAACAAGGGGTGCCAATTTAAGACTGAGAGGGGGAGGAATTTCTTCCCTTAGAAAGATCTGAGTCTTTGGAAGTCCTTGCTTCAGAGAGCTGTAGGGGCAGATTCCTTGTGTATATTTAAATTTGTGACAGATAGATAGAATGAAGGGTTACAGCAAAAGGTCAGGAAAGTGGAGTTAAGGGCTGTTGGATCAGACATGATCCTTTTGTATGGTGGAGCAGGCTGAGGGGCCTACTCTTGTTTCTGTTTCTTGTGGTCTTGTTATTAATTAGTCAGTTTGTGTATTCTTTCTCAAAGACGTTTTCCCAGCCTGTATTTACCTCAAAGTAAACTGCTTTGTTAGATGTTGGGAGATGGCTCTTACCTCATTCTGTTCAGTACAGATTTTACGAGAACGAAATTTGGAAGGGGAAAATAACAAAAAATAATGGAAAATAAATGAATGGATGATGTGAATAATTCTATGGCAAGCATATGAAAGTTATCAGGCAGGCCAGGCTGCACTTAATTTCAGTGGAATAAGGTTATTTCAATATTCTTACCTCTGCAAGATAGAAATGATACTCAATCTTCAGCTACAGGATGAACGTTTCACGTAAAAGAAACTAAATAATGTCCCGGAAACTGCATTATGCATGAGAAGGCCATTCAAACCACTGGAGTTTCAATGAACCATATACAATTTGTACCATATGTTTTCTTTTCAATTTATTTAATCTCTTTAGAAAAGTGAGTAAGCACAGAAAAGATTTCCAGCTAAAAAGTTTAAAATTTCAATACAAATGCTATTTCCCAAAGGTTGAAATCTCAAACATATTATCACAGATTACAATATCCATTACTGAATCCAGAATGCATGAGTATGTAATACCAAGGCTGATGTCATTGCTTTCCTTTGGGAAATCCAAAACTCTGGCTTTTACTGCAGGAGTCTTTCCGTAAGGAAAAAAGTGATTCCTGTTAATTTCTGTCACTGGGTTAGAAAAGATGGTGGGTTTGAAGTAAGTAACCAGTTGTACTTTCAGACAATAATGAGAGGCTGCTTTAATGACGAACTATTTCCTTTTTGTCCTTTCTTACAAAAGATATGTCCCCAATTATGTCAATTGACAGTCATAGCTTCAATTATCCAATACATTAAGTCAAACCGGTATACTAAATATCCACATAGTCGTCTTTTCTAGCAATAGCTTAGACTTCGGGGCATAATCTTAAAAGGGTTGGAGAGATGTGGCTCCTGGTGAGATTTCTAGTAGGTGTGGACAAAATGTCCAAAGATGTCCATCTTGATGTTGGAAGCACCTTGTTCCATCTTTCATGCCGTTGCCAAGTGGCGAGGCAAATTCCTTGCAAGGGTGCAGTAAGTTTTCAGTTATGGGGGATGACAGCTTGTTAAAGGTTTTGTGAGCATCACAATCACCTTTGAACGCAATATCAAGCTCAATTGTTTTCGGGCCTGAACTCCCCCATGTCAATACACCAGACCTTGTTACCACATAGGAAGAAGTGGGGAAGTGAGATGCTGGAGATCAGAGTTGAGAGTGTGGTTTGCAGTCTCGGTTGATGTCCTCTCATGTGTGAGTGTAGAGAAAGTGTTGATTTGCATAATAATTACAATGATTTAGTGTTGGAGGGTGGATGGAGATTATTAGTTTGTATTGCTGCTCCTCAAATGCTGTGCTTTTCCAGCACCACACACTTGGCCTGCCATTACACACTGCCTATTGTTAACCACTAACAGTCTCCATTAACAGCTATTCACCCTCCCAGCCAGACAGTCATCGACTCCTCTGTCTATTCAGCTGTTCTTCTCTCTCTTTGGGCTCTATTGCTACCTAACATTTACTCCTTCCCCATCCCCCCACTCTATCTTCTGCATATAAACCAACATTTCCCTAGCTACCATCAGTTCTAAGGAAGGCTCACTGGACCCAAAGTTGGCGGCACGGTGGCACAGTGGTTAGCACTGCTGCCTCACAGCGCCAGGGACCTGGGTTCAATTCCCGCCTCAGGCGACTGACTGTGTGGAGTTTGCACATTCTCCCTGTGTCTGCATGGGTTTCCTCCGGGTGCTCCGGTTTCCTCCCACAGTCCAAAGATGTGCAGGTCAGGTGAATTGGCCATGCTAAATTGCCCGTAGTGTTAGGTAAGGGGTATATGTAGGGGTATGGGTGGGTTGCGCTTCGGCGGGTCGGTGTGGACTTGTTGGGCCGAAGGGCCTGTTTCCACACTATAGGGAATCTAATCTAAAAATTAACTTTAATTTCTCTTTATAGACGCTGCCAGACCTGCTGAGCTTTTCCAGCAACTTCTGTTTCTGTTTCTGATTTACAGCATCTGCAATTCTTTCAGTTTTATTAAAATTGCAGCATTTCATTGACACTGTGGGCACGAACTACTTGGAATTATTTTCTTTTGCTTTTTTGACAACAGAAGCTAAAGTTTGGACTTATCTGACTATTTGGAGAAAGTGAGGTCTGCAGATGCTGGAGATCAGAGCTGAAAATGTGTTGCTGGAAAAGCGCAGCAGGTCAGGCAGCATCCAAGGAACAGGAGATTCGACGTTTTGGGCATAAGCCCTTCTTCAGGAATTTCTGAAGAAGGGCTTATGCCCAAAACGTCGAATCTCCTGTTCCTTGGATCTTATCTGACTATTTGCCTATTTATGATGTTGCTCCATTGCACAATGACATGAAATTAGTTACCATTGGGCACTGGGGAAAGAGCAGTGGAGACTTAGGGGCGGCACGGTGGCACAGTGGTTAGCACTGCTGCCTCACAGCGCCTGGAGACCCGGGTTCAATTCCCGACTCAGGCGACTGACTGTGTGGAGTTTGCACGTTCTCCCCGTGTCTGCGTGGGTTTCCTCCGGGTGCTCCGGTTTCCTCCCACAGTCCAAAGATGTGCGGGTCAGGTGAATTGGCCATTCTAAATTGCCCATAGTGGTAAGGGGTAAGGGGTAAGGGGTAAATGTAGGGGTATGGGTGGGTTGCGCTTCGGCGGGTCGGTGTGGACTTGTTGGGCCGAAGGGCCTGTTTCCACACTGTAAGTAATCTAATCTAAACTTAGACAGGGTCTTCAGAAGATTGTATATCAAAACATTAGCTAAAAATATCAATCCTGAATTCCTCTAAAGGTAAAGATATATACTTCCCAAGGAAGCACTAAGCATTTCAAACCAGAGGAGTTTAGGTTCAAACAGTTTGCCAACTTACTTTCCAATCAATGAGCTTGCTTTTCTCCTGAAATATAAATTGATGTGGAAGGTTAAAATTTGGAATTCTTGTGTTTGTCCTGATGATGATGAGAATGCAGAAAAATGTGGTTTGCAGTCTAGGATAATATCCTCTCACGTGTGAGTGTAGACAATGTGTTGATTTGCATAATGATTACAATGATTTAGTGTTGGAGGGTGGATGGAGGTATTAGTTTGTATTGTACTCACTTGCCCTGAAGGCACTTGGATATATTATCCTCAACTGTCAAAACTGTACCTTTCATAATTTGTAGACCTCAATCAGTTCCCCCCTCAACATCCATCTTTCTAATTTAAATAATCCTAATCTACTCAACCTCTCTTCATAGCTAGTGCCCTCTATACTAGGCAACATCCTGGTGAACCTTCTCTGCACTCTCTCCAAAGCATCTACATCCTTTTGGTAATGTGGCGACCAGAACCTTATGCAGTCTCTGGGCGGTGTGTCAGAGACTTCTCCATTTAGAGCTGTAAAGTGTAAGGTAACAATGTATGGCAACAAATAACCCTTTTCAGCTATATAATACCATAAAATATAGGAGCAGAAAGGGATCATTCAGCCCACTGACTCTGCTCCACCATTTGATCATGGTTGTTATGTTTCTCAATCCCATTCTCCTACCATCTCTTCGTAAGCCTTGAACCTTTTACTAATCAAGAGCCAATTTATCTCTGTCTTAAACGCACTCAATGATTTGGCCTCCATAGCCTTCATGGCAGTAAGTTCCACAAATTCACCAACCTCTGGCTGAAGAAATTCTTCCTCATTTCAGTACACACTAAAGCTGTGTCCTTCGGTCCAAGTTCATCCAGTCCTCTCAGTATTCTGTAAATGTCAATTAGATCCCCCTCATCTTTCTCAACTCAATCGAGTACAGAAGCAGAGTCCTTAACTGCTCCTCATATGACAAGCTCTTCATCCCCGGTAACATTCTTGTGAACCTCCTTTGGATGCCTCTAACACCAGCACATCCTTCCTTAGATATAGGGCCCAAAACTGCTCACAAATGATGCCTGACCAGAGCCTTATACAGCCTCAGGAATACATCCCTGCTGTCATCTTCTGGCCCTGGCTTAATGAATGCTACCATTACATTTGCCTTCCTAACAATTGAACGTACATGTTAACCTCAAGAGAATCCTGAACTATACTCCTAAGTTCCTTTGTGCTTCAGAGTTCCAAAGCCTTTCTCCATTTAGAAAATAGTCTATGCCTCTATTCTTCTGACCAAATGCAGAACCTCATACTTTCCATCCGCCATTTCTTTGCCCACCCTCCTAGCCTGTCCAAGTCCTTTTGCACCCTCCCCGCATCCTCAACACTACATGTCCCTCCACTCATCTTTGTGTCATCTGCAAATTTAGCACCAATACCCTCGGTTCTTTCATCCAGATTGTTAATATATAACGTGAATAATTGTGATCCTGACACTGATCCTGTCGGAACACCACTAATCACCGGCTGCTATCCTGAAAAAGACCCCTGCATCCTCACTGTCTGCCTTCTGCCAGTCAACCAATACTTTATCCATGCCAGTACCTTGCCCCTAACACCATGGCTCTTATCTTGTTAAGTAAACTCCCATGCAGCACCTTGTCAAAGGCCTTCTGGAAATCCAAATAGATCACGTTCACAGGCTCTCCATCATCTAACTTGCTCATTAACTTCTCAAAGATTTGTCAGGCATGACCTTCCCTTGATGAAGCTGTGTTGATTCATCCCTCCGCTGCCATTCAATTCCAAGTACTTTATAATCACATTTTTAACACTGTACTCGAAAATCTTACCAATGACCGAGGTCAGGCTAACTGGTCTATAAATTCCTGTCTTCTGCCTTCCTCTTTTCTTAAATAGGGATTTTACATTATTCATTTAAAATCTGATTGAAGATTTGTAGCTCGGGTATCCGTTGTTGTGGTTCTGCTCGCCGAGCTGGAAGTTTTTGCTGCAAACGTTTCGTTCCCTGGCTAGGGAACATCATCAGTGCAGTGGGAGCCTCGTGTGAGGCGCTGCTTTGATGTTTCCTCCGGTATTTATATTGGTTTGTTCTTGCCGCTTCCGGGTGTCAGTTTCAGCTGCAGTGATTTGTATCTGGGGTCCAGGTCGATGTGTCTGTTGATGGATGTTCTTGCCGTTTCCGGGTGTCAGTTTCAGCTGTAGTGGTTTGTATATGGTGTCCAGGTCAATGTGTCTATTGATGGAGTTTGGGGATGAATGCCATGCTCTAGGAATTCTCTGGCTGTTCTCTGTCTGGCTTGTCCTATGATAGTGGTGTTTTCCCAGTCAAATTCATGTTGCTGGTTGTCTGAGTGTATGGCTACTAGAGATAGCTGGTCGTGTCGTTTTGTGGCTAGCTGATGTTCGTGGATGCGGATTGTTAGCTGTCTTCCTGTTTGTCCTATATAGTGTTTTGTGCAGTCCTTGCATGGTATTTTGTAAACTACGTTAGTTTGGCTCATGCTGGGTATTGGGTCCTTTGTTCTAGTGAGTTGTTGTCTGAGCGTGGATGTTGGCTTGTGTGCTGTTATGAGTCCTAAGGGTCGCAGTAGTCTGGCTGTCAGTTCTGAGACACTCCTGACGTATGGTAGAGTGGCTAGTCCTTTTGGTTGTGGCATGTCCTCGTTCCGTGGTCTATCTCTTAGGCATCTGGTGATAAAGTTGCGTGGGTATCCGTTTTTGGCGAATACCTTGTATAGATGTTCCTCTTCCTCTTTTCGCAGTTCTGGTGTACTGCAGTGTGTTGTGGCCCTTTTGAATAGTGTCCTGATGCAGCTTCGTTTGTGTGTGTTGGGGTGGTTACTTTCATAGTTTAAGACTTGGTCTGTGTGTGTTGGTTTCCTGTGTATCCTTGTGGTGAATTCTCCGTTGGGTGTTCTCTCTACTAACACGTCTAGGAATGGGAGTTGGCTATCCTTTTCTTCTTCTCGTGTGAATCGGATTCCTGTGAGTGTGGCATTGATGATTCTGTGTGTTTTTTCTATATCTGTGTTTTTGATGATTACAAAGGTGTCATCAACATATCTGATCCAGAGTTTGGGTTGGATTTGTGGTATGGCTGTATGTTCTAATCTTTGCATAACTGCCTCTGCTATGAGTCCCGAGATTGGTGATCCCATGGGTGTTCCGTTGATTTGTTCGTATATCTGATTGTTGAATCTGATTATCACCAGATGCCTAAGAGATAGACCACGGAATGAGGACATGCCACAACCAAAAGGACTAGCCACTCTACCATACATCAGGAGTGTCTCAGAACTGACAGCCAGACTACTGCGACCCTTAGGACTCATAACAGCACACAAGCCAACATCCACGCTCAGACAACAACTCACTAGAACAAAGGACCCAATACCCAGCATGAACCAAACTAACGTAGTTTACAAAATACCATGCAAGGACTGCACAAAACACTTTTTAGGACAAACAGGAAGACAGCTAACAATCCGCATCCACGAACATCAGCTAGCCACAAAACGACACGACCAGCTATCTCTAGTAGCCATACACTCAGACAACCAGCAACATGAATTTGACTGGGAAAACACCACTATCATAGGACAAGCCAGACAGAGAACAGCCAGAGAATTCCTAGAAGCATGGCATTCATCCCCAAACTCCATCAATAGACACATTGACCTGGACACCATATACAAACCACTACAGCTGAAACTGACACCCGGAAACGGCAAGAACATCCATCAACAGACACATCGACCTGGACCCCAGATACAAATCACTGCAGCTGAAACTGACACCCGGAAGCGGCAAGAACAAACCAATATAAATACCGGAGGAAACATCAAAGCAGCGCTTCACACGAGGCTCCCACCGCACTGATGATGTTCCCTAGCCAGGGAACGAAACGTTTGCAGCAAAAACTTCCAGCTCGGCAAGCAGAACCACAACAACATTATTCATTTTCCAGGAGGGAGCTAAGGACAGACAAGATTAGGAGCCAATCTGGGACACTGACCCCAGTGATGTTTGAAAGATCACCACCATTGCTTCCACAATCTCCTCAGCTATCTCCTGGAGAGTAGTCAACCTGATTGATCCACCTTCAGTCCTTTCAGCTTCCTCAGTACCTTCAGCCACTACACTAACCCTTACCCCCAATTCTCTTGAAGTCCTGGTATGCCACTTATACCATCCACTGTGAAGCTGGTACACTGATGCAAAATATCGATTCATTTCTTCTGCCATTTCTTTGTTCAACATTACTACTTCCGCTGCCTCATTTTCCAGCAATCCAATGTCTAGTCTTGCCTCTCTCTTCCCTTCTATATTTCTAAAAATCTCTTTGTGATCTTCTTTTACATTACTAGCTAGCATAATCTTGGATTTCATCATCTACCTCCTTAATGATTTTGAGCTGTCCTCTACTGGTTTTTAATGTTCCCAATCCTTTGGCTTCCCATTAATCTTCATCATAATGCATGGTGTTTCTTTTGCTTTTTAGCTGTCCCTGACTTCTGTGGTCAGACATAGTTACCTCCACCTCCCCTTAGTATCTTTCTTCTTCCTTGTGATAAATTTTTGCTGTGCCTCCCAAATTATCCTCCAAAACTCCTGCCATTGCTGCTCCATTGTCTCCCCCCACCCCCCACCTTCCAATCAAATCTGGATAGCTCTTCCTGCATGTCATTGTAGTTGGCTTTACTCAATTGTAATACTGTTACATCTAGTTCAAGCTTGTCCCTCGCAAATTACCATATTGTTGTTACTGCCTATTGGGATTCCTTCACTTTAAGTTCCCTAGCCAAGTCTGCCTCATTATACATCACCAAATCCAGAAGTACCTTTTCCCTAGTGGGTTCTGCCACAACCTGCTCCAAGAAACCATCTTGTACAATTGCACAAATTCCTTTTCTTGAGATCCGCTTCCAGCCTGATTTTCCCAGTCCATCTGCATATTGAAGTTCCCCATGATTTTTGTAATAGTGCCTTTCTTACATGCCTTTTATATTTAGAGTCATAGAGATGTACAGCATGGAAACAGATCCTTCGGTCCAACCCATCCACACCGACCAGACATCCCAACCCAATCTAGTCCCACCTGCCAGCACCCGGCCCATATCCCTCCAAACCCGTCCTATTCGTATACCCATCCAAATGCCTCTTAAATGTTGCAATTGTATCAGCCTCCACCACATCCTCTGGCAGCTCATTCCATACACGTACCACCCTCTGTGTGAAAAAGTTGCCCCTTAGGTGTCTTTTATATCTTTCCCCTCTCACCTTAAACCTACGCCCTTTAGTTCTGGACTCCCTGACCCCAGGGAAAAGACTTTGCCTATTTATCCTATCTATGCCCCTCATAATTTTGTAAACCTCTATAAAGTCACCCTTCAGCCTCCGACGCTCCAAGGAAAACAGCCCCAGCCTGTTCAGCCTCTCCCTGTAGCTCAGATCCTCCAACCCTGGCAACATCCTTGTAAATCTCCTGATTTATTTTCTACCCCACATCCTGGCTACTGCTGACAGACTATACGCAACTCTCATCAAAGTCTTTTTTCACTTCTTGTTCCTCAACTCTACCCACTATGAAGAAACTGAGAACTGCAGATGCTGGAGATCAGAGCCGAAAGGCTCAATGCTGGAAAATCACAAGAAGTCAAGCAGCATCCGAGGAGTAGGAGAGTCGATGTTTTGAGCATAAGCTCTTCATCAGGAATTCTGATGAAGAGCGTATGCTTGAAACGTCAACTCTTCTGCTCCTCAGATGCTGTCTGACCAGCTGTGCTTTTCCAGCACCACACTTTTTGACCCCTCTCAGATCTATGTCTTCCACCCCTATATCATTTTGTGCTATTGACTTAATTTCATTTCTCAGTATCAAGACAATGCCACTCCATTTGCCCAGCTGTCTATCCATTTGACAGGATGTGTATTCTTAGATATTCAATCCCAATGTTCAAGCTGTGTACAACTAAGTGACATTTAGAACAGTCGGCACTTACCCATAAGAACTTCAGTGCCAGCAAAAAATAAAGAAGTAAAATGGTCTTGTAATAGCTTTAAAACTGTCGAATCAATTTACTTACTATACTCGTGAAATGAACTAATGGTCACAGTTGCTTCCCTAGCAACCCTAGTTACCTATTATTCATGGAATATACATCATTGAACAATGTGCAAGCACAGGTTTTGGGAAATGGTATTCCAAATGTTCAATTCCTCCTCTATATATTTTAATGATGTTTCAAGTAGCTACTATTTGTTCTTACTTTTCCTAACCTTGGAAATGTGGTGTGAAAACTGAGCAAATATGCACCATTAAGGATCCCTACTAAACTTTCTGATGACTTTCACTGGTTTTATTCTGATCAATTTTTGGAAGTTCTAATCTAAACTTTACTGTCTATGTTCCCAAATGGAAAATGTCTTGGTGCTGCTGCCATCTCTACTATATAGGGTATTATCTTCATTAGAAGACAGATGCACTTGTATCTACTACTATGCATCAAAGTATCCTTTTGAAATGCAAATGTATCATCTTATTGCCATACAGAAGTTATTGCACCAGAATGATGGCAGGTTAAACTGTTTGAGATTTTGTTTGGATTGAGATGGAAGTGACTCTTGTATGGTGGCAGTGGGTTCGACACTAACCTTCGTAGGAAACAAATATATTACGTGCCAAGAGTCCTAGCAATTATGTTTGACTAGAAACATATTTATACTTATTGCTATAATGTAATAAACTATCTTATTAACAAAGGCAAATGTATTTTCTGTAAATACTCTGCACTGAAGTAGATGATTAGATATGCCCGAAGCACAATATGAACAAAAGAGGATTAGTAGCGGCAAATTACCCACAGAAACCTCACCCTGTGCCATGTACCAGTAGAGGTGGCATATTGCACAAGATACCAGCAATGGCGATCAGATTCATGCCACATAGTAGCAGCAATGTGATCTGAGTTTCATGCAGAGATCCCCACCACAAGGAGAGAATTCCAGCAAAACAGGAAGAAATATGTTTTTCAAGAAAAGAGACGAACCTAGAGGAATGGTTTTACATAGTTTGGGCCATCAGAGCAGTTAAAGCAGAGCTGTGCTAATATAAGTCATGTACCACAAGCTTACCCAATAGCAGTCAATATCCAGTGAACCTTTGTTTTGAATAATGCTATGGGATAAGTTGAGCTGCCTGAGCAGGTACTTAGTTTGACTTCTCATCCAAGAGGAGAGCACCCCAAATCATCCAACAGTCATTATTGTTATGATTTGTTTTCATTCTCTCCCTAATTGCCCTTGAAAAGGTGGTAGCAAGTTGCCTTTTTGAATTGCTGCAATCCATGTGGTATAGGTACACTCACATTGTTCTTAGGTTGGGAATTCCAGGATTTGACACAATGACAGGGTTAATGTAATATGGTTCCAAGTCACGACATTGTGTGTTTTGGAGGGGAAGTTGCAGAAAATGATGTTCTCATTCTGCCCAAATGGTAGGTATCGTGCATTTGGAAGGTGCTATCTAAAAGATCTTGGTGGGTGTAGCAATGCATTTTGTATACAGTACACACTGCCCTCCCTTGTGCATTCGTGAATAGTGCCAAACACAAACTGAACGTCACTGAGCTGATTATTTGCTGTTTGAATATTGTTTGGTAACTCTGTCGATGGTCCCTTCCATCAATAGACAATAGACAATAGGTGCAGGAGTAGGCCATTCTGCCCTTCGAGCCTGCACCACCATTCAATATGATCATGGCTGATCATCCTTAATCAGTATCCTGTTCCTGCCTTATCTCCATAACCCTTGATTCCACAATCCTTGAGCGCTCTATCCAACTCTTTCTTAAATGAATCCAGAGACTGGGCCTCCACTGCCTTCTGGGGCACAGCATTCCACACAGCCACCACTCTCTGGGTGAAGAAGTTTCTCCTCATCTCTGTCGTAAATGGTCTACCCCGTATTTTTAAGCTGTGTCCTCTGGTTCGGCACTCACCCATCAGCGGAAACATGTTTCCTGCCTCCAGAGTGTCCAATCCTTTAATAATCTTATATGTCTCAATCAAATCCCCTCTCAGTCTTCTAAACTCAAAGGTATACAAGCCCAGTCGCTCCAGTCTTTCAGTGTAAGGTAATCCCGCTATTCCAGGAATTGACCTCGTGAACCTACACTGCACTCCCTCAATAGCCAGAATGTCTTTCCTCAAATTTGGAGACCAGAACTGCACACAGTACTCCAGGTGTGGTCTCACCAGGGCCCTTCACTTTGCTGATGATCAAAAGTAGAGTGATAGGTCACTATTTGATCAGATTGCATTTGTCCTGCTTTTTGTAGGCAGGGCATACTTGGGCACAGCTGTACTAGAACATCTTGGCAAGAGACACAGACATTTCTGGAGCATGTCTTCAATTCTTCTGTGACGATATTGTCATGGTCTATAGCCTGGGCCAAAATCCAGTATCTTCAACGATTTCTTGATATCACTTCAAGTGTTTCAAAAAGGTTGAAGATTGGCATCTGTCATGCTGTTACCTCAGGAAGAGGCCGAGATGAATAATCAGCTCTACATTTCTGGCCAAAACTGGTTACAAATACAGTGTTGTCTTTTGCATTGGTGTTTTGGACTCCTCCGACATATTAGATTGGAATATTGTGGAGTCTCAATTTCTGGTTAGTTAGTCCATCACAATTCAAGACTAACTTTGGAAGGAATGCAGAGCCTTGATCTGGTGCGTTGGTGTGGGATCACTTTGTTTTGTCCATTGCATGCTGTTTCAGTTGTGTGGCAAGCATATAATCATGTATTTTTATAGTTTCACTAGATTAATACCTTATATTTAGATGTGGCTAGAGCTGCTACTGGCATGTCACCTTGTACTCTTCAGTGAACCAACATTAGTGTCCTGGTTTGATGACAATGATACAGTGAGGTATATGCTGGGCCATGAGGTTACAGGTTGTATTTGAATACAATTCTGTTGATGATGATGGTGCACAACACCTCATTGAGCTAGCAGCTATCTCTCAAGTGCCAACCTAGATTATACCATCAATGAGATAAGGACTTTATTCCTAAAACCTTCATTGTCAAAGGAAGAGTGTTAACAACTAAACAATGTTACTTCAGCATTTTTGATTTAGAAAGAACACTAAGCCAAACATATTGTCTAGATTCATGTTGAGGATATAACATGAACCAAATGTTCAGTCACAACTGATTTATTGTTTATTCCATCACAGAGCATTTCACAATTCATAATTATCTGGAACACTATTATACGAAAAGAGAAAGAAATTAGGTTTCACTTCAATAAAAATGTATTTCCTTTTTTTATTTAAAAGTTTGTAGAACATCATTACAAGGTTTATTTGCAACAAAAAGTGCATCATTATTATGCCTCCAGGGGAGTTATATTACCTTATCTTACAGTGACACATGTAAATAATGAAAGTTCATCTCATACAGTTTTACAGTTGTGTATATATAACAGTCTTTGTAATTCTCAGAACTCATTGTACATTTAAAAATGGGATTCAATTCTTGTATAGCATCTCACGACAATGACCACTGAGGAAATGTATGAAAAGGTATGGTCTTGAAATAAGCTCTAAGTCTTCCCTGATGGTGCCACAGCCTTGAATTTTAACCTTCAAGGCAATAAGATGAAAAGAAAAATTCTTCTATAATATCTCGCTTATATCAATAAAGGTTTAGATACTGAAGCTATTTCAAAGAAGACTATGAACAATTCATCCATTACATTGCATCCTTATTTCTATTCGTGCTCAGCAAACTGCAAAGGAAATGAGTGGAGAAGCAGTGCATAAAGAGATAATGCATTACTTAGAACCATCTAGTGACCGAGTGACTAACATTGAAATTTACCAACTGACATGACAGTCAATATACATTTTTATTACTTTCCTTTGTGTTCCTGCCCACAAAGCTAGACAATTTTAGTGACAAACTAGTAAATGATCAAAGTGAATATTTTTGAATTCTGGTATGTTTTCCAGTTTTTCTTTAATTTAGTATTTTTTAAATATCAAGCTGTTGCCTCCAGCCATGGCATTTTGCTTCGACTTGCCTTTCCTTCATTTAACATTGTGCTGCAGTGCCTCTGCTTTTATGTGTAGATTGCTGTTCACTATCAAATAATTAGTATAGATTGAATTCTTGCTTTTTACTGATTATTGCAGACAACTTTCCAAGAAAAAATTTAACATAATGTTTCAGCGTGATTGGAAAAAAATTACAATTTTTTTCTGCTTTAAAATGTAAGATAAAGTGATATCAAGGTATTTGTTCCCTAAAAGGATAGGTTAATACTCAATAATAAATAAGTACAAACTAGGAAGTTTCAAATGCTGCTAAGTCTTTCTGACAGTGATTGAAGTATATGATATTCAAATTCTTTTCAACACAAAACTGAAAAATTATTCAATAATATTTCAAAATCCTTCAGCAATAACACAGAAAACAATGGACATCAAGCATGATAATTCCAGTAATTGAGGAATGCAGATTTCCATACAGAAATAATGACTATCTGGGCTGACCATGACACTGTGAATTTATTGAGGCAATTGGATAGTTTACATAGACTGCATTGGAGTAATTCCAGTGATGGTTTTCAATATATAGAGAATAATACAAATCTTGGAAGAGAATACATTATATATGGTAGGGATAATGTCACTTTCCCTTCTTTTATTAATGCACATTTAGTTTATTTACCAATGTTTAGAATGTTTGCAGCTGAAATATACAGCTGTTAAGGCTGGAAGAGGTTATTCCCTCCTGTGATTTGAAATAATGTTGCATGTTTTTCACTGCAAAACAATCACTCTGCTTTCCCTCAGGAAGCAGCAACCCCATTAGTAAAAAGCTTTGAGGGATGTTTCAGGCTGCAGGTTTCAGGCAGTGTAAATGTTCTACTGGCCCCAAATGGGAATGGTGGGCTTTACCACAGGAGAACTCTTTACCAGGGTGCTACAGATGGCTGTAGTAAGACAAAGCACCCATAACATTTGCAGGCTGGAAAATCTATTGGTTGTACATAGCAAAATCAAATTTGTTCATCAGTTTTAACTGGGTTGACTGAAATACGGTTTTCTTTCTGTGTCCTCAAGTTTGCAGTGACTCTCTGCAACACTATTCTAGAGCTGAACTTTGGAAAGGGAATACAAATGCAGATGAGAGATATAACTTTTGCTCAATTGTTCCTTTTGAATAGAATTCATGACTGACTGGTGCTGTTTGATTTATATCATGTCAAATCAGCAGCTTGGGTGAAGTTGATAAACACTTTGAGTAAAACGTTTGGCTTCCTGATGTCTGATTTATTGGGCTGGGTGCATTGTCCCCACCAATGGTCGCTGCAGCACCCATGCACCTTTTGGTGTGACTGGCATCAGACTTCGTTTTAATGAGGCTATTAGCTGACACACAGGAGTTACTGTATGTGGAGTGGGCAGATTGAGATGATAGTCAGTGTACGATACTAATTTCACATTAACTATGCCATTTTTAAGCTCCACTTTTCAGCCGACACCCTGTCTAAGCCCTGTACAGTTGACTGCTGCTCTTAGGAGGCTAGCACTACTGCCTTGCAGCGCCAAGGGACTTGGGTTCAATTCCAGCTTTGGGTGACTGTGTGGAGTTTTCATATTCTTTCTGAGTCTGAATGGACTTCTGCTGGGTGCTCTGGGTTCCTTCCATAGTCCAAAGATGTGCAGGTTAGGTGGATCGGCCATGCTAAATTGTCCATTGTGTCTAGGCTTATGCAAGCTAGGTGGATTAGCAATGGGAAATGCAGGGTTATGAGAAGAGGGTGGGAATATAGGTCTCAGTGGGATTCCCTTTGGAGGGTGTGTCCAGACTTGATGGGCCGAAAGGCCCGTATCTGCACTGTAGGGATTCTATGATTTGAACATGCACTCAGCAACAAGAAGATGCTCAATTAGCAAAAACGATAATTAACTATTTGCAGGGTAGTTGTTGATTCATCAAGGACTGTTGCTGCAGTTGTGGTACTGTGTCACATAGTGAAGGACTTTACTCTGACTTCATTGATTGTTCACAAATCACTTATTCCCAGACATGGGTTCAGTAGTTTGCATCCCCTTAGACAACAGCATAATATGGAGCATGAGCAGAGGCAACAGACACCAAGAGAAGCTGCCAGAGTAAGGAGGTGTGGGTGGAGAGGGTGACAAGGTGTTCAAAAAACAGTTCTGTACCCTGGACCTCAGCATATAACAGTGTGTCAGACACCTGCATATGGATATTCTCGTTGAAATCTTCCAACTGCAGCCTCAGAATTGGGTAACAATAGCAGTGCCAGTGGCTGCGAAGATAACTATTTCAATGAAATTTTATGTGGTAGCCCTTTTCAAGCTGGAACTGCTGATATTTCCAACATCTCGCAGTTTTCTGTCCACTGTTGCATAAGAGAGATTACTGATGAGATTCTATATTCTGGGAGAGATTCTGCTTCAGTTGTGTTGGCATCACAGACTAATATCTGTACTCTGTCAACATTTATATGGAGAGCAGTAGCTCAAACAGGCATGACCTGCTGAGATGGTATTCCAGATAATGAAAACTTGTAAATTGAAATAAATAAATGATGGATCTTGAAGGTTTCAAGTGATGGGGCTGTGACTATTTCCTGCAGATTTACACAGTTTTATAGAATATAGTCAGTTTCCTTTGCTGTCGTAATTCCCTTCTAAATCATTGGTCAGGATGTGACACTGTGTTTCCACACTGATGCATGCAGAATCCTGCAGCATATTTTTGGATTACTTCAATTTTTTTTATGTCTCTTACATAAGGATTCCACACACAATTTGTATATTCCGAGGATTGGATGAGTTGAAAATATTTTACTCTTCTCTTGCTAGAGAGGAGCAGGCAAGCTAGGACAACAGATTTCCAAGGATTTCAGGCCTGTCCAAAGTGCCATTTACTAAACAAACATGTTTTCTGGGCATTGCATACCAAGTTTGAAATGCAGCTCAATTGTAAGAGATTTCAGTCCTTTAGCATCTGTTGTTGTTAGGCCATATGAAGGTGAATTCCTATATCTTGGTAGCAATCATGATATCTTCATCCTGTGTCTTCAGCTGCCTCTGCATTGGAGCCACCATGATAAACTAGATGATAAGCCTTTGGCAAAATGTGCTGTGGCTGTAAGTATGATAGTAAATTATGTTATTTTATTCTGCATCATGTTTTCCTGTTTTTTACTTTGTTTCTCTTCCAACACTGCTCCATCAGTTTGTTGACCTTCGGGATTTGAAAGGCAGAAAGGTACAAGGATAGCGTTGCTTACATTATCGGCGGTTTCTAAATTAAAAAAGAAGTAGGATGAGAGGGAGGTGATATATGAGGAGGAGGATTAGATCTGAGGATTCCCTAGCTTTCAGCCTCAGTGTTCCAATGATGACATTCACCATATCTCCATTGGGATAAAGTCATTTACTATGTCTCCTTTGCTCTAGTTTACTGTTGCTGTATGATTGAATTTTCCTGACATTATCAGGCCACCTCAAAATGGAAGAGTTTTTTGAACCATTGTTAATACATCAAAATGTGAAGGGGCCACATGGAACCAGTGACCTCCTAATGGCCCAATAGCTTGCCATCGTAAAACACCTCCAAAAGACCACCAGCCTCCCGGACTTGGCAGGTTACTGGTCTGACACGGGTGCTGGTGCTGTCCTGGTGCTATCTTTAGCCTGGCCCCCAAGTTGGGTATTATGTGCGTCAATTGCCTGTCTCTGCTATCTGGTGGGTAAAAGTCCTCCCTGAGAAATAGTCTGTAGAAAATTTGCATGGAGACAGTAACACACAAGCTAACCAGTACACTGCATTGCAGCATGTATTTCCTGACTTACACACTTTTTAACTCACCTCTGCCTTTGTAGCCAAAACCAGCATCAGACAGTTACACAATGTGACCAATAGAAATCTATCTTCTCTCCTCGACAATTATATTCAGCTGTGGTTTCTGTGCTACATTCATCAATCATTTTGTTAAATTAGCCAAAGTTAAAGAATTATTGCCAACACCTACACAGAAAACAACCACGACAACAAAGTGACAACTTCAATCTTAATTTTATGATACAATTCCAGATTTTTATTTAAATTGAAGTCACATCCTACAAATTCTAAGTTCTCAGTACTCTACTGGCCCATGCTATGTCTGATTTGATGCCGGTTGAATGTTTCATCACAAACTATATCACATTGCTAAAAGTAGAAACGATAAGATGCAAGCTCATCCATGCTAGTTTTTTTTTAATCAAATCTCTCGGATGTTTCATTGACTGCTTGCATGAAAATTTCTGCTTCATCCTATAAGATCTTGATTGACATCCAATACAACTGCAGAACTCTACCACAATTAGTTTGTGATGTGTTATTGTAGGAATTAAATTCAGCAGCAATGACATCATCTATTCTTTGCTCAACAATTCTGTCCTACACATGGTAACCATCTGGTTAATGCCTGGTCTGGGTCAGTTAAAGCCAGTTTACTCTTGTCGGAGTTTACATCCTGGCTTTCTTTGAGCCATTCTGCACATATTTGATCCTCCCTGAGTATCCTTTAAATTCGTTCATGCAGTTCTTAGCTCAAGCATTGTAATTTCACCATAAGCTTTCATCTTAGTGAGTAGTTTTCAGTCCAATGCACATCCCACAACCTGCATAGAAAACTTAGCCTCACATTTTGATAGCTAAAATGATCCACAACATGTTAAATAATCAGTAACATTTTGAATCTCCTATGTTAATGGTTCCTTTAAAAACACAAGGACCTGGATCCAAATCCTTGCCAAAAATACAATGTTCTTCTCTGGGCCATACCCTATCTGTGTACCACATTTTGCTGAAATCTATCTATTAACTTAAGGTGCACTGTTTATCAGCTAATGGGAGCAAAAAACATTACCTCTGTCCACTTGCAGTGGTACAGTTGATAAACCAAGACAGTTCAAAGAAAGATTATAGAGTGACTTGATAAGGGTATTTAGAATTGTAAAAGGGTAGCATAAGAGTCGATGGGTACAGATGGTCCTTAATGGTACCATCGCATCCGATACAACTGCAGAATAGACATAAAGATTCAATGTTCATCTTGGGAAGAATGATCAGCCAGAGAGCATGATCCACTTTGCTATCACTGACTTCGGTAGGAGTGAAGATGATGTTATGAATGCAGATTTCAGGAAGCTGTATAGAAGTGTGAGAGGCATGATCTCTAAAGCAATAGTCTAAGGATTACTCCCAGTCCCATGAGCTTGTGAGCATAGAAATAGGAGAATTGGGCAATAGGAGAATTAAACACATGGCTGCAAAGCTGGTGTAGGACTGTGGGCATTAGATTTCTAGGACATTGGGACCAGTTCTGGGGAAGGTGATACCTGTAAGCCAGATAGTACACCTGAACAACAGCGAGATAAATATCTTTGCAGAGATATGGGAACAGTTTAAATTAAATTGGCAGAAGGATGGGAACCTGAGGGAAAATTGAAAGCAGGGAATAGTAGAGAATAAGGTAATAGTAACTCCGAATACAGACAAGGCAAAATTTTTTAAAAATGAACATCACAGAAATTTGCCAGTTAAGTTAGATATGTAATTGCAAGGAGAGCAGTGAATAAAGCCAAAGTGATATGATTGTTATAATGGAATCTTGACTTAAAGAGGAGCAAGGATGGCAGACCAACATTCCCAGAGATAAAGTTCCAGGCTGTGCAAAGAAGGGATAGAGTGCAATAGAGTGCAGTACTATTGGTTAATAAATTAATCACAGCTGTGAGGAGGGATGATATTCTAAATAAAGCATCAAAGTGAGGCAGTTTATTTGAGTTCAGAAGCAAAGTACAGTAACACTGCTATGTATATATCCCAAATAGTTGGAGAGCAAATATATAAGTAAAATTATTTGTGCAAAAACAATAGGACAATAATACCTAAATAGCAACTGAGATACAAACAGGGTAAAAGACACCAAGAGCTTTGCATTGATTTCAAGAGAGTTTTTTTGGCCAGTGTGTTAAAAACCCAATGAAAGAGAATGTGATTCTAAACTTAGTCTTGAAAATGAAGCTGGACAAATGGATGAAGTTACAGTGGGTGACCATCTTGGAGATAGTGATCATAACGGTTAGATTTAACATTGTTATGCAAAGGGAACAGGAGTAAAAGTTGTAAGTTGGGGGAAGGCAAATGTTATAAACTAAAAAATGATCTCTCAAAGGTTGACTGGATAGTTACTTGAAAGAAAATCAATGGCAAACCAATGCGAATAATTGAAAAGCAAGATTCTACTACTACAGCAAAGCATTGTTCCCAAAAAGAGCAAGGGTTGTTCTACCAAATCTAGAATTGTCTTATATCCAGAAGCATACAGAACACAATAAAGCAACAAAAAGGAACTGTGACAATCTCAAAAACAAAAATACTTTAGGAAGCTTAGAAGAGTATACAAATCTAAGAGTGAAGTGAAAAACGTAATTAGGAAAATATAGAGAGGATATGACAAAATTTTGTACGTAAAATTTAAGAAAATCCAAAGATGTTTCATCAGTGCATTAAGAGCAAGAGGATGATGTAAGAAGTTTTGGACCTATCAGAGGTGTTCATAGTAACTTAGGTATAGATGCAGAAGAAATGGGCTGGATTCTAAATGAGTATTTCGTCTCTGTCTTCACAAAGGTATGCCGTAGACATTCCAATTAAAGAAGAGGAGTGTGGAATATTAAATGAAATATGCATAGTGAAAAGATGGAGGGCCCTTGTTGCAAAATGGTAGTATCCTGCCCTGGACCAAAAGGCTTGGGTTCACGCCCCACCTGCTCCAGAGATCTCCACGAAAGGTGTGATACCACAATGGTTGGATGAATTGCATCATAGACTGTTAAAGGAAGATAGGGATAAAATAGTCGGTCCTCCAAGGATCATTTTCCAGTTGTCACTAGATAGACTCCCAGAAGACTGGTGGTCTGTAAATATTGTACCATTATTCAAAAAGGATTGAAGACTGGGACAAAAAAGGCCAGTCAGTCTGACCGCGGAGGTGGGAAAATAATCATAATCAATATTAAGAGATAAGATAAACTATTACTTAGAAAGGCACAGATAGTCAGCATGATTTTGCCAGCGGAAGGTTGCATCTTTCTAACTTAATTGAATTTTTAAAGGAATTAGCGAGGAGGGTAGATTAGGATAAAGTCATAAGACAATAGGAACAAGGAATAGAAGTAGACCCTTTGGCCCCCTACTCCACCATTCAACAAGATCATGGACAGTCTGACACACTTCACATCCGATTGCTTGCCCTTTCCCCATTACCCTTTACTCCCCTTCTGATCAAGAATCTGTCTCAGCTTTGAATATACACAAGACTCTGCCCCACAGCTCTCTGTGGCAATGAGTTCTAAAGATTCACAGCCTTCTGAAAGAAGAGATTCAACCTCACTCCAGTCTTAAATCAGTCTTAAAGACTCTGCACTCCTGACCTAGATTCTCCCATGACAGCATTTGTCCTGTCAAGCCCCTTAAGAATTATATTTTTCAATGAGATCACCTCTCATTCTAAATTCCAATGAGTAGAGTCCCAACTTATTTAACCTTGTTATAAGACAATCCCTCCATACTGGGGAATCATCCAAATGAACTTGCTCTGAACTGCCTCCAATGAAATAATATCTTTTCTTAAATTAGGGCACCAAAACATACATAATGCAATGGATGTTGTCAGCATAGATTTTAGTCAGGCATTTGAAATGCTTCCATATAGCAGACTGGTCACTCAGAAAAATCAAAGTCAATTTGACATGGGGAAATTGGCAAGTTAGATGCAAAATTGGCTCAATGACAGGGAACAAAGGATAATGATTGATGGGTGTTTTGTGAATGGACAGAGCTTTCTGATAGTGTTCCACAAGTCTCAGTTTGGGTTGTGGTATGTCTTGCCATTTGTGATATAGAGTTATAGAGTCATACTGCATGGAAACAGACCCTTTGGTCCAACCAGTCCATGCCAAACATAATCCCAAACTAAACTAATCTATCCTGCCAGCTCCTGGCCTATATCCCACCAAACTTTTCCTATTCATGTACTTATCTAAGGGCCTTTTAAGCATTGTAACTGTGCCTGCACCTCTAAATTTTGCATAATGCCTTTAAAAGGCATTACTTTGGAAACCCACAATTTTTAGCTTTAATTGTGAGAACCATGATTAGGAATTTTGCAGATGACATAAAAATTGACCAGAGAGTTAATAGTGATGAGAATGGTTGTTGACTACAGGAAGTTATCAATAGTTTACTTAAGTGGACAATAAAGTAGCAAATTGAATTCCGTCCAGAGAAGTACGAGGTTATACATTTTGGAAGGTCAAACAAAGCAAGGGAAAGACAAGATGGTATTGACTGGGTGGAGGAAGTGAGAGACTCTTCAGTTCGTGCCTACAGGTCCCTGAAGGTGGCAAGATACATAGATAAGAATTCACTACCCAGATCGGTGGTTGAGCTAGAAACCTCCAACTAATTTAAAATTAAACAAAAACAGAATTTGCTGGAAAACCTCAACAGGTCTGGGAGCATCTGAGAAGAGAAATCAGGGGTTAACATTAACTCTGATTTCTCTTCACAGATGCTGTCAGACCTGCTGAGCTTTTCCAGCTACTTCTGTTTTTCTTTCTGGCATACAGCATTCACAGTTTAATTTAAAATGAACCTGGGTCTGAATCTGAAGCACAGTAAACTATAAGGTCACCAACTCAGTGCTGGTAAGTGGGATTAGGCTGGGCAGCTAGTTTATTCAGTTAGTACAGACATGATGGGCTGAATAGCCTTCTTTTGTGCTGTAACTTTGTATGGTTCGAGAAGGGAATAAGATGGAGGGCTGGAGAAGTTTGTGAACCTTCAGGGTGTAACATCAGAAACAACAGTTGTAATAAGGGAAAGGGTACAGCATGGCTTTCCTTCACCAAGATCAAGGTGAAGAACACCTCTAAAATGATTTCACATTATAAGCCCAAAAGACTGGCTTAAAGCAACTGAATTAGTGAAGTTTTAGTTTTATTACATTGGATTATATTATTTTGTAAAATAGTTTGGGGCTTGTGCTGTCCAGACTTCCATTCCAATGGAATTCTGGACAACACAAGTCCCAAACTATTTTACAAAATAATATAATCCAATGTAACAAAACTATAGCTCCATGAAAGCAGGAGAAAGTGAGGACTGATGCTGGAGATCAGAGTCATGAGTGTGGTGAAGGGCTTATGCCTGAGACGCCAACTCTCCTGCTTCTTGGATGCTTCCTGACTTGCTGTGCTTTTCCAGCACCACACTCTTGACTTAATGAAAGCAGGAAAGAACTCCAGTTATAATAGGCAAAAGAGTTTACATTCTGTAAAATCAAGGCTTTCATTTTAAATCAAATTCTGTTTTTATTACAATGAAGTATGGATTTTTATAACTTGCATTTTGCAGATGACATTTCATCCATTTTTCTCTGAAAGGTGAAAACCAGTCGCCTTTTGCAAATGGATGTTGATGCTTGCAATAGGAGATCTGCTCCAGTGAACTGCATCTGAAGTGTCAACTTTATCTTGCCCTACAGTGACTCAGACATTTGCTGCACTTAGTGAAAGAAAGGTCTATCTTTCCAAACATGCCTCAGTTCAGTAAAAGTGTGAAATCCTCTCCAATCTGTTTGCATCCACTGCTCTTTGAAATAGGGCAGAATGGTAGCTCAGTGGTGAGCATTGGTCTCTCACAGCGCCAGGGACCTGGGTTTGATTCCACCCTCAGGCAACTGGAGTTTGCACGTTCTCTCTGTGTCTGTGTGGTTTCCTCCCAGTGCTCTGGTTTCCTCATACGATACATAGATGTGCAGCTTAGGTGGATTGACCATGCTAAATTGCTCATAGCATTCAAGGATGTGCAGGCTATATGGACTAGCCATGGGAAATGCAGGGATAGGGAAGGGGGATGGGTCTGCGTGGGATGCTCTTCAGAGAGTCGCAGTGGACCTATTGGGCAAATGACCTGTTTCCACATGTAGGGATTCTGTGAGTACTTTTTGGTCAAGAAAGCATTTGCCTCCATGAAGGTGTTATTTCGAATCACAGAATCCCTATATTGTTGAAAGAGGCCATTTGACCCATTCAGGCTACACCAAACAGCATCCCGCCCAGACTCAGCTCCCTACTCGATTCCTGTAACTTTGGATTACCATGGCTAATCAACCCAGCCTGCACATCCCTGGATGTATCAGGGCAATTTAACATAGCCAATCTACCTAATCTGCACATCTTCAGACTGTGGGAGGAAACCAGAGCACCTGGCAGAAACACACACAGATACGGGGAGAATGTGCAAACTCCACACAGACAGTGACTGAGAGTAGAATAAAACTCAGGTCGCTGGCACTGCGAGGCAGCAGTGCTAACCATTGAGTCACCATGTCACAAAGGATCACAGAGGACCACAAAGGGAAACGGAATCATTAAGACTTGATATTGTACAAAATAGTAGATCATTCATAATTAATACAATCAACTATCATTAGGGTTGGCTGTAACCTCCAGCTTTGTTATGTGTTTTATATCCACCAAAACACGAACCACTAAAACGTAGTCTCAAGACTGTAGTGAAACACATACATCAGACAGTCAAACTGTTCCTGTGATCTCTGTCTATTGGCCTGTGTTATATGTTACATCAAGTTTTCAAGTGAAATTCCTTTATCCATAGGAAAGAAACTTAGACTGACATACTTCTGTTATCCATGTAATTGGACTTGCAATTGCTTCTAAACCTTGGAGGGTTTCCTAAAGCTTTTCATAACAAATGAATGATGTGAAATTAAAACTGAACTGCTGTTTTGATCATAGAATCAGAGTGTGGTGCAGCACAGAAGGAGCCCAGTTATACTGGACACAATACTCCAGCTGGAGCCTAAATGATGATTATAAACATTTAACATCTCATATTTACATTTCTACTAATTGATTAATAAAGCCAAAGAACCCAAATGTAATTTTAACAGCTTTCCCAACTTGTCCTGCCACTTGCAAATAATTGTGGATGCATAACAAGTCTGTCTGTTCCTGACCCCCTTTAAAATTTTACCATTTAATTGTACCAACACCATCAGGTGTCAGATGTCTCATGACATGCTAACAACAATTCAACTTCTACGTAGGGAACATTTCATAACAGGGGGTTTGAATTGAGACTGACTGTGCCTTTGGAACAGGAGCCCTTGGAGGTTGTGAGGGAGCATCTGCTATTTCCCATGCTGAGGTTGGCTGTGCCAGCCAGCAGATTCAGGAGCTGGTGTTGAGACATCAGTACACCAGAGACATGCAAGGCATTGTGGTATTCAGATAGAATGGTCTACTTCTTAATGACACAAGCACATTCCAGCAGCTGAAGGATGCCGTGTTAGTTGAGATGATTGACAGCATGAGGACTGTTGGGGGTCAAGTTGACAATGAGAGTTTTGTATTAGCTACAGTAAGCCTGCTGGAGATGTAGAGGCAGGCAGGGCTAAATGTAGTGGAGGCATCAGAGATCATGTAGAATGTTGCACTAGAAGATAGAGGAGTGCATCCAGGTCTTGCTATCTTCCATGTAGCTAGATTCTGAGTACATTACCTCCTCTGAGGAGAGGTTAGTTACTGCTACAGACAGCTATGATGTGTATATGCAAGCACCTGGCCATGGGCTCAGTACAAATATTCCTCATTTAGATTTGTGGTTGTGTTCCTGAAAATTGCAATTTTCAGCAAAATGACCTGAAGTGAAGCATAGTATCCCATAGTAATCAATATTTAAGCTAGATGTAGCTCATGAGGAAATTTATGGACTGGAAAAACCAAAAGATGTATTAAAACACTGTATGCACTGATAGAAAAGTAGCAGGTAAGTTTGCCAGAGACATTGGGCAAACTCGACCAAAGGTTGGAGGAAACACCAATGCTATCTGTACAGTGCTGGCTCTAGTGTATGTGCACCTAGCTGTCTCCATGAACAGGTTGAAGACTGCCATGGAAAGCCAGGTACAGCAGAATGACCATTGGAGATGCATGCAAAACTATACTCCATCGCTGGAGTCATTTGTGCTCAGCATCAATGGTAAAGCAACACTTCAAATGGCTCTTTCTCTCATGGAAACAGGTTGGTGACAGTGGGCACCGAGGTGGACAGGGAATGATATACCAAGCCTCACCAGTCCCTAGATGTCTGCCTACAGAACACTCCAGAGGTTCCTGGTCACTCCACTATTGCTGCAACCCTCAACCATGTGGAAGTTCAAACTCAGGCATCTGAGCTTGCATCTGGCTAAGGCATCTCTCAGCCTTGTGGCCACAAATGCCCCTGGGGTCAAATGCCCAAACCTTCAAGATCAACAGTCTCCCTCCTCCCCAGCAACATGGCCACCCTCTTGACTGATCATTGTATCCAAACATAATGAAATGCCTGACTACCTTCTAGTGTTGAAAGACAAGATAAGGCAGAACTACAGGGAGCTTTCAAGTTCAGAGTGAAGCAGCAAAGCACAAAAAGGAAAGATAAGGCATAAATGCTCCAAATGCTCAATTCAGTGCAAAGTAAGCATGCACGAAGAAATCTGCTCGGACATGAGGTGAGGGTCTGTCGCTGCATGCAGATGACCGCAACATTGCAATGAAGCTCCATAGAGCAGTAGTGATGTGCTGATCAGTATTATAAGTTAGTGTATGATGTGCCATAATGGTTTGGTGAGGTTGCCAGTCTCCAAAACAGAGGTGGTGGGTGGTTCCTGCCCATGGAGTGTACCCTGAGATATAGGGACATGCAACCAAGATAGATACCTGAAAGAGGTGTGGATGAGTTGCATCTACCTGGCAACTTCTCTACCTTCCAAGTCAGATTTTAGATTAGATTAGATTTACAGTGTGGAAACAGGCCCTTCGGCCTAACAAGTCCACACCGACGCGCAACCCACCCATACCCCTACATTTACCCCTTACCTAACACTATGGGCAATTTAGCATGGCCAATTCACCTGACCCGCACATCTTTGGACTGTGGGAGGAAACCGGAGCACCCGGAGGAAACCCACGCAGACACGGGGAGAACGTGCAAACTCCACACAGTCTGTCGCCTGAGTCGGGAATTGAACTCGGGTCTCAGGCGCTGTGAGGCAGCAGTGCTAACCACTGTGCCACCATGCTGCCCACATTATGGTGCCATAATGTTTCTCCCTGATCCCTGGAAAAAACAGCAACCTGCATATAAATGAGGTGAGGGTTAAGTATTAAGGCCTACAAATAGGCCCCTCGCCACAACTTGAATGTTAGGGGAACAAAATCCCTTCTGACTATTAAATTATGTTCCCAAGATGCTCAAGTGGTCACGTGCATGCGGTTGTTTAGAGCATGTACCTGTGGTTTTGGCCTTGAAGGAGGAGTGCGGCCATGGTGCACAAATTACTAAAACAGAACGATCAATAAGGAGACTGAGCCTTCTCTTAGCAACTACTGATTCAGAGAGCAAATACAGTGGAACAAAGCAAATCACTCCACTTTGTAGCATTCCCAAGCTCTATCGGTTAACAGTATAAAACGCTGACTTCTGGAATAGTGCTCAATATATATTTGTGCACAGAAATTTTAATGAAGCTACAGTGTAAACATTTAGCAATGCCAGCAACAGTGTTATCATTCAAATGAAATTTTATAAATAAGAAAGGAGCATTTTATAACACATAATTTGCCTGTCTAAACAACTGGCTAAATGGCAGCAACAATTAAAACTGATGTTCTTTTTAGAATCATGTGCTGTGTTGTATTTTTCCTTTGTCCGTACCTCTTCCATATATAAAATCTACCAATTTTCTTTTTTAATTCACGTTTTTGGATATGGTGACTTATAGGTCTTTGATGATCTCTTCACAATAAACAGTTCCGTTGATGAGATTTTCCACATAGTTTTGTGCAATTATAATAACACAAACTTGAGTGAGATAGATGCAGTAATTGTATTAATTAAATATGTGATTTAAACCAAGATTAGCTGAGATTAAATTTTTAATTGACAGATTAATTGAAATTATGATTTTTAATTGTTGAATTATTTTAATTTCAAATAAACTGGATGAATAATTTTTGCAGTGGCCCCAGTGGTATACGACTTTTCAGAATTCTAATGCGCCAGGAGGAATGAATGGATACCTCACATTTTCACTTGTCAGGGATTCAGATTAATTCAGGGTTAATATTTAGGTCTGAGCCATAATAGTACATTCAATGCACAGAATAACAATGGCTGTTTCAGATCATGAGAGAACTGGGTTTGCAACAGAAATTGATCCAACTGAATTGGAAAAGGTCATAAGGATAATACCATTATCGCCTGTTGTAAGTTTAATCACTTTGACTTAACATCAATAATAGGAAGATCATTGAAGCAAAACTCAAAAATGTAGTAAAAGGAAGACTGGAAATTAAAGATATAATCATATGAATTTTACTTTAAGGAATCAGGTGCATTACCCCGCTTTGCACTTTTGCAAAATCCAGTGATGATGTTGGATCTCTAATCCAACACTATCATGCCAATTGTCCATAGTACAGAGATTAGTTGGGCCAAAATTAAGGTAACAAGCTATTAAGTTTATCAAGCCACAAAGTCACCATTAAGCTTGATAGCAACCCCATCATCTGCAAGTTTACATTGCCTGCTAGATTTTTCAGGTATTGGAGCTAAAAGTAAATTTGAAAGTTGCATGACAGATGTAACAAGACAGCATGAGGTGGCAGGGCAAGACATGGCCAAATGTGTCAGCAAATTATACTTGGGCAGTGTATGATTTTTAATATTTTTTTAAAAATAATCTTCTTGTGCCTTCAAATTGAGTAGTAAGGACTGATTGTGAAAGCAGATGTCTTTACAATTCTAGCCATAACTAAGCCATATTCCGGATGAAGGGCTTTTGCCCGAAAAGTCGATTTTCCTGCTCCTTGGATGCTGCCTGACCTGCTGTACTTTTCCAGCACCACTCTAATCTAGACTCTGATCTCCAGCATCTGCAGTCCTCACTTTCACCATATGACATATTTGTCAGCGGTGCTGATTCTTGGAACCCTATCACTCAGGGATTGTTTATGTTGTCATGTTACAGCAAAGAAAAAAATATCAACATCATTATTAATTGAGAACAGCTTATGATGCTGTTAAAAACAGTCATGAGAAACCATGAGATACTAAATGCAACTTGGCAGGAACGCGGGGTCTGAAAGCTAGCTTTCTAAGTGGCTATAATTGGCCATTTTTCCCAACTGCAGCTGCTAATTGTCTGCAGTTTGCTTTATTTTGTATGAATAAATTGCAAGAGTGGGAATTGTTGTCTATGCACATCCAGTTCAGCCTCATAAAACCCACCAAAAAATGTAGCATTCACCCCAAAAAGAATAATCAGCATGGAATTCATAAACAAAAGTCATGTTTTGGCCAATCCTTTTGGATTCTTTAATGAAGTGACAGAAAGAGTTATGTCATGACCATGTCGGTCTGGTGTGGCAGATATTTTTGATAAACAGTTAAAAGAACATTTCTACTTTGACATCTGTAACAAATTTGTAAAGTCATTTTAAAATGCAAGCCACAGCAGATAACAGTCAGTGACATTGAGCCATTTAAGGCTTTGAACAGTGTTTTTCAGCATCATTTACAAAGGAGGATACCTGGAATCCTATTAACACTTGGACAACCCAGAGGGTGTTCTAAGCGTGTAAGAATTCAAATCTTCCAGGAAAACAAGAGACAGAAAAGAATCTCAACACAATTAATTTCTTTGCCTGGTGGATTGACATGGCAGCCATTTTATTTTGGTTGTGATGAAGATAAGTTGCAAGAGCCATTTAGTGCAGGGACTATGAGAGAAA
The DNA here is from genome assembly GCF_020745735.1 of Hemiscyllium ocellatum. NCBI lineage: Eukaryota > Metazoa > Chordata > Chondrichthyes > Orectolobiformes > Hemiscylliidae > Hemiscyllium > Hemiscyllium ocellatum. Next base: position 44,636,378 of record NC_083418.1, on the reverse strand, counting down.
CATCTTGAATCCGTCACTACTTCTCAACAGGCTGATAGAGGAAGCTTTCCACAGCTGCTGTACTGAATCAGACTACCAAGAACTACAGGCAGCATCCAGCAGGAGAATCGATGTTTCGGGCATAAGCACGCTCCTTGGATGCTGCCTGACCTGCTGTGCTTTTCCGGCAACACATTTTTCGGCTCTGATCTCCAGTATCTGTAGTCCTCACTTTCTCCTACCAAGAGCTACAGTCTGCAGTGCTACAGAGGTGAAACAAAGGAGCCTTCGCTCACTTCCAGGAGATGTTCTGCTTAATCCACTAGTAGGAGTGACATCAACTATTCAACTACAGCAACCACCTCAGTTTCTGAATCTGACTTACACTTTTCCACCCCTTCACTTTGAAAAGAAAATCTTCAAGCAAACCATGCAATAAAAGTAGGGATTGATCTTATTTTCATCTTCATTTGTAACTTTTATCCATATTTACTTTAAATCTGTTATCTAGCCAATAATTTTACCACTATTACTAAAGTACAGAAATAATTTTGCAATAAACTAAACTTTATCTTGTTTCTGACTAAAGCTTGTATTATTCATTTAAGTTGAAATACCTGAAAAATTAAACTTTTAGCTCATGGACTGCACAGAGAACACACTTGGAATTTCAAACGACCTTCATTAATGTATTGCATATTAGGCTCATATCTAAAGTTAGGACAGGGAGCTGAATGGGTAGCAAACTGACTGCAAAATTGGAAACAGAGGTGGGTGTTCAGGGGAAGGTAAAGGATGGTGACTCCGACAGGCAAAAGTGAAATTTTTCATGTTTCACAGGGATTGGAATTTGAATCACTATTGTTCACAATTCACAGTAGTGGAAATGGGAAGCACAATTTTAAACTCTATATTACAACATCTATGATTGGGAAGTTTACACATTACAATGGAATAATGTGACAAAAAAACAAACACATATTAGTAAGGATTGCAGAAGGCGCATGCAATTGGCAAATTTATTTCAATACAGATAGAGTGAATGTACATTTTAGTAGCAGGACTAAGGAAAAGTGGCAGACTCATTGAAAAATAAAGACTGAATTTTACTTTTTTTTGACTAAGTTCCAGCTGTGCTGAATTTCTTAGAGAGCTTTTATCATGAGGCTGAGGGTGATTTCTCACCATAACTTGGCACACCTCATTTAATGCCTGTCCCATGCCATAAACCATCTCCCTTGTCCAATTCTATCCCCATCTTAACACATACTTGGAACAGCTCACCATTCGGTGGATACCAGCCAAAGTATTGGCATCTCTGGTGTCCATTATTTTTAAAATGCCGCTGTGCACCCAGAAGAGTGGTGACATTCTGAAGCTGTTCCGCACAGCGACAGACACACCACATGAAGATATAGAGAAGGGCAAGATGGCACCATGATTATCTGATAGGAACATAGAGGTGGAGCATGTAGTGCAGTGAAGATACATCTTCTCAGAGGACTGGCAGAAAAGACCACAGCAATAGACCCTGGTGGCCTAAACCAAGGTTATCTCTCTTCACAGTATAGAGGAATGTCCAGCAGTGCCATGACCTTCCATGCTCCGCCAAGGGAAGTACCACACTCTTGTCTCTGCTACCACCAAGACAACCGTTCTCACTCTTCTGCAATATATTCCCACACTTGCTCTAATCCTCACATTGCTAACCCTGCACAGATTCTGCAATTTGTATGACTCCCTCACAACACCTACCCAGCTTTCAACTACCTTAATCAGCTCTCTCTTTCGTCTCTCCCCTTCTCTTATTCCAGGAGATGACAGCCCACACTAGGGTAGACAGGACTTGGAAGGGTATAGAGGTGTCCAACATCAGACCTCTCATTCGTTCTGAAGAAAGCATTCTGTTCCTCATGGGAAAGAACCAGAAAGGCACCTGCTGGGATGCTGAAATGTCCACGTCCTACCAATGAAGTCAGAACCATTGCACTGTGATGCTCACATTAACCCCACTGCCAGTGTCATTCACTGCACACCACTTCTTTCCCTTGTTTTTTGCAAGGATCAGTAGATGTTCATGACCTTCATGATGAACGTTTGCTCCCCCAGAAGTAAGGATTGGCAGCTGCTATGGAGAGCTAGGTCCAGCAACTTCAGAGAGGTGCACACAACTGTCACAGGACTGAAGGGTTGGCAACAGCAGGAAAGGGAACCTGGCATGCATTCCAGGTGCCCTTTCCTTACAAGTTGACATGACTGTGCCAGGAGGCACCTAGCTGGAGGAGGAACTGCACTCAAGATTCTGAAGTCTCCCTCAGGCCACTCCATAGATGCCTGGGCCCATCATTCCATCCTGGTCACCCCCCTACGACCTTGAGTTAAGGAGGGGCCTCTTACTTCTGACCATACAGATGCAATGCCCACAGGTTTCCCTGATCAAAGCTCCAGGGCCAGCAGGCTCCTGTTCACTGCATTAAGGAACCTAGGACCACACTAAGACATGGTGGGAAGGAAAGAAAGGAAAAAGTCTTTTCAGGGCATATTGGCAGGATGGGTACCCACATGCTGTACATGAAGGATGATGTTTGTTTCAATTTGACTGGTTTGTGAGTACATCCATTGTTTGAGTCTCTGTGTCGCCCCAAACGTAAGTGTTCTAACATGATGCCTCACTTCTTGACCACATTGGATCTACTGTGGTTCGACGGCTGTGTAGAGAGCTGCAGCTTGTCGAAGCAACAGGCATTCATAAGCAACACCCCCCCTCCCCCCCTTGTCTTTCCCACCTCCTTTAGGTTCTTAGGAAAGAGCTGACAGACTGACTATGGTTCATGCCCTTGAGTGGTTTGACCATACGAGAAGTACCCAGACCCTGAGTGATGTCTGTCCATCTCCCCAATTGCAATAGCCCTATCCCTTCCCCGTTAGCTGCCTGAAGCCTCAAGACTGACCATAACCTACTCTTTGGAATGTAGGGGCAGGGAGCCCCTGACTAGGATCACCTTGACCTGATGCATGACCATGCTCAATCCATTGGACTGGTGCTGGTGGACTGTCCTTGACGTTCTGTGCCAAAACCATGGACCTCAGTGAGGACTACACTCCTCAAACTTTGTGACATAGCTGCTGGCTTGCTGCACATGCAGTCTGTCTGTTGTGTAAGGTGCTGGCACCCGGAGCAGATGTGCGACTGACATAGCACACTGCTGCACAGCAAGATTGACTGAGGAATGCTGACCAGCAAGGCAAGCTACTGGTTTCTGTGACTGCATTAATTTGCATGGCAAGGCAAGACAAGGCTGCGAGTATCCACATAGATGCTAAGTGAGCGAATATTAATAGAGAAGGCAGGCAGCCCTGAGATGTAGCCTGGTCCAATCTGAGAGCTGGGTGACAGTCCCTGCCCACTAAGTGCCCTTACAGCAGCCATTCAGGAATAGTTGTCAGGGCATCCTGCAATTCAAGTATGTGCTTACTAAGCATCCTGCAAGTGAATCGGAGAGGGGTCACGAGTATCATGAGAGGCTGGCAAATGTGGAATGCCAATGTCTAAATGAGTGGTATGCATGGGTGGTGCCCATGGATAGCATCCTAAGATGCTTTTTTATTGGTGCCCAGCAACCCAGCTGTAAGCATCCAGCAATGGTCAGAAGTCACCAGGTACCTGCACTGACTTGTATATCAAGAATTCTTAAAGGTTAGTTTGTTTGGTGTATTTGGGAGGGTAGGAAGCTGAATATTTTTGAGATGAGTTGTGCTATTAATGAAGAATTTAACAAGTTATAATTCGCCTTAGTTGCTGCTTCCTGTGGCAATGGACTGTGCAGGGCAACGCCAGAACTGGTGCACAGTTACATTTTAAAGTGAGCATTGGCACCAGAAATCCTAGGATGACCTAGAAATAGCAAGCACATCCACCTTTGGTGACTGGAAGAATTCATCAAGCAGGGTGCCATTGTGACATGATCACTAAATGAGTTTGGCAAGATAACATGAGAAAACTCATTAAAGCCTTGCAGAGAGAAACCCTCCGTGAAACAGAAAAGCAGGAGAGGACCAGGTATTACAATTTCAAGTTACACAACGCTAGGACTAGGTTAGATGTTGCAAAGTTGCTCATTTTCCAGAAAATAATCGACTTTTGGATCACTCTTATGTTGATTGTTGAATTTGCTTGAATTCCTCAGGCAAGAGCTGGAACTGTTTTTTTGGATGGGCTGCCGATCATTTAAAACATAGGGTCCTCTGGGCTGTTTTAATTGCCTAAGCAGGTTAATGAGGAAGGTTCCTCAATTTCCCAAAATTGGCCTGGATTTTTAATCGGCTTCCTTCCCTCTCTTACAGGAGGTGAGATGGTTTTCTGGTGCACCACAGTTGTGCAGTACTGGCTTCATTAACCAAAGGGTCTTCTGTTGCTCATCACTGTCAGTAAAATCTACTAATCATACTGATTTCCTTGATCCACAAGAGTTCATCACAAGATCAAAACTGCTAGCTCAGAAAGCTACACGTCAATTTCATTTCTAATGTAGTTACATCAAAAGCCCTTCTTTCAAAATGTGTGGGACTGAAAAAATGCAACACTGAACAAAAGAAAGAGAAAATGTCCAAATACAGTATTACTATTGTTTTGATAGCTAGATCTCTGTTGACAGAGTGGTACAGAATGAAAACGGTATGGAAAATAAAATAGTTTAATTAAAGTTGGCAATGCAGGATCAGGCGCTGAAATAAGGTATTTGAAAGATGAGACCAATAGGTCAAGGTCTTCAATCAAGCAGCCTATAAAATTCTAGCATCCTATACCGACCACAAGATTTTTCATTGCTATTCAATAATATTGTTCTTAAAACCCTTTGAAAGTGTAATGTTATAGAGGGAGTTTCTTGTGTTGAACACTGTTTCTCCTCCTTTTCCCATACAGCTAAAGCATTACTCTGTACTCTTGCACAATCCTATTGTGCTGTGGTTTAGGAATGTGTGGGATTACATTTAAAAAGGATTAGGAGATTTTTTTGTGCAATTACTTTACAATGATTGTATTCAGATAGCCGATTCATTTCTGAAATGAATCAATACATAGATTTTCAGTGCTGCATTCAGGGCAATAACAGACAACCTTGGAAATTCTCCAAGAGACAATTATTTGTTACTGAGGATGGTATTTTACTCCACAAGGCAATTAATGTTTGTACCACATTTTCTCAATAAGCTCTTTATCTAAGACCTCTAAGCTCGACTCTTGACTAGGAGACAATAATGGTTCAAGTCAAAGATGGTCTAAAACAACTAGAACACATATACGTATATAGCACCTTTAACATGGTAAAAGTACTTTGTACACGTTTTATCAAACATTGATGTCAAGCCACAGAAGGATATAATGTAATAGATGAGCAAAAACTTAGATATAAGACCATAAGACATAGGAGTGGAAGTAAGGCCATTTGGCCCATCGAGTCCACTCCGATGCAATTAAAAGCAGGAAAGAGAAGTAGAGAGCCAAAGATGTTTCAGGAAGGAATCACAGAGTTTAGAGCTTAGGCACATCTACAAATGATGGAGCAACTGTAATTGGAGGTGCAGAAAGGGCAAACATTCGAGAAGATGCAGAGCAGTCAAAAGCTTTTAGAGATGGCAATAGAGAGGGATTTGTAAACAAAGATTTAATGTGTTGAGGTTTCTGGACTCTGAAGGAGGTCAGTGAACACAGGGGAGACAGGTAAACAGGCCATGTGTTAGGCCATGGGCAACAGAATTTTTAATAAAGGGTCAGAAATGGGAAGCCAGTCAGCAGATCATTGGAAACATAAAGTCGGGAGGTAACAAAGTTGTGGATAAGGTTCCACAAGCAGATGAGCTGAGGAAGTGCTGGAGTTGGATAATGTTGCAAAATAGGAAATAGGTGGTCTTAGGGATGGAGTGCCTGGATGGTTCAAAGCTGGTCTTGTTGTCAAAGACGACACTTCTCAAAACTCGCTAAATGACATAAGCATGTAGCAGTCCGGTTTCAATTCAGCCAGATTCCAGGGGACAGGATAGAGCATGTGGCTAAGGAGCAGAGATTTTTTTCAGGGAGTGAGATCAATGGTTTTGACCTTCCCAAGAAGTAGTTGGAAAAAGTTTCAGCTGATATGGAGCAGAATCTCAGACAGGCAGTATGACAAATCAAAACCAGTGGAAATGGAGAGGGATATGGTGGTGGGGTAGAGCTCAGCATTGTTTATCTCAAACATATTATATTTTTGGATGATGGTGTAAGGGTTGTCATGTTGATGAGAAATAGAAGGGGGTGTCTGGAGTGGCCAGTGCAGGAGCCAGAAGAGAAGCCGTTGTAGGTAGTTCACAAACTATGACTGAGGAATTTGTTGAAAAGAAGGTATGGCAGTCTCACCCAGACAAAAATCAAATCAGTGTTGTCAAATGTGCAGATTAGTCCTGTTCCCATTTTGCAGCACTGTTCTCTGCTGAAGCCAATGTGGTTGTGGCCATTAATGACTTCCCAACTGTCTCTCAGTTATGTGCACGTGTGCGTGTGCACACACAGACAGCCACATATACAAACCTATGTCATTCAATGCACCATCATTTCACTTCCATCCCACAATATGTTGAATTTCCATGCCCAAGTTTGTCACTGATATTGGAGGCTGCCCTTCACTTATTGTGCCAGACACCCTAATTGAAGGCTATCTTCTGTGGCCTGACTGACAATACTCCACTTAGACTTTTAGACATGGTCATTTCGGTGCTGCACATGCAATATGTCTTCCACTTACATGGCAGTCCCATGCAGCTGTGAAACTGACGTAACATAGTGCTACACAGCAAGATGTCTGTGCCCTTGACAAACATGACAAGCTGCTTGGCTTTGTTTCTGTACTAAACAACTGTGAGACAGAAGGAATGTTAGCCTTTAAACCCTGGTTAAGGGGATAAAAGTGCAAAAAGGCCAGGCATATTGTAAGCATTCGAGTCAGTGCCAAGACTGTGAGGAATAAGAGAGCAGGTGAGAAGCCCTGAGGTGCACTCTGGTCAAATCACATGAGCCCTGTCCTTGTGCACAGAGTCTTTGCTACAGCTATATGAAGAAAGGGAACAGTGCACTGCAAGGTGTGACATTGATGTGCAGAACTATATTGTAAGTGGGTTGGAGATGTTCCAAGCTGATGTGGTGAGGCTGGTACATGTCTGATGCCAATCCCCATGGATGGGGGCAGTGGGCAGTCATTCCCCGTGGCGAATGGCCAGAGATGATGGTGACTGCTGTCAAAGGTGGAGGCCTGGCGGAGCAAGCAGTGTGATGAAGTTACCAGGTACTTCTTAGCACTTCATGTTGAGCGTTGGCACCATCTAGTTTCCACTCAGTGGGTGAGAGAATAGCAATCTACTATCAATGAGGCTAACGCATTGTAGCAAGCTTTTCCTCTCAACATTCAAAATTTGGTTGGAAAATTGAAACTTACTTCTTAACATCAAGAATCTCATTTCTGCCAATATCACTGTATTTTGCCAACTGATTTGCCAATATCTACATCAGCTAGGGATTGCGAGGTTCTACCTATGAACAGAATAAGTGGGTGGACAAAATTATAGGTAGGTTGATTTTAATATGGCAAAATATGAGGTGATCTACATTGGGTCAGTGAAAAATATCTCAGGATACTTTCTTAATGTTCAGGTACTTGAAGCTCTGAAGGAACAAGAAGATTTAGTTGTCCATACACATATATCATTAAATGCTGGTGCACAGGTGCAGAATAAAATTAAAATGGTTGAATCTAGACTATGATGGATAGTTATGTGTACCACCTCATACAAACAATATAGGGGCCTTGTAAAGGTATGTAATAGGGAACATAACCATTAACTGGGAAAGAAGAAATATAAACTTTAAATTAGAGTCAGGCCATTTCATGAGAGAAGGTATGAAATGTCTTTCATGCAATGGGTGGTAGAGGTTTGGAACTGTGTCCCAATAGAGTTATCGCAGTGGATTGATTAATAACTTTAACATCAATAGATTTTTGCCAGCCATGTATAAAAGGATTTGGATACAAGATGGGGAAATGAAATGAGAATACAGATCAGTCATGATCACATTGAATGGTGGAACAAGTTCGAGGGGTTGTGTAGCATGGGCTTGTTCTTATATTTCTACTGGAACGTTGCCCATAATTCCAAAGAGATTGGAAGTGAAAAGAGAGAAAGAGAATCCTCAATCGCACATAGCTCTGGTCAGACTCCATCCGGTATATGCATGAGGTTTTAGGTATCCATACTTTATGAAACACAAAGTGGAAGTGGTGGTGGTGCAGATTTACTTGAACAATTGTGAATGTAAACGATTCAACTATTGAGGATAAGACACATTAACCTGAATTCCCTTGAGTTTAGCAGATTGAGAGGTGATTTTGATTGATGGCTTCAAAACAATTTAAAGGATTTCGTAGAATGGATACTCCTTCTGATGAGGAAGTCAAGAGAGGATGGCATAAGTGGAAATTCAACACTGCCTCAACATGACTATGATGTTGTGTAAGATATGTTTATCATAAACATAGTGTTTAAATTGTCAGTGCTTCTTTTTGAAACATGTTTACTTTTTCTTCAATATTGGGCTAAGTACCACATTCTGATGATTTTTTTGGTCGTTCTGCTACTTGACTTCTCTGATTGGTGGCAAGTCCAACTCACTAGCTGTCATTTCTAACATAAGTAGAGCAAGGAAGCAGAACCTGAATCCACTGCAACTGAGACAGGGTCCTATGCTGTTGGCCCCAGTCTGATCCATACTATCCATCCAGGCAACTGGCCTTGCAAGAAGCCTGCATTACTGTGGAAAATATTATACATGCAACATATATGCATGTTGCAGCCTAAGCCAATGTGTAATGATGGTAGAAGCTCTAATTTTCTTTCTATCACAAAGCTTACGAGGAATCTCTCCCAACTTACCAACTGCCAGTGGCATATGTTGCGCCAGCTGATGGGTTAGGAAGGGGCAAAAAACCGGCTAGAGAGTTGTACCTGTTTAATATTCAGAAATCTTTGCTGGAAATGTGTACCTGCATGGATCTCGAGTGAAAATATGGCTAAGCTTGCCCATGATGCCCCCTGCATTTGAATACGATCAAATACTATTGCAAATGAGACTGCCAAAGCTCAACAATTAGTCATAGCTGTTTGACTGGAATATTGGAGAAGGTGCCAGTTGAACTGCAGAGCAGCAACAGTCACCATCCTCAGGGGAAGACAGGAGAAAATTACAGGGAATGGTGAATGGAGATCGAAAAACTAACTAACTTGGCACACAAATAAATATAAAGTACTATTTTTATGCTTTCTTGTCTCTGTTATTGCACGTCAGTGTAAGTTTACAGCTCAGTTGTCCTGCAATTTACCCAGCTTGGTTGAGGTGCAATCTCACAATTAATAATTAAGAGATCTGAGCAATGAATCAATTAAAGAAGGGGTTGTGTGGTACTGTGGTAGTGTCCCTACATCTGGGTTCAATTCCCACATACCCCAGTGTGTTTCACAACATGCTCAAATAAGTTGATTAAGAAATATTAAACTAGCAAAGTACAGTTAGAATTGTTCTTTCAATATTTGATCTTATTGGAATCTGTATCAATACTCACCTACGTGCAGTTGTAAAATATTGTGTATCAATCTAAGTTCATTTACCAATGACTAACTATCTGAAAAGTGGGTGATTACGAATTGCATGCAACATTGGAAAATAATATGTCGTATTTACTCATTGAGAGACCAGGGAGTGATGAAACAATAGCAATGCTGTCAATGTCAAAGAAATTTAGGAGCAAAGCTGAGAATCACAGCAGCTGAGAGGTTGCAAACCCACTTAATCGAATGGAACTGTGTTTATTCTCAAGAGTGACAAGCGTCAAAATAGGATATGTTTTTAAACCAAAACGCATGACATTTGATAGGTCTACCCATCATGTACACCAGCAGCAAACAATATTAAATTAGGTTCATTGTATTGACAAAGCAATATAATTTGGGGCAACTACAAATCAGTATGTGTTATAAAAGGATCATTGATTTATATGCTAGATTATAGAGAAACTTGAACATGGGAAAGGTGGATTGAATGGAAAACTGCCAAACCCTATGCATCCAAAAATGCTGCTCTGGCCAATAATCCTAATGTAACAATGCAAGTCATCGTTATTAAATGAATAAGCTGTTTGCTGCCACATTTTATGGAGTTATCATTTCACTGTAAAATTTCTGTGACTAAAAGGATTTATATAAAGAGTAATGGAAACCTGGGACTGATTACAAAGCAGTAATCTAATTGAAGGGTTCAGATGACATCATAAACCGCAAGAATGAAGCTTGAGTAGTTCATAACAGTCATCTGAATTTGAAGGTTAAATTACTGAGTTAAATCACTCCACAGTTTTTATATACAATATGCACAGTGAGAACAAAACAGTAGTTTTATTTAGGTCTGATCTGCATGCCACCAAAAACTGATATGAACAGACAGTGAATATAAGATCACTGACATAAAATCAGCACAACAGGATTTGCTGTAAGGGAAGAAAAAGTCTCCATGTTTCAATGGGTAACAGATAATTTTAAAAAAAGCTCTTAATTATCAATGTAGTGCATTTGCAGCATCAATGAAAGACATCCTAGAGGTGCAAAATAAAAGAAGAGCTGCATCTGAGGGTAGAAATGTAGAATTAAATCAAGATTACCCACTGACTGTTAGTCCAGTACTGTAAAAACAATAACTGCAGATGCAGGAAACCAGATTCTGGATTAGAGTGGTGCTGGAAAAGCATAGCAGTTCAGGCAGCATCTGAGGAGCAGGAAAATCGACGTTTCGGGCAAAAGCCCTTCATCAGGAACACTCCACTCTTGACTGAAAGACCATTCACATATTATAGAATGATAGGATCATCGAATTTTAGAGTACAGAAGGAAGCCATTCAACCCATTGTGTCTGCTCCAGCTCCCAACAGTGCTACCCAGCCAGTCCCACTTGCCTGCCCTATTTCCTTAGCCTTCTGACCTCAGCACTTTCAAATGTATATCCAGTTCTCTTATGGAATATGTCTCCACCACTCTCCCAGGCAGTTCATTGCAAATCCTGATAACTCTCTGAATAGAGAAGCTTCTACTCATCTCACACCTAGCTCCCTTGCTGACAATCTTGAAATTGTGACCCCTAGTTACTTAAGTACTAACAGAAAATCTTTACTTGTTCATAATTTTGTCCTCAGTAAGGTCATTTCTTAATCTTTTCTTAATCTTTTCTGCTCCAAGGAGAATAAACCCAATCTCCCTAATCTTTTCTCGGACATAATATCATTCAATCCTTGTGTCATTTTAGTAAATCTCCTTTGAACTGTCTTCAGGGTTTTAATGTCCTTCCTTAAAATGAGGTGCGAGATCTGAACACAATACTCCAAATATAGGTCTGCCCAATAACTTGTAGAGGTTGAGCATCACTGCATTGCTATTATACTCTATGCCTCTATGTATAAACCCAAAAATCCTATTAGCCTTCTTAACAACTGTTTCAACTTGCCTGGAATCATGCACATGAACCCCAAGGTTCCTCTGTGCTGTACTCCCCTCAAAGCTGTACCATTGAGCCTGTATTGTCTCTCCGCATTTCTTTTATCAAAATACATTACCTCCCATTTCACTGCATTGAAATTCATTTGCCAGGTGTCTGTCCATTTGGTCAACTTGTCAATATCCCTCTGGAAGTCATTCAGCATCATCCTTGCAATTCACTATTCTCCCTAGCTTAGTACCATCTGCAAATTTAGAGATTTCACCCTCCAAACCCATCTCCAATCATTTCTCCATATCAGAAAAAACAAGGGTCTCTATATTGATCAATACTTTCAACACGTCTCCAGTCTGAGAAATGCCCATCTTTACCTACCCTCTGTTTCCTATCTTTTAGCCAACTTTGAATCCATGCTGGTAATGACCCAGCAATCCCAAACATTTCTAATTTGCTAACCAACCTGCTTGGTGGCATTGTATCAAATGCTTTCTAAAAGTCCAAATATACAACATTCAGAGTACTCCCCTCATCTGTTGCCTGTCTCATCTCATTAAAAAAGTCAACTAAAAAAGTCAGACAGAACTGCTGTTGACAAAACTATGTTAACTGTCTAGTATTAACTTAATTTTCTCTCAATGTATATTTATCCTATCCCTTTTTAACGGCCTCCATCAGTTTTCCAACTACTGATGTCAAGCTGACTGTTCTGTAGTTTCCTGAGTTAACCTTTATCCTTTTCTTAAACAATAGTGTCACATTTATAATCCTTCTGTTCCCTGGGACTCATTCTATGTTTAGAGAAGCCTGGAAAATTTCTGTCAATGTTCATAACTAGCTCCATTACCTCTATTAGTATTCTAGCAGCAATCAGTCATCTGGGCCAGTTGACTTCTCTACCTGGAATGCTTCCAGCTTTTTTAGTACCTCTTCTTTATCTATCACTCTACTGCTCAATTGCTCAACATCCACATTTTCAACTAGGCCATCGTCACCATCTTCTAACTCGGTAAAGACAGAAACAGAATATTCTGTATTCTCTGCCGACAGTATCTCTGCTGAACCTTTGCTTCAGTGAGCAACTTACCTTGTTCGTTCCTTATGGGCCCCACTGTATCCTTCACTAAACTTTTAATAGTAATGCGCCTGACGAACACCCATTATAATGGATACAGATATTTGTTTGCAATTCTTTTACCATTGAGTACTTTTTTCCAGTTAGACAGTGAATGGGTAATTTGGAAATATAACAGAAACAATAGCTCTATTGTTGTTTGGACTATCACATGGAACTTGGAGAAGGCCTGCCTATTAATGTCACATTAAGTTTGAAGAAAAAAAACAGGCAAATGGTGCTAAGTCATGAAAGAGTTTTGGAGAGTTGATGCAGATATGATGGGCTGAGTAGCCTCCTCCTGAGCCACAGTACTTCTGTACTGATGAGGAGTAAGTGAGGACTGCAGCTGCTACAGATCAGAATTGAGAGTGTGGTGCTGGAAAAGCACAACTGGTCAGGTAGCATCCGTGGAGCAGGAGAGTCAACACTTCGCACATATGCCTCATTCCTGATGAAGGGCTTATGCCCAAACGTCGATTCTCCTGATCCTCGGATGCTGCTTGACCTGCTGTGCTTTTTCAGCAGCACTCTAATCTTGACTCTGATTTCCAGCATCTGCAGTCCTCACTTTTGCCTACTTCTATAGTTATGTTTGCTGAAAAGAATAAGAAGCAAAAGGACACCAGTGAACCAAAAGTTTGATTAATACCCAACAGCAAAACAAGTTATGGATGAACATCCAGAGGGAGATGGACAAAGAGATTGGCTGAGAGTCATTTATAAAAACAATACCGTTAGTTCTTCTATAATGCGATGGTTTCGTTCTTGTGAAAATCTGCATTACAGGAAAATCGTACTTTAGAAACAGCATTTGAAGTGTTGGCAATGTAATTGCATTACAGCCAACACAGGTTTTAAAAGTTCGCACTTTAGAAACAGTGTCCCCAATTTGTCAATCACGTTATAGTGAATTCGCCATAACTAATGGTAGAACGTGTTATGATAGAATGACCTGTACAGATAAGTGGCTGTATTAACAATACAACCTTAACTCACTTTACGCTCACTAACCTAACCAGTTATAGAAGCCCAATAACAGAGTGAGGGATAATGATACAGGGAGGATAGGATATGTCGTAAGGATGGCATGGTGGATCAGTGGTTAGCACTGCTGCCTCACAAGCCAGGGTCCCTGGTTTGATTCCAGTCTCAAGTGATTGTCTGTGTGGACTTTGCACATTCTCCCCATGTCTGCATACGTTTCCTCCCACAATCCAAAAATGTGCAGGCCATGCTAAATTGCCCATAGTATTTAGGGAGATGTAGGTTAGGTGCATTAGTTAGAGGCAAATGTAGGGTGGTAGGGGAATGGATCTGGGTGGGTTACTCTTTGGAGGGTTGGTGTGAACTTATTGGACCTAATGGTCTGTTTCCACACTGTAAGGATTCTATTCTATGATGCTATATGCAGTTTTGGAGAGATTGTGCAGGTATAGTGGGCTGAATGGCCTCCTTCTGAGCTGAATACAGTTACAAACTCTATTGTGGAAGACTTGTAATATTGTCAGTATTTTACCAGGGGAGGATAATTCATCAGTCTTATGCAAGGTCCTAATCGAAATCATGGCTAGTTATTCTGAACAAAATGCATTCCTGGCAAAAATAAAATTCCCTGAGTAATCCCAAAAGCATTCACAAATACAATGGATATTGATTAAAATTATTCAGTTTTTATGTTCACTAATCATTCAATCTATTAAAATAGGCTAAGAATTTTAAATATTCTTATATACAATGAATGTAAATAGTTTTTATTTAAAAATTGGTAAATACAAATATATAGATATACACTGCTGAGTTAAAGTTATGTCAGTTAAAACCAACAGTAAAGAAAGGCTATTTAGCTCATTCAGCTATGAGTTTTAATTAGTTTCTTTTTATATCTTCAGGTTAGCAATTGGATCATCTCTCTGTTTGGTTGTGCTTAATTAATTTTGATTAATTTTCTTCTTGCATTATCTCCCTTGTTTTGGATGTTATGCAGCTGCTGTAGCTGGAAGTCCTTCTATCATGATCATCCTACACGACTGTTTTAAGCACTTAAATTTATTACCAATTCTCCATTCTTTACAACATTCTAACTGTGATGATACTATGGTTTTAAGAGGTGTTACTTTGTCCTGTTATTTTTTATGAAGAAAGGTTGAGACAGAGATCATGAGTAGTGGCTCCAAAGCCAATAAAGTAAACAACTTATGAGGCCTTAGGTTTATTTTAAGTTGGAACAATAGAAGCAGCCTGAATGGATGGGCTCAAGCTCCCACGGAATCAGGATTTTTAGTTTAGCTTTCAAGAGTAGTTGCTGAAGTCTTGAAGTTGGATGTGGAAGCTTTGATTCCACTCTCTGTTACAGCAAAGCTGTGGAATTGCTGCTAGAATTGCATGTGAGACAATCTATTGTACTAAATTTGCCTTTGCCAAGGGTGTGTTTGTGGGATGTTACTATATTGTAATTGTTAATAAGTGGTAGTTAATATATATTTTGTTAAACATTTTGATATAGTTACAGTTTTGCCAATTCTTTTATTTTATAATTGTATGTATTTTAATTATAGTGTTGGAATAAAGTATGTTTTGTTTCAAGCCTGGTAATTTGACCAATTGAATTGCATTTGGAACATGTTACACTAACCTTTAAAATAAGAAAAAGTTAGGGGCTTAACGTATTTTGAGGGGGTTTGGTCAGGTCTATAACACCAACTTTAATTACGCTGACTAGAGAGTCTCTGATAGCACAGTCAGAAACCTAAGGTACTTTTTTTGGATGTACAATTCTATTGTTGGGATTATAGAACCAGATGGAGTAGCATAAATACTGGGAACCACTTCATAGATGTTAGCATATAGATACTGACTTACTCAGAATCAAATTTATGCATGGGCCAGTTGCAGATCCCTATTTCACAACACATTTGGATAGCCTGCATTATCCTTTAATGATCACTTACCAGATAAAGAGGTCAAATTAAAATTAAATTAGGTTACAGATGCATTTTAAATGACAGACAGGCCCAAGGGGCTGTAAAGCTGATTCCTGTTTCTAGGTTCCAAATGAAAGTCATTGAGATTACTTGGCAATGCAGCTATTCTGGGTCACTGTGATTGGCTAAAACCAAAGTGCCAATGTTAACACCTATTCAATTTGAGGAAATGTTAATCAGGAGAAATTTACCTTTTTCAAAATATGTAAAGTAATTGTGAAAAGTTTATCCTGACTGTGTTTTGGAATTAAGCATTTCTGTTTAAGTTAAGTGCATCTCTTGGGAATGCAGCACAGATTGACAAGAAAATGACTGGAGTTAAAATGTTTTAATTATGAGGACGGTGGGTTTGTTTTTGACTGAAGACTGTTTGGAGAAATGCATTTGTATATAATTGCTGGCTTTTCATACTCTTGCTGTATTTTTGCTGTAACCTACATTCCCTTTAATTTTTCCAGCTGTTGGGTGGACCTGTGAGGACTGTGTGTGGCGGTGGATGGAGACACTGGAAGTGAGTGTGCTATCACACTGCTCACCGTGCACAGACCCAAGACACAGCCACAAAGCTCAGAGGCACTCTTGGTTGTAACTTGCTTTTTATTTTAGTTTGTGGTAGTCATTAAATATAAGACTTAAAATGTGTTTCTAGAATTCTGAAGCTGAGATTAAGTGCACTTTCAGAGTTCTGAAACAGCCAGATACTATTTAAGAATTTAAGAATTAAATAGTAAGAAATAGTAAGAATTAAAACTTCAGTCTGCAACTTTGAAGTGTGTGAGTCAGACTGGCTCTTGGTTTCACCCTTTGCTGCAGTGGGAACTAAAGAGAGATATGGGACAGAATTAGGAATTTTCCACTCTCACTGGCAAAATTTAAAAAAAGCACAGAATTAGTGATGGGGAAGAGTACGGCAGACTATATTGCAGTCTAGATATCACTGAGAAACAGTAATCCCAGAGAAGAGAAATGTTGAAGGCTTTGAAGGGATACTTTGAATGCCAAATTAATGTTAATAATGAACAGTATGTATTTAACATCAGAAGAAGCTGAGTATTTATCAGTAAGCAATAGCATTGTCCTACCTTACTGAATGCTGTTGGTTTGAACATCTGGAGAATGATATCATCAGTGATACAATTGTTTCAGGCTTAAGAGATCCCACCAGGGCAGAGTACATCTGGTGAGCAAGGAGAAGCCTACTCTCCAGAAAGCCATTGATATGCTGAAGCTCTGAGGTTGCCAATCATTTGCTAAATATTATAAAATAGAATCCCTACAGTGAGGAAACAGGCCCTTTGGCCCAACAAGTCAACACTGACCCTTTGAAGAGTAACCCACCCAGACCCATTCTCCTATACTTACCCCTGACTAATATAGGCATCTCTGAACATTATGGGCAACTTAACATGGCCAATTCATCTAACCTGTAGATCTTTGGACTGTGGGAGAAAACCAGAGCACCTGGAGGAAACCCACACAGACACTGTGAGTTTGTACAAACTCCACATAGACAGTCACCAAGGCTGGAATTGAGCCTGGGTTCCTGGCACTCTGAGGCAGCAATGCTAACCACTGAGCCACCATGCCACACAAGATTAGCAATAGGCAAATAGTTAAGGCTTTGCATTATTATATTTCGGGCTAAATAAGAGCAACACGTCGGTAAAAAGGGAAGAAATGTTTGCAGAAAGGCCAGCTTAAAGATCAAGGCTGGAGTACAGGATGTGAGGACAACATCTTGAAAAAAAGGAAGGGTGTCCAGCATTGGGAATAGAACTGTGCACTCTAACTACAGGATGGGAATCAACTTGAAAATGTGTATTTAGCTAGAAAGTAGGAAAGTAAAGCTATAAAGTGGCTGATGGAGAGATGTTAGCTGATGTTTCTGATGAATCACTTTACACCATATGACAAGTTGGCATCATCAGGCCTAAAAGTGATAAATGGTTTGTGACTATTGGAATGATGACTGTAAAAGGACAGCATTGAATGAATATATATAAAGAAGCAAATAGAGATTAGTGCATGAACAGTGCACCAATGTGAAGTACACTGATAGAATCACAGAGATGGACAGCACAAAAACAGACCAAAAGAGAAAATGCTGGAAAATCTCAGCAGGTCTGGCAGCATCTGTAAGGAGAGAAAAGAGCTGACGTTTCGAGTCTAACCGACCCTTCTGTCCAACTCCCCAATGCCATCCAGATATCCGAACCTAATCTAGTCCCATTTGCTAGCATGTGGCCCATATTTCTCTCAACCCTCGCTGTTCATATACCCATCCAAATGTCTTTTAAGTGCTGTAAATTGTACCAGCCTCCACCACTTCCTCTGGCTGTTCATTCCATACATGCATCACCTTCTGCATGAAAAAGTTGCACCTTAGGAACCATTTAATTTTTTTTCCTTTCTACCCTAAACAAATATACTCCAGTTCTGGAACCCCAGGGAAAAGACCTTGTCTATTCACCCTATCCATGCCCCTCATAATTTTATAAATCTCTATAAAGTCATCCCTCAGCCTCTGATGCTCCAGGGATAACAATCCCAATCTATTCAGTCTCTCGCTATAGCTCAAATCCTCCAATCCTTGCAACATTCTTGTAAACCTTTTCTGAGCCTTTCAAGTTTCACAACATCCTTCCAATGGGATGGAGACCAGAATTGTACACAATATTCCAAGCATTGCCTAACCAATGTCCTGTACAGCCACAACATGACCTCTCAACTCCTATACTCTGACTAATAAAGGAAAGCAAACCAAACACCTTCTTCACTATCCTATCTGCTAGTGACTATACTTTCAAGGAGCTTAGTAACATAAAGGTGAGGGTATAATCAACTAGGAGAAAGTGAGGACTGCAGATGCTGAAGATCAGAATTGAAAAACATGATACTGGAAAAGCACAGCTGGTCAGGCAGCATCTGAGAAGCAGGAGAATTGACATTTCGAGCATGAGCTCTTCATCACGAATGGGGGAAGAGGGGGTTAGGGAACTGAGAGATAAATATGGGGGGTAGGGCTGGGGAAAGGTAGCTGAGGAGAAGATGCTGGTGAAGGTCATAGATTGGAGAAGAGGGTGGAGCAGATGGGTAGGAAGGAAGATGGACAGGTAGGACTGTTCAAGAGGGTGGTGCTGCGTTAGAGTGTTCGTTCTGGGATAAGATGGGGGCAGGGAAAATGAGAAACTGGTGAAATCAACATTGATCCAGCGTGGTTAGAGGTTTCCAAGGCAGAAGATGAGGCGTTCTTCCTCCAGGTGTTGGGTGGCTAGAGTTTGGTGGTGGAGGAGACCCAGGACTTGCATGTCCTTGGCAGAGTGGGAGGGGAAGTTGAAGTTTTTGGCCACAGGGCAGTGAGATAGATTGTTGCGTGTCCCAGAGGTGTTCTCTGAAATGTTCTGCAACTTGGCATCCTGTCTTCCCAATGCAAAGAAATCCACAACGAGAGCATAAGCACAGTAGATGACATTTGTGGAGGTACAGGTAAATTTCTGTCAGGTGTGGAAGGATCCTTTGGGGCCTTGGACTGAGGTGAGGAGGGAGGTGGGGATGTGGGTTTTGCACTTCTTGCGGTGGCAAGGGAACGTGCCGGAAGTGGAGGGTGGGGTTGCTGGGAGTTGCAAACCGAACAAGGGAGTTGCGGAGGGAATGGTCTCTGCAGAACACAGATCGGGGTGAGGAGGGAAATACATCCCTGGTGGTGGGGTCTGTTTGTAGGTGGCAGAAATGATGGAGGATGATGCCTTATAACCGGAGGTTGGTGGGGTATAAGGTGACGACCGGAGGGTTCTGTCCTTGTTGTGATTGGTGGGGTGGGGTTAAAGGGTAGAGGTCCAGGAAGTGGGGGAGATGAGCTGGAGGGCATCGTTGTCCATGTGGGAGGGGAAATTGTGGTTCCTGAAGAAGGAGCCATCTGGGATGTTCTATGTTGGAATTGGTCCTCCTGGGAACAGATGTGGTGGAGGCAGAGTAATGGAAAGCATTTTTGAAGGAGGCAGGTTGGGAGGAGGTAGATTGGGAGGAGGTGTAGTCCAGGTAGCTGTGGGAGTCTGTAGGTTTGAAGTATATGTCCATGTTGAGTTGGTCACTGAAAATGGAGATGGAGAGGTCTGCGACCTGCAGTCAGACCCCACCACAAAGGATATATTTCCCTCCCCACCCCATCTACATTCCGCAGAGACCATTCCCTCCGTGACTACACTGACCTCCCGAAAAGCATTCCACCCAGACTCACACCACTACCCTATCCCTGTAATCCATGCCCAATCCACCTAACCTGCTCAGGTAGGAGGAAACCTGAGCACCCGAAAGTTACCCACGCAGACACGGGAGAATGTGTAAACTCTATCCAGACAGCCACCTCATGGCGTCTTCTATACTGTTTGATTCTATGATTCCAATGTGGTTAATGTGGTGGACTTGGATCTCCAAAAGACATGTGATGAAGTGACATGTAACAAAGCTCAGGAATAAAAGGGAAAGTACCAGAATGGATCCACAACTGATTGAGAAACAGAGTAGTAATGGACAGTCATTTTCCAACCTGAGGAAGACATATACTGACAACATTCTCAGATGCTATCCTTGATATCTATCTATCTATATATATATATATATATATATAAGACGTTTTCAAAATTTGCAGACAACACAAAACTTTTTAATATCATGAAATGTTTCATGATAAAGTTTAAGAGGACATCTGATTTGCTGACAAATGACAGGTGAAATTTAATGCAGAGAAGTGTGGAGCAATTTTGTTTGACTCGAAGAATGAGGAAGGGCAAGATAAAAGAAAGGATACAATTCAAAAATGGGTGCAGGAGCAGAGGGATCTGGTACACTAAACCCTGAAAGTGTCAGGGCAGTTTGAGAAAGTGGTTAATAATGCACATGGGATTCTGCTCTTTATAAAAAGGGGCAGAAAAACAAGAGACTCAAGAAAAACACGTATAAAACATCGGTTCAGCCTTCACTGAAATACTGTCTCCAGCCCCAGGCATCAGACATAAGAAAGGATATGAAGGCACTTCTTCATAAGAATGATTCTCGTGAGGAACAAATTTCATTCCATGGATAATTCAAAGATGTTGGGTCTGTTCTTCTTAGAGATTTGCTAGAGAGCTTCAGAAGTTTGAGGGTGCTAGCCACAATAGGGAGACAGAAACATTTTCCATTGACAGAAAGGCTCAGAACCAGATTTAAGGTTATCCTACAAATAAAGTAGCAACGGAAAGAAAACTTTGATGCAGGAGGTGGTTAGGCCTGGAATGCCTGGCTATGAATATGGTGGAGGCAGGTTCAGAGAAAGAGTATTAAATAATTATCTGGAGAGAAACAAAACACAACTTTGGGGAGGAAAACAGGAGAGTCGATCGAGGTAATTCTCCAATGCTGAAAGTTGACATAGATACCAGCTGCTGAAAGCCCTCCTTACGTACTACAACTATGAATGATGCGATGAAAATTCTGTCATGGAATCTTTTATATTCAATGTTTTAACACCAGCTGAAAGTCCAATATTAGAAGTGCATTTGTATACTATTATGAAGAGATATATTATACTTTAAAAGCTAATTGGGACTCACATATATATCTTGAACTTATAAACAAAGGACACTTTGCTCAGGAAATAAAACACTTGTTACAGTGGTGACAATGTTGCACCTGCAAGGTGCAGATAGCTCAGAAGGGGTCTGGAGAACTTACAGAGAAATGTCACATGGCCCAGTATGAAACAGTGATTGATATACTATGGCATGTTTCTGAAGTCAGTGCAAGAGATTTTTAAACTTGATTAGAAGCAACAGACCATCGTTTCTTCTCACTTACTTTGCAACTCCTCTTCGTAAAGTGTGTGAGCTGAGCACCCACTGGAAGCCAGCTTTACCACACGGGGAGAATTCCTGAAGGGGGTTTTCTTGGAAACAACCTCACCATCTGAAGAAAAGGGAATTTAGTCAATTACTACTGTTCCAGGAAGACACTCACATAAAAACAAGGGTATGTATTGAATAATTTCAGAATCAGAACAGCATTTGTATCAATATGTAACTTTTTCATTGATTTAATTATTATTTGGCACAATACCTCGAAAACACTGCAGATTTTGTTTTTGGATTTACTCAGATGTTTGTGTGAATGTGGAGCTAGATTTGTAATAACAGAATATATATATTTGCATAATCCAAACTGATTGTCAATAAACTTTT
Organism: Hemiscyllium ocellatum; assembly: GCF_020745735.1. Lineage (NCBI taxonomy): Eukaryota > Metazoa > Chordata > Chondrichthyes > Orectolobiformes > Hemiscylliidae > Hemiscyllium > Hemiscyllium ocellatum. The sequence continues at coordinate 44,614,526 of NC_083418.1, read as the reverse complement.
GTTTGAGCCAGTCTGCTTTTTTAAATAAATTAGTTACTTGGTGTTGACTCAAGAAACCTTTGACTTTTTCTTAAAATTAAACCTTTTTGTCGTCTGAGATCTATATAATTGGCCATATAACTGGCTTGGTTAAATTTAAAATTCATTGTAGAAATAGGATTAGAAAGGAAAACAGTGCACCCCTCCAATATCTATGACTATGTATGTATTATATATTTACACACAAATACATAATGATATTTGATGAGTGTATCTCATTTTTTGAGAGTCAGGCTTGTTTATTACTACATGTGACAACATTGACAGAAATATTCACAGAGGGTATGACGTCTGGTGGAAAAAAAATGTACATACAGGCTCTTCAAGGGTTAAGATCTGTTTTATCCTCAAACAACTGACAGCCTCCTAATGCAGTTACATTAAAGTGCTTTTCTGAATGTGATGCAGCTTTAACTAGGTCCTGGGGGCATTCTTAGTTATCATTGCCTACTGCTGTTGAGAGTAAGTGTCTGGTAAAAGCAATTTTAGCTTTGGTCCCAATCACCCACAATATACACAGAGAGTGAGATTTAACGAACAAGTGCTTCCTCTGGTACAACCCCACTGATGATTTTATCTTGTTCCTTACTCCATTTAGGACAATCTAAAAGATTTGGTGAAGCCCCTAAAAGGAGACAAAATTTCACAAGGTCACATCTGTCATACATCAACACCAAAAAGCAAAGCAGAGTGCATTAGCTTGTAAGTGCTTTAAGTTGTACTGAATGTGCGAGCATGGAACAATAGCCAAAAAAAATTAACAATGATTTTTAGTGTTCTGTAGCAGTGACTCATTTAAATGACCATATTTGTTGGGAACAAATCCTACAGGATTAGCAATCAACTAAACCGAATGCACAAGGTGAGTTTATTTACAGTAGCAGGGCAGTGAGCTAGATTAATACGTCAATAAAAAACAGGAAAACAAACCAAAGCAAATAACTGTATAATATTTTTATGCTCCTGATTCTCACTAACATGAAACAATATAAATTCATGGAGGCAATAGCATTTGACAGCCCAATACATTGATTATATTCATCTTTGCTATATCTGTAGAATCTCAATAGATTTTTTTCAGCTAAGGTAATATTTTAAGTTGATTGCATATTATCAGTTCACCAGTGGAGATTACTGAACTGCATTCTACTCAGTGCCCTTATGATGTGTCAATTTTTTTTAAAGTTTCCAGAGCAGGGAGTCCGGTAAGCTGATAAATTCCTCCCTGTGGTCTCAAAGCTTTAACTTAACTCAACAGGAGAGTTCATAAAGCTTTAGATTAGGAAATGATTTGAAAATAAAACAGGAAGCATTACATGGCAGATCCATGATGGAATGTTTATTTTATGAAACAGAAGCCTCTCTTCGTTAAATTTTATTACTGCAAAACCATTAACATTTCAAAAGATAAGATGGATAAGTTCAAATTGTCTGATAATTGTTATATACATTGTAGGTCAATGTGGAATGCCAATCATGTATTGTCTGTCAATTTTTGACAACTCTTTATAACTTGTTTGACAGCAAAGAAAGGGATAATATGTTTAGCTAACAATAATAAACTAGACTTGCAATTGGCTGAGGGTCAGGGAGGGGGGTTAATATCAAGTGCCAATTGAAAATCACAGACTCGGATGGTGCCATTAGTTTCTGATGTTTCTGGAACGTGACACTATTTTCAAAGGCAGCATGAGGAAACCTGAAACTCGCAGCTTTCCAATTAACAGATTGTTGAACTTGTTGTGTGATTCATTAAGAGTCTGGGGAGTAACACTTTTGAATCTTCAACTGAGAAAGAATGGAGGGTCTGGATATTACTGTATGGCTGTTAGTAACACTGGGAAGCTGTGAAAGCAGTGGTGAACAGTTGTGTGAAATCAGCGATCTAAACTCAGATACTTATCTATTAGCAGAGTTACTCTCACTGGTGTTGGATGGCCGGCATTTCTGAGGAGTGAATGTTTGAAAATTTGACAGAGACTTAAGCCAGCTAACAATGCTTGGACACCAGCGTTATATCACAAATAAAATCCTGGCAGGTGAGGATGCTGAGATTGGAGCAGACTACTCAGATATTGGACATGCATTGAGAGGAACTTCAACAGGCACAGCTCCCTGAAAAAGAGGAGGCCAGAGGATCAAACAACAGGGATAACAAGCACATCAGGTGTATTGCTAAAGAGTCAGCTACAGGTAAATGACAGAAGCTCAATACCAGAGGAGACTCCACCTAGCCAGGTAGTTGGCCTTGTCAGTGTTTGTGCATTGGTCCACAATAACCTGGCCCTGACAGCAGTCCCCATCTCTGCAGCTCCCAATGTTATCTCCATCCTGAATATCCAGCTCTTCCAGAAATCCTGGGTGAAACCTTACGATGTCATTAAACAGGTCACGGATGCCCTGTTCTAGAACATAGGAGGCTTCATCTGTTTTGAGACAGGTGGGCCACTGCATGGCTATATGGTGTTAAGGTGTACCATAATCAGTGGACTCCCCTTAGGTCCAGGGGATCACGGTGAGTATATTCACCAAGCTTTCAAGGCATCGCCAGACAGGCCAGCTATGAGCAGAAAATGTTTGCACTCAATCTATGCCCAAATGTTCAGTGACCACAGGAAGGTCATCATGCAAATCAGTGTCCAGTTCCCCTGACAGCTGTCATTAAACCTTCATCATTCTAGAGTTCTAGGTACAGGACATATTCAGACTCTGCAGGTCACATCTGGGGGAATAAAGGTTATCTCTTGAAAAGAGGGCTCCTGACCCTGTCTGGTCCCCTTTCTGAGATGTAGAAAATTGATAGCAAAGCCATCTTCTAGTATGAACCTGTACTGAGCAGGCCATTGGCATGTTGACAGCTAAGAGGTGCCCTCTAGTTTGACCCCAGCACAATGTCTCATATGGTGGTGGTCTGTTATTTTGTACACAGCAAGAAAATACAAAAAAACCTGGAAGCGAAAACTGAGGAGGAATGTCTGGAGCGCCACTCCCATTTGGAGGGGAGGGAGGAGAGATAGGAGGACGAAGGTGATAGTTATCAGGAGGAGAAAGGGGTACTCAAGGAGCTCAAACCTCCGACATTGAAGTTTGCAAGCCTCATGGCAATCAGCTGACTGTCATGGCTGCAAAGGCCATGACACTTAAGCAACATTTTATTTGAACAGCACTTAGCCGTCTTGACAGATGACAAACTATCCCATGAATGCAAACATCAGAATAATTCTCTTGCCACCCACATAAAACGTAAACCAGGTTTTCATCAACAACCTCATGAAGCTGACAACTTCACCCCTCCCAATCCAGCGATCTTAGCACTCCCATCCCAGTGACCTAAGCCCTCCCATTTCAGCAACCTCAACCTTCCATCCTGGTGACCTCACCCCTCCCATCCCAGTGACCTCAACCCTCCTTCCTGGTGACCTAACCCCTCCCATCCCAGTGATCTCAACTCTCCATCCTAGTGACCTCAACTCTCCATCCTGGTGACCTCACCCCTCACTCATGGTGACCTCACCTCTCCCATCCCAACGACCTGATTCCTCCCATTCCAGCAACCTCAACCCTCCATCCTGGTGACCTCACCACTCCTATCCCAGTGACCTCAACCCTCCATCCTGGTGACCTCACCCTTCCATCCTGGTGACCTCACCTCTCCCATTGCCATCCTAGCAACTCTAACCCTCCTATCTTAGTATTATCATCTTCCCATCCCAGTGACCTCACCCCTCCAATCCCAGCGACCTCACCCCTCACATCCCACTGACCTCACCCCTCCCATCCCGGCGATCTCACCCCTCCCATCCCAATCTTAGCAACTTTAACCCTCCTATCCCAGCATTATCATCTTCCCATCCTACCAACTTCACCTCACCCCATGCAGCAATCTGTAGCTATTGTGATTTCTGAGAACAAAAAGTGATGCAAGAGTGTGTGTTCTTGGACGCTAATGGGAATCTGTTTACATTCGTAAAGTTTTATGAGCACAAACTAATTTGAATAATGCATTAGGTTTCAGTTTATAAAATGGAACTTTTCTTTTGGCTTAGGGAAATACCCATCTCTTAAAGAAAGCTTTTTCAGGTTGGTCAGTCTTGCATGAGTTTAAACAGTTGTTTTTAAGAAGTAACAAAGAAGATTGATGAGGGCAGAGCAGTAGATGTGATCTATATGGACTTCGGTAAGGTGTTCGACAAGGTTCTCCATGGGAGACTGATTAGCAAGTTTAGATCTCATGGAATACAGGGAGAACTAGCCATTTGGATACAGAACTGGCTCAAAGGTAGAAGACACAGGATGGTGGTGGAGGGTTGTTTTTCAGACTGGAGGCCTGTGACCAGTGGAGTGTCACAAGAATCGGTGCTGGGCCCTCTACTTTTTGTCAATTACATAAATGATTTGGATGCAAGCATAAGAGGTAAAGTTAGTAAGTTTGCAGATGACACCAAAATTGGAGGAGTAGTGGACAGCGAAGAGGGTTACCTCAGATTACAACAGGATCTTGACCAAATGGGCCAATGGGCTGAGAAGTGGCAGATGGAGTTTAATTCAGATAAATGCGAGGTGCTGCATTTTGGGAAAGCAAATCTTAGCAGGATTTATACACTTAATGGTAAAGTCCTAGGGAGTGTTGCTGAACAAAGAGACCTTGGAGTAGAGGTTCACAGCTCCTTGAAAAAGGAGTCACAGGTAGATAGGATAGTGAAGGTGTTTGGTATGCTTTCCTTTATTGGTCAGAGTATTGAGTACAGGAGTTGGGAGGCCATGTTGTGGCTGCATAGGACATTGGTTAGGCCACTGTTGGAATATTGTGTGCTAATCTGGTCTCCTTTCTATCAGAAAGATGTTGTGAAACTTGAAAGGGTTCAGAAAAGATTTCCAAGGATGTTGCCAGGGTTGGAGGATCTGAGCTACAGGAAGAGGCTGAACAGGCTGGGGCTGTTTTCCCTGGAGCGTCTGAGGCTGAAGGATGACCTTATGGAGGTTTACAAAATTATGAGGGGCGTGGATAGGATAAATAGACAAAGTCTTTTCCCTGGAGTCGGAGAGTCCAGAACTAGAGGGCATAGGTTTAAGGTGAGAGGGGATAGATATAAAAGAGACTTAAGGGGCAACATTTTCATGCAGGAGGTGGTACTTGTATGGAATGAGCTGCCAGAAGCTGGTACAATTGCAAATTTAAGAGGCATTTGGATGGGTATACGTATAGGAAGGGTTTGGAGGGATATGGGCCGGGTGCTGGCAGGTGGGGCTAGATTGGGTTGGGATATCTGGTCGGCATGGATGAGTTGAACCAAAAGGTCTGTTTCCATGCTGTACATCTCTATGACACTAAGCATGATAGATTAAAACTATTAAGAAATGGATACTTCTGGTCGAAGGAGTTTAATTTTTAAGTTCTGAACTGGAAGAGTTTAGTTAAACTTTGAGGAGTTATTTGAAGCTGAGAAAGGCTACACTGAGATGAATGAAAGATTAAGGAAGAGGCAACCAGATTTTCAAACCAGAACTTGAAGCTACAGCTAAGCCAAATCCTTTGTGCAATAGAAAAGGATCCTTTCTCTGATGTTTGAGTAGTGAACAGATGTGCTTTTAGAGTAATGGGATTCTAGTTTGGCTTCTACTTTATTAAAGCATTTTGTCTAATAAACCATTTTTATTGATCAAGCCAAATCTGCAGCATTGTATGTTATGCTCAATGAAAGACGATCTTATTAAATAAAAAGATCTATCGAGCCAGATTTCAGTCTGAAATCTGACTTATCCAATAGTAAGAGTAGATCTGACTTATCCAATAGCTGGGATTATGACAAATGGAAAATTCATCCATCCTTTTTGTGCCACCACTCAAGATAACTGGTATTCCTACATTGTAGTTGGTTTAATTTGGATGGCAATGCAGAGTGACACCAACAGAATGAGTTTAATTTCTGCACTGACTGAGATTACCATGAAGGATTTCTCAAAGTCTCTCTTTGCCTGAGGTATGGTGACCCTTAGGTTAAATCACCACCAGTTGCCTCTTTCTAATGAGAGGGCAGCCCTCTGGTGTAGTAAGACTATGGCAACTTCACCTTTTATATTCTAATTTTTCTTTATGACAAGTCCAAAAAAGCGATTTCCCTTTGATTATCTGGAACATTCAATAAAGATCCACAAGTTACTCAATAAATGCATTCATTTTTGATAATTTACAAAGATTATATTGTGACCCTAAGCCTGCAGCTTCCTTAGATAAAGACAATTTGAAATACAGCATGAATTGTTTTAGTTTCGAATGCACAAAAACCTATCTTGTGTTTCAGGGTGATTGTGAGGATTAGCTTATTTCACTGCTCACTTTCAGAGTGCTATAGTGCTTGAAAATGGTGCATGAATTAGGAGAGTTCTGGATACTGAGACTACCTTCTTGACTTCAGTGTTGACCTGAAATAAAATGTTATTGCTGTAATAGTACACTGTCCTTCCAATGGATAAAGCTCTTACATGTTCCATCTTGTGTCCACTCGGTGGATATTTTACTGTTGCAATAAAACATTATTTCAGAGCAGCTGCCAGCTCAGCACTGAAGTCAAGGAAAGTGCAAACAAAAAGTTCAAGAAAAGTTACTGTAATGTTTATCTTTAAAGTTAATGCATTTTTGTTCCTGTCTCATTCCCATAAGACTCATTCATCCAGGCAGCTATTGCCTATTAAGAGGATACAAAGGCACATTCCAGACTATAATGGACACATAATGTTCCTACCTAATGTGAAACAATTTAATGATTAATAAAAGAGGCTAGAGTTCTCTGATTGAACTCACCAAAGCTGATAATGCTTTTTATAGAATGAATTAAATACAAATGTCAATTCGTAGTAAGATTTACAGTGGACCCGCTAATTCTGATGAATGTCTCAAACATATTCCTTAATTTCAAAAAACACTAAAATATGATCTGTTAGGCCAGATTTCAGTCTGAGATCTGACTTGTCCAATGATAAAATCAGCAGGATAACGAGAAGTAAATTCATTGCAGCCTTTTTTTGCCACTGTTCAAGATAACTGCTATCCCCAGATTATAGTTGGTTTAGTTCAATTAGTTGGAAGGTTGGGTTGCAATGCTGAGTGCTACCAACAACATGGGTTCAATTCCTATACTTACTGAGGTTACAGTGATGGATTTGCCTTCTCAACCCCTCCCTTGACTGGAGCATGGTGACCCTCGGATAAAAACTACCACCAGTTGCTCCCTGAGAGGGCAGTGCTATGGCCTGATAGAGTATAGTGACTTTACCTTTTATATTCTAACTATACTTTTTCATTTTTGTTCGTTCGGTCCTCCTTCCTTCCACTCTTTTCCTTCTATTTTTACCGAATTGTTAGGTATTCCATAAAACTGGCCTTTCGGGTTTGAGCTGGGAGAAAAATTTGATCAGTTCCCCTTGATTGCCTCAGTTGCTGGTACAATAAACTGATCTACAAATGTGAGGATTAAACTGGTATCAAATTTTCTCCATCAAATTTAAATTTGCTTCTGCCAAACAAGTTATGAGTTAAGCTCAGTCACACCAATATAATGCCCGTGGTGCATCCTGGCCACATTGCAGGTCTTAAAAGTAGATGTTGTCAGTCTGATCGACCATCTAAATGTCTTGGGCTAAACAGTGTACAATCCTGGTAACCTATTTTATTGTGAGCTGTTTCTGACATTTTTATGCTGTGAATCATGAAGACACCTCCTTCCCACCCCAGTAACAATAGTAATTTCTTTAGCTGCTTCCTCCCACTTGCTGCTAACACTTTTTATTGACACTTCCAAATATAATTATTCTAGTTCTTATGATCCCAATAGAGACAGATAACTTTTTAAACAGTGATGAATTTCCCATAAACCAAAAGAAATTACCAAATGAGAAAATTTTGTATTTTAAGAATGTTACTGCAACAAACAAACAAAGATCAACATGGACAAACAAAATGGTAGAGGGTAAAGAAAAGTTACTTTCTCATGAACTATTTTACACAATTAAGACATGTCTTACAACTTTGGTGGTTGTGCACTGCTCTCCTAGCAGAGGTGTAAGGATATAAAATGAAGTCATAAGACACACCCAATAATAAGGCTCTCTCTTCCTTCCAGGTCAAATCTTGTACTATCATCCTGACATTCCTCTCAGTTTGAATATTCCAGGAACAAATTTCATCCCCAAGACCCATTTTGGTGACTTGTTGTTCCTTAAATCTCCACAAGCCCTGTTATTCCTGCACCCTTCATTTCAAACAGAGAACCAACTTTAGTTCACTTTGCTCCACATGTCAATAGCTGTATTTGTCTCTGTTTTGTTTCCAAAAACCAGAGTCTCTTCTTCTGTGTCAGTATGTGAAACTGTTAATTGATTTTCAATAGGTTTAAGTTTTGGTTTCTTTCCCTACGTCAACAGTTTCCAAAAAATCTGCAACAAAAATAGAAATTGATGGAGAAGCTCAGCAAGTCTCTCTGCATCTGTGGAGAGAAAGCAGCCTGAACATTTTGGGTCCGGTGACTCTTCACCAGAACTAATTGTAGCTGGGAAAAGGTTTTTTTTTGCTGAAGACAGGAATGGTGGGGGAGAGTGGTCAAATGAGTAAGGTGATACGTGAAGACAGAGGTTTGGTATCACTACAATTATTGGAGAAAGAACATCCTGTTTCACTTCATATTAAAGGAGGTGTTTTAAAACATAACTGTCTTGTAAAAATCCAGTGTTCATAGTCTCACATTTTCCAGAAAGGTCGCCTATTTTACACTTTCCATGAGTTTAATTTCATCTCAAATGCTGCTGTCTGTATCTTCCAATTTAAAGGCAAGTCTTGATAATCCACTTGATAATTGGTTCTTGATCAATTTAAAATTCTTACCCTCAAATTTCACTGCCTCTATTGCCTTTCCCTACTTACCTCTGTAACCATCCTTAGCCCTAAAAATGTCCAAGAAATCTGACTGTGGGTTCTAATGTATTTGTCTGACTCTCTATTTGACCATAGCTGGATCTGTATTCCTGCATCTGAATGCTACGCTCAGAGGTTCTGGTCTTGATTTTCAATGCACTTTGGGGATTCATAGTTGGTTGAAATCCTGGTGCCACAGGCCTGATCTTTTAAAATGGCCTTCTGCACTTAGGATATTTGGTCTGGGATGGTGAGTGGGATTTGGCATCAGGCCAGGTGATCTGGGAATTGTATAAGAAACTGCTTTTTCCCAAGACACACTGGGTGGAAAGCCTATCTCAGGGCTCCAGCACTGCATTCAAAGACTAAAAATAAAGATTAAAACAGAAAGCATTACTACCCTCAATCTCTATGACCCATTAATGCCAAGTTATGCCCCTGCACCCTGGTTTCTCATACTCAAATGTCAAGTGATGCCCATCCATCATCCCCATGACCTCTCATAAACCCTATTCCAAACTATGCCCAGCTCTCATGAACCCTGATATCCCATATGCATCAATCATTCCTTTGGCCCTTATAAGCTGTATGCCAATACAATGTCAACTCATGTTCCTCATCATCATCCTGGGCCCTTGCTGCTCCACGCAACTCACCTATTATCCAGCATCGGCATTTTACATTTTTTCACAATCTGAATATTGCTGGTAAGGCCAGCATTTGTTGCCTGTTATTCACTTACGCTTGAACGGAGTGACCTGTTAGCCCATAAAACATGAACAAATAATAAAAAAATGTACAAATCCATACAGGAGAGAAAACATATTTCTATTTCATAAATTTTAATATTGCAAATCATACTCAATTGAGAAAAGTACTATGATTCAAAAAAATGCAATTTGAAATGCTTAGACACTTTTTTGACAGTGAAAACTCTGAGCAGTTCGATACTTGTTGCCTGGTTGGACAATTCCCAGGAGAACAATAGGTTCCTGCACTGCCTACGCACAATGTTCCAAGCAAATAACTGTCCAAAAGAGCACTTTGACCCCATCCTCTTTCCAAAGAATCCCAGAGTTTCATTTTCAATGTATTCTAGGGTCAGATTTGCAGGGGCACCACAGCGCTCTACAAAGGTACACTGGCTATCCCAAAGAAATACTAAGGACAGACCTGCTCTTAACTGGTCTAAACTTCACACTCCACTGGCTCCAAAATCCCACTTAAGTGGAAGCAGTTCATCATTTCAATGACCAGCATCTCCAGGAACCACATTTTGCTTGAAATCCTGCGTATTGTGGGCAGCACAGTGGCACAGTGGTTAGCACTGCTGCCTCTCAGCACCCGTGACCTGGGTTCGATTCCCGCCTCAGGCAACAGTCTGTGTGGAGTTTTCACATTCTCCCCGTGTCTGCGTGGGTTTCCTCCCACAGTCCAAAAATGTGCAGGTTAGGTGAATTGCCCATGCTAAATTGCCTGTAGTGTTAGATGTTGGGGAATGGGTCTGGGTGGGTTGACTCTTCGGAGAGTCGGTGTGGGCTTGTTGGGCCAAAGGGCCTATTTACACAATATAAGTGATCTAATCTAATCTCCAATCCCACTCCAGCAAAAGTAAGAGAAGCCAGCTGCAGGAGGGGCTTGCAATTCTGAACTTTTACTGGCATTTTCACCTCAGCAGAGACATGATCTTCCTGGTGATATCAGGGAATTGTCTTTAAATTGCTCCATGTCTTGCCCTTTTAGGATCCCTCTTATGAAACATAACTCTCTTTCATCAATTTAGTCATCCATCCTAATACCGCCTTCTATGGTTTGATGTCAATTATTGTCTGATTGCGCATATGTGAAGCACCTTGGGATATTTTACTCAATTAAAGGCATGATATAAATACAAATGCGATCTGATTTGAAGAAAGCAAAACTAATGTCATCTTAAAGTAGTAACAGCATAAATGAACACATTTATCTTTGCAGTCAGTGCCCAAGGCTAAAGCAACAAGAGAAAGAATGATCTCGTATCAATGTTAATTCATTATGCATGGTGAACCTTTGACTCATACTGAGCTTACTGTTTTTAACTTGCCATACCAAAGCAATGCAGCATAACTAGCAATAGACAGTGGCAATAGTTAGAAAATAGTTACAGTACTGTATTCAGAAAATGTGAGTTCTGGAAGATGACTATACACCTGATGAAGGCTGCCAAAAAAGTACCACCCAACTGAACCATTTTACAAAACAGATGCTGCTTTTAGCCCAGAACAACAACAGCAGCATTTAACAGCATGCAATATCTCCTTTATCAGCATTTATCAACATCAGCTACATGGTCATAAAGGAAGCTATTAACAAACAAAAACTGTTGCTTGGAGAACACATTCCTATCATCAAGCGCACCCCTAATTTGGAAGTGGGACCTTTGGGCAGGTATGCTGCGTTCCTGTCGCTAGCTTGTGCAAACAAGAACCAAAGTGCCAGTCATGTCGTCTAATGCACGAGTCAACATGTTGATTTATCAGAATAGTAATTTTGCTGATATTGCAGCCAATCTCCATGCTAGTTTTGAACGAAACAACATTGCCCACCTCAGAGAGTATGGTTGCAAGAAATGATGTACACTACAGGAGTAAGAATGTCCTCCATGCCCACATGATCACGGGAGAAACTGCATGTCGGCCTCCCAGCAGTGGGAAAACCTCCTGTGATTAAGTCATAGATGGGAAGGGGGCCTGTGGGGAATCTTGTCTGATTGTGTTAAGAGACCAATGAGACTCCTGATTGAGCCCACCAGAATTTAGTGTTGGATCAGGGATCAAATGCAAGTAACGAGTGGTATACCTTTCTAGCGTGTCCCGAAGATCAGCCGACAACCCCCATTGAGTTTTCTTGCAGCATTATGGGAACTGTTCCTTCATTCAATAATACAGTGCCTAGCCCAGAGATCCAGAATCAGGAAAGGTACAGGGAGAATTGTGAGGGCCAGTGGCTACCGGAGGCCACATCTTTGTCATTATGTCAGATTCTCTGTCCCCCTCCCACATTATCCTAAATTCGTCCCCATCCTGCCCTCACATATCTCAGTCCAAGCATCCAATGTGATTTCTAGTGAAGATTCAAGAACATGATTGGCAGCAGCCAACATTCAGAGTGGAGCTGCAGGCAATGCTCACCACCACCACCCCACGCTGCAAATTCCATGGAAAGTGACTTTGGTCCGTTAAATCTTTGACAAGCATTTCAGTAACTTGGCCCAGGTTTCCCACTTGTTGTCCAACTAGTGGGCTACATTCATACTCATTTCGTCAAATCTTGCTTGACAAAGTCTACTTTTCTTGAGTAATTTGCTGGTGGATGTGCAATAGTCTCCTATTATGGGTGGTCAGGTGGTAGCTAATCTCCCTTGCCGTTTAGTCTATATTTCAAGACAAACTGCCACTACTAATTTTAACTTCACTCATTAACCAAAATGGAATGTTATTGCAAATACTTGTGTCTCCTTGAGTTGCCATGGAAGTTTATATTGACAAAGATTCTTTCATATGTCTGCTTTTTTAACGGCACTTTCTGGTTTGCTTTGGTTTCGGAGATACTTCAGTGTAGCCTGATTTCTGGTGATTTAACACACAATATTATAATATTTTAGGTGCTACATATACATCACATATAACTGCATGGAAAGAAATCTTGAAGAAAATAAATCATGGTAATCTTTTTAATAAAAATGCCAAAATAATAAAAATTTATACTAAACAAAAACTGTAAATGATATGTAATAAATGATTAAAAAGCCATTTTCTACTTAATAACAGTATTGTTCCTGGTTGTTTCTTTAGGTTCGCTCCATCAGACCAGTTAGCACAACCACATCTTTAGTAGATGGGAGTTCTGTTATGGTTAATTTAAGTGTAATATAATATTTAGATTAAGCTGTCAGTTGATGTAATCAACAGTATTTGAAGTTTAGCCAATAGAATAGCTAGAAGACAGTGTTCAGTGCAGAAGTGGCCATGTGAAACTATGGCCAGTTTTCTGGCTTCCAACCTCTCCTCTGCTCCTGTACCCTCCGCCAAGCCAACAAGAAAATATATATTGGTCTTCAGTTAAAAGTTCTGATTTAGTTACTAAATATCTAACATAATTTTCAGTTCCACATGGGTTAAGTGCAGTTGCAATGGCTATGCTTCAATTTAAAGAAAAAGATCTCAACGGAAATCTCATCTTACCGCGGATTATCTGACATGGAAAATACATTTAAATTGTGCTCAAAAGAATAAAAAGCCAATGGGAAAAGTTTCAGAGAAGGGCAAAAAAGTTGATTGCAGGTTTTAGATGACTGAACCATGGAGAGGTCCAGGAAACTAAATATGATTTCCCTGGCTTATGATATTTAGAATGGATATGATCCAAGACTTTGAAATAACGGTGTGAATTGATACGGTGAATTTAGAAAATATTTTTATGGAAAGCCTGTGATGGAAGAGCACCAGAGGACATTATTATAGCCTTCAAGAGCCCTGTATTAATCTCAGATTGAGAAATAACTGTTGGACTCAAATTTCTATACTTGTTCTGCAGACTGCTATCCAGTGTAAATACTGAATAAACTGAAATATTCCATAAGGAACTGACTTATCTGCTAATCTACTAGGGAGTGGAGGAATTTAGAATTAGGAAAGAAGAATATAATAATGGACCGAATTCCTAAACAGGAACTGAAACAGCAATCTGGTGAGGCGACCAAACAGGACTACTTGCATGCCAAACAGCATAAGCAGCAAATGACTAGATTAGATTAGATTCCCTACAGTGTGGAAACAGGTCATTTGGCCCAACAAGTCTACACTGACCCTCCAAAGAGTAACCCATCCAGATGCATTTCCCTCTGACTAATGTACCTAACACTATGGGCAATTTAGCATGGCCAATTCACCCGATCTGCATGTTTTTGGACGGTGGGAGCACCTGGAGGAAACGATAGACTGAGCTAAGCAATCCCAAAACCAATGGATCAGATCCAAGCTCTGCAGTTCTGTCACATCCAGTCATGAATGGTGATGGACAATTAAACACTTACTAATATCTCCATTCTCAACAATGGAAGAGACCAGCACATCAGTGCAAAGGTTAAGGCTGAAACATTTGCCCTACTATTCAGCCCGAAGTGCCAAATGGATGATCCATCTTGGCATCCACCAGTGGTCCCCAGCATCACAAATACCTATCTTCAGCCACTTTGATGTACTCCACATGATATTAAGAAACAGTTGGATGGACTGGATACTGCAAGGATGACAGTGTCTGACAATACTCCAACAATAAGACTAAGGAATATACTCTGGAGCTTGCCGCTACCCTAGCCCAACTATTCCAACAGTTACAACACTGGTATCTACCCAATAATGTGGAAAAGGGCAGCACAGTGGCTCAGTGGTTAGCACTACTACCTGATAGTGCCAGGGACCTTAGTTCGATTCCAGCCTCAGACGACTATTTTTGTGGAGTTTGTACATTCTCCTGTGTCTGTGTAGGTTTCCTCCAGATGCTCCAGTTTTCTTCTACCATCCAAAGATGTGCAGGTTAGGTGGATTGGCCATGCTGAATTGCCCATAATGTGCGGGCTAGGTGGATTAGCTACGGGAAATGCAGGGTTACAGGGATGGAGGTGGGTCAGGGTGGGATGCTTTTCAGAGGATTAGCGTGGACTCGATGGGCTGAAAGGCCTACTTTCAGATAATTGCCCAAATATGTCCTTTACACAAAATGCAACCCAGTCAATTATCATTCCATCAGTCTACTCTCGATCATCAGTAAAGTGATGGTAGATGTCATTAATGGTGCTATCAAGCAGCACCTGCTCAGCAATAACCTCCTCAGTGACACCCAATTTGGATTCCATCAGGGCCACTTAGCTCCTGACCTCATTACAGCCTTGGTTCAAACATGGCCAAAAGAGCTGAATTCCAGAGGTGAGGTGAGAGTGACAGCCCTTGACATCAAGGCTGCATTTGAATCATCAAGGAGCCCTGCAAAACTGGAATTAAACGGATACATAGGAAGGTGGCTGTGGTTGTTGGAGGTCAGTCATCTCAGCTTTATGATACCTCAGCCAGAGTTCCTCAGGGTAGTGTCCTCGGCCCAATCACCTTGACTGGGTTGAATTTGTCCTGCATTTTGTGTAAACGACATATTTGGGCAATTATCTGAAAGCAGGCCTTTCAGCCTATCGAGTCCACAATAATCCTCTGAAAAACATCCCACCCTGACCCACCTCCATCCCCTTAACCCTGCATTTCCCATAGCTAATCCACCTAGCCCTTATGGGCAATTCAGCCCAAACACCTTTAGCTGCTTCATCAATGACCTTCCCCCCATCATAAGGACAGAATTGGGGATGTTTGCTGTTAACCACACAATGTTCAGCACCATTCATGACTCTGAAACAGTCCATGTTCAAATGCAACAAGATCTGAACAATATCCAGGTTTGGGCTGACAAGTAGCAAGTAACACTCATGCCACTCAAATGCCAGGGAATGACCATCTTCAATAAAAGACAATCTAACCATCACCGCTTGGTATTCAATGGTGTTACTATCACTGAATTCCCCACTATCAATATCCTTGGGATTACCATCACCAGAAACTCAATTGGACTCACCACATAAATACAGCGGCTACAAAGGAGGTCAGAGGTTAGGAACCTGCAGTGAATAATTCACTTCCTGATTGCCCAAAGCTTGTTCATTATCTACAAGACAAGCCAGGAGTGTGATGGAATACTCCTCACCTGTCTGGATGGTTTCAGTACCAATGACACTCAAGAAGCTTGACACCATCAAGGACAAAGCAGTGACTTGACTGGCAGCACCTCCCTAAACATCCACTCTCCTCATCACCAACACTCAGTAGCAGCAGTATGTGAGGAGTCATGAATGAAGTAAAAATTGTGCAGTCAACAACAAACATCCCCAGTTCTGACCTTATGATGTAGGAAAAGTCATTGATGAAGCAGCTAAAGATGATTGGGCCAAGGACATTACCATGAGGTACTCCTGCAGGAATGTCCTAGAGCTGAGATGATTGACCTCCAACAACCATAAGCATCTTCCTATGTGTCAGGTATGATTTCAACCAATGCAGACTTTGCTCCCTCAATTCCCAGTGACCCTATTTTTCTGGGGTTCCTTGATACCACTCTCGGTCAAGTGTAGCCTTGATTTTCACCTCACCTCTGAAATTCAGCTCTTTAGTTCATGTTTGAACCAAGGCTGTAATGAGGTCAGGAATTGAGTGATCTTGTCAGAACCCAAACTGAGCTTCACTGAGCAGATTATTGCTGAGCAGGTGCTGTTCTATAGCACTATTGATGATACTTCCATCACTTCACTGATGATTGAGAGGAGACAGCTGGGGCAATAATTGGCCAGGTTGGATTTGTTCTGCTTTTTGTGCAAAGGACATATCTATTCACATTGTTGGGTAGGTGCAAGTTTTGGAATTGTATTGGAAGAAATTGGATAGGGAAGCCGCAAATACTAGAGCACAAGTCTTTGGTGTGATTGCTAGAATGCTATAAATGCCCGTTGCCTTTGCAGTATCCAGTGCTTCCAACTGTTTCTTGACTGAAGACTAAGATGCCAGGGGTCTCTAGAAGAGGACAGTCTACCTGTCACTTCTGGTTGAAGATTGTTGAGAATGCCTCATATTTATATTTTGCACTGATGTGCTGCGATGCCCCATTATTGAGGACAAAGACCGTTATGGAGCCTCCTCTTCCAATGAATTGTTTAATTGCCCACCACCATTCATGACTAGATGTGGCAGGTCTATAGAACTTAGATGTGATCCATTGGCTGTGGAATTGCTTAACTCTGTCTATCACTTGCTCTGCTTATGCTGTAGCTTCACCAGATTGACACCTCATTTATGGGATGCATTGTGCTGCTCATGGCATGCCCTCCTGAACACTTTATGTATGAAAACTATAAGACTATTTCAATTACTTTAGACTTTATGAGCATTAGGACTACATGCTTAAAGAGTGAGTATGGGAATACTTCAAGTTTTAGTGGAATTCATTTCGACATCCTAAAAATGAATTTCACTAAATTCTTAACATAGCTTCGGAACAATATTCTCAAAAGCTTATTTTTTACTGTTTGCTGGTGAGTTTTGAAGTGATTTTTAAAATATTTTTCTTCACGTTTTACAGATGATCCACTTTAGGCTGTTACAATGTATTTCTGGAGCTCCGAGTGACGTGCTAAGGTTGCTAGAATATCATTATTACTAAGGTTCTCACTTATTGAAACTTTGAGTATTTTTCCTCAAAAGTTATCCTACATAGAATTGTGACCACCTTTGTTTCCAAAATCCAATTCCTGGAAGTTCCTAGCACTTGGCTGGAAGCAATAATGTCCATTTCATTTGTGATTTAATTTTACAGAATATTAATAAATGGCCCTAAGCCACTAGTGATGGACTCTTTGATCAATATTTATTTCTCACATTCAATTATTTGTATGTTCCATCCTGAATGAAACCAATTCAATTCCAAGCAGATGGATTTTGAGACTAGTTATTATCAGACACTTGCGGTATTTAGCATCCAACCTGTGTCCCAACTCTGTGAATCACCAATTCCAAAAAAACATTCACAGAACTCTACATACTTCCTGCCAGATACCTGGGATACACACTTTCTGGGTCAGTGCTGGGATTTTATTCAAAAAATGCAGGCTATCAGTTCAACATAAGGTCACGTTTTTATCTAACTATAACTATAAAAGGCAACAAGGAATACATTTGGTGACATGATACAATTAAGGGAATTTTGATGAGTTTGAAAATTGCCGAAGGGGTTCTACCTTCATGAGAGCCTGAGATTGTGATGCAGTCTGTAACACTTGGGCCTAGTTTTATTTTGCAAACGGTGCAATCTTTAATTTAATATTACTCAATTTTCCAGGAAAGGGGGCTTATTTTCTGTTCAAATCTCTTAGCCATATAGGATTTTTTTTAACCAAAGTCAAGGTACCTTTGTCTTGGTGGCACGTTTTTCATTTTACTTTGCTTTAATGCCGGCAAGGCCAACATTTATTTTCCATCCGAACTTGTCCTTGAGTAGCTAGTATTGAATCAAGTTGGGTTAGTGCATGACTTGGAGCAGACTTGAAGGTGATGTTTCCCTGTGTATCTTATGTCCTTGGGCTGTTTTGTGAGAACACAATCAAAAGAAACCTTGGCAATGCATGATGGTGCATCCTGTAGTTGGTGCGTCCTAGTAATACTGTGGCTACATGAACATGTCAGAGGGTAGGAATCCAGCAACATGTCTTGACTCCCCAAAGCCTGCCCACCATTTACAAGATACAAGTCAGGCATGTGATGGAATATTTTCCACTTGCCTGGATGGATCAGATCCAACAACAAGAAGATTGGCACCATCTGGGACAAAGTAGCCTACTTGATTGGCACCACATCCACAAGTATTCACACCCTCCACCACTGATGCTCAGTAGCAGGAGTGTGCACTATCTCATTATGCACTGCAGAAATTTATCAAGGCTCCCATGAGACTTTTGTCCAAACCCACAAACAATACCATCCTGAAAGGCAAGGCAGCAGATACATGGGAACATCACCTCCTGCAAGTTTCCCTCTCAGCCACTATCGCAGTTCCTTCACTGTCACTAAGTCAAAATCTTGGAACTCCCTCCCTAAGGACATTGTAGCAGTACCTGCAGCACATGGATTGCATTGGTTCAATAAAGTAGCTCATCACCACCTTCTTAAGGGACAGCCAATAAATTCTGCACAGCCAATTATGCTGACAACTCATGAGTCAATTAATTTTTTAAAGAATGCAGCCATCAAGCAATTTGGGATATTCCATCACGCTGCTGATCTGTGCCTGGGATGTGGTACAGATGAGTCACTAGCTGCAGAATTCTTCTGGAAGTAACTCCATTTGACTCAAACAAACACCAAGGATGTTGGAGAACCTCAGTGGATCTCGCTGCATCTGTGGAGAGCGAAGCCAGTTTGAGCCCAGTAAGACTACTGCAGAGCTGCGTAGCTGTTCCAGTTAAATATTAATTGAATAGCAACCCCAGAATGCTGATAGAAGGGATTCAGTAACGGATTTACCCGATTCTATCTTGATGAAAATGCTAATTGCCTGGAACTTAATTGGTGCGAATATTACTTGGCATTTATAGCCCAAACCTGAGTCTAGTCCAGCACTTACAAGATGTGGGCATTATATTATCAATGGATTGAACACTGTGCAGTCATCATTTCTGAATTTACGTTTAGGAAAAGTGATAGATGAAACAGTTGGAGATAATTTGGCCTGGGATGCAGCTTTCAGGTGGTCATGCAACATTGCTCTGGGGCTGAGATTGTTAATTTCTGACTGTATTCTTTATGCCAGGTACTGAATCCAAATTTTCAGCTCCTTGGTTCCCTTCCACTGTGAGCTGCAACTTTGGGTTTCTATTTACATGCTGAAGCCAAACAGATGAAACATGCTAACAAGCAAAGTGCATGCATCCAGGAGATTCTCCATCCAATCACACGCATTCACCCCAAAAGCTCTATTATTTATACCCTCGTACAGGGGTTACAATTTTTAATCTCATTAAAATGCTGCACTACCACACACTGCAGAGTATTTTCTGAGAGCCACTTATTGTCTGACAAATTAATATAAACATTCACTTATTTTTGTTTATGAAAAAGAGAATGTCACTATCCCTTCAATGAGTTGAGTTTACATAATTGCTTTAATGAGCTTCCTTTACAGTTACATTCCTCTCTTTACAATAATCAAGCTTCCTATTGTGTTATAAATACCAACAGAAACAAATGAAACTCCCGGGTCCATCCTCACAGCAGCAGTAACACTGAAGTGTGTTTCAGACGACTTTAGTTGAGATTCAAAACTATTAATATATTGTTGTTGTGTATTCTTCTTCATAAAAACAGATTTTTGTTTTAAAATCATCTTTCTCATTATTGTTGCAAGAACGTACACTTTTTCTTGTAAGATACAGAATACTGTCTGTTTCTTTATTGAAAAAAAACAAAGTCTATTAGATAGACTAACCACACAAATTCCATAATTTCACATACCAACTGGGATGAAAAGAGATTATTGAATCTCTGGGGAACATAAAGAACTCCTTCTCTGATCAATTTAAAATAAAAATTATTTCTTAGGATGTGGATGTCACTAACAATGTCAGCATTTCTTTCCTATCCCTAATTGTCCATCATGCACTTAAGAGCTATTCACATTGCTGTAGGTCTGGAGTCCCTTGCAGGCCAGCCCAAGTATGAATGGTAGATTTTATTTTGTAAAGATGATTAATAAACCAGCTGGGCTTTTATGACAATTGATAGTGGTTACCATGAAGTGATATTTTATTCCAAGATTTTTTATTGAATTCAAATTTCACCACTTGACAAAATGTTAGCCTCAGGTTTTGGATTACAGTGACATCACCACTATGTTACCAACTCCCCCGATTCACAAACTAATCAGATGGTTCAGAGATGAAAGATCAAAATAATTACCTGTTTTGAACAATAACCACTACTAACAGAAGCTAATAGAATCTCTCTGAAATGTACAAATGAGCAGAATGTGTCAAGTATCTGAGCATGTGTTATGATCCCAGCTGATGGAAATACTGGATAATTCAGACCCGAGAGTGAAACCTGGCTTGAGAGATCACAACTTTATTTTTGCAGTTTGTTGCTGTGGTGGTTAGTCACTAAAACACATTCACATAAGGCTATCAATGTTCTTCAATATAAAAGGAAAAAGAAAAGCAATTTATACATATGGTAGCTTAGAAAGAGCTTCACATAAACATCAAATCAAAATTTCAACCTGTTTCCTAGCTACACGCTTTGCAGTTACTCAATCCACAGAAGTATCATTCTTCTTTCAAGTTTTTAGGTTCCTACTTCACTGGCTCTTTCCAGTTTTCCCTTTTGGAGTACGGAGGCAGTTTTATGACGTATGCCAGCTTGAACCTCCTTTCAGTTCTGTTGTCCAAAACCTCTTTTCTGTTCTGACAACTTGAAAACTTCTGTAACTTGGAGGTTTGACAAACTAGTTCAGATGAAAACTGTTCTCTTGAACTGGAAACATGATTCTTTTGCTCACAGAAAGCTGTCATTGTGAACCGAAGTCCTAACTCTTCCGAACTGAAGTCAAATCCAAACTAAAGGCCCTGGTCGGTTTTCTCGGTTTGTCAGATGATCCTTCCAAATATCATCCATCCTCACTGCTATCATTGATTCCTTGATTTTGATCAATATTGTGATCAGCCCTGTCTCACTTTCTGTCTTGTCTGAATACCCTATAACAAGACGTGTCTAGCTGTCAAAGCTATCAATCTTTCAGACAGGTTTTGGTCATAGCAAGGATATCAAATTCCCACATGTCTAGCTTGTTAATTTTAAATCTGAGACAGATTCTTTTTTTTAATTAAGGTATTAAGGGGTATTGGCCAGAAATTGGTATATGGAGTTATGCTGCAGATCAGGTGTGATCCCATTGAATGGCAGAACAGGCTCAAGGGACTAAATGGCCGATTCCTATTCCTATGTTCTGTGCCCTCAACTCATCTATTTTATTCCGCAAGCCCTTTGCATTAAAATATATTCCACCTTCTTAAACTTGTTTCTTATTTTTATATAGATTTATTGAAAAATTTTTACTTTTTACAAAATAAACCGAAAAGTTAAAAAGTACAAATAGAAAGAATATCACATTGTTATATTACAGTAATATTACAATAAACCACCCATTATTGTTCAAGATACAGTCATCTCATATTTACTTAACCCGAACTAGAATAAACTCAAATTAAATAAAATAGTATTAAGTTACAATTCACTAAAAATTAAATTACACTACATTACTCCACTCGCCACACCTCCAGTGAAGCTCCCATGCATGGGAGCAACAGTTACTAGGCCTCTTGCCCCCCACCCTCGGGTTCTAGACCACCATATATGGCCCTTGCTTCTATAAAAGCCGATAGGTCCAGGTTTATTTAATTTAGGAAAGGCCACTATGTCTTCCAAAATTGCTCTGTTCCATGGCACACCATACTTGTCAGATAATTTTGAAGGATATGTTCCATCACAAGTCCGCACTTCCCCACAAGACCTGGAGGTTTTTCTGATATCCAATTCATTGTGATGTTCTTTCTCGCACAGTGTCTAAGAATCTTAAACAACCTCTTCCCATGCTCATCCAGAGAGAGCAGATTCAGTCATCCCAAAAGGAGAGATACTAGATCTTCCTTAACTTCCATTCCTAGGATAATCTCCAGCTCATTCACTATGGCACCCCAGTATCCGTGAATCTTATAGCAGGACCAAAAGCAATGTGTGAGGGTGCCTATGCTAATTTTATATTTGGGGCATTTCGGAGAAGATCCTTTCTTAAACTTTGCTAACTTCTCTGGTGCCATATGGGCCCTGTGAAGGATTTTCAATTGTGTCGCTTGTGCTTTTTTGCATATTGAAATTTTCTTTACATTCTCTCATATATCCTCCCATGTTTCCGATAAGATTTCTTCTCCTAACCCCTGATTCCAGATCTCATGGAGTGTCTCCATATCCCCCAAGGCGTTCCCTCTCTGCAGATGACTTATGGTACCAACCAAGAGAGCACCCCTGCACTGGAGCACTCTTCTGTCTATATCCAACTTGTAGGGCTGGGCCAAGAGAGTGGTCATCTTCTGTATATAATTCCTAGCCTGGAAGTATTGGAAAGATACCTATTTGGAATCCCATATTTCTGACTTAATTGGTTGAAAGAAATCGAGACTGCTCCCTCGAATAAATCTCCCAAACAGGAGATTCCCTTATCCTCTCATGCTCTAAAGCAAGAGTCCAGTGACCCCGGTCTAAATCCTGGGGCTCCCACTAATGGGGTGAAGGGCGAAGTCTTAAGCAAATTGCCCTTACCCTGCTGTATTATCCTCCAAGCTTTCACCGTATTTGGGTGCTCAACCACAGATCACATCTTATCTATAAACAGTAAGTTGATGAGGGGACATCTCGCCTGGAAGGCCTCAACATCAAGCCATATCAACCTCAAGTTCTTACGCACCCATTCACCCACATATGACAGCACGGCGCCTATTTGATGTCTCTTCAGATCTGGGAGGTCCACTGTCCCATATCCTGCAGTAGTTGTAACTTGGTAAGTTTAATTAGGAGGCGCCTACGGCACCAGATAAATGATCCAAGCCAACCGGCAAACCTCAGTAGCACCTGATTGGGTCATAACAATGGCAGCATCCTCATGGGATATAATAACCAAGAAAGAACATTCATTTTAATCAAGGCTATACGGCCTAACCATGATACGAGTATCCCTCCCAGCACTGCAAGTCCTGCTTTAGTCTCAAAAAACTGTACAAAGTTCTGTACAGCTGATGGAAGGGAGGGAAAATAAACATTTCCAGATAGAGAAAACCTTTCTGTGACCATCTAAAAGAAAACTCCATTCCATCCGCCAGCTTCGGCACTTTCACCAATCCCCCCACAGGCATGACTTCCAACTTTGCAAAATTTATCCTGTCTCCCTGACGGCTGCCTCTCCCCACACCAAAATTGCTCAATTTAACCCCATTTGTGAAAACCGCGACCTTGGGGGTCTCAGTCCAACACTGCCACCCACTTGGCAAAGGCCCCTCCCAGACCAAAGCGATCTCGAACAACAAAGAGATATGACCATTCCACCCGATCCAAAACCTTTTTCTGCAACCAAGGAGACCACCAAGCCCAGAATCAGTCTCTGCTGACATATTTGCACAATGTTCAGTACCTGCCTGATATGGTTGGAAGAGCTGCGGCCCTTGATAAAACCCATCTGGCCTTCTTTTATAATAATGGGCAGCACCTTCTCCAACGTCAGAGCCAACACCTTTGATAAAATTTTGAAGTCTACATTCAACAATGAGATAGGTCTGTGTGATGCGCAGTCCTCGGGGTCTTTCCCTTTCTTTAAAATAAGGGAGATATTGGCCTCCTTAAGAGATGCTGGAAGGCAGTGCTGACTATATGAATGACTATACATCTCCAGAAGTGGTTCAGCTAACACATGTATAAACCTCTTGTAAAATTCACTTGGGAATCCATCTGGACCAGGTGCCTTGCCACCTTGGAGCTGACTTACTCCCTCTTGCACCTCTTGTACTATCAGAGGTGCATTTAAAAAGGAGACCTGATCTACGTTTATACCAGGGAGGTCCAAGTTTCATACTCCATCCCCACAGCCATCCAATCAGTATGACTCTGCATAGATTTCATGAAATCTGGCATTCATCTTTTTCAGCTCACTATTGATGTTGCCAGTTCTATACCTAATAGACACAATGGACTGTGGAGCACTTTTCTACCTAGCCAGATAAACCAGGTATGTACCTAGTATATCCCCATATTCAAACATCCTTGCTTTGCAAAGAAGACCCCTCTCTTTGCCACTCGTGTGAGCACTAAGTCCAGAGCAGCCTGGAGAGCCATGACCCATTGTAATTTGACCACGAATGCTCTGGTATAATATGCCAATTTGGCTGCCTTCAGCCGGGCCTTAGGCATCCACTGCTGCTCTCCTCTCTGGCTCCTTCTCATTGTTGAGTATGAAATAATCAGATCCCTTAAGAATGCTTTGGTGGTCTCCCAAAGCACCATTGGATTACTAGCCATACCCCGATTGATGTCCCAAAAAGCCCTGAACTCCCTTGTAATGTACTGAACAAAGTTGCCACCCTTCAACAGAAACAGATCCATGCGCCAGTGCCATGTGTGTATTCCACTACCCTTGATCTTAACATCCAAATACACTGCCGCATGGTCCAAAATACTTACGTTCCCAATCTTGCAGGCCAATACCAAGTCCAAACAAACCGACAGAACAAAGAACATATCAATTCTTGTGTGGTTTAGAGTAAAAGGTAAAATCCCTCCCATTCAGGTGGAGACACCTCCACACATCCACTAGCCCCAACTCCTCACACAAGTCCACTAACTGTCTAGATTGCAGGGGTGGACCTGACAGACCCCTTAGCACCCTGTCTACCCGAGGGTCCATGAGACGATTAAAGTCTCCTCCTATAATTGTATGGCACATCCCAAGAGCCATTAATTTAGAAACTGTGTCAACTAGAAATTTAAGAGGATGGGCCAGGGGACAGTAAGTGTTCAGGATGCCATATTCTTCTCAGTGTACCAGAGCCTTAAGAATAATGAACCATCCATATTCGTCCTTGATTTGGTCTATCACCTGAAATAGGAGGTTCTTTGTACCAGTATGGTCACTCCTCTGCTTTTGGAGTTAAAGGAGGAGAAGAATACTCTATCTGTAACCTCAAATGTTCCCTATCAGATAAATGTGCCTCTTGCAACAGAGCGATGTCAACCCTTTCCTTCTTAAGATTTGAGAGCACCTTTTTCCTTTTAATGGGGGAATGACTCCTCTTTATATTCCAAGTGCACCACCTGAACAGATCGCTAGCCATGACTGCACACTACAGCCTGCAGTCCCCTGAGAGAAAGAAGCCCATTCAATGGGTGATGAGTGGAAAAAAACATAGACTTTATCAAAGTTAAAGACTATTCCTACAAGCACAATTAAAACTACTAAAACTAAAAAACTAACCACTGCTCCTAACTTAAACAAATAAACACAAAAACCACAAATCTCCAGAGATCCCCCCTCTCACCCACAGGGGAATTCACTCCCAACCTTAAAGCCATCCTGGCTCCTTCCAGTTAAGGCCGCAGCTATGGGAACAAAACATATTGTTTACATTCCTGTAAGTTAACAGTGTACGCCCACGCCTCCCCCTCCACATCTCAACCCCACACATCTTTGCACCAAAGAAGTAACCACCTCTCACCCAGAAAAACAGAGCAATAGAACAGATAACTACCAAATGGATACAATATAAAACAAACCAGATTTTACACCAAAGCAATACCAAGCCTATAAGACCTGAGACCACAAAAGGGAAAAGAGCAAATAAAGAGAAGATAACGAAAATATTATGCCATTGTCCGTACATATCTTTCCCTCTTTCCCCCTCGATCCACGTCTTTTATTTCAGTGAGTTCAAACATTATTTTGCTTTTTCCGCTGAGTCGAAGTTATAGACAGTTCCCCCATAATTAAAATGTAGCTCTGCTGGGTGCCTCAGAGAATATTTAATATTTAAGTCTCTTAATTTTTTTCTTTACATCATCAAAAGTCTTTTTTTTAAATTAAGGCCTCAGAAAAGTCTTGAAAATACATTGTCCTTGAACTTTCATAAACCAGACCCTGCGAATCTCCTCCCAGTCTTCTAGCTGTTTCTCTATTGACTGCTTTTCTACATAGTGCTGGAGTTGCACTAGGATTGGGTGGGGCACTAATCTGGCCAGGACCTATACAATGCCATCAGGTGGGCCCGCTCCACACTCACCTAACCTGACTTGATGTCCAGCCCCAGGAACTCCGGGAGCCACCTCTCAAGAAATTTAACTAGGTTTTTGCCCTCCTCACGCTCTGGAAGACCCATGACACTAAGTGTTTTCTCCGACCTCTGTTTTCGATGTCTCGACTTGTTCCAGTAAGGCCCAAACCTTGCATTCCAAGGTTCGGACCCACCCCTCGGAGGTCTCCATCGTGGTCTCCGAGGCCGTGGTTCTTTGTTCCACCACTTCCACGTGGCAATCCAGAGCCCGGATCAGTTCCAGAGCCGTTTTGATTTTTTCACAGAGGGAGTTAGATTTGATTAGATGTTAGATTAGATTCCCTACAGTATGGAAACAGGCCCTTCAGCCCAACAAGTCCACACCGACCCTCCAAACAGTAACCCACACAGACCCATTCCTCTACCCTATATTTATTCCTAACTTATGCACCTAACACTATGGGCAATTTAGCATGGCCAATTCACCTGATCTACACATCTTTAGATTTGAGGCAGCGGCTGCGGGTATGCTTGACATTGTAGGGGAGTGCCCTGCTTTTGGCTGCACTCCCCTAGCTTCCTTTCCTTTAGATGTCTTCATTTTAACTCCAAACCTAATTTAAAGGGGTTCTAGATGCTCTACCTGCTTTATACTAAAGATTTTCCTCAGGGGAGACTAATGTTGGGGGTGGGGGTGGGGGTGTGGGAAGTAGGTGTCCACCTTGCCTGAGGTATGGCACAGAGCCCAAAACCGCAGACTATTCAGACTGCTGCCATCTTGAATCCAAACTTGTTTCTTTCTTACCCAGCTTATGTTTTCTCTCCCTTCCACACCAGGTAGCTCACACATTAAGTTCTAATTCAGCTTTGCCTCTCTCTGAACTCCTTGTCAGTCTCCCACCTGCCAATCTAATTTGAATTCACTCCAACAAGACTAGTAAACCTCGCCATAAGGAAGTTATTCCCATTTCTGATCTGATACAATCCATCTAACTTGTACACTTAGAACTTCCCTCTCCAGAAATGGTCGCAATGCCTCAGAAATGTAAAGCCTCATCCTGTGCCATGTCTCTGGCTGTGCATTCATCTGCTCTGTCAGTCTATTCCCATACTCACTATTGTGTGTCTCAAAGTAATTTGGAGAGTACTACCTTTGAAGTCCTGCTTTGCAGTTTCCTAAATTATACCCTAAAGTCTGATTGCAGAACCTCATTTCTATTTCTTCCTGTGTCATTAGTCCCAATTTCTACCGCAACCTTTAGGTGCTCGGCCTCCCCTTTCAGAATGTGCTTCAGCCATTCTATGACATTCATTAACCTGGAGATCTGAAGGCAACATACCACCTTAGAGTCACATCTTTGGCTGCAAAAGTAGCTGCTTACTTGCCCCTCACTATTTAATCTCCTACTACTACTGTCCTTACACACTTTTTGTTCTTCCATAATGAAATAAGTAAACTATAAAGCAAATAATAAACTTTCATTGTAATATGCTATGTTATATTCAATTGCTGAAAATAATTGGGACATTAATTGCAAAAGCAAAAATGCTTAAGAAATCCTCAAATGTCACTTGATGAAAAGAGACCATAGCCCGTCAGGTGATAGTTCCATCTGAGTAACATAATGACATCTTTTTTTGTGTGGCTCACCAATTTTGAATGGCAAGTAATTTTGGTATTTGGAAAACATTGGCTAAAATACCAAAACATTCTTATTGATCAAGCTTGCATATGCATATGGAAGACGGATAAATATCTGCAAATGCATTACATTTTGCAAGATGTACCATGCATGTCAAGTAATGGGAAAACTATACAAGTCATTGAAATTTTGCTCTTAATTCCAACACCAACTTTTTCAGAATTGTTTTGCAAGGTGTTATGTAGGACCCTTATATAAAACTAGGAGTAGGAATTAGTATCTTTTAAAAATTATGCATATTTCAATGAGAATTCCTATAACGGTTTTGAGAAAATTAAGGCAAAAATCATAGTGGGGAAGTTAATTCAATTTTTTTTAACAAGTTAAGGATTACCCAAAGAAGTACAATAAGATCAAAGTTCAACATTTATATCACAAGTATTCAAAGAAAAATTAAATATTTGGGATTAAAACAATTTAACTCTTCAGCTTATTATCTAGAATCTCAAGGAACATTGGAAAGATGGCATTAAACTTTGATGACCATGATTAGAGTTTATTCTTGGGATTGTCCTAATGATTGTGATAAAGGAATCCCTTGTTACTATTTGCTATGAGGGCTGCTCCTAATGAATCCACATAATCAGTCCTTTTGAACTATTGTAATGGTGAGAAGTTAGAGGAAAACTGAAATAAATTAAAGAAAACGTTATAAGTCAAAGCTCAGAGATGACACTTCCGACCGATGTGTCACGTTTCTGAAAGAAAACAACCAAAGTGTATAAGTTGGCCAAAAGCCTTTGAAGAGTGTTCAACAAACAATGAAGGCTAGGGCAGATAAAGAGGCGTAGGCTTGGAATGTTGTTGCTAGAGACACTGTGTTAGTCCTGATATCGGTCTCTGGGGAAGAATTAAAAGCTCGGTTCATTGGACCTTATCAAATCAAAAAGAAACTCAATGATGTGAATTATATAGTGCATTTTGAATGAGTGCCAACAGAAGTATTTAACTTTGAAAAAGACTTTTTGCTTTTGGTATTGGATCTACAATATTTTGAATTCAACATATCAAAAAACTCTGCAGAGACTTTTATTTGTATGGATCATCGTCCTCACCTTCCCTTTTCACAACAAAAATTTGAAACTGTTCCATTGGAGTTTAAGGTATACAACAATACAATTTGAAAGTTTCTCATATAATAAAAGACAACCTTGTAAAGCATGTTCTATCAAGAATAAATATGAAGGACAACAAATATCATGATCAAAACAGACTGTAAAATATGCTTGTTTATGAGAAGACCTTGTGCATTTAAGGTAAATATATTGTTACTGACAAAGTAAAATCTGTATATATAGGAAATGTGTAGGAAATAATAGAAAATGAAAATGCTTCTTAAAATAACTTTTATTTTTTCTGTCTTAGGGGAGTTTACTCAGGTCTTATAATATAATACTCCATGGAAAGTGAGGTTCAAAAAAGTAGAAAAAGTAGATTTCAGTTTTCAGATTTCTAAAGACTAGGCTTCTTTTTTGTGGTCAGAAAGCTGAAGACAGCACTGCCAAGAAATCATGTGGGGTTAGCTAAATTGTTTTGATAAATTTATCTCATTCATTGCATAACTTTGGGAAACATGCCTAAGCAAATTCTTCATAGCTATAAAACATAAATTGTGAGAAGTCACAGAATGACCAAAACTAAATTCTAAAACTAAAATCTATTACAATTAAAAGAGTGAGAGATGGGAGTGACTAATTCCATCCCTCCTCACCTGCTCATAATATGAAGGCAATCATAGATTTTGACTCCATTGATGTTGCATTGCATATTTAGAAAGTTGTCAACAAAGTTGTTAGACATTTTGTTTTTGTTAATAAAGACTGTGCTGTTTTAATAAAATCACTGTTCCTTTTTTTGTGTTGAAACTCAGAAGTGTTGTGAGTAAAACATGCTATGACTAGCTACATGGTGACCACCTTCATTCGTCAGGTGGTGTGAAACTGGCCTCAACTGTGAAGAGGTTTACCTCATCCCAGTGTAAGCTACAATGACGCTTTGAATAGAAGGAGACATGTAGATAGTCACAATGCAATTAACAGTATGCCTTAAGAGCAGTTCTATGTACGTTATGAACACCCTTCGTGAACAGCATCAGCCTGCTTGCTGCAGAAACTCTGGTCTTCTCATCTCATGAGAACTCCTGTCAAGTTCGGATACAATTTTGCAGCAACCTGGTTACTCAATTCAAAGAAATCAACTGTGTTTAAAAAAGAGCAAAAAACATAATGGATTTTAAATGTCATTGAAAAATGTCTATTCCCAGGATGTGCATTAGCAAAACATTTGAGAACCCATAGCATACAACCTGAGATTGAATGTAAAATGTTTGTTCATTCAGACTGAGTGCTTTATGAAGTATGTATTGTGCACTCTGAAACTAGCTCAGTTTATGAGTTTGTAACTGTCTCCAGGAAACTAAAATAATAGTGGCATTAAACAGATTTGCTTGAAACTGCTTAAAATGATGTGTCTGCTTTGTAGATGCAAAATGGGTTTTAAAACATCCCACAATGAGGGAGGCAAGAATGTGCACAGTCTGTAATACAATAATTGATAAACTGAGAAAAAGAGGGGATCAGGGACTAAGCCTGTAAAAGACATTATGCCTTTATATTTGCTACTTTTGAGCTTGATGTTTTTTTCTGAGGAAGGAATTGCTCTTCCCTGAACACAACTGGTGCTAGATCAGTTGTGGTTAGGAAAATGTTGTCAGTTTTTGGCTTATCCAGTGGTTGTCAAAGGGCCACCATCCAAAAAAAAAGGTGGGTTTATTCATATATAGCTCTCTGCTTAAAGAACCAGGATGATCACGAGGGATCCTTCCAGCTAGACTGCAGTGCCAAATTCTCCTCATTATTGGTTTCCTTGCGGTCTAAAATTCAATGCTGAATCACTGGCAAACTACCTAGGTGTACCTCAAGCTGTTGCCCAATATCCTAAGCACTTAAGGCTTATCCATTTGAGTGCAGAATTGTTACTTTATACTAGAAATGGAATTGGCACCCAACTACACCTAGTGATAAATCTAATAACTAGCTATGGTGGAGGCCAATTCATTATTAATTTAATGTGAACTAGTGAAACAATGCTAAATCTGAAGTTACAGCACTGTTATCAAACAGCCAACAATTGGACATTATGGAAATTTACTTCTGATTAAGAGATTTCATTGCCACTCCTAAGGAATGATTTTAATTTGCAGTGAGAATTACAATTACAAGAGCTGAAGTGGATAGCAAATTTAATTCCCAAGCCTTTTTTTGTGTACCTTACTCCCGGGTAAAAGTTCTGGGAATAATGTTACCAATGAAGGGTAGAAGTTCAAATTTGTGTGCGATGCATTTTAGGGCAAGCTAGATCAGCACACAAGGGAGACAAGAACATAGGAATATGTTATAGAACATAGCACATTACAGCGCAGTACAGGCCCTTTGGCCCTTGATGTAGCGCCGCCCTGTCATACTAATCTGAAGCCCATCCCACCTACACTTTTCCATGTACATCCATATATGTTCATGAGCTTAGGAGGAGGAAAATGGGAGGATTCAATAAAAGTTAATTTAAAAAAGGAGTTAAGACTCTAACAATGCAATAGTTTCATGGTCAGATTGTTGAAAAAAAACAGCTGGTTCACTGATATTCTTTAGGGAAGGAAACTGCTATCCTTATCTGGTCTGGCCTACATGTGACTCCAGACCCACAGTGGATGTGGATGACCCTTAACTGTTCTCGGGGCA
The DNA here is from genome assembly GCF_020745735.1 of Hemiscyllium ocellatum. Classification (NCBI taxonomy): domain Eukaryota; kingdom Metazoa; phylum Chordata; class Chondrichthyes; order Orectolobiformes; family Hemiscylliidae; genus Hemiscyllium; species Hemiscyllium ocellatum. Next base: position 44,582,654 of record NC_083418.1, on the reverse strand, counting down.
ATTAGGGATGGGCAATAAATGCTGGCCTAGCTGGTGAGGCCCAGTTTTTTCTATTTCAAAAATAGACTTTATTCATAAAATATCTTTATATACACACATAGTCACTGAAGCAGTTCATTCTACACAGTAACATATGAAGTGAAGCCCACATCCTGTGAATGAATAATAAGTTTATGTGAAGCATAACTGGTGCTAGATCAGTTGTGGTTAGGAAAATGTTGTCAGTTTTTGGCTTATCCAGCCAAGGTCGATTCTAGCCTTGGGCGACTGTCTGTGTGGAGTTTGCACATTCTCCCTGTGTCTGCGTGAGTTTCCTCCAGGTGCTCCGGTTTCCTCCCACAATCCAAAGATGTGCAGGACAGGTGGATTGGCCATGTTAAATTGCCCATAGTGTTAGGTGCATTAGTCAGATGGAAATGGGTCTGGGTGGGTTACTCTTCGGAGGGTCGGTGTGAACTTGTTGGGCTGAATGGCCTGTTTCCATGCTGTTGGGAATCTAATCTAAGACTCTAATATGCACCAGCTTCAGGGGCTGAATGGCCCTTGTGATTGTGCTAAAAATACCTTAAATTTGTTTTGATGTATTTGTGCCACTTCACTGTTGTACGATTTCCACACATTTCCTGCAATACAAACTCTATGAAAATAAGGATTTGGATGGAACGCATTTAGAACTAAATTTCTTAATAATTGATTTTGAAAAATCTGAATTGTCCATCATATTAATGTGCTGGTATTCAACTCGTTCTTTTTGAACGCTGTGTCTATGAGTTTCTTTCCACAGAAAAAAATATCATTTTTTTCTTTGTATTTTCTTTTTGAATTGCTTGGACCCCTGTATACTTTATTCACAGTGTCCCACATTGGTGTGAAATGCTATTAACTGCACAGAGTGACGCTCAAACATAAATCTAGGTTAATGGCATCTTGAAGGGATTTTGTTCAGACCTACAGAGATGATTGTGCTGCTGACGAGCTCGCAGCTCCCCATGCAGATCAGAGGCATTTCAGATTAAATCTAAATTAAAAATTCCCAGGACCGTCTTGTAACTTGAAAGTGCAATTGTTGCTAGTACTGAAATTGCACAAGTGAATAAGTCAGAATTAAGCTCCCTGTCTATTTTGCAGTATCAGATCTCCTGAATCTCACTGATTTGTTTTTGGTGAGGTTGGTGTAGAGTTTCGCAAGACAACATGTGGCATGCATGGTAATTTGCTTAACTGACACTGAACCAGCCTTAATTTGTGTCATGATTATGGGAGGTGGAGGGGAGAATTGCACCCCTCCATTGCCCCAAGACTGCTTTTACCCTCATTACCATTTCTCATGGAAAAGATAGGGCAGGAGCTCTTAAAACATGGCCCCAGGTGAGGTTGCAGGGCAAGCAATTGAGTTTGTGAGAAATGGCAGATGTGGAGTGGAGAATCTGATGTGGAGTCCTGGGATTGGTGACAAGTCCTCTTTAAATATTTACAAGGTTGCTGATGACACCACTATTTTCCGTTGAATCTCAGATGGTGATGAAACAGACAACAGACAGGAGGTGGAAGACCTGGAAAAATGGTGCACTGTGAACAACCTAGCTCTCAATGCCAGCAAAACCAAGGAACTCATTACTGACTTTCAGCAAGATGTTACTCATGTCCCCCGACACATTAACAGCACAGTGGTGGAACAAGTGGAGAGTATCAAGCGCCTGGGAGTGGTCATCCTCAACAAGCTTTCTTGGACTCTTCTTGTGAATGCACTGGTTACAAAGGCCCCACAACGTCTCTTCTTTCTCAGGCAGCTGAGGAAATTTGGGATGACGGCGAATACCTTTACCAACTTTTATAGGTGCGCCATCGAGAGCATTCTGTCTGGATGTTTCACTACCTGGTATGGCAATTGGACCATTCAAGATCAGACACTGTTACAGAGAGTGGTGAACTCGGCCTGGACAATCACAAAGGCCAACCTCCCATCTATAGAATCCATCTACCAGGCCCGCTGTCAAGGAAAGGCTGCCACCATTCTCAAAGATCCATCCCACCCTGGCAATGTTTATCTACAACCTCTACCATCGGGGAGAAGGTACAGAAGCCTGAACACACACACACACACAAGCTGGTTTTGAAACAGTTTCTACCCTACTGTTTATAGGATACTGAATGGACATAAACTCTTAACATTCGCCTGTACCTGTGGTTTTGTTTTTGCCGCTGTTTACCTATTATTTACTTATCTTTGCTACTTAACTGTGTGATCTGCTGTATTCCTTGCAAGACAAAGCTTTTCACTGTGCCTCAGTACACATGACAGTAAATTTAATTCAATTCAATTCAATTCATTTCAGTGTGTTTTGATTGTCTGACAATGCAACTTAATTCCTCCATTGAAACCAACAGAACTTGCAAAATGGAAGGTGTCGTCAATATATTTTTTGTCCATGTATCCTCATTCTTTGGAACCCTATCTCACCCAAAAGCTCTCCCACTGTCCCCTCCCCCCACAACACTACCCACAATATTCACTCTGAATTACACCAATTCAGATGGATCCAAATGTGGTCACACCTGAAAAACATTGAGAAATTATTGAAAAGAAAACTTCTTGACAGTAAGGAACACTTTCCTTAGCTGGGTAGATTTCCAACAGATTTCATTGATGCCCATGTAGCCAAGATGGTACCAAAATAACCACCCCTCCCTGACTTTGACAAATACAAATCACTATACATTCTATTTAATGAATGATGAGATGCTCTCACACCACCACCATTGAACGAGACAGGTAACTGCCACCTTCTTGCTTTGAGTGTGCGCCAATTTCTTCCTTATGTGGGGAAAAGCATGTATGGAGCATAAAGAAACTACTTCAATCAGCTGACCCTTCAAAACGTGGTGCAGCCAAGCCACCATGTAGTCAGTCTAGGTGTCTAGGCCTTGAGTTCAAGACCATTATCTTTACAATCAACGTGCTGCAACTTCATCAAGTATATTTGCTTCTGCTCTCAATCCAGCTGATAGTGTGATGAATAGAGTGCACAGTCAGAAATATGGCACCCCAGGCATGATAGTTAGTTCCTAGCTCATTGTTATCTTATTCACAATGAGCATTTCTACATGACAAAGCTAATTGCATTGTTGGATGTTATGTTTCTATAAGGAGAAAAGTAGCCAAGAAACCTTTGGGGAAATTGGCACACACAGATGCAATCCTGTAATAGAGATTAAAAACAATTTTATTTTTGTAGGACTCTTGAGATCACTGTCACTCTTTGCATCACAGGCCCCTCCTCCAGAATCTCATTCTTATCCCATTAAGAAAGTATCTCTGCCTTTTGGTAGTGTCCTTCTGTCTCAGAGGAACATAGTAATTAGAAGCAGGAATAAGTCATTTGATCATTTGGTCCTTCTCCATTATTCAATAAGATCATGGCTAATCTGGTTGTGGTCTTAACTCTACTTCCCTGTCTGCACCCTTGATACCCTTGCCAATCAAAAATCTATTTAACTTGGGTCTTGAATAAATTTCAAGCAAATTCAATAGCCCAAGTATCCTCAGAGAGAGAAAAAAAAACACCTCTTCTTTGAAAGTCTTAAGCCAGAACCTACCTTTCAAGGATTAGTCTCTTCAGGTACCTGCAACGGGCATCATGTGAAACAACGTTATTTAAATTTTATTCATTCAGGGGGTATGGGACATCATTGACTGGGTGAGCATTTATATCCCACAGTTAGCTGTCTTTCAGAAGGTGGTGATGAGTTGCCTTCTTGAACCAGTGCAGTCTATGCGCTGTAGGTAGAATCAGAATGCCATTCAGGAGGGAACGCCAGGATATTTACCCAGTGACAGTGAACGAATGGCAATGTATTTCCAAGTCAGGGTGGCGATTGTCTTGGAGGGGACCTTACAAGTGATGGTCTTCCTATGTACCTAGTGCCCTATCCTTTTTGACGGTAAAGGTTGTGGAAGATGTTATAAAAGGAGCCTTGGTGAACTTCAGCAATGAATTTGTGGCATGCCCATCGTTTCACATAGATTGAAGGACATTAATGATGAATCCAAAGATCATTGGAACCCAATATGGACATTTAAAGAACACACATGAATGTATATTAAAAAAAAACTAAGAACATAATAGGAGCAACAGCAGGCTATTTAACCTTTGCAACCTAATCCACTATTCATTAAAATTATGGTGAATATTGATATAAATTCTAGCTTCCTGCACCTTTCTGATATTCTTTGATTTGGTTCATGTTCAAAAACCATCAATCTCAGTTTAACATGTGTATAACAATTGAGCTTCCAGAGAATTCCACTGATTCACAAACTTCTGAGTAAAGAAACAATTCCTCACACCTTACTCTGAGACTATGCCCTGGAATTCCAGACTCCCTAAATAAGGGAAATGATGTCTCTGCCTTGTCAAGCTTCAAAATTCGGTATGCTGTCCTTTTTTTCTGGCAATGTAAAAGTACAATTGTTCTGATCAGGTGGGAGAGGAGAAGGTAAATTCCCAGCGTAATTTTTGTTCAATCCTCTGAGTAGAATGGGCATCAAAATCAACCTCCCTTCCCCTCCTCATTCCACCTTCCCTCAGCGCTTCTGATTGATGGACATGTGTGACTGGCAGCTTATTTATTTACTGAAACAAATCCATAAGCCGCCACTTCTCACCCCAGCACAGCACATTGGGTTTGCTTTTATTTCATTACAACAGAGCAGGCATTATTCAATTCAGGCGAGGGCAAAGAGGAAGGGAGTAGGGATGACGGACAATTGGAGTCAGATACCACTTAAAATGAACATATTCACGTGTTTACAGCACAACAGTGAACTGAGAGCAGACTTCAAGCACCAGACCTCTAATGCCCACTGGCAGACAGATTGCAGCATGCCTACTGAGCTGTGGCAATTGAGCTCTATCTAGGAATGCAGACTTCCAATGTACATGAAATTGTATTTTTTTTTTAGCCAACAGGACCATCCAAAATATAATAATCTATCTACAAACAGGTCATCAACCAGAACTGCTTAATGGCCAATTTGTGGTTTTCACACCTCTCAACTTACAGGATTTCAAAATCCTGTCCCATGATCATTTTTACCCTGCAGGAGGCTACAGCATCTGTCAAAAGCTGAGGGAAGATTTTCTCAAAAGCTGCGTGAATCTAAGTTGTCCTTGTTTCTGTTCATAACCTAGGAAACAGGATCACATCTACTCCAAAGAACTCTCTTTGCAGCATGTGTAAAATCTGTCTTTGACTAAAAGATCAACCTCTTTCAAAACAGAAGAGAAAAAATACTCTCCCTTAGATGATGGGTGAAAACCCCAAAAGCCTTACTCACGAGACATTTCATATTCTATATTTTTCTTGCAAAAAGAAGCGGATAAGGGATTAGGTTTTCAACAACTGAAGGTATTATCATTGTTGATGAGAAATCCAGATTCTGCAGCTTGGTTTAAATTGTTTGCCCCAGGATACAGCCCTCTTCAGTAAGTTAAAACCTGATCTACCACATGTTTTCTGGTTCGGTGTTAATGTGCTCTAACTCTTTCCCTACCCCATTATTCCAGGCAAGAAATATCATGAACGAGTACTATTGAATATTTATAAACCACAGAACTGTTTTCCCTGCAGTATTGTTTTATCTTAATTTTCTTACTTACAGATGAACTTCATTAGTAAGAACTCCATTGGGACCAACTAAAATGGTTCTCATTATTGAGGTTGTACAATAATCCGTTAAAACATTCTGGAACTGATGGATTTCAGCTCACATTAACACTATGAGAGCTGAAGGATTCTTGTAGGTTTGTCTTATTCTGCCTACATTTTTAAATTTAAAAAAATTGCAAGGCTCATGGTTATCAAACACACTGGAAACATTCTGGAAGATTCAGGCATTGGAAAGGCAGCAGCAGGGGTAATGGTTTTTTTAAATCTACAAAATCTCAAGGGGCTTTTCTATTCAATCCAAATCTTAACAGAAAAAGATTGCTCTTTTCCAATACTGAACTGACTCAATTTAAATTTTTTGCAGTGCTTTGTCCATGGTTGTCTTTGTTTTTCGTTAGCATTATCTGGGGAGAAGGACAGGTCTTGATTAACAGTTGATTTCCTCGGAGATGTTAGTTAATAGGCTGAAATGTCACGTATCCTTGAGACTTAAACTCTGGCCTCTTACAGCAGATTTGATGTGGAACATAACAACATTGGACATAGAAGCAGTAGTGAAGCGTTCAGACTCTTGAGACTACTCTGTCATTCATAAGATTGTGGCTGATCTGGTTGTGGTGTCAACTCCGTTTTCTTGTCTGCACCCCCATCCTCCCACTGCCTGCCCTCCTCCCCAGCTTGTCAATTAAAAATCTAACTCCACCTTGATTAAACTCAATGGACCACATGTTTATGGAGGAGGGAATTCCACAGACTAATGACCCTTTGAGAGAGAAATAAAATCTCATCTCCAACATAAAAGGGAGACTTCCTCTTTAAGCTGTGTCCTGTAGTCCTAGAGGAGTAAACACAGAAAATAGGAGCCAAAGTAAGCCATTTGGCCCATCAAAACTGCTCCACCATTCAAGATGGTCCCGGCTGATCATCTAGCTCAATACCATATTCTCCCCTTACAGCTTGATGCCTTTAGTCTCTAGAAAATTATGTTTCTCTTAAATGCGTTCAGCGACTTGGCCTCCAACACCTTATGTGGCAGAGAATTACACATTCATTCCACCTGCAGAAATTTCACCTCATCTCAGTCCTAAGTGGTCTCCACTGTATCTTGACAAAGCAAGCCCTTGTTCTGAACCTGTCCTAGCAAGGGGAAACATCATTTTCTGCATCCTGTCCATCCCCCTGTCAGAATTGTATATGTTTCAATGAGATCCCTTCTCATTCTTTTAAACTTCAGTTAATACAAGGTTAGGTGACCCAATCTATCCTTATACCAAAAATCTGCCATCCTAGACCATATCTGCACTCTGTGCTAAGTATACCTTTTCATAGGTAAGGAGACCAAAACTGCTGACGATTCTCCAGGTGTGGTTAATCTTGTACATTTGCAGTAAAGTAGCTATTTAATTGTCCTGTCATGTCCATGTTCTCCATTATGAATTCTTTTGTTTCACTATCATTTTTTTATTTTTACATACTTTTAGAAGCTCTTAGAACCTGCTTTCATGCTTTTTTCAAATGTATTCAAATACTATATTTTTCTCTTAATAAAACTCTTGGATCCTTAGCTAAATTCCAAACTATTCCCAATATTAAGGCTTTCTACTTTTTCTAGCAACTTTATATGTCTTCTCTCTACAACAAATGTGCACCCCGCCCCCCCCGCCAATTATCTACTCTGTGACATCCCCTCAGGAGCTATATGTGTGAGTAAGATCATCTCCCATTCTCATTTAAGAGTATAGTTTCAACCTATTCAACCATTCTTCATCAAATAAGCCTTTCATTCCAAGAAGGAGTTGACTGAATACAATAGACTTCCTTCCAGACTGAAGAATGAAATATATTTTCAAAATTAGCAGAAGACAATAGTGTAGTGATAATGTCATTGAACTGATCATCCTGATCATCTGAAAACTGGGGTTCAAACCCAAGCTTGTCAATAGGTAGAATTTAAATTCAATTAAAATATCTGGAACTGGAATTTAAAGCTTATTTCAGTAATGGTAATTATTTAACATTAACAAAAACCCATCTTGTTCATGAATGTCCTTTAGGGAAAAAAAATCAGCTCTGCTTAACTGGCCTGAAGTGTGACTCCAGATTCACAATAATGTGGTTCACTCTTAAATGACTTCTGAATTGGCCAAAAACAAAAGCCATTCAGCTAAAAGAGGCAATAAAGGATTGACAATAAATGCTGGCCTTGCCAGTAATGGCCACATCCTGATAAAGAATAAGGTGAAGACAACATCTTTTTCATTTTCTATATTTTGGATTGTGGAGCAAAATGGGAAATTGATTGATTTAAGTCAAGGGCTTTGGAAGGAATTGCTACACGTCTTGACTTTGGAGGAGGGTGGTATGATGAACCATGTTAAAGGCTGCGGAGAGGTTGAGAAGGTCAAGGAAAAGATAATTCACCTTTGTTACTGTCACATGACCATGTACCCTCACAATTCCCTTCAACTACCCTTACTGAAAAGGCTAAAGTTATTGTGAACACCACAACTAAGTGGAGCAATGACTGTACACCACAGATACAGCATTAGTTATGTTACTACTGAACTATTTTTGAACTTTTTATTAATTTTTACAATTTATTACTATGACTTTGTACTTTTGTATTTCAATAATGCTGGGCTTTTTAGCTCTTTATGTTTTCTGATTTACTTTTCCTTTGAATTTGTCCTCAAGAATCTGTACCTGTGTACCTATGTAAATACGATGAAGCTATAGGTGGTGACTTGTAAATATTTTACTCTACTCATGTGAGTAGATGTGACAATAAAGTTAATTCAATTCATCAAAAAGACACATCGGCAGCTGCCTGTACAAAGATGACTTTGCCCATTTGTTCACAGAACAGGACAAAGACAAACTCATGTGCATTGGTCAGCTCCGCATTTTATAAATTTGCATTATCAAAAACTCTGCTTCTTGAATTCTTTTCTGTTTAAATTCTTATTTTGCTTTTTCTCATGAACATATTGGTGTTTGGTTATTGTCCACTTGTGAGGTGCTTTTGAGCGTTTTATTTTGTTCAGAGTGTTGAACGGCTACATTGTCGCTTGGCTGGAATGTTCTCTTCCAGGAGCATGGGTTTCATGCTGCCTAAAATGGGGCAATCTCTATCTACACCTCCGCCAACCTGAGCCACACATCAGTACAGCTTCACAATCTACCTGGGTGTTACAGCTTGCTGATATGGGAATACAGAATAACCTCCATGATTTTGATATGACAGGGTTGATTTTCTGAGCTTGGGGCTCAGACACACTGTTGGGCAGCAGACAGAGAACTCCACTGTGCATTTATTTACTGTACCTGATCTAGCAATGTTCCCTGACATTACGGGCCTGGTTTATCGTCCTCCTCCTCCCCATTTGATTAGATTCCCCCCAGTGTGGAAACAGGCCCTTCGGCCCAACCAGTCCATACCGACCCTCTGAAGGATAACCCTTCCCAGACCCATTTCTCTCTGACTAATGCACCTAGCACAATGGCAATTTAACATCTTTGGACTGTGGGAGGAAACCAGAGTACCGAGAAAAAACCCACGCAGACACAGGAAGAATGTACAAATTCCACACAGGCAGTTGCCCAAGGCTGGAATTGAACCCGGGACCCTGTTGCTATGAGGCAGCAGTGCTAATCACTGAGCCACCATGCCACCACAAGAGCAAAACCACACAGACACAGGGAGAACGTGCAAACTCCACACAGACAGTCACCCGAGGAGAGAAGGCTATGGCTAAAGAAACCAGTTGTGCACAGAAGCTGATGTCATGAGGGTTATATACACATGGATAGACTGCAAATGTAGCCATCTTTGGCAGCTATGTTCAGCCTTGGAAACATGTTCTTCATACCAAAAATGATACTCAGGTGAAGCAAAACACAGGTAGTGTTTAAAAGGTATTAAAAGGTTTTGCCTTTTTATTCTATTTTGAAGGGTTGCCAGTATCATTAGAGTATTAGAATTTCGAATATCAAAATATTGGCTGCATCCTAGTGGTTTTTGGAGCAGTGTTAGTCAGTGATGCTCACTGCAAAGCCACGTGGGTTTTCTTGATGTTTTTTACCAAATTACCACATTAATCGACAAGCATCAAACCTGATTTTGACCCCCATTTAACACGCACCATTCCTGGAGCATCACATCATTCACTGGAGATCTTAGAATTGGCTCTTATTGCTGGCAGTGACACCAAACTTAAAAGGGCACTGTGAACCCAGACAGCACTGTCAGTCTGGAACTATCCTACACAGGTCCTGACATTTGTTGCAAACAGAGGGGATATTAGTACTCCACTTTGTAGGATTGATCCCACAGCTTCTGATGAATGGGTGGTACACAGGTAGGATGTCCTCCTCCCACAGGACCTGGTCTAAGATTCTCAGAGTTAGAGCAGTCTCAGCTACTTGGCACTCCTCCACATTAAGAAGGAGGTCAATACCTTTCTCCATTTCACCAACATACACTTCACCATCTTCTCTCAAATAACTCACACTCACTCTCTCTGCTTCAGGATTCACCTCCCACCAAGGCTCAAACTCTAGCTCTCTCAGTATTGCCTGCAACATTTTCCCCACTCTCCCACACCCAACCCATCTTCCAACACCACTTAACCTTGGCTGCCCTCTGTGCTGCCTATTTGTTTGGGAAACTGTGTCACCTGCACCACAGAAAGAGCTGTGCCATCTTCTTACCTCTTCCATAATACCCACCTCTCTCATATTCCAGGAGTAAAAAGCCCATAATAGGGAGAAAGAGTGCAGACAGGTGGTTTGCTACCTGTCATTCAGTTCCTCACCCCTCAGCAGCAGAAGACCTTGACAGTGACCACCCAAACAGGGCCTGAACTGGATTCACAGGCTGTCCTTGACTTACTGTGCTGGGAAACCCTGAGCAAAGGCTAATGTCCTTGACTGTACTGAGGACTGCTGATAACTAGGCGAGCTTCCTGGCTTTGTGCTTGTGCTGAATGGCTTGGTACAGCAGCAATATGAATCTGGTGTACCTGACTGACAGAGTCAAGCCCAAAAATGAGGCAAGTTTTGTAAGGTTGTAATGTTGCAAGAATCCAGGAAAGCTCATAGTGAGTGAGCACTATGGAAGCAAGCGACAAGGTCAGACAGCAACCTGGTCCAGTCTCTGAGCTGAGCCATGAGCATGTCCTTGAGTATGAAATGTCCTTGCTGCAGCATGACAGTAATATTGCCAGTGCGGCCTGAGGTGCAGCATTAACATGCAGAAGTGTCCTGTAAATGGATTGGAGATGTGCCATGAGGGTTCATAGCAGCTGGACCATGTTGGATGTCAATGTCTGTGGATGTGGGATCTGTGTAGCTGGTTGCCATGGAATGTGCCTGAGATATTGGTGCCTGTGTCCAATATGAAGGTCTTGTGGAACAAACAGCAAGTTGCATCTGCCAAGAACCCACACTGGTTTTCACATTGAGTATCCTGGTGGATACTTAGTCCAGTGAGTTTGGGTAAGATTGTAACTTGTGACGGGTTCAGCTGTTAACAGGTGTTTGACGAGCAATCGCAAGCATCAACTGGGAACCTGCCACAACCCACCGAGAATCTTGTCCTGCTGTTTGAGAAAAGCAAACGGGATGCAGCGAGATGACCTTGACATCGTGTTGGGCCTTGCTGAACATCTCACCGACTCTGTCTTTAATCTCACTATAACCCCGTCGCTCAAAGCCTGAGGGAAGACTCGACTGTGACGTCAGTTAAAACAACCGTTTAATTACTTGCCTGTATTTTACATACTGTTTCACTTCAATTTATAATAAACAGCATTTCAATCATAACACAGAACTCACATCATAAACGTGAAAACAAGTAAATAAACCTTTAACAGCTTACAAGATCAAAAGCTGCTTTCTGAGTAGTGCACACTTTTCAAAACTTAAATCGTAGGTTTGTGCTAGCAGTAGCAATTAACGTTGATATTGTTTCCATGACAAATGTTCATGACCTGTAGACATTTCTAATATTTCCATTCCTATTTGACTCAGAGTACCTTGAACATGATTGAATCTAATGAAAAGATTTTTCTAATGAAACATTTTGTACCATAAAGTAGTTTCAGTTCATTTGATTAACAAATGTACAGGAGAACAAAAATTCCTTGCGTTGTGATGGCTATACTTATGTTACTTCATAGAACTTTTCCTTCTTATCATTTTCACATCAGTTCTTATAACTAAATCTCTAAATGTTCTGGGATCTGTACTTATTCAATAATTTCTCCCACCTCGGTGTTGCTGATTCCTATGTTATATAGGTGTAGTGTATATTATGTTGTATATCCAACTACAGACTGGGAGAAACACACTACTTGTGGAGCAATCTCTACTCTTGTTATTACTTGGAACCTTAAAGGGGCCTGAATTATATGAGCTACAGCAGGACAGGTGGCAGAATTGCATGAAACATCTGTCAAGGCCAATATGGACATTGGGAGCAACTCACTGTATCTTTTTTGCCTTTGCTGAGGTGTTTCCCATTAGTCAGCGGTGAGTTGTCAGTTAGCTTGATAAATACCTTATTAACACCACAAGTTGGCTAATTAATATTCAACATTCAAGCTTACCAAAACTGCTGACCATTGTGAATTCCTGACATGGAAATCAGGGCAGGTACCTGGCTGCTTGCTCTGAAGGACCTCCATGTTGGACACCAGGCACTAACATCTCAGGTCACACTCGATCAGCACTAACCACATGCCCATGGACACTGGCATCTGATACGTGCCAGCCTCTAAGCATCCTAATGTAGTGTCTCTGATCCACTTACAGGATGCTTCTCTATGACAAAGTGACACCTTGACCTGCACTGGTAATTCTCATTGTAATGCTGCTGCAAGGACACTGTGTGGTCAGTGACATGCGAAAGTGAGGACTACAGATGCTGGAGATTAGAATTGAGTGTATGGTGCTAGAAAAACACTGCAGGTCAGGCAGCATCCAAGGAGCAGGAAAATCCAGGGCTTTTGCCTGAAACATCCATTTTCCTGCTCCTCGGATGCTGCCTGACCTGCTGTGCTTTTCCAGCACAACACTCTCGGCTTAGTGATATACACCCAGCTCATGGCCTAGACCTGGTTGCATCTCTGGCCTGTTTATATTCTGTCTTTGTGCTCACTCACTCTGCATCCACGTGGATGCTCACAGCATTTCTGATTTGACTTTTTGTGTTTTGCCCTCTTGGCCAGAGAACAGGCTTACACAGTGCTGCTGAATGGTCTTGCCATTTAGCGGAGTCACAAAGGAAGGAAGCTTGTCATGGTTGTCAGCAGGCCCCAGTCACATGAAGGACGATTGTCTTCATTCATGGGATCCTGGCACAGAAAGACAAGATCAACCTCCAATACTTGGACTAGGGGCTTGGATATGGTCAGTCAGTCAATCGGGACAGTCAGAGTCAGGATGCTCTCTGCCTAAGGAGTCAAGCAGTCTACCACTCACCTTGACCCTTTCTGTCCTATTGGAGTGTTGCTGTCCTTGTGGAATGAGAGAGGGGCAGTTATTATGGGAGATAAAAGTGGATAGAACAGCAACTTCTGTTGATATAGGTGGCAAGGTATCCCAGCAAGTAAACTGGCATTGCAGAGGGCATGCAGTGGTGTCGCAGGTTGGGGTAGGTGAGAGTGAGCGAGGGAGGGAAGATGTTACAGGCAATAGTAGAGTGATAAAGGATGAGCTTGGATGGAAGGTGGGTAGGGTAGCAGAGATAGAGTGTGTGGGAAATACCAGAGAAAACATTGTAGCATTTATGCTGGCAGAATGGGGAAGGTCCTGTGCACTTGTTCAGATGGCTGAGACTGTACTGACCTGAGTGGCAACTTCAGTCCATCCTGGCACAGTCTGGTGTTGTGGCCTCTTTCACTGATCTGGGGAAAGAGAATGTAATATTTAGGCATCCTCTCATCTGGTAGGACGTCCAAGTCCTGCCTTCAAAGTGGGATGCCAATTTTCCCATCAGTCATGTCCAGGGCAAAAGTCAAAAACTGTGCAGGGCATGCTCCAATCTGCCAAAACTCGTCCAGGTACCAAACCAGCCTTTTAAAGATAGGACCAACACCAAGGATGATGGTCAATTCTAGTATATCCTGGCAGTGGTGAGTTATTCCTTGATGGCACATTGCAGGATGGGGCTAAGGCTGGATTTGATGGATGACATAGGGGCAGGGCAGGTAGACAAGGAGATGAGTTTGGTAAGGTACAGTGAGAAATCTTGCTTGGCCACATAGTGAATAGCCCTTTAGAAAAGTTGACACAATTCACACTTAAGCCAAAAAAAATGCAATAATCGGCCCATTGATTGCTATGAAAAAGCAAAGAACACAAACAGTAAAGTCAAAGGCAAACAAGAAAATTTGGGCATCCCAAAAAGTTCAGACAATTCTGTCCTTGCCTGCCTAGTGGAAAGTTGAGCAGGTCTGTATTGGGCTGCACAGCCACATTAGACTGCATGGCCGAAGATTCAATGCAATTAGGAAAGGATTATCTTTGTTAATGATGGGAAATTGATGACAATAACATAATGGGATTCATCACTTATATCATAATTTCTATCAATTTCTGCACATAATAGTGGAGTACATTGTGTATGCGACATTACTGCCACAGCAAGGATTGACAGGCATAGCTTGGTCTCTGAAAAGGTTCCCATAGAAATGTTTTTTATTTGAAGCAATTGAAAGTAGTCAAAGAAGTTTTTTAACTTAAAAAAGACGATGTAATAGCCAAACAGAGGAGCTTGCTGATGGACTGGGACTGGTTGAGCCTCAGCTCATCAAGAACAGAGGTCTCCAATGTTCCAGTGACTGAACTTGCTTCCTTAAAAGAAATGTTTAGAGAATGGAAACCATAGAATCATGGAAGCCCTACAATACAGACTCCATCGAGTCTGCATCAACCCTCCAAACAGCATCCCACCCAGGCCCTTACTGTATCCATAACCTCACATTTATCATGGCTAATCCACCTCGCTATATATTGCTGAACACTACGGACAATTCAGCATGGCCAATCCACCTATGACACATCTTTGGAAAGTATTGAAAGAGTTACAGGTATCAGTTAGAAAGGACTGGACAGGGGAGGAAGAATAGAGTTGAGTTAGGTCGAAATATGATTTGTGCAGCAAGTACAGACTGAAATGATAGGGCCCCACAGTAGGGATATGGAACTTCGGCAAGAGATACATGCATTATGTCCTACGAGGTTGAAGGCTATTAATGGGGGATCCTCTGAAAAGGTAAGGTCAGTAATGATACAGAAAGTGATGGCTTCATGTTCAGTGGTGGAGTTATTGTTCAGGAGCAGGTAGGAGAGTCAGCAATCAGCCTTTGCGAAGTGGACAGGAGCATAAATATTATTAGCGAGAGTAGGCAATTCAGCCCTTCAAGCCCACTCTGCTATTTAACATGATCATGAGTGATCTTATCTTGATCTCAGCTCCACTCTCCCACCAGACTCCCATTGCTTTAAAAGTGGGACAAAAGACTAAGAACAAAGAACATTACAGGGCAGAAACAGGCCCTTCAGCCCTTCAAGCCGGCGCTGATCCACATTGAAATCTGTTGTCTATTTTCTCAGGATCTGTATCCCTCTGCTCTCTTCCCATTCATGTATCTGTCTAGATACATCTTAAATTACACTATTTTTCCTACCCCTACCACCTCCACCAATGCATTCCAGGCACCCACCACCCACTGCATATATCTCCCCTAAACTTTTCCCCTTTCACTTTGAACTCATGACCCCTAGTAACTGAGTCCTCCACTCTAGGAAAAAGATTCTTATTATCCACTCTGTCTATACCTCTCATGATTTGTAAGCTTCAATCATGTGCCCCCCTCAATTGCCTTCATTCCAATGAAAATAATTCTAATCTACTCAATCTCTCCTCATAGCTAGCACCCTCCATACCAGGCAACATCGTGGTGAACCTCCTCTGCACCCTCTCCAAAGCATCCATATCCTTCTGGTAAAGTGGCGACCAGAAATGTATGCAGCAAATGTGGCCGAACCAAAGTTTTATACAACTGTAACATGACCTGCCAACTCTTGTATTCAATACCCCTTCAGATGAAGGAAAACATGCTGTATGCCTTCTTGACCACTCTACATTCCTGCATTGCCAACTTCAGGGAACAATAGACCTGAGCACCCAGTTCTCTCTGTACATCAATTTCCCCAGGACTTTTCCATTTACTGTGTAGTTCGTTCTGGAATTGCATCTTCCAAAATGCATCACCTTGCATTTGTCTGTATTGAACACCATCTGCCATTTCTCTGCCCAACTCTCCAATCTATCTATATTCTGTTGTATTCTCTGTCAGTCTCCATCACTATCTGCTACTCCGCCAATCTTCGTCATCTGCAAACTTGCTAATGAGGCAACCTACACGTTCTTCCAAATCATTTATGTATATCACAAACAACAGTGGTCCTAGCTTGGATCCCTGTGGAACACCATTGGTCACAGGTCTCCATTTTGAGAAGCTCCATTCCACTGCTACTCTCTGTCTCCTGTTGCCCAACCAATTCTCTACCCCATGCAACATCATCTTCTTCATCAGTCCACCATGGGGAACCTTATCAAATGCCTTATTAGGAGGTGTACATGTCATCTACATCCCTTCTCTCATCAATCAACTTTGTCACCTCTTCAAAGAATTCTATTAGGTTTGTAAGACATGACCTTCCCTGCACAAAACCATGCTGCCTATCACTGATATGCCCATTTTCTTCCAAATGGGTATATATCCTATCCCTTAGTATTTTCTCCAGTAGCTTCCTTACCACTGATGTCAGGCTCACAGGTCTGTAAATACTTGGATTAACCCTGCTATCCTTTTAAAACAAGGGGACAGCATTAGCATTTCTCCAGTCCTCTGAGACCTCAGCCGTGTTTAAGGATGCTGCAAAGAAATCTGTTAATGCCCCAGCTATTTCCTCTCTCGCTTCCCTCGGTAACCTGGGATAGTTCCCACCCAGTCCAGGATTTTATCTCGTCAGCAGGTTTAGTGACAATGCCAGGGTTGAAGCCAAGGCAATAGAGAGCAGCAAATGAGAGGAAACTGGACTAGGTTAAGTGAAGGAATTAAGATACCTGCTGTCAGTGGAAAGGTCTAGTGAGGGCAAATGGTCAGTGGGATGGGTCCAATTAGAATGAGAACTCTGAAGATGGCAGAAAGAGTTTTCTGTTTAGGAAAAGACATCTGGCAGAAAGTGAGTATAGAGTTTAAAAAAAGACTGTGCTGTGTTGAATTCAAAATTCATTGAGGGGATGCATAGGTGATGAGGCTGCAGCCTTAACTGAGGACCGATTAATCAGTAAGGCAAGAGCAGAGGGAGAGTGGAAACATGGCAAAAGGGTAAGATTGCAAGGAAGAACTGGACCAGAGGAAAGGGATCAGAAGGAAGTGATGAGAATTGTTGAATCTTATGATCTTTGACACCTGAAAGGAAATGACACAGAGAGAGCCTCCAGCTTCCAGTTTTCCTGGAGACTTCGGCTTTAAGGAATGGTGGGAAAATGGATGATTTTCTTTTGTGTCTTGTGGGATAGACGTTTCTGGAAGTTGAGGTTCGGTGGGTAGGAAGCAAGGAGAAAGGGGTAGCTGGCCATTCACTTGATTCTCACCCCTGTCCTGATTAACCCCGATCAGGGCAAATTGAGCCCACTCTTAACCCAGGTCGCTGGCCCTAGACTTTCCCATTGGGAAAGGAGCCATTTTTCCCACTTGCTGGTAATCAGCTCAGTGGTAAGCTGAGGCCTTTAAGTGGCTGTTAATTGAGCAAATTGCTGAGGTGGCAGTAAGGGGCTGAGTATCTCTGACACAATCATTTGCTCTCCTCCCTACATCCTTCACCATCTTCGGGAAGGGGAGCATCACACTGATAGTTACACATCTTATAAAAGGCACAGATATCTACAATCATTCTAACCGGGAATACAATTAACAATGCTTCTACAGAAAGATCTAATTGAATACGTATAACAGTAGAGCATGACTAGATACCCATGATGCAATCAGCTCATTACACAACCTTCTTGCAGAGATGCCTAACATCTTTAACAGTTTCTCATCAATCATTCAAAATCAATCATGGAAATGAAGCACTTTGAATTTGGAACAAATCACCCTTTCAATCTCTCGAATGAAAGCTTCTATTTGAACTTTTAATGGGAAATCACAAAAGCAAATCTGTACTCTTGCAACATTGATATGTAGGCTAAGACGTGACTGATCAGACCTCCCTTCTGATTATCTGCTGCTTCAAGTTCAAACTAGCTGAAATTCTTACTGACAAAATAAAAGCTGAAGTTGATTGACAACCTGGAACTGAAATAATTTTAGATTTATTCAGCCTAGAGGAGAAACAAACTTCAATGCGGCCATCTATAGAGTGTGAAAAAACCCATTCTGCTGCTTCTCAAAGGAGCAGCCTGAGACAAATCAACTCTAAACCAGTATGTGTGAACAAGAGAAGATGGAAGTGTCCCCTCCTGGAAGTGACACGAGAGGTTGCAGGAGGTGGACGTAATTGATCCTGGAGAGATACTTGTCCCTTTCCTACCACCTACTAATTAATTTCTAAGTGAGAAATCTTATTGTGAAATCTCTCAACTCACCACCAATAAAAGTCCTTAACTACTGAATTTATAACCACTTAAGGGCCTCAATTCACCACCACTCCAGTTTCTTGCCTTCCTGGCACTGGGAAAACAGGATAACCTACTTATGGGTTTTGGTTGGTGGAGGAGATGACCTGCAGTTGATGGGGGAGGGCAAGGAAATGGCCTCTGAAAGTCACATCTTTGCTTCCGATTCTATGCTACCCCCATATGACCCCAGCTCCATGACGAGGAGATATAGAAGCTTTTGGCCACTCGACTCCCTGTGGAATAGGCCTTGACTGCAGTTTTCAGGACCCAGATACCACTGGCCTCTGGTTAGCTGCCAGTTTCTGACAGACCTGCAATAGACCAAGAAACTCATCTCTATGTTTTGCCTGTCTGCTCTTCATGAGCTCATTGACATGTCATAGGTCATGTTATTTCAATGATGAGGGTGGTTTATTGGTCACCACTAAAAGTCAGAAAAACTACATCCTGACAACTTTTAACTCTTTAAATTAGGAGTTCCTTTAGAAGAAAGCATTTTAATAATTTTAAGTAACTTAAAAATGTTGGAGAGCAAGCAGCAAATGGTGTTGTGGGGCTGTATCCGAACGCACCTTTAATTGCCGAAGTGGACACTGTTGTACGGGAAGACCTCCCGACAATTACACACAACTTGGGGTAGTTTTTCAGACTCAGCTTTTCAGTTGATGGACAATCCTCCAGTACCTGCCTAAAGGCAGAAACCCAAACTGAGGGAGTTGAGTTCTTTTGCTCCCAGGTCATCAAACTCATTCAAACCCTACTCTCTGCCTTCTGCCAGTCAGCCAATGCTCAATCCATGCCAGTTCCTTGCCCCGAAAACAATGAGCACTTATTAAGTAGCCTCCTGTGCAGGACCTTGTGGAAGGCCTTCTGGAAATCTAAATAGATCACATCCACTGACTCTCCTTTGTTTATCTTGCTCATTACCTCTTCAAAGAATTCTATCAGATTTGTCAGATATGCTCTCTCCATCATGAAGCTGTGCTCACTCTGCTCTATTTTAAGTGCATTTCCAAGTTCTTTGCAATCGAATCCTTAATGACGGACTCTAAAATCTTGTCAACAACTGAGGTCAGGCTAACTGGCCTTAGTTTCATGTCTCCTGCCTCCCTTCTTCTTAAACAGAGTAATATATTAGCTAATTTCCAGTCGTCTGGGACAGATCCTGACTCCAGTGAATCCTGAAGGATCACTGCCAACACCTCCACAATCTCCTCAGCTAGCTCCTTCAGAACTCTGGGGTGTAGTCCATCTAGTCTTCAGACCTTTCAGCTTCTGCAGTACCTTCTCCTTAATGATGGCCATTACATTCACCTCTGCACCTCCCCCCCCCCCCCCCCCCCGACCCTCTTGAAGTTCTGGTAAGCTGCTAGTGTCATCCCTGTGAAATCTGATGCAAATTACATGTTCAGTTCTTCTATCATTTCTTCTTTCCCCATTACTACTTCTCCAGTCTCATTTACCAGTGGTCCAATATTCACTCTTACTTTACTCTTATCTTTTAAATATCTAATACAAAACTTTTGCAACTTTTTTTAATATTACTTGTCAGGTTACGCGCATATTTTACCTTCTCTCCCATTTATTGCTTTTTTGAATTGTGCTCTGCTGGTTTTTAAAAGCTTCACAATCCTTTGGTCTCCACTATTCTTCACCATATTGTGTGCATTTTCGTTTGCTCTTAATACTGTCCATGACTTCCCTTGTCAGCCATGGTTACCTCATCCTGCCCTTATGTTACTTCTTCCTGGGATGAATTTCTGCTGTGCCTCCTGAAATGCCCCCAGAGATTCCTATTATTGCTTCTTCCCTGCTAGGCCCACCCTTCCAATAAACTCTGGCCAGTGCCTTTCTGACGTCTTTGTAGTTACCTTCCCTCTATTGTAATACTGTTAGATCTGATTCCAGCTTCTCCCTCTCAAACTGCAGGCTGAATTCTATTATATTATGGTCATTGCCCCCTCGGGGTTCCTTCACCTTAAGCCCCTTAATCAAGTTTGTCTGATTACACATCAACAAGTCCAGAAATGCCTGTTCCCTAGTGGAGTTTGTCACAAGCTGCTCCAAAAACCAGCTCTTAGACAGTCCACAACTTCCTTTTCTTGAGATCCATGACCAACCTCCCAGTCCACCTGCATATTGAAGTCCCCCATGATTATTCCAATAGTGCCTTTCTTATATGCCTTTCCTATCTCCTGATTTATTTTCTTCCCCACGTCCTGACTACTGCTAGGAGGCCTGCATTAAACTTTCATCAGGGTCTTTTTTCTTTTCAATTCCTCAACCTACCTACATAGATTTGATGCCTTCTGATTCTATATCACTTCTTGCTATCAATTTAATTTCATTTCTTACTGACAAGACAACCTCACAACCCTGGGGACAGTGCTGAGCTGGAAGTTTGAAACTAGGATGAGGTGGGGGAAGGGGCCCAGCTCAGCATTGTCCCCATGACTTGTCCGGACTTGTCCGACCTGCCTAGCTCCTTTTCCACCTATCCACTCCACCCTCTCCTCCCTGACCTATCACCTTCATCTCCTCCCCCACTCACCCATTGTACTCTATGCTACTCTCTCCCACCCCCACCCTCCCCTAGCTTATCTCTCCATGCTTCCAGCTCACTGCCTTTATTCCTGATGAAGGGCTTTTGCCCGAAACGTCGATTTCGCTGCTCATTGGATGCTGCCTGAACTGCTGTGCTCTTCCAGCACCACTGATCCAGAATCTGGTTTCCAGCATCTGCATGTCATTGTTTTTACCTCACAACCCTGTCCATCTGCCTGCCCTTTCAATAGGATTCATAAATATGGAGCAAGTATTGTGTGGAAAGAAACATTTAAGGAAAATAGAAGTAGAAAAAAAAGATAATTTGCATTCATACAGCACCTTTCAGGATGTTAGAGGGTGGCTAATTCAAAGGGAATGCAAGAGCGCATTTGGAAATTGAAATAAATGGAAATGATGGATTAGAAGGAAGGAAGGGAGCCATTTAAGTGAGGGTCATAATATCTTCCAATCAAACTCTGGGAAGACTGAAGTCATGATTATTTGTTTTTCAAACAAACTACACGCATGTACCTGTAGTTGTTTTCCCATCCCTGGCAACTCCGAACTGTGTAGTTTGCAGTCTTTCGATCCCACTCATCTCTTTCAATTTCAGGCGATAACTATCACAAAGGCCATCCACCACATCTGCATGATATCACCAAAAACTGCATTGATTCCTTTGTCACCTCCAAAATCATTTACTGCAATATTCTCTGGCCAGGTTCCCACTCTCTCTATAGAACTCAGTTCATCCAAATTCTGCTTCTGCAATCTATCATTACAGGTCTGGCTCACATTGGCTGTAGTGTCCCAATCCCTTCAATTTAAAATATAAACCCCTTTGTATTTGAATCTGAAGTCCCTGTCACTCCCTAACTCCAGATTATCTTCTAGTCCTATGATCTCACCAAATTTTAAATTCTTAATTCCTCTGACATTGGTCTTATCTGAGGATCCCAGTTTAACAGCTCATTTGAAAGACAGTACCAGAACAATGCAGCACTCAGTCTAGCACAATGCTACAGGAGTATGGGCAGAAGGATGGGACTTAAACTCATAACCCTTCAACACAAAGGTGAGACTGTTACCACTGAATCATAGCTGACTCGATAATTATGACGTCTAGAAAATATCTTATGATCAGATTGGAATGTGTCTCATTGCTGTTCTTTTGTCATTTCCTCTATCATCACTATGTCCTTTTTATTTTTACCTGCAGCTTCCTATCCATCACTGAAATAGTTGCTGCCTCAGTTTTCTCAGACTTCAGTATTCCCTATTCCTGTGCCATCCCTCTAAACGTATACAGGTTAAACCTTCTTTCAGCCCTTTGTGACTTGCTCTTTTCCAATTAATCATTTGCTCTATGTTTTTTGCTTCCCTGTTTTAAGCTTTAATCTGATTTGCATATTTTGCCACAGGACTTCTTCTGTAACAATGCAATATCTACCACTTCTTGCTGTAGACAGCAATGAAAAGGTTCTTATTCCCTTCTGTAAAAAAAAACTAGAAGCATCCACTGGCTGTGTATAGAAGGAGTTTGCTGATAATGATCTAGTATGGGTCCATTTTGTGGAAGCCAAGTGGAAGTAGGAGGAATTGGGGCTCAGACGAAACAGTAGAGACCTTGGGCCGAGTTTTGTTGTCTGCCCACAAAGGTGGGACAGACGGGAGAGAATCCTGAAAATACTAGCGCTGAGGAATGTGTCAATTTCATGTTGTTGATTCTGGCAATGAACAGCACAGGGATCTCGCCTCTTAACTCCAATTCAGGTTAATTAAGACTTTTAAAAAATAATTTAGAGGATGTGGAAAAGAGAAGATGAGCTATGTAAAGAACACAGTTTTAGAAGCTGTGAGAGGCAGAAGAACTGTGAGCAGACACTGTGCGATGGGAAACCAGTTATGGCTACTGATGGCCCCTTAAGAGAGGCACTCAGTACTTAGTACTCAATCGTTGTTCCAGGGCATAAACAGTGCTGGCAATGTAACAGGGGAAACAGTGGTAAGTGGTAATGCCATTTGACTAGGACATAATGTGTGCATGGCAGGGAGACAGCACAGAACTTGACAAACAACTGTAGGGCATTGTAAGGACTGAAGAGCGACTTTCTACTAAGTAACTTTAATCTGTCCAGAAAGAAGGCTCCAGTTGGGAATGGTGGCATGGCTGTCAGATTCAGGAGAAAGTGAGGTCTGCAGATGCTGGAGTATCAGAGCTGAAAATGTGTTGCTGGAAAAGCTCAGCAGGTCAGGCAGCATCCAAGGAACAGGAAATTCGACGTTTCGGGCATAAGCCCTTCATCAGGAATTGTCGTGTCAGATTCAGGGCCTTATAATGATGAAGAATAGCATCCTCCACAGTAAGGCAGAGCTACTGACATTTTGACAATTTATTGTAGTCACATGAACCTAAAAACAGTGAAAGGCTTTGTTTTGTGAGCAGTACAGGCAGATCATAGCAAAGAAGAACATACAGATCATAGGGTGCTTAGACAGAGTAAGGCACTCATGGTTACAACTGCACAGGAGGAGCACAAAGCCAGATTGACATTATTTGAAATTAGAGAGGTTCATTCAGCACTCTAATAACAGCATGGGAGAAGCTGTTCTTGAACGTGTTGGTATGTGTGTTCAAGCTTCTGTATCTTTTGCCTGACAGAAGACATTGGGAGAGAGCAGTGCCAGGGTGTGAGGGCACTTTGATGATGTTGGCACCCTTTCCACAGCAACGAGAAGCATAAATGGAGTCCATGGGAATGAGGGTGATTTAGCATTTTGGATTAGAAACTGGCTTTCTGTAAGAAGGCAACGAGTGATTGTTGACGGAAAATATTCAGCCTGGAGTTCAGTTACTATTGGTGTGCCACAAGGATCTGTTTTGGGACCAATGCTGTTTGTCATTTTCATAAATGACTTGGACGCAGGCATAGTTGGATGGGTTAGTAAGTTTGTAGATGACACTAAATTCGGTGGAGTGGTGGACAGTGTGGAAGAATGTTGCAGGTTGCACGGGGACTCGGATAAGCTGCACAATTGGGCTGAGAGGTGCCAAATGGAGATTGGCTTCTGTGATGGTCTGGACTATGCACACAAACTTCCGTAGTTTCTTACAATCCTGGGCAGAGTAGTTGCCGTACCAGGCTGTTATGCACATGGATAGAATGCTTTCTATGGTGCATCTGTAAAAATTGTTGGGGTTCCTAATGGACATGCCGAATGTCCTAAGCCGCCTGAGGAACAAAAGGCATTGTTGTGCCTTCTTGACCATCACATGGGAAATCCAAGACAGATTGTTGGTTATTGTTGCTCCTAGGAACTTGACTCTCTCCATCCTCACCACCTTAGCTCCAATGATGCACATAGAACATAAAACAATACAGCACAGAGCAGGCCCTTTGGCCCTCGATGTTGTGCCGACCTGTGAATTAAATGAAGCCCATCCCCCTACACTATCCCATCATCATCCATATGCTTATCCAAAGACTGTTTAAATGCCCATATGTGGCTGTGTTAACTATGTTGGCACGCAGGGCCCCTCACGCCCTTACCACTCTGAGTAAATAAACCTGCCTCTGACATCTAGCACCCCTCAATTTGCAGCCAAGCCCCCTCATACAAGCCAATGTCATCATTCTAGGAAAAAGATTTTCACTGTCTATGTAATCCTCTGATCATCTTGTATGTCTCTATTAAATCCCCGCTTAGCCTTCACCTCTCCAATGAGAACAGACCCAAGTCCCTCAGCCTTTCCTCATAAGTGCTTCACTCCAGACCAGGCAACATCCTGATAAATCTCCTCTGCACCTTTTCCAATGTTTCCACATCCTTCTTGTAATTGAATTGAATGGAATTTATTGTCACGTGTACCAAGGCACAGTGAAAAGCTTTGTCTTACGAGCATTACAGGCAGATCACATAGTTAAGTAGAATAGTTAGTAAGTAATAGGTAAACAGTGTAGAACAATTGTCAGACATAGGAAACCTGTTTCTGCATAAAAGAGCTCGCAAGAAGTCGACCATGTTCCAAGTGAGGCCCCACCAGCATTTTGTATAGATACAGCATGACATCACGGCTCCAGAACTCAATCCTTCTACCAATAAGACCTAACACATCATATGCCTTCTTAACAGCACTAAGAACCTGGGTGGCAACTTTCAGGGTTCTATGTACATGGACTCCAAGATCCCTCTGCACATCCACACTACCAAGAATCTTTCCATTGACTCAGTATTCTGCCTCCCTGTTATTCTTCCCAAAGTGAATTACTGCACATTTTGCTGCATTGAACTCCATTTGCTGCCTCTCAGCCCAATTCTGCAATTTATCCAAGTCCCCATGCAACCTGCAACATTCTTCCACACTGTCCATCACTCCACTGAATTTAGTTTCATCTGCAAACTTACTAACCCACCCACCTATGCCTACGTCCAAGTCATTAATAAAAATGACAACCAGCAGTGGTCCCAAAACAGATCCTTGTGGCACACCACCAGTAACCAGACTCCAGGCTGAATATTTTCCATCAACCACCATTCGTTGCCTTCTAACAGAAAGCCAGGTTCTAATCCAAGATGCTAAATCATCTTCAATCCTAAGCCTCTGCATTTTCTCCAATAGCCTATCAGGTGGAACCTTGTCAAAGGCTTTGCTTTGAAGTCTGTGTACACCACATCAACTGTCCTACCCTCATTCACATGCTTGGTCACCTTCTTAAAAAAACTCAATGAGGTTTGTGAGACACGACCTGCCCTTGATGAAACCATGTTGACTATCTCCAATCAAATTGTTGCTTGCTAGATGATTATAAATCCCAGCTCTGATAATCCTTTCCAAAACTTTTCCTCCAACAGACGTAAGGTTCACTGGTCTATACTTACTTGGGTCATCTCTGCTGCCCTTCTTGAACAAGGGCACAACATTTGCAATCCTCCAGTCCACTGGTACTAAACCTATACATAATGATGACTCAAAGATCAAGGGCAAAGGCTCCACCATCTCCTCCCTAGCTTCCCAGAGAATCCTCGGATAAATCCCATCCAGCCCAGGAGACTTGTCTACTTTCACACTTTCTAGAATTGGTAACCTCAATCCTTTTTAGTCTAGTATCTAGTATCTCATTTTTCTCTACAGTATTCTCCTTTTCCGAGTGAAAGCAGATGAGAAATATTCATTTAGAACCTCTCTGATCATCACATGGTCCACACACAACTTCCCATTTCTGTCTTTGACTGGTCCTATTCCTACCCTTGTCATCCTTTTATTCCTCACATACCTATAGAAAGCTTTAGGGTTCTCCTTTATTCTACCTGCTAAAGACTGCTCATGTCCCCTCCTTGCTCTTCTTAACTCTGTTTTTAAATCCTTCTGAGCTAATCTGTAACTCTCCATCGCCTCATCTGAACCATCTCGTCTCAACACCACATAAGCCTCCCTCTTCCACTTAACAAGAGATACAATTTCTTTAGTAAACCACGATTCCCTTACCTTATCACTTCCTCCCTACTGACAGGGACATACCTATCAAGGACACACAATATGTGTTCTGTTATGACACGGGGTAAACCCTCCTGCTTAACTTAAAATCAGCAATATAGAAAAGATGTATCCTTTGCAGTAATCTGTAAAGATTCGAGTGGCCAAGAACTATGTAAAGTAAAAATTAACATCTTTATTTCTTAAAGTATTACAGAGAATAATTAACCACTACTTACAATTTCTTTCTCTAACCTTCCCTTCCATAATACTGGTCCAATAAAACTCCCAATTAAAATTTACAAAACAACACTTCTTATCTCAAACCCGGCAGCTGTATGTTCTTGTCTTTGGATCTTACTGTGTCTTATTTTCTCCCTGCTAGGAATTTCTGCGTCACAGGTCACTGATTGAAAAGGTACTTTTAAGAGACAGCTATTTTCAAGCCGTCTGTTTACATGCTTGGCTATGGCAGTTCTCCTCCCAACTGTTCAATTTCCCCCTGGTCTTATACTCCAGAGCATCAGATTGTGTCATTGGCTTTTAAAATTGTCAATTCAAACTTTATTAGAATTTGTTGTGTTTTGGGTGTAATTTAAACTGATTGGCCGAATTCGAATTTGTTTTTGTCTCCTACCAATGACCTAATAAAGTGGTTCAACCCAGTGTTACATTGTTACCATTTCTGAGTACACTTGGTGCTGGGTTCGGTAGGTCTGCTGTTTTTAACTCTCTTAAACTTATACCCACATCTTCATAATAATTCCTTAAACCAGCTCCATATTTTGATTGTCCCCATGCCCTGCATTTTGCTACTCCATTCAATGCCTCCTATGTCCTGCCTAATCGTATTATAATTGCCCTTCCCCCGTGTGTAATTCTTGCCTTGTGGCATGTACCTATCCCTTTCCATCACTAAACTAAACATAACCAAGTTATGATCACTCTCTCCAAAGTGCTCACCTACCACTAAATCAAACACCTGGCCTGGTTCATTACCATTCACCACATCCAGTGTGGCCTCCCCTCTTGTCGGACCTTCAACATACTGCGTCAGGAAACCCTCCTGGACACATTGGACAAAAACTGATCCATCAAAAGAACTAGAGTTATAGCATTTCTAGTCAATGTTGGGAAGTTAAAGTCCCATAATGACCACCCTGTTCCTTTCACCCCAGAACGGATTTGCCAATCCTCTCCTCCACATTCCTGGAATGTTTTGGAGGCCTATGAAAAACTCCCAGCAGTGTGACCTCTCCTGTCCTGATTCTAACCTCAGTCCATACCACCTCAGTAGACCAGTCCTTGTCAAAAGTTCTTTCAGCCACCGTTATACTGTCTTTGACTAACAAAGAAACACCTCTCCCTCTCTTACTGCCTTCCCCGATCCTAATGAAAGATCTAAAACCTGGAACCTGCAACATCCATTCCTGACCCTATGTTGATAGGGTCATGTCCTCCTCCTTTCTTCCTGAAGTCAATGATCAGTTCTTTAGTTTTGCCGTCATTGAGAGAGAGATTGTTATCACTATATCACAGCACCAAGCACCCTATCTTCTTTCTGTATTCTGACTCATCATTGTTTGATATCTGTCCGATACACAGTTCTACTATAATGCATTTTTCGTTCACGTGAATTGGCTGTAACATGGTTGGGTGAATAGAGACGCTTTTTCTAAAACACAAACTGTTAAAAATGTGTGTTGACTATAATACAATTACATCACTAACACTTTTAGTGTATTTGTATTATGTAATTTTTGTATTGCGTGGGTTCGCACAAGAACGCAACAATCGCGCAACAGCAGAATTACCTGTACCACAGTGGTGTTGTCAGCAAACTTGTAGATGGCATTTGTTCAAAATTTGGCACAACAGTTGTGGGTGTACAGTGAGTACAGTAAGGTCTGAGAATGCATTCTTGTGGGGCGTCAGTGCTGGGGGTTATTGTGGAGGAGGTGTTATTGTCTATCTTCAGTGATTGCAGTCTGTTTGGAGGAAGCTGTGGATCCAGCTGCAGAGGGTGGAGCCGAGCCCTAGGTCTTGGAGTTTTGAGATCAGGCTGGAGGGGATAATGGCGTTGAAGGTGGAGCTGTAGTCGTTGAGTCAGAGCCTTACATAAGCATCCTTGTTATCCAGGTGTTCCAGGAATGAGTGCAGGGCTAGGGAAATGGCATCCACTGTGGACCTGTTACATTGGTAAGCAAATTGCAGAGGATCAAGGCAGGCTGGGAGGCTAGCACTGATGTTGGCCATGACCAGCCTCACTAAGCTCTTCACAATTATGAGGTCAGAATCACTGGGTGATAGCCATTGAGGGATGTTACATGTATTTTCTTTGCTACTGAGATGATGATGGTCTTCTTGAAGCAGGTTGGGACTTCACTTTGTAGCAAGGAGAGGTTGAAGATGCCAGCAAATACCTCTGCACAGGACCTAAGTGCACAGCCAGGGACTCCTGTCGCTTTCTTCAGATTGACTCTCAGGAAGCCCGATCTGACATCTGCAGTGGTGACAGAGGGAACTTGTGTGTCCAGTGCTGTCAGGGTAGGTGACACAACACAGCTGGCATTCTGCAAAAACCGAGCATAAACATTGAGCGTGTCAGGGAGGGATGTGTCTTTGCCCGCTATCATGTTCTGCTTCATTTTGTATCCCATTATGTTGTGTAGGTCTTGCCATAAATGGCATGTGTCCATACAATTAGTTTGGGCTTCTAAGATGGTCCGATACTGCCTCTTGGCATTTCTAATGGCTTTGCGGAGGTCATATCTTGATTTTCTGCACAGGTCTGGGTTGTCAGCCTTAAAGGCTGCATTCATGGGCTTCAGTAGGCAATGTGTTTCCCAGTTCATCCAAGGGCATTGGACAGGAGAGAGGAGCAGGAGGACAACAGGTTCAAACCCTCAATACAGGGTAGCTGCTGAAGATGGACTTATCTGAAGATAAGCAAGAACCAGTGCTGCAAGACCATACAGGTAGATGGTCATAGACATCTGTGCCCTCATCCTGAACACCTCACAATTCATAATGTGCCTTGTCCTGCCAATGACTGTTAAGATCACCTTGACCTTGAATCAATTTGTTTCTGGTTGCTTCTGTAGCTCAGCTTTGGATCATTGAGGCATTTCAATAACGGCTGCATGATACAGCGTATCTCACGGGTCACTAATGATTTCTTCGCCAGAACAAGAGAGTGTATTCATTTAATGACCAATCAGACCTTACAGGCTAGGAGGTATTAGGCTTGCCTCTATCAGTGGAATTCCCCCACTTTGATTGCACTAATATAACCATCAGGGCAACTAAAGATCAGGGAGTGAGATCCATCCACAGGAAATGTTTCTACTCCTTCAATATCCAGCTGGTCTGTGACCAGGACAGGGTCTTCCTGTGTGCATTCACATTCCTGGTAACTGCCACAACTCTTCACCCAGTCCAGCGTGCCTCATAACATCAACTCTCAAACTATCTGGATGGATCCAAAGAGACAAATGGCTTGAAGAAATGGCTCTGGATTCCCTTTCTCTTTATTCTCCCATTGGCATGTGAGTATATTAGATTCCCTACAGTGTGGAAACAGGCCCTTCCACCCAGCAAGTCCACACCGATCCTCCGAATAGCAACCCACCCAGACTCTCTCCCCTACATTTACCCCTGACTAATGCACCTAACACTATGGGCAATTTAGCATGGCCAATTTACCTAACCTGCATATCTTTGGACTGTGGGACGAAACCAGAGCACCCAGAGGAAACCCAAGCAGACATGGGGAGAATGTGCAAACTCCACACGCTGTGAGGCAGCAGTGCTAACTACAGAGCCACCATGTCGCCCCATATCTGCCAAGGCCAGCACCTGTCGCCCATTCATCACTGAGTGGTGTGCTTAGGCATTTCAGAGGGTAGTTAAGAGTTAACCACATTGCTGTGTTATGGTGTCACATATATATCAGACTGGGTAAGGATGGCAATTTTTCTTTCCCTAAACAACATGAGTGAACCTGATCACTGACCAGAAATAGGTCCCTAAACATAAAACAAACACAGCTCCTGTTTCTGCTTTGTTGGAGAAATACAGGCTCATGTGGAAATCCTTCCTGTTGATGGATCTCACTGGCTGGTCTCTAGGTATCTTGATTGTCATATTAGAGAAATACAGGCTCATGTACCCTCCTGCAGTGACCATATGATTGTTCAAATGGACTTGTACTCAACTAAAGCCATTGGAGGCTATCCAGTTAACAGTTTCATGGATGCAACAAGAAATGTGGCTTTGTAAGAAAGGCATAAAATGCAATTGATGTAACATGTCTTCCAAGGAAAAATAACAATTTAACATGGTGTACAATGTGTTTTGTTCCTTTCATTTGACATAATTTTGAAGAACGTTAGTACTTGGAAATTAAATATCATCATACCATTTTATTTGTTTCAATTGTTAGAATTCAATGTGAAGGAAAACTGCCGCTGTTCTGATCAACAAAATGCCTTGGCTCTCTGTCTCTATATCACCATGTTCTACGTTTCAATTCTCCGTCAGGATTTTCTATGTTGTGCTTATTAGAAGTGAAAATTCAGTGTTGAAAGAATATCATTCAATGAATTAGTGTTGAAGCTTAAGATGTTTAATTTGTTGTGACTATGAAGGTGCATACAAATTTCACTAATGAAAGCATAAGATGGAGTTAAACTACCAGAAACTTTAATAGAAGCTTTAATCATTTTGCTTTTGCATTTATCTTGTTAGATTTATATCAAGAAGGAAACCAAAGAAATAGGTATGTAAATAAACTAAGACACCAAATTTGTCCCAGCATTAAATAATCAAGCTTACAATGAAACCATTCTGAGAAAGAGTCATTGACCTGAAACATTAACTTTGATTTCTCTTCATAGGTGCTGCCAGACCTGCTGAGCTTTTCCAGTAACTTCTATTTTTGTTACAATGAAACTCATTTGCAACATCTGGATATATGGCCTGGAATGGGAGATAAGTAATGAAGTCTTTCAGCCTTAGTAAATTGGGAAAAAACATTTTGGCTGTCTCAAGGCCAGGTAACTCCAGTTACAAACTTACAACACATATCATCAAGCCCAAGTATTTTGATAAAATATTCCTATTTTCCAATACAGTAGGTTTTATTCTGTTTATGAACCTTTCTGTAGTGATTATCAGTTTATACAGTAATTCCATCTTCTCTTAATATGATGTATCCATTAAAAGCCTTTACTACAGCACATCAACCCATTCAACTGTTTAATGCACGCATCACTGATAATGTGCCAATTTGTATTTGAAGATAAGCAGTTTTTTTCATCTTCAATTATCTAACAAACCTTCCAGCTCAGCATTACAAGCATTTGTTTGCTTTTTGTTTTAACTTTAGCAGTGGGAGAACCATTTATCAGGATGCTCTTTCAGAACAGGTTATATTTAATTAAAACATAGAAAATGTAAAGCATTAGTTGGTTGATTGTTGATGCTGGTTATCAGTGCTTGTTGTCCAGTTCAGTGGCTCTGATATTACTCTGCTTCTTTCCTGGAACTCTTTAATGTTCACTATTGGTTTATCTAAATCAGCAAACACAAAATAAATAGCACTAATGTTGTGCCCAAGGTTCTAATTATTATATGATAGGATGGAACTCATGATATCTGGTATCAAAATTATCAAATTGACAAGGAAGGAAATCAAAGGCCCAGTTTTAACTTAATGAGAAGCAAGGTACTGCAGGTGCTGTAAATCTGAAGCACCCAGACTTAGCTGGTAAGTGGCAAGTAGTATTTGTGCCATACAAGTGCCAGGCAATGACCAACTCTAATAAGGAAAAACTTAACCATCTCCATTTGCCATTCAACGGCATTACCATCACTAAATTTTCCCCAAACAACATCCTAAGGGTTCTCAGTGACCAGAAACTGAACAGGACTAGCCAGCTGAACACTGACGACTAGAGCAGGTCAGAACCTGGGAATAGTACCATGATCCTCCACCTGTGTGTCCACTACCTACATGGCATGCTTCGGGAGTCTGGTTAGATACTCTTCATTTTTGCCTGGTTAATTTCAGCTCCAATAACATGAAGCTTGACACCTTTCAGTACAAGACAGCCCACTTGATTGGCACACCATTTTAAACTTTCATTCCCATTACTGCTGATGCATCATGACAGCAGTTTGTATTCAAATACAAGATGCACTGCAACAACTTAGCACACCTCCTTCATCAGCATGTTCAGAAATAATGAACCTTACCAGCTAAAAAGGACATGGCCAGCAGATATATGGAAACACCACTGCTGGCAATCTCCCCTCCAGTCAACACACTGTCTTGACTTAAAACTATATCACAATTTCTTCAATGTTGCTGAATTGAAATCCTGGAATTCTTCCCCAACAGCACCGTGGTGTCCCTACACCCAAGGACTGCAGCATTTCAAGGAGACAGCTCGTGACCACCTTCTCCAGGAAATATAGTCCTGGTCAATAAACGTTGGCTGAGCCAATGACACCCACCTCCTGTGAGTATCCAAATTAGAACAGTCAAGTATAACATATCTGAATAAAGCAATGTCAAATAGTTCACAGAAGGACACATCTGTTAAAATGTTTTTGTTGCATTGGTAGAAGGAGGAGTCAACTGTACAGAGTCAAGTCCTGTTCTGTCATTTAGGTGGATCACGATTGAACATCTACGACAGACCACATTTCTGGATGATCCCTAGATCTTTTGATTCTCTCAGCATCTAGAAATATGTTAACCTCAGCCTTGAATGTACTCATTGACTAAGCATCCCCAGTCCCTGAGGCATGGGGAATCAAAGGTTCAAAGCATTTGGAGTGAAGAAATTTACCTTCATTTCAGTCCTAAATAGCTGACTACCTATCCCACATTGATAGTTTCATAGTTCTAGATTCTTTATGTTAGTAAAACAGCTTCTTAACATAGAATCCCTACAGTGCGAAAAATGTGCACCAACTCTCCGAAGGGAATCCAACCCAAAGCCAGTGCCCTACCCTATCCCTGTAACCCTACATTTCCCATGTTTACTCCATCTAGCCTGCACATCCCTGAAGACTATGGGCAGTTTAGCATGGCCAATCCACCTAACCTGCATATGTTTGGATTGTGGGAGGAAAACAAAGCACTCAGAGGAAACCCAGACAGACACAGAAAGAATGTGCAAACTCTGCACAGACAATCGCCTAAGGCTGGAATCAAACCCGAGTACCTGGCACTGTGAAGCAGCAGCGCTAACAACTGTGCTGCCAGAAAAGTAACCTTACTCTTACCAGACCATATGGCTGCTCTATGTAAGTGGTTTAACAGGAGGGCCACAGGTGAGGGATGAGGTTGAGAAGGAGAGTTCTTTATGGTAACCTCAGCTGTTACGGAAATTGAAACCACATTTTGGGTGCCACTCTACAAGACTGTCCAGCCAAGTGAGCTAACCAACCCCCAACATCTAGCCTATTAAGCCCACTCTTTCATTCTATATTCAAATGAGATCCCTCTGATTCCTCTGAACTCCAGAGACCATCAACCATTCTACACAATCACTCGTCATAATATATCTCTCCCAAAGAATCATGGTCACAGCATAAAAGATGGCTGTTCAGGCTCTTATTTCCTCACCAGATCGCAGCAGGAAAAACCCATCTTATGCCAATGCCTTGCCTTTTCCCCATATATATTTATTAATTTTGAAGTAAGTTTTGATTCAATCTGCCTCTACCACCCTGTAAGGCAGTGCATTCCAGGTCATAACCACTTGTTGTTCAATAATATTTTCCTTATGTCGTCATTGTTTCTTTTGCCAATCACCTTAAATCTGTGCCCTCTGGTTCTTGATCCTTCCACATGAATCATTCCAGTGAACCTTTGTTGAACTCACTTTAAACTCAAGCAGATCCTTCCTTAGGAAAGAAGATCAGAAGTGATTGTGGTACTCCAGGTGCAGCCTCCCTAAAGCACTATATAATTACAACAATGCTTTTTAATTCGATGATCCAAATTGCTTGTAATAAAGAGGAATACAACACTTTCCTTCATAATTGCTTACACTACCTGCATGTTAACTTTCTCTCCGTTAGCTGTTGAACTACGATCAGCTGATGTGTTGTTTCTGCATTTGGGAGTGGGTGGACCACATTGTGGTTCACTGTGACCATGTCTGTAGTAAATGTTGGTTGCTGGAAGAACTCTGGTTCAGAGTTGGTGAGCTGGAGTCTGAGCCTCAAACATTGCAGCACACCAGGGAGGAAGGAGTGTTACCTGGTAACTCTGTTTCAGGAGACAATCACAACCCTTAAACTAACTAACTTGAATTCGGTCAGTGGTCAGGGACAGGAGGGTGTGGCTGTGAATGAGGCAGGTAGAGGGATCCAGGAGGTAGAGCTGCAGGGGCCTCAGCCCCTGTCCTTGTTCAACAGAGTTTTGATCCTTGTGGGAATGGGAATGGGGATTGTAGGGAAGATGAGATAACTGTCCGCAGCACCAGGGTGCAGGGAGCCATTCAAGTAGAGGGTGAGAAGAGAAATGTTGTTATAATTGGGAATAGTATAGTTAGAGGCATAGACACTGTCCTCGGTGACCAGGATCGAGAATCCTGAAGGTTGTGTTGCCTGCCTGGTGCTCAGGTTCAAGATCCCTCATCTGGACTGGAGAGGAACTTGGAGTGGGAAGGTAAAGATCCAGTGGTCATAGTCCACTTAGGTGCCAACGACATCAATAAAACTAGGGAAGAGGTTCTGCTAAAGGAGTATGAGCAGCTCAGAGCTAAATTCAAAAGCAGAACCAAAAAAGGTAATAATCTCTGGATTACCTGAACCACAAGCTAATAGGGCACATGGTCAAGAAAATTAAGCAGGTAAATGCGTGGCTCAAAGATTGGTGTGTGAAAATGGGCTTGAATTCATGGGACATTGGCACCTGTACTGGGGAAGGAAGGACCTGCTCTGATGGGATGGTTTCCATCTGAACTGTGCTGGGACCAAAGTGATAGCAAATCGCATAACTAGGGCTGTAGTTAGGGCTTTAAACTAAATAGGGCAGAGGAGGTCTCAGTTATAGGGGAAAGTAGAACCCCAAATTAAATCATAGATTCCCTATCATGTGGAAGCAGGCCCTTCAGCCCAACAAGTCCACACTGACCCTCCGAAGGGTATCCCACCCAAACTCATTCCCCTATATTTAACCCTGACTAATGCACCTAAACTACACATCCCCGAATACTATGGGCAATTTAGCACGATGATTTCACCTAACCTGTACATCTTTGGACTGAGAGGAAACTAGACCACCCAGAGGAAACCCACGCAGACACAGGCAGAATGTGCAAACTTCACACAGACAGTCGCCCAAGGCTGGAATTGAACCCGGGTCCTGAGGCAGCAGTGCTAACCACTGAGTCACCATGCCAGAGATAAGAGTATAGAACTCATGAGAGGTTATTAAAATCTCCGGCACAGACACAAATGGGGCAGAGTGTATGGAACGGGTTATCAATTAAACTTCAAGCACACTGACAAAAAGTGACAACAAGAAGAGGGACAATTAATACAGGACTGAAGGTGTTATTCCTTATACTGCATACACTTAGATATAAGGTAAATGAGTGTGTGGCACAGATAGAAAATGGCAGCTATGACGTGGTGGGCGCCACAGAGATGTGGCTGCAAGGGGATCAGGATTTGGAGCTGAATATTCAAGAATATACATCCTATTGAAAAGGTAGGCAGGTGGGCAGAGGGAGTGGGGTAGCTGTATTAGTAAGAAATCAAATTAAATCAATAGTAAGCAATGAAGTAGGGTCTGGTGATGTAGAATGTGTGGGTAAAATTGAGGAACCGCAAAGGTAAAAAAACCATAGTTGGAGTTATGTAAACGCCTTCAAATAGTAGTCAGGAGCTGAGGCACAAGATACACTAGGACATAGAAAAGAAGCGTAGAAAAGGCAAAGTTACAGTGATCATGAGGGATTTCAATATGCAGGAGGGCTGAGAAGGTCAGGTTGGTAGTGGGTTGCAAGAAAAGAAATTTGTGGAATGTCTACGAGGTGGCTTTTTGGAGCAGCTTGTGATGGAGCCCACTAGGGAACAGGCAATACTGGATTTAGTGTTGTGCAATGAGGTAGATTTGATAAGGGAGCTTAAGGTAAAAAGACCCTCAGGAGGCAGTGATCCTGACATGATTGAATTTACTCTGCAATTTGAGAGGAAGTGGATAGAAGCAGAGGAAATGATGTTACAGCTGAATAAAGCCAACTACAGAGGCATGAGAGAGGAGATGGGTAGAATGAAGTGGGAGAGGAGCCTAGCAGGAAAGACAGTGGAACAGCAATAGCAGGGGTTTCTGGGAGTAATTCAGGAGACACAGCAGAGGTTCCCTGAGGAAAAAGAAGCATGGTACAGGGAGGATGAGGCAACCATGGCTGACTAGGGAAGTCAGGGATAGCATAAAAGCAGAAGAGAAAATCTATAATATGGTGAAAAACAGTGGAAATGAGAGATTGAGAAGCTTACAAAGACCAACAGAGGGCAACAAAAAGAGAGATAAGGAGGGAGAAGATTAAATAGGAGGGTAAGCTAGCCAGTAATATAAAGGAAGATTACAAGAGTTTCTTTAGATGTATAAAAGGCAAAAGAGAGGCAAAACTGGACATTGGCCCACTGGAAAATGATGCTGGAGAGATAGTGGAGGGGAACAAGGAAATGGCTGAGGAACTGAATCATTACTTTGCATCAGTCTTCACAGTAGAAGACATGAGTAATATCCCAAAAATTCTAAAGAGTGAAGGGGCAGAGCTGAGTATGGTGACCATCACCAAATAGAAGGTACTAGAAAAACTGAATGGTCTGAAGGTGGATAAATCACTTGGATTCGATGGACTACCCCACAGAGTTTTAAGGGAGATAGCTGATGCAAAAGTGGAAGAGTTAGTGGTGATCTTTCAGGAATCACTAGAATCAGAGAAGGTCACAGAGGACTGGAAAATCACTAATGTAACACCCCTGTTTAAAAAGGGAGTAAGGCACAAGAGGGAAAATTACAGACCGAATAGTCGAACCTTGATCATGGGTAAGATCCTGGAATCCATTGTGCAGGATGAGATTTCCAAATACTTGGAAGTGTATGGTAAAATAGGGCAGGGTCAGCATGCTTTCATCAAAGGGAAGTCATGCCTGACAAATCTGCTAGAATTCTTTGAGTAAGTAATGAGCAGTTTGACCAAGGAGAGCCAATGGATGTTTTCTCCCTGGTCTTCAATAAAGCCTCTGACAGCGTGCCACACAGGAGACTACTGAGTCAGAAAAGGGCTCATGGTCTTAGAGACAAGTTGCTAGCATAGATAGAAGCTTCTGGCAGAAAGCAGGGAGTGGGGATAAAAGAGCCTTTTCAGGCAGCCTGTAGTATACATGTGGTATTCTGCAAGGTTCAGTCTTGGGACAACTTTATACTTTATACATTGACAATCTAGATGAAGGAACAGAGGTCATTCTGGCTAAGTTTGCAGAAAATACAAAGATAGGTAGAGGGACAAATAGCATTGAGGAGGCAGGGAGGCTGCAAAAGGACTTGGACAGGTTAGGAGAGTGATAGATGGAGTACAATGGGGGAAAGTGTGAGGTCATGCACTTTGGTGAGAAGAATGGAGGCATGGACTATTTTCTAAGTGGGGAGAAAATTCAGAAGTCTGAAGTGCAAAAAGACTTGGGAGTTCTAGTCCAGGATTCTCTCAAGGTAAACTTGCAGGTTGAGTCAGTAGTTAGGAAGGCAAATACAATGTTGGCATTTGTTTTGAGAGGACTTGAATATAAAAGCAGGGATGTACTTCTGAGGCTCTGTGAGGCTCTGATCAGGCCACATTTGGAGCACTGTGCACAGTTTTGAGCCCCATATCTCAGGAAGGATGTAGTAGCCCTGGAACATTTTCAAAAAAGGTTCATGAGAATGGTCCCAGGAATGAAAAGCTGATGAAAACATGGGGAACCTTTGAGGATTCTGGGTTTATACTCAATGGAGTTTAGAAGGTTGAGGAGGGGTATAATTAAAGAAACAGATTACTTATTGGCCTGGACAGAGTGGATGTTGGGAAGATGTTTCCATTGGGAGACACTAGGACTCGAGGGCATAGACTTAGAGTAAAGGGGAGACCCTTTAGAATAGAGAAAAACCTTCTCAACCAGAGAGTGGTGAATCTACGGAATTCATTGCCACAGAAGGCTGTGGAGGCCAGGTCATTGAATATATTTAAGACTGAAATAGGTTCTGAGTATCAAGGGATCAAGGGTTATGGGGAGAAAGCAAGACAATGGGCCTGAGAAACTTATCAGCCATAATTGAATGGTGGAGCAGTATAGATGGGCTGAATGGCCTAATTTCTGCTCCTACAGTTTCCATCTGCTACTTCCTTGCCCAATTACTTTTGTTTTAATCATTCACAGGATGTGGGCATCACTGGCTAGGCCAGCATTCATTGCCCATCCCTAATTGCCCAAAGGGAAATTGAGAATCAACCACATTGCTGTGTGTTTGGAGTCACATATAGACAGTTTCCTTCCTAAAGGACATGAGTGAAGTAGATGGGTTTTTCCTGATAATTTAAAATGTTTCATGGTTTCATCATTTGACTTCTAATTCATTTTTTTTATTGAATTCAAATTCCATCACTTGCCATGGTGTGATTTGAACCCAGGCCCCCAGGAAGCTACCTGAGTCTCTGGAATAATAGTCCAATGATAATATCACTCGGACATCACCTCCCAAGGATAATTTGCCCAGATGTCTTTGCATGCTCTTTATATTCTCATCACTGATGGTTTTCCCATCCAGCCTTGTATCATCTACAAATTGGATAATCTGTGACTTCATTCTTGTGTTTCCACCCAAGGCATTCACACATCTTTACCTTGGCAGGCTGTTTTAGAGCATGATACAAATATAAAGTTGCAATCTAGATCTGAAAACGTTGTCACACCAAGATCTTAATGGTGCTTCAAATAGCATATCTTTCAAAGACTCGCTCCATGATTCACCTGTGACAGTCTCTGTATGTGACTCTTAAATATGCAACATCACAACAACTCTTTTTTACTATCTAGTCTTCAAGCAAAGAAAGTATTGTAAACACATCTTCAAGTAAATTTGGTTTCTTCAGATATGCTGATTTAATTCATGCAAATATTATTCAGTATGTGTTGAGAGCAGTTGCCCTACCAATACACTGAATGCCTAAAGTTAAGTTTCTGACTTAACCTTAGCCCCAATCTGAACCACATGATCCATGGGTTACCGATGAAAACTATTTTTGCAATAAGAACAAGAAAGAAATATTGGGAACAAGCTCAAAACACAATACATCCACGCCCAGGGCAGTTACTGAAATAACTGATGAATTAATATTCCCCAAATTACACTTGGTCAAGTATCCCCTCATGCCAAGAATAAAGGGCATAACTACACCATTTATTTCAAGACCACCATGCACTTTAATTTTGCTTTACTAATTAGATTAGATTACTTACAGTGTGGAAACAGGCCCTTCGGCCCAACAAGTCCACACCGACCCGCTGAAGCACAACCCACCCATACCCCTTACCTAACACTACGGGCAATTTAGCATGGCCAATTCTTTGGAATGTGGGAGGAAACCCACGCAGACACAGGGAGAACATGCAAACTCCACACAGTCAGTCGCCTGAGGCGGGAACTGAATCCAGGTCTCTGGCGCAGTGAGGCAGCAGTGCTAACCACTGTGCCACCGTGCCGCCCAATATTATTCTCTTTGTCCCTATTTAGTGAGAAAATGCCCATATTCCATGAAACGTTATAGATTATCTGAAGCTGATAATTAATACCAGCTTGCTGGTGCAACATTATCCTGCTCAAGTTATACTGGAAGGTGTTCCCTG
This sequence comes from Hemiscyllium ocellatum, assembly GCF_020745735.1. Classification (NCBI taxonomy): domain Eukaryota; kingdom Metazoa; phylum Chordata; class Chondrichthyes; order Orectolobiformes; family Hemiscylliidae; genus Hemiscyllium; species Hemiscyllium ocellatum. The sequence goes on along the minus strand of NC_083418.1, from coordinate 44,542,347 downwards.
AAAATCTGAGAAAAGAAATGATAATGCAAGGAACTGAGCAACAACTTCTTAATGGCAATTGAGAGAACTGAGATTCAACGTTTAGGAACAATCTAAAGCAGGGGAACAGAAAAGAAAAAGAGGTTAACTTTAAGTTCTGAGTCATTGATGCAAAAGGTTATGTTATTTTGGGGTTGAGTGAATGCAAAGCATTGTAACCAATCTCTCTAAATCATGGGATGAAGAAGGCATCACTGACAATCGAAACTGGTAACCTTATTGAAAGCACTTTATAATCAGAAGGGTGATTACTAAAGCCACAGAGCCTGCAGATTGGATAAAATCATTGTTATCAGAGATAATGTGCAAAGATGATGAATGATTGCAGCTGATCAATGAAATTCTCAAAACCAATATTGATTGGTACAAATCCCAAATAAGAAGAGAGCTGATTGAGGAAATTCAGGAAATTAAAAAAAGGAAATTTCATAGTAGAGAGTAAAGTCATTGACCTAGAAAGGCTGAAGGCTAAGCAGGATACAATGTGTCATATTGTAAAGGACTATTTTATGACAGAGAAGCTGCAAACTGTACAGTTAGCGGAGGAGGTATCCAAGAGGGAGATCCTAAAATTCAAGTCAAAACATCGACAGCATGTGTTCCATGTGTAAGAAACTGAAACTGAAAAGAATGATAATGCTGAATTTCAACAACAAATTAGCAAACTACAGATGCAGCTTAACATTATATCATGGTGGGAGATATCAGACTATGAGTAATGCTGGTGATTTCAAATGAAGAAATATGACGTGCAGGAAGCAAAGCAAAGTGGGCACAACATGAACGCTGAATAACTGGTGGAAGACAAGTATGGAGGGTTTGGAAAAGAAAAGATGCTGCAGAAACATAATGTCAAGATTGAGGAGAAGCACGGCTGGGTCAAAGGCCTACTGCAGCATAGCCCAGAAGACATACAACGCTTTACCAACTTATTGGTAACTACTAATAATATTTTGAAAACAGAAGACAAGATATAACTGCCTCTAAGAGTGCTTAGTTTATTTTTAACAAAATTGTTTGTTACTCTTGTTTAGTTTAGACATAATATGAGAAAAGTTAATGATTAGACATTGACATCTCAAGGCAGCCATTTTATGAAACATTTTTAAAGGCACAAGAATTAATTATATGTGAATGGTCATCAAGGGAGTCACATTTGTTACTACATTGCAGTCAGATGCCAAACAGCAAAGTATCATTGAAACAGCAAAAAGGAGGGCTTCAAGAAATGCTCTAGTATTTTTACCCTAAATGTGCTCTTATTTTAAATGTGTAGGAACCGGAAGACGTTAAGCAAAGTCTTATCGACAAGCACTACTCCACATTTTTATGAACCCTTTCAAGAACCTACTGGTTCCATCACTCAGCAAGAGAGAACATGCCTGCAATTTGGTTGAGCAGGGGGTGTTGCCTCATTCTGTTGAGCACATGTACAGCTGTACATTTTTAGAAGGAATGTTCACTTGAGCAGCAAGGTCAAAAATGGCAGTCCGGGTGTTAAATCAGCACGAGACACTGATGAACTTCACAATCTGTCTTCTTTACAAATATCCAGCATTCACACTTATGTTGTCATTAACAGTTTTCAGTTTGGTCATGCCAGAAGTGAGCAGGAACAGTCTTCATGCTATATATTCATAGCCATTAGTTTCAGTGCAACAGAGCTGTATTTATGAGTCTAATCCTTATTTTACGCAACTCTGGGCCATTGCTTTATTAAGCAGCTGACATTCATGCATGTGTGCATTTGTAGCCCAATAACACCTGTAATTTGTTAGATAATGTTCCTTAGTTTTTACTTCTGTTTCCTCAACCCTCATAAAGTATTTTTAAGGGAAGAGGGTAGGAACAAAAGGATAGAAACCACTAGGATTTATTAAAAAAAAAGCACAATACTGTTCAGTGTTTCATTGCTCATATCTGTTAAAAGGTTTTATCACCTGAAGTGTCCAATTACTATAAATTGTTTCAGTCTGTACATAATGACTGTCGAATATTAATGTGATTGCAGTACAAAAGGATAAATAAGGACAGAAAGTTTTATTCTAATAATCAAAGCTATAAGACAAACTTCACAATGTTATCAGAGAACCTAGTAGAAGTGAAGCAATTTAATTGTTTCTCAAAGTTGTAACACACGCAATAGGATTTTTGAAACAATTTCGGATTGAGACCAAAGCTGTTCCTGAATTTAGTCAATTTATATTATCTTTAAAGCTTTGCAATTTTCCAAAATTCCAACCTTCTAGAGATGTCATTGATGAAGATCACATGGTGACTGAAAAGTGTGGCTACTTTCTTACTGCTGCAATTCCATTAATGGTGGAGTCACCTAAATGTGAATGCAACTGTTAAAGGCCAAACTCTTTAATCAGAATGTAAACAGATAACTATATGTAACATTACTCAGATGACAAACCTGGGTGCTGGTCATGAAAGAGTTAATGTCAAGTGGCTGGTGCACATGGACAGGCATAATGAAGAAGCTGAGCAGACTGGTCCATTAGTGATCCTCATGAGTGGTGTTGTCACCAGGTTTATTTCTCTGCTTTTCATCAGCATCTCTGTTCCACACTCAAATATTCAGTCTCCAAAAGTGGTGATGTTGTTGGCCTGTCTCTTACACATCCTATTTTTCTCTCTTCCAAGGTCAGTTGCATTTTGATGAAACTCAGTAATTATTTCTCAGATTTCTTGAACTGTACATGTTCTTTGCAGATAGGTACTCTCCCTGATGAACCGACTTTCTGCCAGTTCATTAGAATCTCAAATTTTGTTTGGAAACATCAATATTCAACTCTGTTAATGAAGCAAACGCACAATACAAATCACCCAAATCTTAGCAAGCCAATGTTACATCTATTTTGCAACAAGACATGATGCCAGCGACTAGTTCTATTGCTCCATAGAACAGTTGGCATCAGGCACTGCACAATCTGCCATGCCAGTTGACATTCAAAATGCCTCCCACTGACATTAACATATCAATATCAACACATTAAAATTATGAGCATAACCATGCACACTCTAACTACAGATTTACAGCATGTCCACATGATTGGCCTTACTGCACATCCACATAATCCCATCAACAGTGTATTATTATAGTTCACATTGTCGATATCCATACATATACTCAATTAACGTTCGCAAATTAATTAAAACCATATTTTTGATATAAAATATGCTCTGATAATTTACTAAGTTTGATACTGATCTAGTTAATGTTGCAAATCCAAACAATCTTGGAGCAAACTAAGCCAATCATTCTTCTGTTTCTCCAATTATTACACACTCAGCAATCATTTTAAAACCACATTCTCATCACTGCCTAACCTCTTGCTGCACCCGCTTTCTTGCCTCATGACTGATTCTACATATTTTTCAATATATGTTATGGATTTTCTGATTCAATTCAGGGATCTAAAATTGGACTGTTGTCCATTTCACCCTTTGGATTTTTTGAACTAATCCAATTGCTCTTCCCTTCCGTTGCCAGCAACAAAACCGACTTCAACCTTTAATCAGCTGTGGCTGAATCATTTTCTTTATTGCCATTTTTCTCACTACACTATCTCAGAAAGAGCACTTCTTTCAAATGCATTCGCACCTGATCAGTGAGACAATGCGGACAAGATGAAAGAGCCCACCAGGATACCCATCACGATTTATTCACTGTACTGAAAGTAACTGACAACATGTAGAAAGGAAACACTTCAGTACTTTTGAAATACCGCCAACAGGAATCCTTGAAGTTTGTCACTTTCTGTGCATGTTGAAAAAAAACGCACTCGTTCTCCTTTTAATGAGTGCCCTGGGTCCCCAGTGACAACTGCAACAAGCAGGTACTCACAGAGCTGCTGTGTGCAGATAGATAATTTAAAACTCCAGCTAAGCAGCAAATCAGTATCAAAGAGAAGGTTGAAACTGCTTTTCTGAATGTTGCCAAATTATTCTGACCGTTCTACTTCATTTGATCACATTTAAACAAATTTGTCTTTCAACTCACTTGCCAAACTGAAACAGGAGTACAACAAGCATTGGTTTTCAATATAAGGGAATGTGAGAGATGGAGAGAGTGAGTGTGTGAGTGAGAGAGAGAGAGAGAGCACAACAGAAGTCAATAACTAATAAAACTCCTCAAATCGTTCAGATGTTAAGTGATGGTTCACTTTGAGCCTTATAAAGCAGGAAAGTCTCAGGAATTATGAGTTATCAAAACTCAGTTGGGTTGGACATTACTGGCACCATAACACAACTCACTGCTCCAGAGCAAACAGCTGAGGTTCCCTGTCCACTGACCCCTCATTTGATCCTCCAATGTGACTTTTCCTGGGGTCACATAGCCTATCACATAGAAAGATAAGAGGTTGAGTAAGCTGTTTTTACATGGACAAGTACTTACAGTCCAGTGAACTCACTGCTGTGATGTCTAAGTGCATACTGATGTGTGCATAAAGAGAGTGTTGTATGATCAGTTACATACTTAATATGAAAGCTCCATAATTCAAATACTTTGCTGCGAAGTCAGGCTAATCCCAAGTGATCCAAAAAACAGTACACCCGGTTGATTTCAGTACAGAAGCTGCTATTATAGTAAACACTTTATTTCACTTATGAGATTTGTCAAATCATTACTCAAAGCACTGCTTGCTCACTTCTGACTGGCATTAAAGTTGTATTCATAGACTTTCAATTCTAGTTATTATTCAGATAAGTTAAAAGAAATCTGCATATTTTTCTGAAATTTGGCCTTATTTTGCACTTCCTTTGAACAAAAGGCAGATGGTGAAAGACAGTCAGCATTGCTGGTGAAACAAATAATGTAGTCCCGGATGATACTACAACAGATATAAATATATTGTTTGCTCCAACTGTCCAAATAGTGAACGAGGATTGGAGTGCGAAATTGGGGGCGAAAAGTTTGCTGTAATGTACTGAGCAGTACTGAAAGATCAAATGGGTCACACAGTTTATCTTCCCCATTATCATTTCTTCTAAATGGATTGGATAACTGATAGAGAGACTGCAAAACTGTACTTAAAATAGGAGAGTAAATACCCCAAGATCATTTAATTTAATCCTAAAACTTGTTCATTTATCTATTTAACAAAGTTTTAGCAAAGGTGATAATACTGAATTTGGGAATCAATATTTGGGTGTTAAGATTAGTAGCAGAGGTTTGTCGCCTTATTAGTTTTGACCTCCCTGAGTTTTCTGTTCTCAGCATTAATGAACTGGAAAAGATCAAATAACATCCCAGAGGACTTTAGCGTGGATGAACATTTTGGTCAGCATGGACTATTTGTGTTTAGGACCCTATGCTCAAAGGGTGTTGCCCTAGTTTCTTCCCTCAAACTTCAGAATGACTTGGCTGGAAGTCTGGGAATAGGCTGGAGGCAATGGTCCAGTGGTATTATTACTAGACTAGTAATCCAGAGACCCAGGTAATGTTCTGGAGATCTGGATTTGAATCCCTCCACAGTCCACGGTGTAATTTGAACTCTGGATTCACTAAAGTGATACTTTGTTGAGGAAAAAGCCAAATAGTTCACTAAAGTCCTTTAGGGAAGGAATCTGCCATCTATCCCAGTCTGGCCTACATGCGACTCCAGATCCATAGCAATGTGGTTGACTCTTACCAACAAAGCCCTCATTCCATGAATTAATAAAAGAAGTCTACTCTTTCACCTACAATATACATCTAGCTTATAGAGAACGAGGAACGGAGGAAAATGTACAAATTAGTCACTGCCAAATAATATCCAGTTACCATGGAGGTTTTAATTTTGTGGGTGTTGTATAAAGTGATGGTTCTGAAATAATTAATATTGAAGTTGCACACAGTCTTTGGGTGGAGAAAAAGATAGTCTTAGATGAGGTCGTGATGAAGTGCATACCCTGTTCCCAATATTTGTACTTATGCCCAACTGGTTAATTCTAATTGCATCTCTTGTTATTGTGTAATAAACGTACTTTCTTATAATGTATAAGCGTATCTTTTATTAAAACTCTAGTGGTCTATTTCTTATCATTGTTCATAAATAGGCCTTTATACTCAGCAAAAAAAAGGAAGGATTCGTGGCAGCAAACTATCCCACTACCACCACCAGTGGTTGACAGCTCGAGCATATGACAAGCTGGCAGCATTAGTACTTGAGAATGTAACACTGAGGTTGGTATTAGCTAGGAGATTATCAGTTTTGCAATACAGAAATATTGTCCCTGATTTGAAAGAGGGTAGAAGAGCACCAAAAGAAAATTTTGAAATAGGTAGGGAGCTTTAAATCACATCTATGTCATTAATTTGGTGTAGCAACAATGAAACACAAAGGCAGTGAAAAAGATTAGCTGTATCACTTGATTCCTTTTGGGCAAAAGTCATTCTAAATCCAGCGTTCGGCTGCTGTGCTTATATCCATGTAATTTGTGTTGTATTTGGCTGTTGTCAATAGCAAACTCAGTTAGTGACCCATGTTAAAATCAATACTGTCCAAATAACACAACTTTTGCTGTTAAGTTGTAGTTGCAGTTAAAGGCAACACTACAACGAAAACGCTCCAAATGAGTTTTTGAATCAAATTGACCTGAATTGGATTGTCTGTGATTAAGATTTCTCTTCCAAATTCACCCAGTTTGGATCAATTTCTGAAACACCTCTATTTTAGGTGCATACTGGATGAGCTTACAAGCAGACTGCAATTTTGATGACATGAAATTTCATGTATGTTAGGAACTGTGTCCAATGATTCTACCTTACCCAGCTCTGACAATAGAAACTTGCCTAAAGCTCTTAAAAGACTTGCTGTTGCCTCAAAGTGTTAGCTTAGCTCAGCATGTAGCACTGTTCCTAGAGCCAGGAAACTTGTAGCTCAAGACCAGTTCCAGGATTTGAGAACTTAATCTAAACTGACATTTCAGTTCAAAAGGTACAAGGATGTTATATTATTAGAACTGCTGTTTTTTGGATGAGACTTTTAACCAATGCCCTCAGCTGTTGGTAAGATGGGCATTTGTTTGGAGACTTACATCCATACCCTTGGAGCATGCAATGATATGCTAACAATTTCTCCCCAACAAGATCAATGATAGTTTTTTTTTAAATTAGAGCAAGAACAATGCTGTGCAACACTTGTCAAGGAGAGCCTTTGTTTCACTTGTCTTGTTCATTTAATGGAGAACTTAACATCATCATTCACCCCCAGCAGCAGGTTGGAGAAGGAGCAAGCAGTTCTTCAGCCATGAGTGCAGGTTAGAGATCCTGCTATCTTTCCACCTTCAGCCAATTAGCTCTACTGTTGGAAGGGTCCTGAATGGCTTTCCTACCTGGATACTTAATTGGGTCTCTGATTAATACCCATTAGACAGCCTCCACCTTGCTGCTGTTTGCAGGTTCTCAGTGCAGACCATTTGTGAAGGGCACAACGCCTGATAGGGACCTGGCTTTGGGAAGGGCGGGCTGAGTTAGTGGTTGCAGCCACTGATGGTCCCACCCATGGCCTTACTTCTGGCCCTCTTCAGTTTGTTGCAATCTCCACCCTACAACTTCTGTCCTGTCTACACTCATCTTTGGCCTCGGGACCCTAGAAAATCATGGCTATCTGGAGAACAAATTACCTACAGCTCCAGGTAATGGAGAACTGATTGGGTGGCTGTTCTAGGTCAGGATGGTGTACAGCAGATGCAGGGTTTCTGCCCTCAGGGTCCTGAATCCCAGGAAAGATCTGACAATGATAAGTTTAGGTACTTAACACAGCATACCTTCCCAATGGAAGTGGCAAGAGGCTCTCACCAATTCTCTAGCCAACCAACAAGCTTGTCATTAATTCTATCTATCTATACAGTCATTCAGTCAACATGACACAGATGGCTTATTGAGTGTATGCTGGTTGTCTGTAGAGCAAACCAATCAGACCCATTCCCCATAGCCCTGAGTTTATTTTGTTGATTTTGAAATCATTCATCATTACTGCTTCTAACACCTGGAGGCCACATTTCCAGATCATTACCATCTTCTGCATTAAAAATTTTGTCTCACCTGCCTCCTATTTTCCACCTGCATCCTTGCTGAAAACCCGAAATCTGGGTCAACTAGAACTTGTACCAGCAGCTAATGGGAACAGCTCTCCTTTTCTACCTTACCTACACTTGTCACAATCTTGTACACATTTATCACATTTTCCCTCAATCTCTTGTTGCTTCAACAACAACTTCACTTTTCCAACCTAACGTTGCAACATCATTCCCTTCCCGGCTCCAAAAACTGAAGTGCAGCTAATCTGTTTGATTCAAATCAAAGACCAATATTACCTCGAAAGAGAAGTGGGGCAAAAATAATAGTTTCTGAGGAAAGGAGGACTGGGAAAGATTAGCTTTATTGATGATTTTATTACAACTGCTGATTACTGAGGCACTGATAGCTCTACCACAGGTGTTAATGTTTGATTATTTGAAAAAAAAATTGTTTTGCTTAAATGTGTCATCTGAATGGAATTGAAAACATCACTAGCATTTCTCTTAGGATTTCTGAACCATGTCACAAAGGTGTATATTCTCAGTTTGACTTGTGATAAATGTAAGCAGCTAAATCAACAAATATTTGGAGTTAAATCACCCTCCAGAACTGAAATCCCTCCACATGGAAAGGACTCCTCTGATGATACAGACAAGTTACAAACTAACCACATTTTTCAAACCATTGTGAAGATACACTCCATTCATATCTGATAAACCCAAGCAAAATTTTGATTGATGGTGCATAGACCAACTGCTACATTGTCAAATACTGTGAATTCAGATTAATTTCATGGTGCAAAATTAAGTCCAAACTTTCTGGACAGATTTGGCAAAAAAAAAAGACTCTGTACCAAATACCTGTAATAAGCAGTAATAAATTCATCCTAGATTTGGCATTAGGTTCTGAGATCTAATCGATTGAGTTTCAGATATCAGTTGGCACAAACCTATGATTTAGCTTGACCATCTTAATACTGTGGTATTTCCTGTGTTCAGCTGTATACAAAGTACTGGATCTTGCGTTAACAACAATGAGGTATCCATCACAGACTATGATGACATCAATAACTAGTCTTAGGGAATGTGCAAGATCTGTGCCTACACATTTCCTGTGCCATTCTAGACCAGGATGATATGATAACAGATATTTTTCTGCTAACAGAGAAAATAAGCTTGTTGAATATGCAAAAGTAAGGCATTTATCAAAGAGTAAGTAAGGCTATAAAAATGACATGAAAGATTTAGATTAGTAGAATGGTCAGCCAAGTGGAATATGCAGTTTAATGTGCTTTGATGTGACTTGATAGGGGTGTAGAGCAAAAGCAAGATTGCAAAAGACACTGAAGGATATAAATAAACAGAGGAATGTAATGATTTAAATACAAAACTCTTTGAAAGTGAAAATAAATTTGAAAGCTTCTGTCTGTCTTGGGAGATGATGCAGTGTCTTTGGCTGTATATTGTTGCTGAATTGAACATGGCCTGTGCGATTGTAGAGGCTGATTGATCAGTAACAATTCCTTCTACAATTGATACAGATGAATAGTGCTGGTTGGGGATCAACTGATGTTCATTTCTTTCTGTTGGGCTCTTCTTTATTGCAATCTGATCACATCTATTCACCTCTGCTTTATTCCATGCCTCTTCAGACTGTTCATCCTCAGGCAGCATAAAGGACTTTCTATTCATTGACTTCAATCCCAATTTAATTTGAGAACTCACTTGCAAACATTCTTGTAGAAGGGGACAATCTGTTGGTCTTGGAAGCTCACCATTGAGTATGTCATTGAGGATGAGGCCATCATTCATCCATATGTCCTTAAACTGCTTAGAAAAGTCAACAGTATTTCTACTGGAAATCACAGCAGCTCAGCCAGCATCCATGAAGAGAGAACAAGTTAACATTTTGAGTCCTGATGACTCTTCATCAGAGCTGATGTGAAATGTGAAAGGGACAGCATTTATGCAATCATGAGGGGTGGCTGGGGGAGAGATGATGTTAAATTCAGATTAAGTGATTGGAATATGAGAATGACAGAACAATGGTGTGTCTAATTGCCAGAGCAGAAAGAAGACAGTCCCACTGGAGTGGGGGAAGGGGAGAGAGGATGTGGTGAGAGAGAATGGAACAAGCAAAGCTAAAAGAAATGAAAGGCAATGAACAGGGGTGGACTCACAATCTGCCTGACCTGCTGCGATCTCCAGCAGTTTTTACTTTCAGTACAGATTCCACCACCTCAGTAATGTGCTCCAACATTATTTCTGCCTTTATAAAAAGAGACAAAAAATGCAAACTGAAAGGATTAAGAATTAAAGTGTACAAAATTATTTCCATGACGTGGAGGAGCCAGTGTTGGACTGGGGTGGATAAAGTCAAAAATCACATAATATCAGGTTATAGCACAGAAGGTTTATTTGGAAGTAGAAGCTTTTGGAGTGCTGCTTCTTCATCGGGTAGCTAGTGGGGCTGGACAGAATTTATAGTAAAAGACCAAAGTGTCACATCAAGGAACAGTGCTTCAAAAGCTTGTACTTCCAAATAAACCTGTTGCACTATAACTTCATGTTGTGTGATTTTTAAAAATTATTTCCTGCAGTGAAGTGGGGGTGATCAATAATTTCATGTTATCATTCAGAAGAGTGTTTCAGAGAAATGAAATGAATGAAATACTTTTGGACATGGAATAATTTGAACAGACACCTTTCTTCTTAGGAGTTAAAATGCACAAACATTTATACAAGGAAAGATCCAATGACAGAAAGGGAGATCCAATAATAGTTTTGGATCGGAATAACGAAGATCCAGCACAGATAATGATGGAGCAGATGATCTCTTTCCATTCTGCAAATTTCTACATTATTGGATATGTTGAATATCCACTGTTTGGTAACAATACAGTAAGTGCGAGGGAAAAGGGTGTCATGTCCCAGGCTGGTGGGGGTATCTGCCAAGTCATGGTCTGGGGAAAGTGTAGTTGGGGATAGTAAGTAAGGTAAGTATGAAGTCAGTTTAACAGTTAACTTAGGAGTTGGACTATGTATTTAATAGCCTAATTTTTCTTGAGTAACTATTTTACTTAATATCATTGGAACCTTCTGAAGATTTAAATGGACCCTTTCAGAGGGTGCAAGACAGAGAGAAATTGTACAACAGAAAAGTAAATTCCCCAGGCAATTCCTTCAGAGTGTGCTACAATAGGGATTTAACAAGGTCCCCAATCCATGCTGGAATAATGACTGTCTGGTCAGCAGATATTCCAGGTTATAAACAAATTCCACATATCTATGTGATTCTTATGACTTAACTCCTCAAAAAAATTAGTAGACATATGTTGAACCATATTTACAAATAGTACGATAGGAAAATTAAAAATGCATCTCTGTACATCCATTATTCTCGAAAAGAGCTATTTCTAGTTTATTCTGTACACAAATGTTGGAGGTTGCTTTGTAATTGAGCAATAAATGGGAAGAGACTGCACCAACCACACCACAGTGATTAACATCTATAAAGAATTTGGAGAGTGATATTAATAAGCAGCAAGAGTATAATAATAAACCACACACTGAGCATAGCTGATAAGATCCAGTTGGGTGGACAAACCTGCTCCACCACATCATATTTTTCTGTAACTTACTTTAAATGACTGAGTCTGCAAAGATTTTTTTTTTCAGAAACTCTTTTGACAAGGTCTCATGACTAAATAAACTAGTAATTAGTTTTTCAAGAATAATTAGTAAATATTCACAAATTTTAAGGATTTCCCTATTACGATTGAAGTAACTATAAATAAACATATGTCTGCATTCGTCCTTAACAATCACTTTTCGCTCACCTACCTTCAAATGATTGGAATGGGGGGTGGGGGGGAGTGGTGTTGGTGGTGGTGGTGGTCAAGGGTGAGATGCCAAGTAAGTAGGATGCTAAGTAGATAGGGACCAGGAGTGGAGGGGGCCAAAATGGATAGGGGATGCATTGCGAGAGTGTTAGGGTTCTAGTGGGTCTTACAGTCTGGAAGGTTAACAATCATCCTGATTGGGGGAAAGGCAGGACAATGGAGTTGAGAATGATCAGATCAGCCATAATATCATTAAATGGCAGATCGGTGGGCCAAATGGCCTAATTCTGCTCCACTGTCATTTGGTCTTACGGGCCAAATGCCGTGGCTGTAATGCAAAATAGTGAGGGGGCTCGAGTGCAATAGGTGTATGACTTGTTCGGTTGCCAAGGTCAAAGGTGGCAAAGGGGCTTGGTAAAATGATGCAGAATTCATCATGGGAGATATTGTGCTCACTGGTGTGGTGGTGGTGGGGGTGGGGGTGGGGGGAAGAGTGTTGGGGGGGAGTGGGTGAGTTTTAGGTACTGTAAGGGGTGGGTCAAGTCTGCTGGTGAGGGTAGGGGAAAGGGCCGGGTCCCAGGGGAAGGGGGTTGGAGGTAGGTCCAGAGTAGGTTAATGGGAGGAGGAAGATTAGTCCTGGATTAGGGAAAGTGTTTGCGTGGAAGAGATGGGTGTGTCAGGGGGAATAGGTCCAGAGCAGGGGAGTGTGGAGGCTGCGGGAGTTGAGTGGGGAGAGGGGAGGAGGTTGGGAAGTGATGGGTCCGGAACAGTGGAAGAAAGCTGTTGGAGAGTTAGTCACTGATCAGTACAGGGACAGGTGGAGGATAAGAGATAGTAGGACAGGCAGGGCAGGGTCTTGGGGATGTGTGGGGTCTGAGTAAGTGTAGTTGGGAGTGTTGGGGACAGTTGAATTGTCACAACTGGTGAGGGAAGAATCAGGGATTATTACCGATGGAGAGAAGATTAGATGCCAGTACAGAAGATGCAATGCTGACCTCTTGACTTAATTGATTAATTTAGTGACTGAGTAAAGATATAGAGGAAACAGGTTTTCATGTAGCTAGATGACTGAAAAAGCACAGCCGGTCAGGCAGCATCTGAGGAGCAGGAGAATCGCCATATCGGGCATAAATCTTTCATTAGGAACCTGATGAAGAGCTTATGCCTTATACGTCAATTCTCCTGCTCCTCAGATGTTGCCTGGTCAGCTGTGCTTTTCCAGCACCACACTCTCGACTCTGATCTCCAGCATCTGCAGTCCTTACTTTCTCCTAGGTTACTGAATAGTCAATAAATTCTATCCACAATGGAAAAATGTTTTAATTTCTATTGGCCAGCAGACTCTGATCTGAGTTGACATTGGTAGCAGAGAAAGGTGACGAAAAGATGAAAATTGGAAATTAAGAGGTTTTTTTTTCCAGACGGAAGATGGTCTTTTGAGTTATTTGTAAAAGGAATGGATGAAACAAATCACAAAGGTGTCAGGATATAATTTCTAGTGATGTTCTGTGAAGCTGAATTTTATAATTAATGAAAAAATGAAGCATATAGGTGAACACAAGTTATGTCCTTGCTAAAGTAAAAACAGGTTATTGCATTGGCACTGTTACTTCATGGCAGAAGCAGAATTAGCTGTAAAGTGTTTTCAGTGATAAACTCTCAAGAATTGGAAACAGAGGAAGGTTTTGAAAATCTCTTAAGATTTGTAGACAAAATTTATCAGAAAGATGATCAATTAATTGCACAAGATATTGTCAGACTTCAATACATTTTATAGTTTATATTCAAAATTGAAAAAAATGTATTTGGAAATCCAAAACTGAGTGATTTTGTTTAAATTATTGGACTGTGCTGAAGTGTTGAACTTGGTTCGACTGGAGTCACAAGTACATTTTGGAACAAATATGTGAAGCCTTACAAGATATTTGGAGGAAAATATTCATTCCCAGTGACACTCATGATTTAATTAGGTTGTCACATTAAGTTGACCTTTCAGACTGAGCATCATTCTGTCACAGAGCCTCAAAATTACCTTTAAGGACTTCACTTGTAACTTTACACAGGTCTGCATAGCTGTAAATCTCTCATGAAAAGCACTAGTGTTTATCTGGCACTTCATATTCACTTGATCCTCTTGTTCTGGTTCATAGCAATAGTTAAAGAAAAAACATTTTTCTTCATTAGTCTTGAGGTGTCTAATCTAAGGTGGAGATTGAATCATTGGAATCTTCATTTGATAATTCTCACATTTGATTCATTCAAATCTTTGGCATCTTTGAGGCAATTGTCTTCATTGTCCACATAGGCTTATTTGGCTGCCTCCTTGCTAAACATTTGTGTGCAAAATGATTTAACTTCTTGCAATTAAAAAAATATTTTCAACACAATTTTTTTTAATTTTATGTGAGGGTTTCCACAATGTCGCAACTTGTCCTTTGAGCTTAATTTTTTTGTTAGCTCTTCTGCGAATACATGTTTCTCCCCATTGCTGCATGTTTAAGATGTAGGCTGTTTTTCAGCAAAATGGACAAGTCTGGGCTGCTTACCGGCATTGTGGACAAACTTGCCGGTTTTCCTTTCTTTGTGCTGTAGGTGTTGGTTTACATGTTCAGAGCTTCTGTACATGTTCACAACTACTTTGAGAGTCAAATTCTCTTCTCTTAGCAGAGATGCTAACAGGTTGGAATCTCTAATATTAAGACAATTCTTTAATTAGCTCTGCTTTTAGTTGCATAAGTTCACAGATTTCCGTAAACTGAGTTAATGACATTCTGCATTGATCAAAGCACTCCTCCCCTCAGTCCCCAATATTGAACACGTACTATGCATATGGTGCATTTGGGACAGAAAATGTGCCTTTAAAGCTTTTGAAGTGCCTGCCATGTGTTTTTCTTTTTGCTCTTCTGATAGATTTAAGGGCAACATATTTTGAAACGATCACTTTCCAATATCGGTAAAAATGTCGCAACTTGTCCTGTTTTGCTCAGCAAATCCATCGCTATTGCTTAATGCCTATTCTGCTTCATATCCCCAGTAATTTGAACAGGGGCTGGAGAGAGGGAAACCGCAACCATTTTATCTTAAAGTGTAACAACTGTGGCTCATTTTCTTGATCTTCATTTGTCCCTTTCGCTCCCAGCAGCTCTCAGCTCTACATTTACCTGTGGGTCCCTGGCAGTGCATATGCGTTCTTATAGCTCTGCCACAGTCAATTTAGTGTCTCTTCTGACCCCATGCTTTGAGTGTACAGCAATGTGTTTATATGAGGATTTCATTACAGACAACTCATGATATCTGCCTAGAGTGAGTATCTCATAGTAGGGGTCATACATCTATGGCAGACGAGGACAGACATTTACGCAAAGGGTCAAAGATCAGGAAAGGGTACACGGATGAGCCTGTTGGACCTGGAATAAACACTGACAGTGCTCATGATTCACATGCAGTGCTGTGAATGTCACTGGATCATATACCTGTGCCACAGTTAGCCTTTAAATTCGCGCGTTATGCTCCAAATTTATTTTTCCACCTTTTTCCATTTCCTTTCACATTATTCTATATCAAGCATTTATCCCATTTCATTTGAAATGTTGTTGTGACCACAAACTAAATGGTCACTTGTGATAGCATTTCTAGTTTCTGTTTGGTTCCATTGCTTTTACCAATGCATTTTACTCAAAATTGTCCAAATCATAGCAAATGGTCACAGAATGCTAACACAAAGTTTATTCAGTCCAAATCTAATTTCCATGACACAAATAAAAGATGCAAAATATATGACAGATCATGCCTCAAACTTCAGTTTTTCACTATCGGGGGTCAATTTTAATTTTAATTTCCCTGAAGAAGCGAGTTAAAAATGAACATATTTTGCATGTCCACTTAGATCCTAATACTAACTGCAGAATTTGCATGCAGGTGAGATGTCTACCTAAAGTAATGGAAATCAGAGTCCTATTACCCCAATCCAATTGTAATGAGGACCAGAGCCAAACCCCTCTTCTGGACAGAAGCAAATACCAAGTGGTTTGTGGACAGAAGGTTCCTTTCCCAGTTGACCATTGCTGCCTTTGCCAATCAGAAAATTAACTTAACACACAAGATTCCCACCATAAATCCACTCTGATTTGAATTCCACACTTAGTCATGAAAATATTGCACTATCAATGTTCAGAGTCAGTCCCACTGGAAGGAGTAATGATCCAAATTGATTATCTACAATAAAAATATCCACAAGTATTTTACACATTAAAAGTGAAAATGCTATTCAACTCAAGCAAATGGTACAAGAGAGATTTCAATTGTACTGAATATCTACCTCTTCTATGTGAAGCACATAACTTGAGATATGTCCCTGCCATTTCTGTATAAATTGTCAGTCATATACATGGTTATATTCTGATAAATATATTTTAAATGGCCTTGCACATAGATATTTGAGAAGAAACTGTTCCTGTCCTTCTCTTCAAATTTTGGGAACTATCTCAGTGTTATCTCTTTAAACCTTTCATATGCAACATTGTCCTTGCAACAAGGGCAAAGCCTAAGATCATGTGGAATTCCCTTAGCTTCTTGTTGAAGATTTGTGGTTTATTTGTTGGAGACAAATCCAAGCGTACGACATGCAGTCGGGTACCTCTTCAGTCTTCTGCCTATTTTAATTGTGAAATCCTTTGCCTTTCTGCAATGTTATTATGCTCCCAATATACCTTAGTTTGATGAGAGATGTCTGCACTTCAGACCTTCTCTCCACTCCTAAAACAGCTTCCATCGGGGAATCCCTGACATCGTGCAGCCAAAGCAATGTATCCAATTGCCTCAGAGTTGGCCAATTAAAATTTGTTCACATGGGTAATCTTTCACCAGCCATTTATGGATGTTCTGGTGGCCATAATGTCCAGGGAGCGAGAGTTGTTTCAGCTCTCACACATGGACAGCTGGCACACAGCTTGGGAGAAACAAAATCCTTCATTAAAGAAGCATACTGCTCCCACTCCAAGAAAGTGTTTGCTGTTTATTTCAAATCTTCACTTCATAGAGTGAGGAAGGGGCTGCTGCTTGTCCATGACTGAACTGCAATTCCAAGAGAAATTTTTAATCCGTTAAAATGAAATTGAGGTTTTTCACTAAGCATGTTCCATTTCAGCTTTAAATATTCCACTTTTAAACTTGTATGATACAGAAAGAGTGTTTGGATTATATATAAAGAGTGTTTTTTGTTGCGTATGTTAAGTTACAAGATGCAGTTTGTTTCTGCCTGTTCTATTTCATTCTCTGTCCATTATATTCAATTTTTCCGCAACCCCCCTCCCCCACCCCATCTCTCATATCATTTGCCCCTGTCTTCTGTCACTGAGCAGCAGCAGTAGATGCCTTTGGCAGTAATGAGAACAGATGACAACGACAACAGAAAACAGATGCTGGGAATGGGGCTGGGGGGTGGGGTTAGCCCCACTAGTGGTGGAGCTAACAGGAGTTTCAGGTCACACATAACTTCATAAGACATAGGAGCAAAAGTAGGCCATTTGGCCCACTGAGTCTGTTCAGAGTGATCATGGCCAACCTAACAATCCTCAACTCCACTTTCCTGTTTTCTCTCCAAAACTCTTGAATTCCTCACTGATTAAAAATCCCTCTCTCTCGGCTTTGACCACACTTACTGACCCAACCTTGATAGCACTCTGTGGTGAAGAAATTCAGATATTCACTACCACCTGAGAGGAGAAATTCCTTCTCATCTCTGTCCTGACTGGGTGACCCTTGAAATGTTAAGAGCATGTTTTCAGTTGCACGTGTTAAGTTACAAGATGCATTTTAAATTTTACCAATGTCAGTTAACTTATGGTTATATTTCCTCTTGTGGTTTTATATTTTAAGTTTCACTTGTCTCTCTGATCTTTTTTGTCTCTGCTTCAGACTGCTCTATTTCATTCTTTGTCCATTGTTATTCATTCTTTCCCTTTCTCCCTCTCATATGCATTTGTCTCTTTTCCTAGACTCTCTGTAGTGATTGAAACCAGGGCCAGATAGACCCCATTGATGATGAGATTCTTGGTAATGGCTGTGAACTCAGGCCTGACTGATATAAATAGGAGGTTCAGAAAGTCTCCTCAGCCTAGGGGCTGGCTGGTCAGAGCCCATTTACTGTGCACATATAAATAAACCTGGCGATGGGACACTGGCCCCTGTGCAGTTATTTCACTCTGCCACAAGAGGAAAAACTGATCTGTACCTATTCTGTGAAACCCCTCTAAAAATTTTGTATGTTTCTTTTAAGTTCATCTCTCAATCTTCTAAACTCCAAGGAGTACAGGCTCACCTACTCAATCTCCCCCGGAACACAAACTCTTTCAACCTGGGATCGACTTAGTAAGCTTCACCAGATTGCCTCCAATGCCAATATATCTTTGCTTAGACAAGTGGATCAAAGCTGTTCACAGTTCTACCTCAGACTTCTACCTCTAAACTCTCCAGGTTTGATCTAATTAGTACTTTGTACAATTGTGCAAGACCTTACCATTTTAATACTCATTCTCAATTTTCCCTTTATCTATCCTGTTTGCTACCTCCTCAAAAAAATGCTAATAATTTTGACTGGCATAATTTCCTCTTTGTGAAGCTATGCCTTTGGCCATTAAGAGTGGATGGGTGTGATGGTTCAACTTGATCAACCAAAGAAAGAATTGTTCTTTGAAAGGCTAACAGTGTGAGTTATAGAACAGGATGAGAATGTTGAGTCATAGAGTTATAGAGATGTACATCATGGAAACAGACCCTTCGGTCCAACCTGTCCAGGTCTGCTTCCATGGAGGAATTGATGATTGCAAGCATTGCTTACTCAGCTGGTCCACTGGGAGTGAGGATGTACTGTAGCAGTTGCAGAGGCCTAAGCTTCCTGAAATGCTGGTGCTCAGACATGATGAGAGAGCCAATCTTCTGTGTGTACAGCCATTGTCAGAAGTCTCACTTCCTTCCAACTCAATCGCAATATCTGACCCCTCTGTCCTCTGGAGGGACATGTGGCTGGGGAGAGGGCAGCTACTACTGCTTTGAATTTGCTCATGTTGCTGCTCTTCTTGTCCCTCAGCAGAGGTGTGAGATACAAATGCATAAAGCTACTCCCTTTCTGTGGTGAAACTGACAGCAAGGAACTTACAAGACTCATGAAGTGACTTCCAAGACATTGGCATTCACCAGTCAAGCTATGAAACCACACTCTGAAAATGGATGCTCTGATCAGCACCCCCTCACTTGGCCAATGTTGGAGCTCTTCAGTTTTACTGATCTGGGCAAGTTGTTAACAGCCCAAGGAATACATGTGATAGCATCATTTCCAAGGCATACTTACAATTGGAATATTCAAATAACTTATATGACAGATGAAAAGGCTTAAATTTTCAAACCTACCTTAATAAAAGCCAGAAGTGGGTAGAATGAAGTTGTGATCCCAATCCCAGGTCACTTTTAGGAATGGTATCTCCCCACATACATCTAAACATGTCCCTCCTTGCTTGTCATATTTCCTGAATTAGCTTCACAAGAGAGAAATAGTACAACCTGACTTCTTTTTAATTACAGGAAATGTATACTCCACATTAACCTGTAGTTATACAGGATATCTGCATTGGATGTCAATTGGCAGCATGAGTTTTGAACAGATGGGAACTGCACAGTTTTTTTTAACTAATCAGATTTCAGAATAAAAAAGAACCTTGACAATTTGGTTAAGGCCACAGAGGTTATGGAAAACAATGTGTTAAATCATTATGTGTTGGGATAGCATTTAATTTCAATATATCCAAGGGCATGAGCTGAATTAAATCAACTGTTTTGACAAGCAGTTTGGTAAAGGGGAAGGAATCACAAAGCATGCCATGTTTTGTTCAACTTTCTTTTAAAGAAGTTTTATTTTAATTTGCTGCCTTCCTTTCTCTTGATCCTTTTATTAAAAAAATTGCTATTGCTTCTTTATTGAATAAGTCTTTTTTTTAAAGCACTTCAATACTTGTAGCACAGCAGGAATCAACATAAAGGTCAAGTCAAACAAAACCCACTTGACCTCCAACATTGTCCTTAAAGGCTG
This sequence comes from Hemiscyllium ocellatum, assembly GCF_020745735.1. Classification (NCBI taxonomy): domain Eukaryota; kingdom Metazoa; phylum Chordata; class Chondrichthyes; order Orectolobiformes; family Hemiscylliidae; genus Hemiscyllium; species Hemiscyllium ocellatum. Next base: position 44,522,370 of record NC_083418.1, on the reverse strand, counting down.
CTCAGTTTTCTAATATGGGAAACAAATTGTTCCCACTACTGCTTTGCAAACTTTTCAAATCTAGCAAGGTCACAAGCCTTTTCAAGGCCATTTAGCAAGGTCAGCTGGTAATGAGCTGCAACTACTTTACTTGCGATTTGCAGCTCAGAGGGATTAATTGTCCCTGCACTGTCTCATGCACTATCTAAGACTGAATTGTCAAAATGATCCATGGCTTTCATCCCTAGGCCCATACTTTTATTATTAAGGTGCTGTCTAATCGATACAAGCATTTTTACATTTTGCCCCAATAGTTTTATCAACCCTCATTATCTAATGACCAATATTTGACTATTAAAACCTTTCAGGGCACACTGCACCACTGACAATTTAAACATACAATGTCATGCATTTTTAATAAGACTTGGTGACTGCTTAAATTACTGAATATGCAAAGAACCTTTTTTAAAACTCCATGGCATATCTACAAGAATTTACAGGACCTCTAAGAGAGTCTAAAAGAATTTTAACTACAATGGAAAAAAAATTCTCTCAAGTGAAAGAAATATTATAGTACCTTTCATATGCCATTTCCCACATTAAGTATAGATTGTGAAAATAATTTGAATAAAAATGAAATTTTTTGAGCAGCAACTACAGGCTCAAGAAAAATGAGCTGTTAGATAAGTAATTCAGGTTATACAGCCTGTGAAATGTCCTTTTTTAAACATGGGGTCATTTCATTTATAACAAAAATCACAGCAGAGCTTTCATAATTAGTTGAAAAGCAATGACAGCAACAGTAAAGACTAATGCATCACATATTTAAATAACAGCTTTTCAGAAATATCTAACAAAAGAAATGTTGCTCATCTTGATGCAAATCAGTCAATTTCATATATAAATGTATTTTTCCATATACATACAAATCAATTTCTCACTAGGTCGGACTTTGTGTGATTTGAAATGATCTTTATCAAAAATGATCTGGACTACCATTTTCAAAATTCTGGGAAGTTCATGCAGAAATGAAGGGGGTTTGAATGGGTTCAGCTTAAGGCATTAAAGGCAATTTAAACAAGGATGTTGTGGTAACATTCACTTACCACCCAGGCTGCTATGGTCTAAAATCCGCAATCAGCATTTTATTTAATGACCACGGTAAATTAAAGCAGTAACAAGTTAATCATGAGCTAGGCCAAATCAGTTTACCCAATGATTGCATAAAACACTTTAATACAACAAATCCAACATCAACAAAATATAAATATAAATAAATATAAAAACGTTTTTCAAACATGGACAGCAAAATCATTAACAAAACCTTTTCTGTCTTATCAAATTTTCAATAACAGGAAAATGAACATCTGTGTAGATCATACTCTCTCAAAAGTAAATACCCCAAACTTTCAAGATAAGTTCCTGGGAAATTAAATATTGCTCCTAAATAGGCAATAATGAGAAAACAGTGATACAGACTGCAGAATTCCAAAATACTACCCAGATGTCCAAGGCATCACAAAAAGAATTAGATCATCATTTGTAGGTTTGAACCCTACTTGAACCCTTACTCATTTAAAAATATGGCTGAAGCATTTGCAACTATCTTCAGCCAGAAATGCTGAGTGGATGATCCATCTCAGACTTTTCCTGAGTTCCCTATCATTACAGGTGGCAATCTTCAGCCAAGTTGACTCACTGCAAAAGAAAATAAAACATAGCTGGAGACATTGGATACTCCAATGCTTTGAACCCTGACAATATCCCTGTAGTAGGTCTGAAAGCTTATGCTCCAGAAATAGCCACCTAGCCAAACTTAAAGCACAGCTACACAATGTCATCCATCTTATAATATGGGAAATTGTTCAGGTATGTTTGGTCCACAAACGCAGTACAAATCCAATCCAACCAATTAATCCCCACATATCTACTGTCATTTATCAATAAGGTGATGGAAAGAGTTGTCGACAGTGCTATCATGTCACACTTACTCAGCAATAACCTGATTAATGATGTTTTCTTTGGGTGTTACCAATGCAATAGTCATTAGTTTTCAATGTCAATTAATTAAGTCATCTATTTATTTGTTGTAAATCCTAATATTTGATCCAAAAGCAAACTTATCCCTTTTTAAAAAAAATTTATTTTGCTGAATTAACTAAACTGGCTCTATCGTAACATCTGTCAGAACATTATTTTAGCAATGAGTTTTACTCTGGACCAGTTCACCTTGTTCCTGACATCATCTTATTTTGTTACTCTCTTCCACCCATATAGTTTTTTAATTGAACTTTTCTCATCCTCATTATTTCTTCACATCCAGATAATTAGTTAACTGCTTCATTCTTTTTTAAACTTTGGCAGATAAAGTGCAGTTTCCTTTATGACAGCTGACAGCAACGGTATTCCCTGTTCAGGCTGGGGCGGCCTGGATAAACCAGAATCTAAAGGTGTCTGACCTGACAGTTCAGCTTCAGCAGCAGCCAAATTCACTGAGCATCTGGCTAATGGATTCTAAGGTCAGGTAATGCTGCAAGTTCTACCCTTGCAGGACAATGTGTGCAGTTTGAATATTTAAACAGCTTAAATGTTTTTTTCTACTCCACCAGTCTTTCCTTTCACTTTTCTTCTCACAAAAACAATTTTCATATTGGCATACAGTTCCAGTAGTACAACAGCTTCTCAATGAATGACGTCATGTGCAATTCTAAACAGCAAATTGGGTTCTTGGAATGTGAATACATTGATCTTGACTCCATAACCACAAACAATAAGCAGTATGCTCTACTTTGATTGCCAAACACAATTATAGAATCTCTGAGATATTCAATAGCCTGTCATTTGAGTACTGCTGAGAAAACAGATTTTGTTGAAGCATTTGATCTTGCCATCATCAGGCTAATGTGGAAACACTACCAATGAAAAAAAATTGTCCGGGAGTGCTGATTGGCAACACCTTCACCAATCAGAGTTCAGTTGCCAACCATCGATTATGCACCAGTTAATGATGACTAATGGCTAACTGCCAAGCTTTAATTTATTAAGGCATCGCTTAACATCAGACATGATTCCATGATTAGAAAATACTTATTAAATAATCCTGAGTGTGCAAAGAATTACAGTGAAAACCAACTTAAGACTGGCTGCTGGAATCACTGTGTAGAGCAGTTGCATGTACTTGGAACTACATGTATTAATACATTATACCATCGTTGCAGACAGAAGGAATATATACACACACTGTGCCTGTTCTAACTGAACAAAATATGAAGAAGTCATCCTCTGGTTTTTCATACAGAGGGTGGTACATGTTTGGATTGAATTGCCAGAGGTGGAGGCTAATACAATTGCAACATTTAAAAGGCATCTGGATGGGTATATGAATAGGAAGGGTTTGGAGGGTATGGGCCAAGCGCTGGCAGGTTGGACATTTGGTCAGCATGGACAGTTGGACCAAAGGGTCTGTTTCTATTCTGTACATCTCTATGACTCTATGGTCAATTTCTTAGGGCAGTCTTAAACGTTCAATCCTTCCTTTGTCAGCATATAGTGGTAGTAACATGTACCATTTACAAGATGCATTGCAGCAACGTGCCCACTTTCCTTCAATAGTGTCTTCTAAATGACTAGCCCCTACCACTTAGAAGAGCAGTGACAATAGATGGATGGAAACACAGCCATGTGCAAGTTCTGCTCCAAATCTCACACCATCCTGATTTGAAGCTATATTGCTGTTCCTTCACTGTCGCTGGGTCGAATTCATGAAATTCCCTCCCTAACAAAACGATGGGTATACCAACACTGCACAACCTGCACAAGTTTAACAAGGCAGCTCATCGTCTTCTCAAAGGCAGTTTGGAGTAGACAATAAAAGCTAGCTTTGCTAGCAATGTCCACATCCCAAGAAAGAATAAATAAAGCAAATGTCACTGAAGGTAATGCTCTGAACTCAACGCAACCTAGGGTTTGAACCTTCTAACTTATATCAATTTTGGAGCACACTGTACATTTATCTAATAGCCACCAAATAAAACAGTTTTACAAAAGTTTGTTTTTTCACTTATCCATTTCAATATTCATACTATACTTTCAGCGTGAAGTCTTCAATCAACATAGTTTAAAATGGCAATCCTCACCCCAAAAGCCCCAAGGACAACACATATAGCAGATGTTCAAAACTCAGCATGTAATTAAGTACCACATTCTGCATAGCAGGGTGGTTAGACCTGAACATTATCATTAGTTTATTTTTATTCCAATAAGTCTCAGACATCACTTAAGGTGTCAGCCTTTCCTTGTTCCATAGACTTGCATGACATGAACTTTAATCCTATAAATAGGTTGTAGTTATACAATTAAAATATACAGCAAATATGTAAAATTCTGTGCTCAGGGTAATGAAAGGCCCAAATAGGTGAGCACATTTCCACTTCCCATGATTGTTCAATGTTTCACTGGGCAGATGGATGTTTGTAAATTAAACACTTTAACTGTTTTGTCATGCAGTTGTGCTCAATGATTTGTTTTGTACTTAAAGAATTTCATATTTGTGTGTTGGTTGGACTGATTCTAATCAATTTATGGCTAGTACTTTGGAGTGTTCACTTGCCAATATAATAATAAATAATAAATTTAATGAAGGAAAGAAGAATAATGGCAAAGCACCTGGCCTGACATTCACAGCAGTAAGCACTGAATTCTCAAAGAGTGATGTGTTTTAAATCTAACTGTTGCCAGATATGTTTTCTGTACTGAACAGGACTGCACTCAGTCAACACTGGGACAATATTTGAATGCAGGAGAAAACTTGACTGGGCCAGTCCCAAATCGGGAGAGTACATTTCCAGACAATAATCAAATATGAAAATCTTTCACTCAGACACACCAGCACTTATAGCAAATAATATTCATTTTTTTAAAAAAACATCATATTTCTTTGAGATTAATAACAGGCTAGTAATGAGTTGGTTGGAAACAAAGCAAAAAAATCTTGCCTTTTAGTTTGAGAGAGAAAGAAATGATTTAACTAGCACTTTCCCATTTTCTCTTTTGATGACAGCCTCCAACATGCAACACTATTATCGTCTTTTAACCAACATGCTTTTAAGCCTTATTAATGTCTGCTGTGAGATATATGGAAATTGGGAACAGTTGTTCATGAATTAAAAAGGACACTTGATGGATATAGATCAGTCAAATGATTGCAGCAAAGAATCCCTAGGCACACAACTCAATTTTAGCAAGGCAAAGAGGAGATACTTGAATATTTTAAAATCAAAACAGTATTACTGAATACTTCCATATTATTTAAACACAACCACAACACTTTCTAGTTTATTACTTTTAGTTATTAGCCTTTTCTTGAAACAGGCAGATTGTAAAGTTCCATTAGTGTTTGCTTTTCTTGTTACGTATGCAGCACAGAAACAATCTAATGCATTTTGTGAATAAGAGCTCTTTTGATTTTTAAGTTTATTGATTCTGAAAATGCCAAAACAAACATGTAAGCATGCGATCATTTGAAATTATTTCTTTTCCATCTCTATCCATCAGCTTATTATTATACCAGTGTTCCTACAAACAACATTACAATATTTGCATAAAAGTAGAAAATCCTCAAGCTTTGTCACCATTAAATATGATGTATTCCCTGAGTGTTTCTGATCAAATGGGGTCCAAACAACTAAATTTTGGGAACTGAATGGAGCTAAATTAAATGTAAAGGAATTATATTGCTAAGTCATGATTCTCTATTTTACAATTTTAGAAGTTGGAATTGGTGTTTGATTTTGAGGAACTACTTTCAAGACAAAAACAGACCTGACAGGATGCCAAATCTCTAATGGTCTTGTTGCCTGTAACAGCTTGTGTGACAGCCTTAACCAAGTTCTCAGTAATTGAACATCCACAGCAAGAATCTCTCTAATTTGGTACATTATTGACAACCACACTTAGAAACGTCAAAGGAATTATTAGTTTGCAAAGCATTTATTTGTGCTCAGGCTATAAATGGTGCCACTAATGCTACATTGCTTTCTATCCTTCATTGCCCTGGGAAGATAGGCCAGGTCAAATGCTTGTAATTCTGCAGTCCTTATGGTGGCTGTAATCTCACAGTCTGGTGAAATTTGGACACTGTACTGAACTCCAAAATCAGAAAATCCTTGATGTGGAACAACCTGGTTGTTAAAATTTGGGGGAAAAAAACGACAATCACTACTTTTGAATGCAAATTGACAAGGTTCATTGAATGATAAAGATTATGATGTAACATTCTGCTAGTCAAGGCATGGCATGATACATAAGTTAAACACGTGCTGGCGTGTTTTTCATCAGATCTTGGGGGTTTCTATGATCTTCTCTTCTTGGTTCCTTGGACCTGCACTCTTGTGACTCACAACACCTTTTATGATTCTAATTCAGTCAACCTAACTGTAGCAGATATAAAATCCTTTGCATCTTTAAGATTTCTAGCTTCCCAGTATGACATAACAGATGACACTTTCAGTCCATCTTCAATCCTAAAGCTTCCTGCTGAATATTATTCACACTCACAGCAATTGCTTTAACCCAGATTCTGATCTCTAAACTGATATGGATTTAACAGCAACATCCAACCCATGAAAAATCCTTCAGTCACTTTTGTGTTCTGACAATGCCTTTCCCTGTTACCAATCAATAGTCAATGTTCCATGCAAGTACTTACTCTCTAGTATGTGCTCTACCACTAACTCCCTTCCATGGCAAATGTCCCCAGAAATTGTCGTGAGGTGAACGCTACCCTTTGACAAGTGAAATCCCCCAGCAATGCTCCTCTATTTTTATAACATTTTTGCAGCAAGTGTTTGCAGCATCCAGTCCAAGCATATTTACCTGTGTCAAAATAACTCGCAACTTCTAACCAAATATTTGTAATTTCGACTGATGGGAAGAGTGCTTCTGTTTCTTCCCCATTCCCCACACTCACCCATCAATAATGTAACCATAACGTATAGAGGTCATTCAGTGTGATACTTTTGGGTTTTGATTACTGCTACTGCTTGACTCATCAGAGCCCAATGTGCTGTAGTTTCACCTCCCTCCATATGTTCTTTATTATAGCTACATTTCAGTCTTTGGCACATAATATCCCAATTTTCTTAATATCCCAATTACACAAATTTAAATTTTTCATTAGTAAGCCTATATATTGGAGGATTTGATAACCTTAGCCTTATTAATTACACAGATATACAAATGAAGGCTGTGGGATAGCAAAGCATCAGCAATCTGCCTACAACGGTGTTCCAGTGTTATTGCTGCCATGGAAATAGTCTATCAACTCTGACTGCATAGTTTAATATTAATCATGAGGTGGGCTGCAATTGTCATTGAAGTGGTAGGTATAATGCCATCTCTTTCCATGACTCCTAAGGGAAAAAAAGAGCTGCTCATAAATGTCCAATTCAAGATTGCTAGATCTGCACCTAGAATGTCTTATTTTTTTTACAGAATCCTACAGGATGGAAACAGACCTTTTAGTCCAACAAGCCCACATCAATCCTCCAAAGAGTATCCCACCCAAACCCATTCCTCTACATTTACCCCTAACTAATGCACCAAACCCACACATCCCTGAATAGTATGGGCAATTTAGCATAGGCAATCCATCTAACCTGCACATCTTTGGACTGTGAGAGGAAACCAGAGCACCCAAAAAGAAACCCACGCAAACACGGGGAGAATGTGCAAACTCCACACAGACAAATACCTGAGGCTGAAAACAAATCTGGATCCCTAGTGCTATGAAGCAGCAGGGCTAACCACTGAGCCATCATGCCGCCCCAACTTACTTAGTCAGTAATGTCATATTAGACAATGAGGGGTGTTCTCATGACAAAGGTGTTTCATTGCCAAGGACCTTACCATTAAGTGTATTAAGTCCTGCTAAGATTTGCTTTCCCAAAATGCAGCACCTCGCATTTATCTAAATTGAACTCCACCTGCCACCTCTCAGCCCATTGGCCAATCTGATCAAGATCCTGTTGTAATCTGAGGTAACCCTCTTTGCTGTCCATTACACCTGCAATTTTAGTGTCATCTGCAAACTTACTAACTGTACCTCTTATGCTCACATCTAAATGACTAAAAGTAGTGGACCCAGCACTGAGCCTTGTGGCACTCCAGTGATCACAGGCCTCCAGTCTGAAAAACATCCCTCCACACCACCAAAGGTCTTCTACCTTTGCACCAGTTCTGTATCCAAATGGCTAGTTCTCCCTGTATTCCATGAGATCCAACCTTGCTAACCAATCTCCCATGGGAAACCTTGTTGAATGCTTTACTGAAGTCCATATAAATTACTTCCACTACTCTGCCCTCAATCCTCTTTGTTACTTCATCAAAAAACTCAATCAGGTTCATGAGCCAAGATTTCCCACTCACAAAACCTTGTTGTCTATCCCTATTTTAGTTACTTTAGTTGATTAATACAAAATTAACTTTCCTTTAGTTTGAAATATTTGTTGCCTGTCAGTTAATGCTTGAACTTTTGTTGCTTTTCTGTACAGTTTTGAAGTGTGAAATCTTGGGTCTTTATATCATTGGAAAGTTAATCTCTTAAAAGTTAACAGTCTCTGTGAGGATCGGAATGCAATCAAAAATTCTCAGTCCTGTACACACCTAATGATTGACACAGTGTCACAACATAATTATTGACACACACTAATACCTTTGCTGAGTCTATCTTGCTGATGAAATCAAATGGTTCTTTGGAATGAAGTTTGTTAGAAGATGGTAGTGTTGGTTCACTGATAGAAAGCTGTGACTATTACTGTAAATATTTGTAATCAATTTGCTGAGAGATATTATTACAGAATTCTGGAGCAGATGGCACTTGAACCCAGGTCTTCTAGCTCAGAACGATGAACACCACCAGTGCACTGTAACAGCCATCACAAGCATACTTACATCAGACTATTGATTGACTAATCTATTGGACAGCTCTCCCAACTTTGGTTCTGGTCCCCGGGAGTTGGTGAGGATGACTTTGTAGGTCAACAGAGCAATGACTACCTGACAATGTTTCTGGCTTGGTCATTGCTAATATTCTGTCTAATATTTCTCTTATTTGCTTTTTTTTGAAATAATTGTTCTACAACTGAACAACTTACTAAGCCATTGCAGAGGGTAATGAAAATTAGTCACAAATTGTGACTGGAGTGCCCTGGAGGTTGGATTAGTTAAGCACATCATGGTCTTTTGTGTAAATACAATATCAAATCAGTTGGATTCCTGTGGGCAGAAGTGTAGACTTCAATTTCACAACAGCCCATAAATGAGATTGAATTCTGATGCAATATTACGAGGCTCTCTGACTTGGACTAAAACAAAAAGTTAATTTTCATTTCAATGCAGTTTGCTATTCTGAGATATGCAAGAACTTATGTTGTACATACAACTAATGGAAATGAGGGTGAGGCAGTAATGTTGTAGTAATGTCACTAGATTAGTAATCTTGAGACCCAGGCTAATGCTCTGGGGCATGAATTTAAAGAGCTGAAAATGTGTTGCTGGGAAAGCGCAGCAGGTCAGGCAGCATCCAAGGAGCAGGAGAGTCGATGTTTCGGGCATGAGCCCTTCTTCAGGCTCATGCTCGAAACGTCGACTCTCCTGCTCCTTGGATGCTACCTGACCTGCTGCACTTTTCCAGCAACACATTTTCAGCTCTGACCTCCAGCATCTGCAGTCCTCACTTTCTCCTGCATGAATTTAAAGCCCATTCTGGTAGCTGGCTAAATTCAATTATTAAATCCTGGTTGATTTGAGCTGATGGTACGACCAGACAATTCAGGTCTTACAATAAAATCTGGCTCGATATGTCATTTTTTTTTGTTAATTAATATCACTGAAACATTGTCACATGAGGCAGCAGAGATTTTTTTAAACAACAAAATAGAGACTTAATGCACAAAAAGGTAAAAACCAAAAAGGATTATCTGAACATAGAACACAGAAGAAAATCCTAAAACAGCCAGCAAAAAAAATGTTCCAACCTATTCTCCAAAACCAATTTATTGCAATTCAAATTCAAAGAAATTACCCCTCGATATCAAATCTTTAAGTTTGTTACAGCAGATTCTCCCCAGTTCTTTCCTGTAAATTGTTAAGTGAATATTCACAAATTGGACAGCTTAGACTTTAAAATAGCATGCATATTTCAATTGAAACACTCCTGGTCCTGAAGTTACTTAAGCTAAAATGTTTGACTGAGCTAACTGTTCTTTACCCGAGTTGTTCTATATTCTTTTTTAGAAAAGAAACTATATTTGCTTTTGACACCATTCTTGTCTCTCTCAGATGATCCAAGAATGTTTACTCTCTGGGTTTTCTAAGCAAAATCAATATTTGATTATCCAGAACCAAAAACAAGTAATCACCCTCTTTGTCTTTAACCAGTACAGAAAGAACAAGCAAACAAACTTCAATTAAAACTCCAGGAGGTCCTTGATCTTTGATATCTACTTCCATCAATGGTGTAAAAATACATCTGAAAGATTAATGTTTGAGCAAGGAAACCTGCCATCTTTACTACATGCAACCGCAAGAAATGCAAAACTTGCACCCACACCTTCCCCCTCACTTCCCTCCAAGGTCCCAAGGGATCCTTCCATATCCGTCACAAATTCATCTGCACCTCCACACACATCATTTACTGCATCCGCTACAACTGATGTGGTCTTCTCTACATTGGGGAGACAGGCCGCCTACTTGCGGAACGTTTCAGAGAACACCTCTGGGACATCTGCACCAACCAACCCAACCGCCCCGTGGCTGAACACTTTAACTTCCCCTCCCACTCCACCATGGACATGCAGGTCCTTGGCATCCTCCATCGCCAGACCATGGCAATACGATGCCTGGAGGAAGAGCGCCTCATCTTCCACCTAAGAACCCTCCAACCACAGGGGATAAATGCAGATTTCTCCAGCTTCCTCATTTCCCTTCCCGCCACCTTATCTCAGTCCCAACCCTCAGTCTCAGCACCGCCCTCTTGACCTGCAATCTTTTTCCCGACCTCTCCAACCCCACCCACTCTCCAGCCCATCACCCTACCTTAACCTCCTTCAACCTATTGCATTTCCAACGTCCCTCCCCCAAGTCCCTCCTCCCTATCTTTTATCTTAACCTGCTTGGCACACCTTCCTCATTCCTTATGCCCGAAACATTGATTCTCCTGCTCCTTGGATGATGCCTGACCTGCTGTGCTTTTCCAGCAACATATTTTTCATCTTTACTATCTGTGGCCTATGAGACTCCAGAACCATAGGAATATCTTTGACTCTTTATTACCGTCTGAAATGGCCCGGCAAGCCACCTAGAAGTGGTCTGTGGCATGTTGTGAGGTGCCAACAAGAGGGAAAAACCTTCTTAAACTCATCCTTACCAATCTATCTGTTGCATGTTCCCTTGAACCTGAAACTTTGGGGCCAGAAATAGTGAGGCAACCATTATGTTATAGGAGCTCTGCAACAGATCAAGTGTAGGCCTACCAGATCTAACTGTGATTATTAATCAACTAATAGGAAAAGGAGCTTCCAAAAATGTTCCTATCTTCAACACATTAGATCAAAAAACACAGTGGAAGCTTTCACATCTACTTTATCCAAAACTGCCAAATGGATGATCCATCTTAGTAACCACCTAATTTCCCCAGCACTCACAGATGTCAGTGTTTTATCAGTTCAATTAACTTCACATGAAAACAAGAAACACCTCAAAACTGAAAATGTTATGGCCCCGACACCTTTCTGCCACTACTACTGAAAACTTTGTGCTCCAATATTACTTCACCTTTAGCTAAGCTGTTCCAGTCCACCTGTAACACTAGCATCTACTCGGTAACGTGAAACATTGCCCATGTACTTCCTGTTTATAAAAAGCAGGACAAATCAAACCCGACCAATCAGAACCTACTGGTCAACTCTTGCTCATCAGCGGGGGCCAGCAACAGTGCTATCAAACAGCACTTGCTCAATAATAACTTGCCCGATGTTTTGTTTGGGTTCTGGTAGAGTTAATTAGTTCCTGACCTTATTGCAATATCAGACCATGGACAAATAAAATTAAATTCCTGTGATGAAATGAGAATTACAGCCCATGATATCAATGCAGTATTTGTCCAAGTATGGTATCAAAGAGTCCTAGCAACCTGAAATGAATGAAATCAGGGGAAAGACTCTCCTTAGTGGCGAGTCATACCTAACACAAAGGAAGATGGTTTGAGTTATTGAAAGTCAATCATTTCCATCCCAAAACATCAGTTCCACAGTGTAATGTCCTGGGTCCAACAATCTTCAGCTACTACAATGACACTCCCTTCATCATAAGGTCACAAGTGGAGATATTCATTGATGATTGCACAATGTTCAACAACATACACAATGTGTTCAAGTACTGAAGCAATCTGCACCCTATTGTAGCAGGACCTGGGAATACTCAGGCTTGAGCTGAATCAAATCAAATCAATCATGCATTACAACCAGGCTGAAAATATTCAATACTGGCAAATGTTTAAAAATAAAAGTAGTGAAAACTTTTTCCCTCCAAAGCATTGGCATCTTTCATCTTGAAGAGGGTCAGCTACACATCAGGAGAGAAATAAACAATAAAAGAATTTATCTGCATTTGCAATCAGGTAGCCATGTCTGGCTGACTACATCAAACTGCGTGAGGGTAGAGTCATGTCACTAAACCTGGTTTCCTACAGATGACCAAGATGTGTAGTATAGGACTTCATGAGGGCAAATAAATGCATATAAAATGTTCTGTTCTGTTAATAGGTGCTCAAGCACAAGTGGCAAATAAACCTTTAAAAATAAAGTCAATTAATTCCAGCTATCCATGAATTCAGCCATCATTGAAAAATAGAGAATTAAAATTTAGCAATGTATTCTGTATGATTATATGATCTGTACAAAAGTGTAAAAAAATGCTAAAGAACTGAAATGCTTCCTGCTAACTTGTGGGGTAAAGAAGCTGGTCATTGCATGCTTAAACAAAAATGATCTTAGCTTAATTTCTAAAGGTCAGCTCCATTTTCTTTGCTTTTCCAAATTAACTGAATGTATTCAGCTGCTGCTCATAAGGGATGAGCTAATATATTCTACATTAAATTATGCAGCTGATGTACAAATACAATACCCACAAACTTTCCAATATTGTACATACAGTAACTGTGGATACATCATGCTCTCTTATTTACATTCCATTTGCAACCATTAAAAGCTTCCATTTGCAACCATTAAAAATGCATGATTGTATCTGCAATTCAGTAATTATTACAGAGATATCTTTCATTGGATGTAATTGCAAGATCTATTCAGTTTGTCAGTATCACAGCTAGACAGTGTAACTAGATATATTAACTGTAATTTTTAAGTGATTTAAGTGGATATTAATTTTTAAAAGGTCATAAAACTAAAATCCTTTCCAGAAACTTTGTGATAAGGACCACATAGAAAAATAATTACAACAGTCACACAAACACATACAGATAGATAGTCCTATAAGGACAAATTACTATAATGTTTATGACCACTGTTATTATGCATTTGGTGCAGTCTGATAACAGCTTTCGTATGATACCTACAAGTGTACATGAAAGTTGAAGTGCCAGGAAGAAATGCAGAGTTCCATTTTTATTTAGCACATGATATTAACATTAAATCAATAATTTTGGTTAATATTATTATCATGGTCTTCCAATAATTACTATCCATTATGAAGTTGTATCATGAGCTATATTCAAGAGATGAATCATTATCATCTTGTCCAGCAATTTTACACATTGGACTAACAGAAGTCAAGTTTGTTGAATTTGAAGGTCAGAGATGACAATTTGTTGTTTGGGTTTTTTTGTATGTCAAAGATTTGAACATCTGTCCATTGAATTGCAACAGAATACATACATTAGATTTAGCTTTAAACTTTAGTATTGCAAAGACTTTGGGTATTTCAGTATTACAGCTGAATAAAGGCAACTGCAGAGGCATGGGAGAGGAGCTAGGCAGAATTAACAGGGAGAGGACCCTAGCAGGAAAGACAGTGGACTAGCAATGGCAGAAGGTTCTGGGAGTAATTCTTGGAGACACAACATTCATCCCGAAGAAAAGAAAATGTGGTACAGGGAGGACGAGGCAACCATGGTTGACTAGGTAAATCAGGGATGGCATAAAAGCAAAAGTATATAATCTGGCGAAGGACAGTGGGAAATCAGAGGATTAGGAAGCTTACAAAAATCAACAGGGGTCAACAAAAAGAGAAATACGGAGGGAGAAGATTAAATTTGAGGGTAAGCTAGCCAGTAATATTAAGGAAGACTGTAAGAGTTTCTTTAGATATATAAAAGGGCAAAAAGACAAGCAAAAGTGGACATTGGACGCCAGAAAATTATGCTGGAGAAATAGTAGTGGGGAACAAGGAAATGGCTGAGGAACTGAATAATTACTTTGTGTTAGTCTTAACAGTAGAAGATATAAGTAATATCCCAAAAATTCAAGAGAGTGAAGGGGCAGAGCTGAGTGTGGTGGCCATCACAAAGGAGAAGGTATTGGAAAAACTGAGCGGCCTGAAGATGGATAAATCACCTGGACCAGATGGACTACACCCCAGAGTTTTAAGGGAGATAGCTGAAGAGATAGTGGAAGCGTTAGTGGTGATCTTTCAGGGCTCGCTAGAATCAGGGAGGGTTCCAGAAGACTGGAACATTACTAACATGACACACCTATTTAAAAAGGGAGTAAGGCCAAAGATGGAAAATTTCAGACTGATTAGCCTAACCTCAGTCGTGGATAAGATCCTGGAGTCCATTGTGAAGGATGAGATTTCTGAATTTTTGGAAGTGCATAGTAAAATAGGGCAACGTCAGCATGGTTTAATCAAGGGAGGTCTGGCCTGACAAATCTGCTGGAATTATTTGAGTAAGTAACAAGTAGGATAGACCAAGGAGAGCAAATGGGTGTTATCTAGCTGGACCTCAAGAAGCCTTTGACAAAGTGCCTCACTGGAGGTTATTGAGTAAGATAAGGGCAAGGACTAGTATGGAAAGAAGTCTGGATGTCTGGCAGAAAGCAGAGAGTGGGGATAAAAGGGTCCTTCTCAGAATAACAGAAAAACAACAGCTTTTGTGTCATCCTTCTCAGGATGGCATCCAGTGACAAGTGGTGTTCCGCAAGGCTCAGTGTTGGGACCACAACTTTTCACTTTATACATGAACGATCTAGATGAAGGAACTGAGAGCATTCTGGCTAAATTTGCAAATGAAACAAAGATAGGTAGAGGGACAGGTAGCATTGAGGAGGGAGGTTGCAGAGGGATTTGGACAGATTAGGAGAGTGGGCAAAGAAGTGGCAGACGGAGTACTATGTGGGAAAGTATGAGGTCATGCACCTCGGTAGGAGGAATAAAGGTATGGACTATTTTCTAATTGGGGAGAAAATTCAGAAGTCTGAAGTGCAAAGAGACTTGGGAATTCTAGTCCAGGATTCTCTCAAATTAAACCTGCACGTTGAGTCAGTAGTTAGAAAGGCAAATGCAATGATAGCATTTATTTTGAGACAGCTTGAATATAAAAGCAGGGATGTACTTCTGAGGCTCTAGAACACTCTGGTCAGGCCACATTTGGAGTATTGTGCGCAGGTTTGGGCCCAATATCTCAGGAAGGATGTACTGGCCCTGGAGCGTGTTCCTGGAAGCTTGATGAGAATGGTGCCAGGAATGAAAAGTTTAACATATGAGGAATGATTGAAGACTCTGGGTCTATATTTGATGCTGTTTAGAAGTAGGAGTAGGGATCTAATTGAAACTTGCAGAATAATGAATGGCCTGGACAGAATGGATGTTAGGAAGATGTTTCATTGGTAGGAGAGACTAGGACCCCAAGATAAGGAGAAACGTCTTCAGCCAGAGGGTGGTGAATCTATGGAATTCATTGCCACAGAAGGCTGTGGAGGCCAGGTCATTGAGTATATTTAGGACAGCGATAGATAGTTTCTTGATGATCAAGGGGATTAAGGGTTACAGAGAGATAGGGGGAGAATGGTGTTGAGAAACTCATCAGCCATGCAGACTCAATGGGCTGAATAGACCAATTTTGCTCTGATGTCTTATGGTCATAAGTTTAACGCTTCCGTTTTTGTGAGCTTGTGCTTGAATGTCTCAAAACTTTGCAGAATTTGATCATTTCTGCTGTTAAGTATTTTTCTAACTGACTAATGGTCTCCAACATCTCTATCAATTAAAAAATGCATGCACATTTATCAAGGCAGGGAATATTGCACAATTTGTTGGAATGCAATATCCAATTCACACACTGTTTGACAATGTACAACTGTTGTACTCAGATGCCTTGTCTAATTATCTACTACTTTTGTTTGCTTCTGACCTTACAGCAAATTATCTAAATCTACAATGCCAAGTGAGAAAGCCACATTGGACTGTGAAGTTGATCAGGATTGGACTTAGCCTCTGGCTGAATATTTTTAATCTGATGCAGAAATGCTAATGTTCACTTCCATAGTATAAAGACTAAAAGCGGATGGTGTGATATCAAAGGATTCAACAAATACTTATTATAGTTCCTGATATATGTATTGGCTACATGCACTTCAGTATTTGGCTAATACTAGGTTATTTAATTACAAACAGTAGTGCACTTCTAACAGCATATCATGCTTCAAGTGGTCCCAGTTAATTCATAGAATCCCTAGTGTGGAAGCAGGTTACTTGGTCCTTTGAGTTCACACCATCCAAGGAGCATACCACCCAGATCCAATCTCTGTCCTATCCCTGAAACCCTGCATTTCCCATGGCTAATACACCTAGCCTGCACATCCCTCGTCACTCTGGGCAATTTAGCATAGCCCAGCCACCTAACCTGCACAAAGAGTCATACCACATAGAAACAGACTCTTTGGTCCAACGAGTCCATGCTGAACATAATCCCAAACTAAACAAGCCCCACCTGCCTGCTACTGGCCCATATCTCTCCAAACCTTTCCTATTCATATATTGATCCAAATGTCTTTTAAAAGTTGTAATTGTACCTACATCCAACAATTCCTCCGGAAGTTCATTTCACATATGAATCATGCTGTGTGTAAAAAATTTACCTCTCATGTCTTTTTTAAAATCTCTCTCCTCTCACCTTAAAATCTTGAAATCCCCTATCCTAGGGAAAAGATAACTACCATTAACTCTATGTCTACTTCTCATTATTTTATAAACTTCTATCAGGTCGCCTCTCACCTTCCTGTGCTCCAGTGAAAAAAGTCTCAACCTATCTAGCCTTTCTTTATAACTCAAACTTTCCATATCCAGCAACATGCTGGTAAATCTCTTCTGAACTCCCTCCAGCTGGATAATATCCCTACTATAACTGATGACCAGAACAGGTTAGGTGAATTGTCGAGGCTAAATTACCATAGTGTTAGGTGAAAGGGTAAATGTAGGGGAATGGGTCTGGGTGGTTTGCGCTTCAGTGGGTCAGTGTGAACTTGTTGGGCTGAAGGGCCTGTTTCCACACAGTAAGTAATCTAATCTAATCTAATCAGGATACAGTATTCCAAAAGAAGCCTCAGCAATGTCCTGTACAACCTCAACATGACTTCCCAACACTTACAATGAAAGGTCTGAGCAATGAAGGCAAGTATGCTAACCACCTTTTTAACCACCCTCTCTATGTGACGCAAACTTCAAAGAATTATGTATCTGCACCCCAGGCCCTGAATACATTACCCAAGGCCCAACCATTAATTGGATAGGAGAAAGTGAGGATTGCAGATGCTGGAGACCAGAGTTGAAAAGTGTGGCGCTGGAAAAGCGCAGCAGGCCAGGCAGCATCCGAGGAGCAGGAGAATCGATGTTTCAGGCATAAGCCCTTCTTCAGGAATTAATTGGATAGCCCTACTCTTGTTTGTTCCACTAAAATGCAATACTCGCATTTATCCAGATTAAACTCCTGCTGCCAGCTTTCAACCAATTGACCCATTTGATCAAGATCCTTTTGTAATCTTAAAAACCTTTCTTCACTATCTACAATGCCGCCAATTATGGTGTTGTCTGTAAACGTACCAACCATACCTTCTACATTCTCATCCAAATTATTTATATAAATGTTAAACAAAAGAGGACACAGAACAGAACTTTCTGGAACACCGCTGGTCACAGGCCTCCAGTCTGAAATGCAACCTTCCGCTATTACTTTTTCCTGTTATAAAGCCAATTATGTATCCAATTGGCAAACTCATCCTGAATCCCATGTGACCTAACTTTACTAATTAGTTTACTATGCGGAACATTGTCAAAGGCTTTACTAAACTCCAAATAAACAACATCTACTGCACTTCTTTAGACTGTGGGAGGAAACCAGAGCACCTGGAGGAAACCCACACAGACATGGGAAGGGTGTGCAAACACCACAGTCACCCGAAGGTGGAATCAAACCTGAGTCCCTAATGCTTCCACACTAGGCAGCAATGCTAACCCACTGAGCTACCAGGCCACCTCACGGTTAAGACATAATCTGAGATCTCATGTCAAAACTACAATGCAGTGATGATATTGTGACCATGTCTCTTTAAGATGCTCTGTATAATAATTGTGAGACATAACAACACTAGTGACTCAAACTTCTTTCAGGCTTTCATGCTTGAATCTAAGATCCTTTACATTTTTCAACAATGGAGAATTGAAGGAATTTGATATTTCCATGTGAATTTCTTCAAGATGGAATACAGCAATATTTTGAGGACATTTCACAATTTTGTTCTTTTCGAAGAAGATTTGCATGAGGTAACTTAAGAATGTGGCAACCTGAGCATTTCCAAAGGGAAACAGAATCATAAGTAGATATCCACTAAAGGAAAATGCCAAACCAAAGCCTTTTATTGTTTCAATGGTGAAACGTTTGCAAAACAAATCTGGCTTAACTCTCTCGCATCAAGGGAATTGCTCTCAGAATGTAGTATTCTCAACAGATCATGATAGTAGTGGAATAATCAAGCAATGAGATCAGATATTCACTAAGCATACTCCATGGCAGCATAAAATCTGGATAAATTGAATAGAGTTGAATCCTGCTAATTAGAACATCCTGATGAAAACACAATTACTCACATTGAGCAAAGCTGATCAGTACAATTTTAAATACATTTAAAACCAATTGATGTTGGAGAAACTTCCCTCAATAACAGGAATGCTATTAACCACAGCTTCATTACCTGGACATTTCAGAATGTTTTACTAGTTATCTTGGACCTTGTTGACTGGTATTTTGGTCAAATGGTGAGGTTTAATAAGTGAACGGTTATACCGACTTCATATGGACGGAGGAAATTCCAATATTCTTTGTTAAGATTATCTTTTGTGATGAATTCATAAGCGCTGTATGGAATGGCAGCCAATATCCTCAGTAATTCAGTACCCATAATAGCCAATAACACGATCGAGTGTTAAAACTGCAAAAGGTTTCTTGGTCACACTTTAGATGATGAGGGGAAGTGGAGGCTTTGCACAGCATAGTCTCATGTACAGAAATTTAGAGATGAAGACTCCAAGATGTTTAAAAAAAGAGTCATTGGAAACAGAATTTATATAATAGGTAGCTTAACAGGGTGGCATCAGAGAGAACTGTGTGTGAAGATTTTGACGAAAATAATCCTGATAACTAGAGAAAATGTTAGCATTTTAGAGATAATTCCAAAGTATTTTTCTGTAGCCTAGGTGAGCAGCTATCAATTGGTCTCGCATAAATGGGAAGTTGGATCAGGCATATCCAATTCGTCCTATTATTAACATTCTACAGTAATCTTTACAATTTGTGCAATTCTAAAACAAATCTTGATTTAAATAGCAGCAGCTCTTTGTGGTTTTTGATACTAGAAGTATGCTGCCAATGTTGCTCTTTCCTTAACTGGGTCCAAGGACCAATTAAGATTATAGTAGTACAGGAACAGCCACTAGTGAGCATTAATAAGTAGAGGCCCTTATCTTAAACAAAATGTAATTTATTGCATGATTGCAATCAGCTACAACTTACATTAGATAAATGTTGTAGCTAAGATATCCATCAGTGGTTTTAGGTCTGCATTCCACAGGATCCTAACAAGCCCTGCATAATTCCTATTCAAACCTATAATACAACATAGGATCAGTGGAGCATAATGCAATCTCCATTTGACCCTTTTAGAACCATTTGGCTCTTACATTGTTACTTCAGTCACAATCATGTTAAGAAATGGAATTTAGGCAACATTGTTGCCAGGTTGTTATGGTCAACTAAATGCTGAAAACACAGAAAACTGAAGCAGAAATAGGCCATTTGGCCCTTTCAGCCTACTCCACCAGTCAATATTATAATACCAGCTGTTCAACTCCGTTCTCTGCTCCTGTTTTCTCCCCATACACTTTGATCCATTAAGTTCCAAGAACCAACTCCTTCTTGAAAACATACAATATTTTGGCCTCAATCATGTTCTATGGTAGAAAATGCCACAGGTTCTCTAAATTTCTCCTTATCTCAGTCCTGAACAACCTGAGCCCCTATCTTGAGACTGTGACCCCTGGTTCTGGACTCCCTGGTCATCAGGAACATCCTTCCTGTGTTTATTTCATCTGGTCCTGTTAAAATTTTACATGATTCTATGAAATCACCCTTTTTTTAAAAGTGAATATAATCCCAATTGATCCAGGCTCTCTTCATAAGATCCTTTGATCATAAGAATCAGGCAGGCAAAGCTTTGTCTGATAGTCAAAACATCCTTCCTCACATAAGGAAATCACCAAGGCCCTGTACAAATTGCAGGAAGATATCCCTGTTCCTGTACTCAAATCTTCTCACTATGAAGACCAACATACCATTTGTCTTATTCACCACCTGCTGCACCTTGATGCTTACTGTCAGCAACCAGTCTACAAGGACACTCAGGTATCATTGCACCTCACCCTTTCTCAATCTATCACCATTCTGCCTTCCTGTTATTGCTAACAAAGTGGATAACCTCACATTTATCGATATCATCGGTCATGCGTTTTCCGATTCAATCTACTTGTCCAAATCATACTGAAGCATCTCTGCATCCTCTTCACAGTAAGAGAACTGTTATTAAATAGTAAACATCTCATTTATAGTCAACCTAAAAATCAAATAATGAAAAGTTAAAGATAAGTTTGCTGTGATTGTTAACTGCAATGTTCAATGAGACAGGAAAGGAGCTGAGCTGAATTAACTTATCAAAAACAATGACACAATACAGGATCCTTGTATATGGGATGGAGTAAGGGGTGATAAAATGGATAAAAACTGAATGCTAACTTTAACTAGAAAGTACAGTGGATAGATGATAAAAGAGATTAAAAGGAAATACAGCAAAAGTTTGAATGTAGTGTGAAAGATAAAGCAAAAGAGGCATATTTAAAAGTAAAATGATTCTACCGTTGGAAATGCACACTAGAATTTTCAGTGACTGAAATGAGGAGAGGGAGAATTATAAGCAACTGAAAGAGCATTTTGAATGATTTGTGTGAACCTTCTTGCCAGGTTTGCAATCACAGAGTGATACACTGTTACTAAAAGATAACAGCTATTAAGTTTCATGTAGTGTGACATCTTTAACATTGAGCTTTGTTGTTGCAGTAATGAGAAATGACTTTAGGATATGCTTCACATATCAAATTTAATATTGAATAGATAAATAAAAGTACAAATTTACACATTTATAGTAAATGTTATATAATCCAGCTCCTTGAAGAAAAAAAAGGTTTAATTCATTAATGAAAAGTGCTACTCTACTGAATTAACATTTAACATTCATAATTGTTTATCATATATCTCTCATCATTGCATAAGCTATACTAGCCAGGCTTACTATATTTTTCAAATTGATTTTCCCTGATTTGAATAATTCAACTTACATAGAACCCCAGGGCTTGTTAAATTTGAATAACTGACAAGTGAATGCAAAAGAGAAATGCTGGCACTTAAACACATAATGAGGAAATTATCGAACATTGTGTTTTAACCAGCAGTGGGACCCACAAAATCCCACTCACCAGAGCCTGCCAGGTTGATGCACAGAAAGATTCCCAAACACAATCAAATCCTGATCCAATACCCCATCCCACTGTCTCAAAGTGCCCAGCAGTTGCCAACTGGGAAGCTGGCAGATGTATGTGGGGGGGGGGGGGGGGGGGGGGCGGGAAGAGAGGAGGTTATGTAAGATTCTTGAGGCCAGAAGAGGCATGAGGTTGGGCTATCATTTTGGGGTGGAGTGGTTTCCCCAATAGGCACAGGACGTCACAAGTTGTACCCTCCCTTCCTTCCACCTGTTGACCAGAGACTATGAAAGACTGGCTTTTTTTCACCTTCTTCCAACCACCTTATTATGGTGACAGAGACTGATCGAGGCCTTAAGAAGGCATTAAATAGGCCCCAGGCAGGTATATTGGCTGATGTCTTAGCTGACCACCATATTAAGGACAGCAACTTGTAAATGGATGGAAAGGCAGTAGGCTAGACATCTGGTCTATTTTAAATGCCCCTCCAACATTCAAATATGCAACTTTCATAAAATTCTGTCACTGTCTCTTTTTCTTACACATATAGTATTTACATCTCTAAAGAACTCCAACAGCTTCAGACCTTCTCCTATTTGATCTAAAATGCACATGGCATGTTTTAGATATTCCTCCACTGAAATTCAGACCCATCTGAGGCAGTTGCTCTTTAAGATAAATAGTTGACTCTGTGAACCAACAATGCATGAATTAGGACCTCACTCCATGCTGCTTCTCTCCAATGTGAAAATGGTGCCTGTGGTGTTCAGGAGTAGGACATCCAGTTTCATGTCATTGCTACCTCTCCATCCATTTCAAAATGAAATTTTAAGCAAGGTTCTATCTGGGTTCTGACTAAGTAGGTTATGACTTGTAGTACTGAATGTTATATCCATGATTTGTAGAAATTCCTAAGCCTGACAAGCCAGCTTAATGAAAGGGATGTTGTAGACATAGCTAAAAATTATGAGCACTTAGTCCATGACAAGACAACCAAGAAACTGCAGAGGACTTAAGTTCCTTCTTTGATCCTGATAAAAGAAAGATCTTGTTATCCATTCCTCAGAGATACAGCCATGCATACAATTCTAATTTACATAATTCTCAGACAAGTTCCAATAATTTTTGAAGCTGTATTCAATGTGATTTGTAACCTCACGGTCCTTTCTCAAGAAGGCTTGTACCTCTGGTCATCATTTATGAATGGTGAAAAGTTAAATTGACATGTTTTAAGGAATAAATCTGAATTGTAAACTACATACCAGAAATGCACAACTTCATCTCATGGAGTTGAGAGTTCAGGTGATCCTTTCTTTCTTGTTAGTACATGTAGAAATGTAAGACCCCTGAGCTAACATTCATGACTGACAAATCATGACAAAGTCATTAAAATGCAACAATTCTTTCTGGACATGGCTTTGAGGAATCATCGAGATGTAACTGACCTTCCCTCTGGCTGTACTTCTCCACTTTATTAATCAGGCTGGGTTTCACAATGGTTTTGCAGAATTTTGGCTCCAAAGTTAAAATCAAGAAATGTGTAAGAGAAACTCAATTTTGTCAAGATGGAATTTGGAAGACTGATACTGAAACTGCATTATATGACAGAGTCAGCAAAAATTAATGTAAGAGAACACTTGAAGTCCTAAGATCTAAATGCAAGTTTCTTCTGTGCACACATTTTTTTCTCTTGCATGTGTGTTTGCATCTCAGTGTGAGAGTCTGTAGTTGAGTGTATTTTGGATGTTGAATGTTAAAAATTTAGCTGTCTTTTGAAATCTCAAGAAAACAAACACTTGTTTGTTCTTGACATTATAGCACTCAGGGGTTGGAGCATTCTTTCATATTTTGCTGTTTTTGTTCAGTTGAGAGGTGGAAAGGAAGGGGAACCATCCCTCTCATTGGTCCTCTATACATAACACAATTCAAAGTTCATGGCTAAGGTTTATGAAAGTGCAGTTAGCTCAGAGATCAAGACCACAACATTCAAGGAGGGTTTGGAAGAGTCATTATGAATTATCTCCCCAAATTTGTAGTAATCTCGAGAGCACTTTGTTGTCCTTCAGTTACAGAGTATTGTTGCACTCAAACTAAAGCAAAATTATTCTGTGTAACCTCTCATCCTACATTGATAAACACATTAAAACAAGGCCAGACAAATTTCTTTCAAAGAAGAGAAAATCAGTTCTTGTCTAAGTCAAAAAAAGGGAGGTATCACACCATAAGGAGACAGCAAGGCAGTGGATTAGGTTTGAATATTCTAGCAAACTATCGGAGATGCAATGAGCCAAATTTAACTTTTTGTAATTCATCAGCGGACCATCTATCATCTAAGACGTTGCTCAGTAGGTTATCAGTTTTCATATAGTACTCTCTGACTTGGAAATCAATCTCTTAATGGGAAATCCCCCTTAAATCATAAAATATATATTATTTAGGACTAGGTGTAATGAATACATAATTACTAGAAACCTACCATTTTGTATGCAGAGTCTCCAATGCTATTATTCTGTGATTTCAAGTGGGAAACATATATAGGATTATGGATAGTGGAAGTAATAAGATTGTAATTTATTTGGCTTCCGACAGCATCATAAACTATAAGAGCAAAGCTTATGTGATTACAAAAGTCATTTGAACCCCAAGATTAAATTGCAGCCTCTGCTCATCACCATCTGTAATTTTCTAATACATGTGTTACAGTCTCTGTAAAATGGCAACAATACTAATGACAGTTAGATGTAGAGTTGAACTTAAATTGATTGAAGATTGAGTCTCTTGCAATGCCATCACTGCAGAATAATACTGTTGCATGATTCACAGGCAATTTAAGGAAATTATTTCACATTTATTGGACAATATTCAATGAAAATTAAGAATGTGGATATAAAATACTCTAATAAATTATGTGCACATGGTATATTTTGGGGGATGTGGATATTGATAGTTCTGGTTAAAATTTGCTGCGTTGCAAAATTGTTCTCATTAATTCTGCCCTGTTATTTCAGATGGTCAATTAAGTTATTCTTGTGGACAGGATTGTTTATGAAACATATAAAATATTCATCTGATTCTAATTCTAATTAAACATGTCCTATATCATTTACTAGCTAAGGCACTGTATATTCAATTTAGCAAGACAAGTTGACATCACTCTGAATTGGCAAGATAGCAGGGGGACACTATTGCTGGGAAAAAATGGTCAACAAGATATGGCTTAGATCATTTAACTGAGGTGATGATAAAATTAACATCAATATATCATGAAAGCACCAGAAAGAGATTCCATGAAGGTAAAAATCACATCGTCCTAACTTAAAAGTGCAAACATGTTCAAGCTTGGTAGATTGGCCATGCTAAATTGGCCATAGTGCGCAGGGATGTGTAAGTTAGGAAGATTAGCCATGGGAAATGCAGGGTTACAGAGATGGGGTAGGATGGTCTCATGGACACGTTGGACTGAATGGCCTGTTTTCATACTGCAGGGATTCTATGAATTTGAAATCATTCTTTTCATATGATAATGTCCATTATAAAAAGCTTTCATTACAGTATTTATGTAACATAAAACCAATAACATTAAAGTCTGTTTGATAATACAATGACTCATTTCATTAAGATGCACAGGGGTCCAAACTATAGACAGTACCTTTTCAAGTCTGTCTGATCAGAAATGCAGTCCAATACCTAACTACACAATTTGACAAGGCACAACTCTCCTGCAATCAAAAATGAACCCAAACATATTATTGCTCATCATCTATTAGAGTGGAAATGTTTTAGTTATTGTGTTGTTTATGACTTTCTTTTTGTGGAAGACACATCATAAAACTGGGTTCAATGAACCAGATTGTAATGGCAGTGACTGAGCCAGTGTGCAGGAGTGAGTCAGAGTGTGGGCATGAGATAGAGGTGAGGTTAGTGAGGGTGGAACAGGAGTGAACCAGGGGTGCAGGGGTGCAAATTAGGGCATTTAGCAGCATTGGAAGAAAAAGAGGTTTTGTTATGGACCAGGCCAGAGCCCCTCAAAACATTTCAGGAAGGTAGCCCAGACCCTAAATGTTCTAGTTGTTTAAAGCAGGTGTAAAGTGCATTTTCCAGGAGGGATGCAGCTGGCCCAACCACACTGTTTTAAATGAAACAGAATTTATTTGCAAGATTACCGAATGAAACACAACCTAAAGAGAACAGAATATAAAATAACAACCTATCTGAAAACCCAATCAACTCTATTGCAACTTAATATTGCTGTTCCAAAAACCTGCAACATCTCCACAAACACTGCCTTGGCAAAAAAAAGGTAAAATCAAACACAGGTTCTTACAGGAGAGATGTCATAGAGAGAGAGAGAGAGACAGAGAAAGAGACAGAGAGAGACACTCAGAGAGACAGAAACACAGAGAGGGAGAGACAGAAACACAGAGAGAGAGAGAGAGAGAGACAGACAGACAGAAACAGAGAGAGAGAGAGAAACAGAAACACAGAGAGAGAGAGAGAGAGACTGACAGACAGAGCCTCTGTTAAATCCAGGAACCTTTCTCCCCCCAGCAGCCTTTTTGACCAGCAGCTTCAAGCAGACTGCTTGCTAAAACCTGAGCTGGGAGAATTGGCCACTTCCCTTTCATTGTACAGTGCTTTTTAAAAGATACGTAAAAACTTTTTGCCTGAGGCAATATCTGTTAGCTATAATCAAAGGGCTATTCCCAGCCAAAATCGGAAGCTCTGCAGTTTACAACACCTTTTGAAAAAAACCAAGGACAACATAACCTTGTCACAGAAGCAGCATCGTCACAGTGTGAAGATAGTCCAACAACTTATTTTTAAAAAGCACCTGTTATAATGAAGTGTTAAAAGGTGCTTCACAGGCATATAATCAAGCAATATATGACTCCTATGCAAAAGGAAATATTAGGAAAATGCCCAAAAGCTTGGGCAAAGAGTTAGGTTTTGAAGGAAGTCAGGTAGAGCATCAAAAAAACCGTGAGGAGGAAAGTTGAAAGCTGGAGCTTGGGACACCGTCACCTATGGTGAAGGAACAAGAGGCTAGAAACAGGGAAACACATATGTCAGGGAGTACTTTGGTTGGAGATTTCAGAGATAGAGAGTAGTAAGACCACAGTCAGATTTGAAAATAATGATGAGAATTTTAAGATCGGCTCTGTTGCATGACCATGAGCAAATGTCAGTTAGTGACCACAGGGGTGTGAGGGACAGGCTTTGCTGTAAATTGCAACATGGATAGGTGGGTCTGGATGTTCTCAGGTTCACAGAGTGTGAAAGGTGACACACCAGCAAGAAGCGCCAATGGAAACTAGAGTCTTGACATATAGAGGCATGGAATAGGGTTTAAACAGCAGTTGAGCCACGACAGGGACGATGAGAACCAATGTAACAGAGTGGATATAAGCCATCTCGAAGCAAAAAGTTCAAATTAATACCAGTACTTCATAGCATTGAACGAAACAAGAAAACTAGAAGAAAGAATTTTTAAGAAGCAACAATGACCAAGCAGAACATTTCAGAAGCTGCTTTACAGAAATCAGCACAGGACTTTTAATATACAAAGGGCAAGGCATACAAGGCTATGGGCCAAGTGCTAAAAAATGGGATTAGAATACAGGGTTGCGAATGGATTCCATTCCGGAGTCTATTCGCAGTCGATTTATGTTCAAGTTGGAACACAATGCAGGACAATATAAACAGCTGTCTGCAAGTGCAGGAAATGTTCGTTTGTTGGATATTTAAAATTATACCCCCGAACAGCATTGCCTTTGTAAGTACATATATTTGTAAGTTGGAGGTTTGTAAATCAGGGACACCCTATGATAAGGTTTTTGACCAGCAGGAATTCAATGGGTGAAAAGATCTTTTTCTGTGCTGTGGTCTTCTGTCACTCTATGACTGAAAGAAACAAACAACAAATTTCACTCATGTTAGTTTATCAGTACAAACCTGCCTTGTCCTGCTTTGCTGAAGACAGGATGAGGCTTGGCAAGGCTACTGGCCCAAAGTTAAGACAAATAAATGGCAGGGTCATTTACAGGGATTCTGACTGGAATTTTCCAATTGGTTTGTAGGGCCCTCACGTATCTAGAGCTGCCTGGAGGTAGCCTCCCAGCTGCAGTCCTCCAGTTCTGCAACTGCTGAAGGCGTTCAGAAACTTAATAGTTTGAGAGAGAAGATGATGGAAACACTTGGTTGCTCTCTTTTTTTTCTTACTTAAACTGCAGGTCTCATCTCCTTCTGAGCTGGAGGGCCTGTTAGTAAGTCTGGAGCCTCGTGAGCCAGCTTATTGTCTGTCACCGGGGAGCCAGTCAGTCTTTTGCCATGATAGCAACCTGAAAGAACTGCAGATGCTATAAATCAGAAACAAGAACAGAAGTTGCTGGAAAATCTCAGCAGGTCTGGCAACATCTGTGGAGGGAAATCAGAGTTAACTGTTTGGGTCAAGTGACCCTTCCTCTGAACCTTGCTATTAATACCTTGGAGGGTTCTGAGGAAGGGTTTGGGACCCCATTTGACCTGAATCAGAGGAGTAACATCCCACCCTGTATTTCTTCCCAAGCCAGTAAAACATTAGAAGATTAGGGATAGTCAGCATGGCTGTGTGTGTGGGAAATCATATCTGATTAACTTGATTGACTTTTTTGAAGAAGTTACAAAGAGAATTGATGAGGGCAGAGCAGTAGGCATGATCTATATGGACTTTAGTAAGGCATTCGACAAGGTTCCCCATGGGAGACTGGTTAGCAAGGTTAGGTCTCATGGAATACAGGGAGAACTAGCCATTTGGATACAGAACTGACTCAAAGGTAGAAGACAGAGGGTGGTGGTGATGGTGATGGTGATGGTGGTGGCGGTGGAGGGTTGCTTTTCAGACTAAAGGCCTGTGAGCAGTGGAATGCCAGAGGATCGATGTTGGGTCCACTGCTTTTTGTCATTTGTATAAATGATTTGAATGTCAACATAGAAAGTATAGTTAGTAAGTTTGCAGATGTTACCAAAATTGGAGGTGTAATGGATAGCGAAGAAGGTTACCTCAGAACACAATGAGATCTTGATCAGATGGGCCAATGGGCCGAGGAGCGGCAGATAGAGTTTAATTTACATAAATGCGAGGTGCTGCATTTTGGGAAAGCAAATCTTAGCAGGCCCTATACACTTTATGATAAGGTCTTGGGGACGGTAAAGATAAGAGTGGTGCTAGAAAAGCATAGCAGATCAGGCAGCATCCACAGAGCAGGAAAATAAATATTTCAGGCAAAAGCCCTTCATCAGGAATTTCTGGGGTGGGTTGCTGAACAAAGAGGACTTGGAGTGCAGGTTCATAGCTCTTTGAAAGTAGAGTTACAGGTAGATAGGATAGTGAAGGAGGGTCTGGTATGCTTTCCTTTGTTGGTCAGACCATTGAGTATAGGAGGTTGGGAGGTTGTGTTACGGATGTACAGGATATTGGTTTGGCCACTTCTGAAATATTGGCCAATTCTAGTCTCCTTCCTATCATTGTGAAACTTGAAAGGGTTCACAAAAGAATTTATAAGGATGTTACCAGGGTTGGAGGATTTGCGCTATAGGGAGAGGCTGAACAGGCTGTGGCTGGAGCATTGGAGGCTGACCTTATAGACCTTATAGGGTGAGAGGGGAAAAATATTAAAGGGACCCAAGGGGAAACTTTTTCACACAGAGGATGGTGTGGGTATGGAATGAGCTGCCAGAGGATGTGATGGAGGCTGGTACAATTACAATATTTAAGAGACGTTTGGATGGGAACACAAATAGGAAGGATTTAGAGGGATATAGGCCAAGTGCTAGCAAATGAGTCTAGATTAGATTGAAATATCTGGTGGGCATGGATGCGTTGGACCAAAGGGTCTGTTTCCATGGTGTACATCTGTATGACTTTATGAATAATGGAAAAAATAAAAAGAATTTCTTTTGTAATTGTGGGCCAGCAATGTCAGTCATTATACACATCCCAGTGCAACAGGAAACCACACTTCTCTTTCACAAATTGTTCTTCAGCAGTCAAGTCTTTGTGGCAATCTAGTCACAGTCCTACAAAAGCATTAGAATTTACTCAAGTTGTTGTGATAGTAATTTTACTTTCAGAAATAGAATAATTCCTAATTACAATCAGAAATATTGTGAACACGAGCTTCCTGTCACAAGTTATTTTAAATCTCCACCAGGGTCCCATTGTGATCTTTCTGACCTTGGCCTGCTGCACTGTCTCAATGAAGCTTAACACAAGGTTGAGGAACATTGCCTCATCCTTTAACTTGCACTCTGCAGCTTTCCAGACTTGGCATTAAGTTCAACAAATGTAGAACATAACCTTGGACACCATTTTGATTTCTATTGCTTGATCATTTTCTCTTTCCACTTCATTTTGTATTTGGAAAGCTGCTTTCAACCCTTTCCTGTTTTGTTTCAATACATCCTTAGATTTTTGCTATCTGTATTATCACTTCCTTTCACTTTTGTACCTCAAAAGCCTTTCTTATTTTATACCTCCTGCCCTATTGTAATATTTTCCTTTTGTTCTACCTTTCCTTGCTTTACTTGTTCAAAACCTATTATTACATTTCTTCAGTGATATGATTATGTTTTGTTTCTTCCACCACTTCAGCACTTAATTTTCAGAATAATATTAGTGTCCTAATTGATGCAAAGTTCTTTTTCTCAACCCTTCTGCCATTTTCTGGTTCCCCATTATTATTTCTCCAGCTTTGTTCTCTAAATGAGCCCATTGTATATTGTCCATTTACTTATGAGATTACCATCAAATTATTTTCTTGCCCTTTTTTGTCATCTTTTTGGCTTTTAAAATATTCCCAATCTTCTGATCTTTTCTACATTGTATTTTTTCTTCCATTTTGATATTGTCCTTAACTTCCCTCATTAACAGTGATCATTGAACCCACTTCCTTATCCCACACTGAAATTCATCGTTGCTGTGCACCATTAACTGTTTTTTAAGCATCAGCCATTGCTCATCAATTGTCTTAGTTACTAAATCCTTTTCCTAATCCAATCCAATCAACTCTTTCCTCATTCCTGTGTAATTACCTTTCGTTAGGTCTATCACAGCTGTTTTCAACCCAAGTTTCTCACTCTCAAACAGAATGCTAAATCCTATCATGTTATTGTCACTGTTCTTGGAAGGATATTTTATTCTGAAATCATTAGTAATCCTGCCTTATTACACATTACTAAATCCAAATTAGTCCCATCCCTGGTTGAATTCACAATGCCTTGTTCTAGGAAGCTATCCCAAAAACGTTATAAATTATTCCTTATGGTTACCACTGACAATTTGATTTTCCTAATCTAAGTAAAGATTAAAGTCACCCATGACTTATTTTTCACATGCCCTTACTACCTTCTAATTTATAGTCTCTCCTATAGTACAAAGTTAAAAATCACAACACCAGGTTATAGTCCAACAGGTTTAATTGGAAGACACTAGCTTTCAGAGTACCGCTCCTTCATCAGTGACAAGAAAATGGTGGTGTTAGCCAGGCAAAAGGCAACCACTCATGAGCACACATGAGCTTCATTGTACTAGAAATTACAATATCCAAAAAAATAACTTACAAACAATAATTAAACATATTTATGCTTTATAAAAGCACAAAACATTTGATAACATTCCACCAATCACTTTTCAGGGCCAGGCTTGATGTTGGACCAAATTGATCTATTTAAAATCCACATACACCTGATTGAACATGCCTTTTATGGTGTATGTAAACTTGGGTATGAGAAAGTTGAAACCATGCTATTTGAATGATTGGGTTAAAGGGGATAAGGTTGTGGCAAAAGGAAGTGCTATATTGCAGTCTAGAATGGAGCTGACTGGCAAACCTCCCAATGCCAAGTTTTTTATGTAAGTCAGCATATGCAAGTCATCCTTTTCAGATGGGTCATGATAGTCAACACTGGCAGTTCATCATCCACCATCTGGCATTTCACAATATCTGCCTCATTGTATCTCAATTTTACTCTCAGTTAACAGTCGGTTCTTTTGCAATTATTGAGAATCAGACAGTCTCTCTCAACCAGGGCTGACATTACATTCATGGGTGGCAATGTTCACTTCAAAATGAGGTATCGCTCTCATTACCCTTCAAGAATCAGAATGAGCATTTCATCTGCTGGGAGATCTCCCCCATAATGTCAGAGCCGTTGTTGTCACAAGAGATCTCCTATTGAACAAACAAACGTGAAGTGCACTTCGACAGTTTGCATGTAAGTTATCTGGAGCCCACATTAAGTGTTAAAATGTCTTTTGTTCTGAAGATGAGGAAACAAGCTTGTAATGATTGTAACGAGGTCAGCTAGGTGGACCTCGTAGAATGAGTTCCCTGACTGGACCAGATTAACAGTCCCAATGAGGGAGCCCTGGCTGACAGTTATAAACAGGAGCATCAGACATCCTGTTCATTCAGAGCTGACTCTGAGGGAGCTGGATCAATGTCAAAGACTCTCTAAGTGTAAATAAAGAGTGACTTGGTGACAGGTACTGGCCTGTGTGCAGTTATTTCAAATCTAATCATTTCTTACATTTTAAATCTGATCTCTACTTTACCTCAGGATTTGTTTGAGGGAAATTTACATATTCACAATAGTAATCAGAAGCATAGTTTTAAAGTGACATTCCAAGTTAGACGTAGCTACGGTGAGCAGTAATAAAACATATGGCAACAATTTTTCCTGGCTTTATAATTCTCGTATCCGAGTTTTAGTCTGAGCAATGCCACTAGGAGATCTACAAGTTACAATAAAAATGCTAAAAGGTCAGCTCTTTTTCTTTTGTGAGAATGGCCAGTTCCAATTTTGGTTGTTCAGTCATAAAGGGTTCAGGGAAACAAATGGGCGGAAATCTTCCAGCTTCCGTAATGTGAATAGCATCTCCTTCAGGCCAAGGAAAGTAAGGAGATTACTTACAGAGTTCAAAGGAACATTCAGGGGAAAGGGTAACTAGAATTCTGTATGTAGTTAGCTGCTTATGTACCATCACAATGCTATGTGACTAAATTTTACAATATGACGATGTTTCAGGAAATTTAACAACTTGTTCTCTACAAGTTGGTGAAAATGATAAATTGCTTGATTTAGAGAGATTGCAGATAGATGCAGGAAACTCCCAGAACTAATGGTCAGAGGTTAGTGGAAGAAGGAAATATCTCCACGTAAAGTAAATTGTCAAACCTGTTGTGCTGCACAAGATAGATTCCTGTGGGAATTGGAAACACTCCTTCATGTAATTATTTTTAAAATTTTCTTTTAACTTTATTTAATGATGATAAATATTATTAAAATCAACTAAATCATGACACTCCATCTTAACTTTGTACAGTTTAAAATGCTCCACCTTCACTGTCAAAGAAAATTGATCCCTTTGAAATCCGTCATTCCTTGATGAAAAATTCAAGTTTGTTTTAACACTAATAGCCCTGTTACTGCAAGAAAGTTACATACAGAAGTAATTACCTTTGTTTATTCATTTCGTCCTGCAGTGCACAAAGACAGGAAGCTATCAGTTCATGAGCAAAAGGGACAGTTAAATTAGTCTCTGGGGGAAGAATTGCATTAGTGCCAGGCAGCCTCCAGCCTATCAAAGCCAGGTGCACATTGCAGTGAACAGGCAGCACAACCACTGGGAAGGCCATGGTTTCAATACTGAGCCAGGCCTCATGCAGTGTGGCAAGCAGACGAAGATCACGGCAACACTGACAGTTCTGCTCTTCAGAGCCAGTCTTCACAATGATTAATGAGGGCATTTGAAAGACAATTAGCAGGAGCAGAATCAGCTGCAACTTCCTTATCAATCAGACGCGTGCTATTCATAAGCACACAGCATCCCACTGCAGAAGAACTGTATCACATTCACACAGACAAGGCAGTCTTTTCATGTAATACAAAAGGAAAGATTGTTTGCCATATATTTATTCCTAATAACAAGCAGTGTAAGGCACACACATTTTAGTTTGGCATATGAGATTTTGCCACTGACATATGTGGTAGACAGGAATCCTGCTCCGATGTGTCATTTTCTATTGACCAAGCTGGACAAAAGCCCTGCAGTTGCTGTGCACAGTAGAGTTGACTCCATGCTTTAGCGTTGAGCAGGGCAGGGCTGTTGAGAGTGATATTAACACTTGCTGGCTTTGTACCTTGACACAGAGCCATTATAAATTTTACTGAACATTCAGCAGATTATAAACCCTTGCTTATAAAGCATGGAAGTTGGGGGTGGTGGTGGTGAAAGGGAGAGGGGGAGGTAGGTGTTATGGGGAGAAAAGGTAGGGGGAGTGAGTATAAAATTGGCGATGCAATAGTTTTGTTTATGGAGAGGGTGAAACAGGATAACAAACTATATTGGAACACTATCCTAACCCTTCAGAGACAATCCTACAGAGTCATTCATGATCTGCTCTCTAATGTCTTGAGGGTCCGAAGTGAAATGAATTCTAGGCAATTTGCGTCCAACATTTAGTGAAAGGAAGCACACAGGAGAACCTCATTTCAGCATTAATTTGACAGTCTCCTTCAGAGAGGTCAGAAGGATGGAGATTGCAGGAAATATTCCATTGATACTGTGCGTAAAGGAGAACCTCCTCAAAATTCACTTGACCTACTTCATTGTAGAAAGGGTTAATATTCAATATTAGCACAGCACACAACATGGAAAAAAGTTTCCAATCTCCTCTGAAGGGTGCTTGGTTCCACACCAACAACCAAAAAATGAGTATGTGAGAGAACAGTTAGCATGGGTAATTCATTCAGGTTGTGATGCTTCAGCTGATAAAGTAATTCACTTGCAGCAATCGCCACATCATTTTGTGCAGCAGCAACAACGGCAAACAAATGGACATGGATTAAGCAAAGAGAAAAAAGCTTCTTCCTTTAGTATCTTCATACCACAGTTCTCAATTCAAGAAATCTTCCATAGAACATAATCTTGGACACAATGATACAAAGGGAATATCGAAATTTATGAGATTTACGTGGAATAAAATTATTTATTTGCGGCAAGATGATTTTTCAGAGCAGCACCTCGTGCCATTAAATACTTTTACTTTGTTTACAAATATTCAGATGTTTAATTACATCAGCAACTGAGACTCAATTTATGCTCTCCAGAGTCTAATAGTTATGCATCCAGACAAGCACCGAGAGTCCAGAGCTAACCTGCACGGCTCCTGATATTTGCCCCAGATGTGGCAGACAAGGGTGGGGGCGGGGAGAAATTAAAGCCCCGTATTGCATGAAGAGTCATTTTAAAGCTTTCACAATGAAGGCAAACAGTACATATAAACACTACTGTCAGCCATGTTACATCAAAAACAACAGTACTTCGCAAAGCAGGCAATTTGCATTCTCTAGAACAGTTAATGCAATATTAGCCACAAACTACCATTTATAGGCTACTGTAAAGTGATGGGGAGCAAGTCTTTATTCAGTCAGGACTTTTCAATATGTTGGGGTTGTAGCACTTGAGCTCAAAAGGGGCAGCATCGCTCACATGGAAATATTAGCCACATTCGTGGAGAGCAATGTTAACACAATTAGTGCAAGGATCTAGCATCTATCAATATCAGAAATGGGGAGGAAGCAGTCATGGGTTAGACAAGATGGACCTCTTCATGTGTAGCTGGTGATAGGGTAGATTTCCACCCAGCACAGTGTCCATGGGCTACTTTCACCACGTCAAGACATTAACTGAAAAGAACACACTTCCTTCTACATATTTCTTTTCAGATCTAGATGTTTATGCCATAGGTTGTAAGCACTTAACCCAGCACCAATCTCAACATTGATAAGACTAAAAAGGTAAAGAATGAGATGGGAACAGGAACAACAGCAGATTCTGAGGCATGAGAGTCAGGGGGCTGCAGCCAATGAAACGGTAAGGAGCACATGGAGAGGAACAGATTCCCCAGTCCTGTTGACCTGTCTACTGAGACAGCATTACAGCCACCTTCAAATGAAGAAACAGTGCAGGAGAGATCTCCCTGCGACTAGGGAAACTGTCACCTGTATGTGCCACCCCCTGAAACAGATCTGCAGTTGCTCGGTTTGTGAGACAGGGTGACATTTGTGGTACTGAAGACCATGACAGCACCAAATCTTCCTGTAACCAGTTCCTTTCAAACCTCAGCTGGGGGCATGTGTGGCATCTCCAAATCAGCAGCACACAGTGCACTTTACAGAAAAGCAGTAATGTTTGTTCAGTCCACATGAACCAAAGAGTCAAGCCACCAGAGATGTCAGATTTGCAACCATCACTGGGTCCTTGTCTTTCATGTATCATTCATGACGGCACAGTCCCTCTAAATCTGATAGTGAAATGTACCTTGCAAGCTTAGCATTGTGTCGCACAAGAACTGCCTCCATGCAAGTGCACCTATCTGAAATTTGATTCTCTGTCCCACTTTCCAGCAGCTCGCACTCCTAGATGACACAATTGAATGAGATCCTCTGTACTTTACTGACTATTGCACCTAACATTTATGTCAGTTTTTAGGCTTTTCAGCATCCCTCATTTTATTCCCAAAAGAAACGGAAAAGCAATCTATGAGAAAATTTTGCATTTACTTACAATACACAGGGTCATAAAATGTCAATCTGTATATCCAAAGTGATTTCAATATTTTTGTATCTTTCTCTTCCTGTCACTAAATCTAGACACTACCTTAGAAACTATAGGTGAGCTCTTGAAAGTCTGCTGAATGCTCTGCAACCTAGCAGAGGAGGAGATTGGAGGATTTCCATTGGTTTGGGGTCTAGAGGGATTCTGCATGGTATTTGTCAGAGATTTTGCCACTGAAATCACTTTTGGTGATGGCGTCCTTGATGCATTCAAGCCATTGGTGAAAAGGTGTTTGATGCATAGGCTTCCCTCATTCTGATAAAAGATCAGTGATCTCATGGTGGACACACTAATGAATGCTGGAGATCACTGTCCACTTGAAGTGTGAACCATAATTATGTATCAGATATAGCATCACTGTGTTGCTCTTAGTCTAACATGAGTAGCTGTAATGTAGTGAGAGATACTGATCAGACATGAGGCATGTGATGAGATATCAGTCATCTAAGGTTGCATATGACAATCCTGTCCTGTGGCAAGCTTGCCACAGGAGCATAAATCATTTAGTACACAGTGGGACTTACTTTAGTAGACTGTGGGAGATCGTTCATTGTCTTTCGGAATTCCATCCAGCCTTGACCAATGATGTATGTACCCTGACGGCTTCAGCAACCTTTACCCCCACCACCTTCATCTTGGCCTGTGGTGCATATCCTGCAGGGCAAATCCACAGACGGGTTATTTATTTCTGGACTGATTGCTGTCTCTTTTTCATTGTTTCCAGAGTTCCATAAGGCCCAGGATACAAGGTCCACCAATGGTTTCCAAGCAGTGTCTTTTAAATAAGGGCTTGTGTCTTTGAGCACCAGTAAGTCCCAACAGGATAGAATGAACTTTGTGTTCACCTTCCAATATGTGTGACATTTTTTCAACACGTACATTTCTAATGAGCTGTAAAGAACAAAATTCTGTGAGAAACCCCCTTCTTCTGACCTCAAATTGGAAGATCCTCCAGATTTCAGGCCTGCTATTACAATTAAATTGAGAAGAGAATATTTTGCTCAGTCACTAACCCCAGGCTGTGTTAACTCAAGAAAATGGATGGAGCTAATGAAACTCTAATTAACTCTTTCTGAATCATCACCTGATACAACAGATTTAATTGGGCAACAAAGTTTAACCCTAAACCTATAACCAAACCTTGTGGTGCACTGCTGGGACCAGGAGGCTTGGGTTAGAGTCCCACCTATCCCAGAGAGATGTAGTAATATCTCTGATTAAATTCATTTGAGAAAGAGATTCAATTAAAAAAAACTAAAAATTATGATCTGCATTGGTGGGGTCTCTCTTCTGGTGCAGTGGTAATGCCTCTACCCCTGGAGGAGGCCCAGATTCAAGGTCCACCTACTACAGAGGTGTGTAATAACATCTTTGAACAGGTTGATTAAAAAAAAAGGCTAATTTTTACAAAAATCTGGGTTAGTGCAACTAGAATATGTTGTGTAGATGGTAGGGTCAGGTCTCAGAAATGCATCATGAATCAGGTTCCCAACCTAAGTTGGAAAATCCCAGTCTGCATGTAAGTCAGCATTTTCAATACTTCATTAGGTATGTAATCCATTAACTACATTCTCCAGCCCTTGAAAATATCCTCCTCTGCCATCATAGCAAGAGCAGAGACCAAGGTGCACAAATGTTCCAGGTGAAAAATGTGATGCTGGAAAAACACAGCAGGCCAGACAGCATCCGAGGAGCAGGAGAATCGACGTTTCGGGCATAAGCCTTTCTTCGGGCTAATGCACGAAACTTCAATTCTCCTGCTCCTCGGATGCTGCCTGGCCTACTGTGTTTTTCCAGCATCACATTTTTCAACTCTGGTCTCCGGCATCTGCAGTCCTCACTTTCTCCTAAATGTTCCAGGTGGGACAGCCCGAACGTATGGGAGTGACAGCTCATAAAACAGTCCTGCTATACATAGGACTAACCACATTATTGGAGAAAGTGAGGACTGCAGATGCTGGAGATCAGAGCTGAAAATGTGTTGCTGGAAAAGCGCAGCAGGTCAGGCAGCATCCAAGGAGCAGGAGAGTCGACGTTTCGTGCATGAGCCCTTCTTCAGGAATGAGGAAAGTGTGTCCAGCAGACTGAGATAAAAGGTAGGGAGGAGGGACTTGGGGGAGGGGTGTTGGAAATGCGATAGGTGGAAGAAGGTCAAGGTTAGGGTGATAGGCCAGAATGGGGGTGGGGACGGAGAGGTCAGGAAGAAGATTGCAGGTTAGGAAGGCGGTGCTGAGTTCAAGGGATTTGTCTGAGACAGGGTGGGGGGAGGAGAAATGAGGAAACTGGAGAAATCCGAGGGATGAACTCGGATTTCTACAGTTTCCTCATTTCCCCCCCCACCTTGTCTCAGTCAAATCCCTCGAACTCAGCACCGCCTTCCTAACCTGCAATCTTCTTCCTGACCTCTCCGCCCCCACCCCCACTCCGGCCTATCACCCTCACCTTGACCTCCTTCCACCTATCACATTTCCAACACCCCTCCCCCAAGTCCCTCCTCCCTACCTTTTATCTCAGTCTGCTGGACACATTTTCCTCATTCCTGAAGAAGGGCTCATGTCCGAAACGTCGACTCTCCTGATCCTTGGATGCTGCCTGACCTGCTGCACTTTTCCAGCAACACATTTTCAGCTAACTACATTATTGACTAGCATAAGTAGGATTATGACAGAGAAAGAAGTACTGATGGTGTGACCTATTAAATAGTTAATTAGCTTTTAAATCCTTCCTCAGCTTTGCAATATTCTCCAAAAAGAAGGCTACGAAAACACCAAATTCTGACACCATTAATATAAACCTGCAGCTGAAGACAGAGAGATGAAAATCAGCAGAGCCAAGTAGATTGCACATTACATTTCTAACTAAACTGAAAACATAATGTTCTAGAGGTTCCGTGTAACCTACATGAACAAAAAGATGCTCTAACCTTAAAACAAATTGTCATTTTTAGATGCTACCAAAGCCTAAATTGGTCAGTTTGAGTGCAAAGTTAGTAAAAGTGGAGTGTTTTATATTATTTTTCAACTCATTTCCATAATACTCACAGTTCTGAATGGAGTTTTGAACCTTTGCATGAAGCTAACCTATGGAGTTAAGCAATCCTAATAATTATGACTAAAACTTAGACAAAGCTTATTAATTAACTGTTGTTACTAATCATTAATTGGTGCACTCATTCTCATTACCAACCAATTAGCATTCTCCTCTCATGCAGTTTAAACTGAAATTATACATTGAAAAGTTATTTCAGTTACAGAATAATTTCAGTTACATTACACTGCAAGTTTTTGCTATAAATCCTGTGTTACGATCGAGCCCTCCACAATCACCTGATGAAGGAGCGTCGCTCCGAAAGCTAGTGTGCTTCCAATGAAACCTGTTGGACTATAACCTGGTGTTGTGCGATTTTTAACTTTGTACACCCCAGTCCAACACCGGCATCTCCAAATCATGATATATTTTTAAGAAATACTCAAATTATGGTATAAATGAAATGTGAAACTCTGCTGAGAGGATAAGTTTCTTATCACCTTTACGAAAATTCAACTATTTCATAACTTTTGCCTGGATGCAAAAAGGAGTTAGAAAGAAAGTTACACCAAGTAAAAATTTTATGAAAGGAAATACTGAGAAAGACGATGTGGAGTACAGATACAAGTAACAAATGCTGAAATTTTAAACAGACACAGAAATTGCTAAAAAAAATTATCTCACGGATTTGGGGCTTTCACTTCAGGACTGGAGCTGAGTGGGAGCAAACAGAGAGCCGCCTGGGAAGTTAAGAGATTATAAAAACTTAACTCGCGAGGTTAGGCCTTCACTTAGGGACTGGAGCTGGACATGAGCAAATGGAGAGCAGTTTGAGAAGGCAAGAGATTCTGATTCTGAGGCAGAAACTGAAAAATGATATCACTGGATTTGATTGGCTAACAAAAGGTGTGCTAAATTTGAATCAGTATTAAATTGAATCTTGTTAATTTGTTAGTTACTACTTATTTATTGGTTACAACTTGCATAAGCAGACATACAAAAACAGTTAAAATTTTTTTAAAAAGACAAATTCAAAACTAATTTAATAAAATAAGGATGGCGGGTCAGGTGATGTGTTGTTTCTGCATGATGTAGGAGCTGGTGGACCATGTCTGTAGTAAATGTTGGTTGCTGGAAGAACTCCGACTCAGAGTCAATGAGCTGGAGCCTGAGCTTCAAACATTGCAGCACATCAGGGAGGAAGGACAGTTACCTGATAACTCTGTTTCAGGAGACAATCACAACCTTTAAACTAACTAACTTGAATTTGGTCAGTGGTCAGGGACAGAAGGGTGTGGCTGTGAGTGAGGCAGGTAGAGGGATGCAGGAGGGAGAGATGCAGGAGCCTCAGCCCTTGTCCTTGTCCAACAGGTTCAAGGGTCTTGCTCCTTGTGTGGATGGGAATGGGGATTGCAGGGAGGATGAGCTGGCTGAACACAGCACCAGAGTGCAGGGAGCCATTCAGTGGAGGGAGAGAAGAGAATTGTTGTAATTGGGGACAGTATAGTTAGAGGCATAGATACTGTTCTTTGTGATCAGGATCGAGAATCCCAAAGGTTGTGTTGCCTGCCTGGTGCTCAGGTTCAGGATCCCTCATCTGGGCTGCAGAGGAACTTGGAGTGGGAGGGTAAAGATCCAGTGGTCATGGTCCACGTAGTTACCAACGACATCAATAAAACTAGGGCAGAGGTTCTGCTAAGGGGGTATGAGCAGCTCGGAGCTAAATTCAAAAGCAGAGCCAAAAAGGTAATTATCTCTGGATTACTACCTCAGCCACGAGCTAACAGACACAGGGTCAAGAGAAATAAACAGTTAAGTGCGTGGCTCAAAGATTGGTGTGTGAAAATGGGTTGAATTCATGGGAAATTAGCACCATTAATGGGGAAGAAGGGATCTGTTCCGATGGGATGGTCTTCACCTGAATCATGCTGTGACCAGAGTCCTACAACTAGGGTTGTAGTTAGGGCTTTAAACAAAATAGGGCGGGGATGGCTCAGTTATCGGGGAAATTAGAAAACTCAAATTAAAGGAGGAGGTAAGAGTGCAGAATTTGAGAGAGGTTACTAAAATCTCCAGCACAGACAGAGAGTGGACAGTGTGCATGGAAAGGGTTAACAATCAAACATCAGACGCACTGCACAAACAAATGACAATGAGAAGAGGGTTAGTGAATACAGGACTGAAGGTGTTATATCTGAATGCAGACAGCATAAGGTATAAGGTAAATAAGCGTGTGGCACAGATAGAAATTGGCAGCTATGACGTAATAGGCATCACAGAGACGTGGCTGCAAGGGTTCAGGTTTGGGTGCTAAATATTCAAGGATATACATCCCATCAAAAAGATAAGCAGGTGGGCAGAGGGGGTGGGGTTGCCTTATTAGTAAGAAATGAAATTAAATCAACAGTAAGAAATGAAGTAGGGTCAGGTGCTGTTGAATCTATGTGGGTAGGATTGAGGAACCGCAAAGACAAAAATCCATAGTTAGAGTTATGTACAGGGCCTTCAAATAGTAGTCAGGAGCTGGGGCACTAGATACACCAGGAGATAGAAAAGATCAAAGTTTGTGAGAAGATTTGTAGCTTGGGTGCTTGTTGTTGTGGTTCTGTTCGCCGAGCTGGGAGTTTTTGTTGCAAACGTTTCGTCCCCTTTCTAGTGACATCCTCAGTGCTTGGGAGCCTCCTATATACCGGCCACTGCAGCGGACAGCAACTGACAACCGCGGCAGATTTAAACCAGTATAAATGCCGGAGGAATCAGCACAGAAGCGCTTCACAGGAGGCTCCCAAACACTGAGGATGTCACCTAGAAAGGGGATGAAACATTTGCAACAAAAACTCCCAGCTCGGCGAACAGAACCACAACAGATAGAAAAGATGTGTAGCAAAGGCAAAGTTACAGTGATCTTGGGGGAATTTCAATATGCAGGTGGACTGGGAAAATTGGATTGGTAGTGATTTGCAAGGAAAGAAATTTGTGGAATGTCTACGAGATGGCTTTTTGGAGATGCTTGTGATGGGGCCCACTAGGGAACAGGCAATACTGCACTTAGTGTTGTGCAATGAGGCAGATTTGATAAGGGAGCTCAAGGTGAAGGAACCTTTAGGCAGAAATGATCATAATATGATGTAATTTACTCTGCAATCTGAGAGAGAGAACATAGAATCAGAGGTAATGGCATTACAGCTGAATAAAGGCAACTACAGAGGCATTAGAGAGAGGAGCTGGGGAGAATTGATTGGGAGAGGAGCTTAGCAGGAAAGACAGTGGAACAGCAATAGCAGGAGTTTCTGGGAGTAATTCAGGAGACACAGCAGAGGTTCCTCAAGGAAAAAGAAGCTTGGTACAGGGAGGGTGAGGAAGCCATGGCTGACGAGGGAAGTCAGGAATAGCACAAAAAATAAGGAAAAGCATATAATGTGGAAAAGGGCAGTGGGAAAGCAGAGGATTGAGAAGCTTATAAAGACCAACGGAGGGCAACAAAAAAAGAAATAAGGAGTGAGAAGATTAAATATGAGGGTAAGCTGGCCAGTAATATAAAGGAATATAAAGAAAGACTGTAAGAGTCTCTTTAGATATATAAAGGACAAAAGAGAGGCAAAGTGGACATTGGGCCATTGCAAAATGACGCAAGTGAGATAGTAATGGGTACCAAGGAAATGGCTGAGGAACTTAACAATTATTTTGTGTCAGTCTTCATGATGGAAGACTCGAGTAATATCCCAAAAATTCAAGAGAGTGAGGGGGCAAAGCTGAGTGTCGTGGCCATCACCAATTGGAAAGTACTAGAAAAACTGAATGACCTGAAGGTGGATAAATAACCTGGACCAGATGGACTACCCCCCCCCCCCCCCCCCAGAGTTCTAAGAGAGATAGCTGAAGGGATAGCGGAGGTGTTAGTGATGATCATTCAGGAATCACTAGAATCAGGAAAGGTCCCAGAGGACTGGAAAGTCACTAACATGACACCTCTCTTTAAAAAAGGAGTAAGACAAATGATGGAAAATTACAGATTGATTAGCCTAACCTTGGTCACGAGGAAGATCCATTGTTCAGGATGAGATTTCTGAATACTTGGAAGTGTGTGGTAAAATAAGGCGAAGTCAACATGGTTTAATCAAGGATAGGTCATGCCTGACAAATCTACTAGAATTCTTTGAGTAAGTAACAAGCAGGTTAGACAAAGACAGCCAATGGATATTGTCTACCTGGACTTTAAGAAGGCCTTTCACAAGTTGCCGCACAGGAGGCTACTGAGTGAGATAAGGGCCCATGGTATTAGAGGTAAGGTACTAGCATGGATACAAGCTTGGCTGTCTCACAAAAAGCAGAGAGTGGGGATGAAAGAGTCCTTCTCACGATGGCAGCTGGTGACAAGTGGTGTTCCACAGGCTCAGTGTTTGGACCACACTTTACACATCAATGATACAGATAAAGGAATTGAGGGCATTCTGGCTCGGTTTGCAGATGATATAAAGATAGGTAGATAGACAGATAGCATTGAGGAGGCTGGTAGGCTGCAAAATGGACAGGTTAGGAAAGTAAGCAAAGAATTGGCAGATGGAGTACAATGTCGGAAAGTGTGAGGTCATGCACTTTAGTAGGAAGAATAGAGGCATGGACTATTTTCTAAATTGGGAGAAAATTCAGAAGTCTGAAGTGCAAAGAGACTTGGGAATTCTAGTCCAGGATTCTC
The DNA here is from genome assembly GCF_020745735.1 of Hemiscyllium ocellatum. Taxonomy (NCBI): domain Eukaryota; kingdom Metazoa; phylum Chordata; class Chondrichthyes; order Orectolobiformes; family Hemiscylliidae; genus Hemiscyllium; species Hemiscyllium ocellatum. The sequence goes on along the minus strand of NC_083418.1, from coordinate 44,477,917 downwards.
TTCAGGTAAACTTGCAGTTGAGACAATAATTAGGAAGGCAAATGCAATAATGGTAATTTATTTTGAGAGGACTTGAATATAAATATAGGGATTTACTTCTAAGGCTTTCTAAGGCTCTGGTCAGACCACATTTGGAGGATTATGCACAGTTTGGGCCCCATATCTCAGAAAGGATGAGCTGGCCATGGAATGTGTTCAGAAGAGGTTCACAAGAATGGTTTCAGGAATGAAACGCTGAACATGTGAGGAACGTTTGAGGACTCTGGGTTTAAATTCGATGGAGTTTAGAAGAATGAGGTAGAATCTATTTGAAATTTACAAAATACTAAATGGCCTGGATGGAAAAGATTTGGGAAGATGTTTTCATTGGTTGGAGAGACTAGGACCCGAGTGTACAACCTTAGAATAAAGGGAAGACCTTTTAGAATGGAGGTAAGGTCATTGAGTATATTTAAGACTGAGATAGATAGGTTCTTGATTAACAAGGGGATCAAGGGTTACAGGGAAAAAGCAGGAGAATGGGGTTGAGAAACTTATCAACTATGATTGAATAGCAGAGCAGAGCCAATGGGCTGAATGGAGTAGTTTTTGCTCCTACATTTTATGGTCTTAAAATCTCAGCAGGTCTGCGAATAGAAATCAGAGTTAATGTTTCAGGTCCGTGACCCTTCCTCAGAACCTGTTCAGATGCTGTCAGATCTGCTGAGATTTTGTCGCAATTTCTGTTTTTGAAACATAATATTAGGGCCTAATTCTGTTTCAAGGCTGACAAAGCAGATGCAAAGCAATTGCCCTCTTTGCACACTGGGTAGCTGAACTCCAAACAGTCTGAGACATAACATAAGGAATGAAGTGACTTTGCAGCCCCTGAGATTCCTAATTTTAGTTTAGCTTCTAAAGATTAAACTGGTTCCTGCTGACCACGTCCAATAAAAGGTAGTTCCTCTCGCTCATCATCAGGCAAACATGTCACAAATACATGTTTGGTGAATGAAAGCCAGTGTCACTAAGCTGCCAACTCCCTAAACAGCCTTCTCTATCTTGTAGCACTTTCCATTCTTGCAAACAAAATCCCTAAAGTTATACTTTCACTCCCTGCTCGTATAGACCACCACAGTTGGCACCTGGAAGTCTTGTAGCTCCACGATCTATCCTGGTTTTGAAGAATTCTTTTTTATGCCCTCTCTTGTTTTCATCCATTTTGCCTCTCATTTGGTTCTGTCGTTCTTTTATGATCTGATTTCTGTTGACTAATCGGGTAATGAAAGGAGTACTTTTCTTTAAAGGCGTTTAAAATCACCATTTTTGCAAAATGTAAAATAAATCATCTATACAGAATAACTCGATAAATTTATATTAATTGACTTCAACAGAAAATATCTAAAAGGAAAACTGTCAATAGAGAGAAGTTAATGTCCAAAGTCCATTGCTTTTTAAGTGCTTTATTTTCCACAAAATACAATCCCCAGAAAATTGTTTTCATGTGCATTCTTGGACTTTTAATGAGGCCATGATACAATGTTTGCGCAAACACATTAGCAGGAAAAAAAAAGCTGGTCAGAAAATTATGCACTCAAGGAACTGGTTCCAAACACTTCTCACCCCAAATTGTTTGATCTGCATGGTGATCTGAAAACCTACCTTGAAATTTTTAGCACACACTGTACTACTTCATATGTTCATGTACTCCAACACAAATGTAAAATGCACCCTGTCATTAATAGACAGTCAAAAGATATTCAGTGAGTATCCCTAGCAACCCTTTGTAATGTAAAATGTTGTACCAAACTTAAGTTAACCTGGGTATTTGCTGCATCTAGTAATAATTAGCATATGTTTTTGCTTAGTAAACATACAATGTGAACCTTGCTTCAGTAAAGAAACAATACAATGATTTTTTTGAGTTTTCTTCCAATATTGAGCTGATGTAGCAATGATATAACTTTAATCCATTCGGTACCATGGGATATTTTCTACTTTTAAAGTAATATATAAATACAAGCTTTTTTTCACCTTTACTAATTTGTATTCATTTTATTTATATCTGAAAAAATGAACTATTTGAAGCTCAACCAATGACAAGATGTTATGCTATAGTGGCTGTTAGGGACACTAAAGTCACCATAGTCATACCAGACCACAGGACTGCTCTCTCATCAGAGAGACACAACTGGTGATGCTTTAACCTGCAGGTTACCATGCCCCAGATAAAAAGTGAGTTTGAGAAGCAGAATTTTCAATGAATTGAAATCCAAGCTGTTGGCATCACTTTGTATCAAGCCAACTGAGCTACACCAACCCACATGTTACAGAGAGTAGTACTGCTAAGGATGGAGAGCCTCCGTTGCTTCATTCTTGTCGTTGTAGCTACAATGACAGTCACTAAGACAGGTGATGATTTAATATGTCAAAATATTGACAAGTTGGCAAGTTCTATTGAGAATGAAGTATCACGTTTGTCACTTAAGAAGCTTTCCTCCTTCATTTCCCTCCACTGTATCTGCGGTATAGGGGTATTCCTGGCTGGCAGCGTTTGACATGATGCACACTTGTGCTTTAAATATGACTCTGACAGCAGGAAACCAGGATGATCCCAGCACTGGTAAGCACTTGCACTGCTGATGAGTGCAACATATCATGAGATTAGTGCTGTAGAGGTATGGAACATACATAATAAGATGAGCAGTAGAAAATTGCATGAGATCACTCTCAATAACTCATGGAGAAAAACTGTTCTTGAAATGCCCCAAAGCTTTTACTTAGCCAACTTTTGGGGGAAAAACGCAATCCAAAATTGTATCCTTCAGCCAACGTCACTAATACAGAGTGCTTAATCATTGCTGCATTGACGTTTCTGTGAGCTTATTGTGCATGAATTAGTTACCACATTGTGTATATTACAAATTCATTTCACCAGGTGTGAAGCTTGGAAAGTCTGAGGTAATGAAACTTGCTCGACAAGTACAGGTCTTTCTGCCCTCTCCATAAAAACTCCCTGTGGTGTGACGCAAACGAGAAGTAAAAACCCTTATTCTACATAAATCCCTAAGTATTCTGATAGCTGTAACTGTACTTAACTGAAGTGCATTGGTATGTATTCACAGCAGTGGATATTGCATAGAAACAGATTTTAAAGTATGTTTTTCAGTGATTGTGCATCTGAAAGGTGAAGCATTTGTTTTAATGTTGGCTGAGATTTTTCTCCAGAATAGTTCAACATTAGGAGTTTTACTTTCTCTAAGTTTCTCTATGCTACTCACCCAGGAAAATTGCCTTGACCACCAATTCATCACAAAGGTTGTCCAGTGGATTTTTCACCCAACAATAAATTTAATGAAACTCACACATATTTATAAAGTAAGTATAATAGAATGATAGAAGTAGGACAAAACAAAATGTTACAGCATATCTATAAGAACAAGTTGCACACTAAGGATATTGTCAGTGCTCATAATTTTGAAAACAGTATGTATCATTAAAAGCATTCGAAAACTACTGAATTTACAGTAATACGTAATAAAGAGCTATGGGCGAAAACAGGAAAGTGAACATAGAACAGTACAGTACAGGCCCTTCGACCCTCGATGTTGTGCAGCCTTTTATCCTACTCTAAGATCAAACTAACCTACATACCCTTCATTTTGCTATCATCCATGTGCCTATCCAAGAGTTGCTTAAATGTCCATAATGTATCTGGCTCTACCACCACCGCTGACAGAGCATTCCACGCACCCACCACTCTCTGTGTAAAGAACCTACCTCTGACAACTCCCCTAAAGCTTCCTCGAATCACCTTAAAATTATGCCCCTGTGTGATTGCCATTTCTGCCCTGTGAAAATGTCTGACTATTTACTCCATCTATGCCTCTCATCATCTTGTACACTTCTATCAAATTACCTCTCATTCTTCTTCGATCCAATGAGAAAAGCCCTGGCTCCCTCAACCTTTCTTCATAAGACATGCTCTTCAGTCCAGACAGCATCCTCGTAAACCTCCTCTGCACCCTCTCTAAAGCTTTCAAATCCTTTCTATAATGAGGTGACCAGAACTGAACACAATATTCCAAGTGTGGTCTAACCAGGGCTCTATAGAGATATAGTTGAAAATGTGTTGCTGGTTAAAGCACAGCAGGTCAGGCAGCATCCAAGGAATAGGAAATTCGACGTTTCGGGCATAAGCCCTTCATCAGGAATGAGGAGAGGGTGCCAGGCAGGCTAAGATAAAAGGTAGGGAGGAGGGACTTGGGGGAGGGACGATGGAGATGTGATAGGTGGAAGGAGGTCAAGGTGAGGGTGATAGGCCGGAGTAGGGTGGGGGTGGAGACGTTAGGAAGAAGATTGCAGGTTAGGAGGGCGGTGCTGAGTTGAGGGAACCGACTGAGACAAGGTGGGGGGAGGGGAAATGAGGAAACTGGAGAAATCTGAGTTCATCCCTGGTGGTTGGAGGGTTCCCAGGCGGAAGATGAGGCGCTCTTCCTCCAACCGTCGTGTTGTTATGTTTTGCCGGTGGAGGAGTCCAAGGACCTGCATGTCCTCGGTGGAGTGGGAGGGAGAGTTAAAGTGTTATAGAGATATAGCATAACCTCAAGGCTCTTAAATTCAATGGCCTGCTAATGAAAACCAACACAATGAAAATAAATGAAGTGTAGGATAATCAAATCAACCATGGTTCCATTGAATGGTGGAGCAGATCTATGTTTTATAGTTTTATAAACCCGTGAAACTTTCTATTTATTTCAGTACCATATTAATATAGTGCATCATGTCCAAGTTTGTTGCAACAATTTTCATCCAATCATGCACTCAGTTTGAGCAATTTTAACTCAAGGGCCATCACTTTCATTTGCATTGTGATTTTGAACGCATTTCCTTTTTCTCCCACAAGGTAAATATTTCCATTACATAAGGGCCATGCAATCAATCTGGTTCAACACATATAAATTATCAATCCATTTACAAGAGCTGAAATGTTCAATATGGAACAATAAGTGCAATGCTGCAGAAAGTACAGCTTTACAATGACAAATAAAAAGTGAACCTGAGAATTCAAATCTATTCATACTTTTCCCCAACCCCTGTTGATAATGTGTATTCTGGTGCAATTCACTTTTTCTTTCTGAACTGATAGCCATGGTCCAAAATAAATGTGTTTTTGTTAACGAAACCATTTCCTACTTCATGCTCAACTTCCCATCAATAAGACAGTCAGCGATCAAATCACTGCAAGTTATTGTGAGGAGATCTGGCTAGCAAACAGCTGAATTTAGCTTTATTTTCATTACCAAGAAGACCAATGCCAATAATGTTAGAAAAATTAGACATTGATGTGTCCCCTCACCTCTATTCTTTAATAATTGCAAGCTGACTTTAATTACATAGATTCAGCTTTGATTTGATCACTACATTTTGATGACACTGGAGCAAACTGCTCTGAATATGATTGGAATAAGCTGGGCAGCATGCTGGTTAGCACTACTGCCTCACAGTGACCAGAGTTCAATTCTACCCTTGGGCATCTGTCTACATGGAGCTTGCACAATCCAAATCATGTGCAGTTAGGTGGATTAGCCATGGGAAATGCAGGGTTACGGCAGTAGGGGAGTGAGTCTGGGTGGGATGATCTTCTGAGGGTCAGTATGGAGCTGATGGGACAAATAGCCTGCTTCCACATAGCAGGGATCCTATGAAATTTTGGAATCCTAAACAAGGCTTGAACGTACCTGCCATTTAGTGTTTATTTTAATGTTCTGGATGCTTGCATCTATCATTGAATGATGAAATGATGCAAACTGCAATACGAACACATTGTTTGGGCAGAGTTATTACAGTTCAAAGTTGTATTGATCAGCAGACTAGGTGAAGATTTGGCAACTTCTGGTTTAACATAATTCTGGAAGTTTCATCACTTGCCTTCAACTACCTGCCATAATAGCAAGTTTTGAGAAGATTTGAGAAGGCCATACCACCAGCGCTTCACCGGAGGCTCACTGATGATGTTACCTGGTATCGTGACGAAATGTCTGAAAACAAACCTTCCAGCTCAGCGAGCAAATGTACATCCAGAACCTGCCATAACATTTTTCATGGTGAAATAACAAATCTATGCATTTTTCTTGCACTTATTGGAAAGTGAAAACATTTATGAGATAAATCTTTGTCAGCTGCTTTCTCATCTCCAACAATTTCTGATCTAATAGACAAGTGCCCAAAGGGAACAGATTTTTAAAAAAAGTCACCATTATTTTGATAATAAAAACATAAATTGCTGGAAAAGCTCAGCAGGTCTGGTAGCATCTATAGAGAGAAATCGGAGTTATTGTTTTGAGTCCAGTGACCCTTCTTCAGTACACCCTTTTTTTCCTCTGGTTCTAAAGAAGTGATGCTGGACCCACAAAGTTAATTCTGACTTCTCTCCACACTTGCTGCCAGACCTCCTGAGATTTTCCAGCAATTTATGTTTCTAATTTCCCACATCCACAGTTATTTCAGTTTTTCATCTTTACTTTTATTCTGGATTGCTTATTGCCTTGTACTGGATTTAATCTTTCATTCTGGAGACTACAGCCAATCTCAATTGTTTTGACAACTTTACCCTCATGTCAAAGTCAATCCTCAATGATAATAATCCACAAGAATATGTCTGAAGTAGCCTAATTGCATAAAGCAGAAAATGGCCATCAACTTGAAACTCTGGAGAGAGATTTCCGAAGAGGGAGAGTATTTTGTATGATGTCTTGGTTAGTAGGTCAAGAGACACGCACATAAGATTATCACTGTATCATAGCAGGTCACCTAATGCTATAACAGTCTCATGCTCTATTTTACTCCAATGATCATTTGAAGTGTGACATACAACTGAAAGTATGCTAGTTCTCTACTGTTATTTAGTAGCTTAATATCAGCCAAGATACTCATGTGCCTGTGAATGTAATGTTTGAATATAATAGTTAACTGTAGTAAATGGCTGCTGGATTCTTCAATACTATAATGTACAAGGGGGCAAAATGTACTCTGGGTGGGGGATTTCAATGTTCACCACCAATGTTCACCACCACCACCTAAAGGACATAACTGCTAGATTGGGTCTGTGGCAGGTGGTGTGAGAACCAACAAGAGAGAAAAATATACTTGACCTCATCCTTAATAACCTGCCAGCTGAAAATGCATTGTATCTCATAGTATTGGTAAGATTCACCATTGCACAGGCATTTTGGAGACAAAATTCTCCATTGTTCTGTGTGACGCTGTCGCTGGGCTTAATGGGCCAGACATCCAACAGGGAGAAAGTGTGGACTGCAGATGCTGGAGATCAAAGCTGAAAATGTGTTGCTGGAAAAGCGCAGCAGGTCAGACAGCATCCAAGGAGCAGGAGAATCGACGTTTCGGGCATGAGCCCTTCTTCAGGAATGAGGAAAGTGTGTCCAGCAGGCTAAGATAAAAAGCAGGTAGGAGGGACTTGGGGGAGGGGCGTTGGAAATGCGATAGGTGGAAGGAGGTCAAGGTGAGGGTGATAGGCCGGAGTGGGGGTGGGGGCGGAGAGGTCAGGAAGAAGATTGCAGGTTAGGAGGGCGGTGCTGAGTTCGTGGGATTTGACTGAGACAAGGTGAGGTGGGGGGGGGGGGGGGAAATGAGGAAACTGGAGAAATCTGAGTTCACCCCTTGTGGTTGGAGGGTTCCTTGGCGGAAGATGAGGCACTCTTCCTCCAGCTGTCGTGTTGCTATGGAGGAATTCAAGGACCTGCATGTCCTTGGTGGAGTGGGAGGGGGAGTTGAAGTGTTGAGCCATAGGGTGGTTGAGTTGGTTGGTCTGGGTGTCCCAGACGCGTTCCCTGAAACATTCCGCAAGTAGGCGGCCTGTCTCCTCAATATAGAGGAGGCCACATCGGGTGCAGACTGGGCATCCATGAGGTGCTATGGGCCATCAACAGCAGCAGAACTGTACTCCAGCGCAGTCTGTAACCTCATGGCCTGGCATATCCCCCAATACCATCAATTGAGGGAATTAACCCTTGTTCAATACAGAGTGCAGGATAGCATGCCAGGAGTAGCACCAGGAATACCTGAAGATGAGGTGTCAACCTGGTGAAGCAGCAAGTGATAGACAGAAACAAAAGCAGAAATTTCTGGAAAGGCTCAGCATTTCTGGCAGCATATGTGGAGAGAAATCAGAGTTAATGTTTCAGCTTTAATGACTGTTCCTCCTGTTAACTCTGATCTCTCTCTGCAGATGCTGCCAGACCCGCTGAGCCTTTCCAGCAATTTCTGTTTCTGTTTCTGATTTCCAGCATCCGCAGGTCTTTCAGTATTTAAGTGATAGACAGGGCTAAGTGATCCCACAGCCAAATGATCCGAGCTAAGCCCTGTAGTCCTGCCACATCCAGTTGAGAATGGTGGTGGACAATCAAACAACTGACTGGAGGACGAGGCTCCACAAAAATCCCCATCCTCAGTGATGGAAGGGTCCAACACATCAGCGTAAAAGCATTCACAGAAATCAGAAATCTTCATCCAGAAGTGTCGAGTGGATGATCCAGGCTATGGGCCCTGACAACATTCCAGTAATATTATTCCTCCAGGACTTACCCCTCTCCTAGCCTACACTTGCATCTACTGAACAGTTCGGAAAATGCCCAGGTACGTTCTGTATGTTAAAAAACAGGACATATCCAAGCCGGCCAATTACCGCCTCATTAGTCAACTCTTGGTCTTCAGTAAAGTGATGGAAGGGGTCATCAAAAGTGCTATCGAACAGCACATGCTCAGCAACAACCTGCTGAGTGATGCCCAGTTTTGCTTCCACCAGGGCCACTCAGCTCCTGACCTCATTACATCTTTGCCTCAAACATGGACAGAAGGTGAGGTGCAAGTTCCTGCCCTTGACATCAAGGCAGCATTTGACTGACTGTTGCATCAAGGAGCCCACGCAAAACTGGAATCAGTTTTCTGCTGAATGGACTCATGCCTGATATATAGGAAGATGGTTATGGTTGTTGGAGTTCAGTCATCTCAGTTCCAGGACATCTCTGCAGGTGTTCCTCAGAGTAGTGTCCTAGGCCAAATCATCTTCAACTTCTTCATCAATGATATTCTCTCCATCATAAGATCAGAAATGAAGATGTTCGCCAATGATTGTGCAATGTTCCGCACCATTTGGGACTCCTCAGATACTTAAGCAATCCATGTTCAAATGCAACATGATCTGCACAATATCCAGGCTTGGGCTGACAAGTGGCAAATAACACGTGCGCCTCACAAATGCCAAGCAATGACCATCTCCACTCAGAGCCAATCTAACAACCACCCTTTGACATCAATGAACCCCCTACTATCAACATCCTGATATCATGGGGTTTACCAACGACAGAACCTCAATTGGACTCACCATAGAAATACACTGCCGACAAGAGTGGATTAGAGGCTAGGAATACTATTCCCAGTAACTGACCTCCTAATTCCCAAAGTCTGTCCACCATCTACAAGGCACATGTCTAATGTATCATGGAATACTCCCCACTTGCCTTGATGTGTGCAGCTCCAACAATATTCAAGAAGCTTGACATCATTCAGGACAAAGAAGGCAGTTTGATTTGCACCACATCCACAGATAGCCATTCCCTTCACCACCGATGCTCAGTAACAGCAGTGTGTATTATCTAAAAGGTACACTGTAGAATCTCACCCATGATCCTTAGACACCACTTTCCACCACTTTCCTACGACTACTTCCATGTAGAAGCACAAGGACAACAAATGTATGGGAATACCACCACCTGCAAGTTCCCCTCCAAGTTACTTGCCATCCTGACTTGGAAACATATTGCTGGGTCAAAATCCTGCAGTACCCTCCCTATATGCATTATGGGTTAACCTACATCACGTGAACTTCAGTAGTTCAAGAAGGCAGTTCACCATCACATTCTCAAGTGCAACAAGGGATGGGCAATAAATACTGACCAGCCAGTAACACCCGTGTCCCATGAATAAACTTTTTAAAATCCCCCTCTCGTTTTGAGGGATAATGAGAAATGCTACATTAGGTGAAAGCCCCTGCTGGAGACAAGACCCACATCAAAGAGGTGGGGTTCCTCACTGCAGAGCATTAAATCTCTTAAAAGTGATTTGCATTGCTGATCCTGGCGTGATGCCTGCTCTCCTGGGTGGGATTGAAGGTAGCAGGGAAGAGCCTTGGATTTGCCAGGTAATTATAGATAATTAGGAAATGTTTTTACCCAATTCTGGGTTTTCCAGCCAGAACAGCTATATCCCAGTCTGTCAGGAACTTGCCAGGATCTCTGAGATGAAAGCACAGTGAGAAGAGTTTCTTTAAAGAAACTGACCCGGTTCCAACATTTGGATCAGTGAAACTGAAGAGATTCCACCAGACTGCTGTTCAAAGCATCTCTTTTCTAAGCCAGTACTCACTCTCACTGCTTGACCAATGATTGCATCTTCTTGAAATATTGTTCTCCTGTTTAGCACTTCACACACCTTTAGTTGCATTTCCCTGCTGTCTGCCTTTTATCTCTGATGACAAGCAAGAGGATAGGAAACACCATCACCAACAGCATCTGAACCGAGAGGAAAAACACCAGCAGCAGCAACTCCTGAGCCCTCCACTTGGCAGGGTGTATGGACAGACATTGAAATTCAGCAGGCACGATATTGAAACAGATTCTAAAATACAAGTCTGTCCTCCCATTGATGAATCCTTTCCTTGGTGGAATGACTTTATATTCCACCTGCATTCTCTAGTTTGTTAGGGAACCAGAGGCGGGATGGCATTGTGAGAGAGCATGGGCAAAGCTCACTATCTCAGCATTCTAAGTGCAGACCAGCACATATACCCACTGCTCTGACAGTGCAAGAAATTCCACCCTTTCACTCTGCGTCTCTCTCCACTGAAACAGTCTGACTTGCTGGGTGTTTATAGCACTGTTCTTAGTTCCAAGTACAGTTAAGACATACCTCAATGTTTTTCTCAGGAATAATTAATCTGACACATTTACACAGCAATTTTGTTTACAAATGGAAATTCTGCAGAGATCACTGGACATGAAGCTTTCAACAGTTTCTCCTGTCAGTGAAACTATGTGCCTTTTTTTTAGATTAGATTCTCTACAGTGTGGAAACAGGCCCTTCGGCCCAACAAGTCCACACCGACCCTCTGAAGAGTAACCCACCCAGAACCATTTCCCTCTGACTAATGCACCTAACACTATGGGAAATTTAGAATGGCCAATTCACCTGTCCTGCACATCTTTGGATTGTGGAAGGAAACCCAAGCACCCAGAGGAAACCCACGCAAGACACTGGGAGAATGTGAAAACTCCACACAGACAGTCATCCGAGGCTGGAATCGAACCTGGGACCCTGATGCTGTGAGGCAGCAGTGCTAACCACTGAGCCAAGTTTGCATCAAATTTTCAGATACAGAGCTAATGAACCCATGGTATTGAACAATGTATTTGTTGAGAAATCTGTGGCTAATTTTCCCAGCCCTTGAATGATGTGTAGAATGGTCAGTCAGTTGAGGAAAAGTGGCACATTCAGAAATTTATTTCTTTGATTTCATAAATGGAAGGCCCAATTCTACACCCATATTTTGCACGATGAGTTGAAAATCTTACCAATGAATGGTGAGAGGCCTATTTGCATGCATTATCCTCTTATTTCTAATCAGGGTGCATATTAGGCCCCCTTGCTTGCTTTGTTAGTGCTCACTCACTTGACACCTACTTCAATGCTAACAGAATCTCTGCCTTTTTGTGCTTTGACATCCCATACAAAATTTTAAGGCTCACAGTACTTACATTTTGCCCAGCCATTTGACACAGACAAAGCCAGGTAGATTGCTATAGCTGTTAGTCGTGATCACTTGAGGGTGAGGACATGTTGTTTGGCACCACGCTATGTCAAATGCACACAGCGGCATGTGCCAGTAGCTTGTGCAGTAAACACAGAATGTGCATTAACCAAATGGCTGTAGCTCAAAAGCACAAGAGAATAGTCAACAGTCAAGATCAATTGTCAGGGGGACCCACCACAATTAGGAAAGGGCAGTGTCTGACGTAAGTTGATGGGCTTGGCAAGGTCAGTTAGCCACTTAGGCCTTCATGGTCAGGAAGTACATATCACTGGATCTGGGGAGTGGGCCACTGCTAGTCCTGTAAGTCCAGTGCAACAGGTCTGTGATTTGTGGTAAGTCAGTCGGAGCACTGCAAATGGACCAGTCAGGAGTCTTCTTACTCATCAGACTGGACTGTCCATCCAAGTCAGTCAAGGGATTCGAACCAGAGCCAGTCCTTGGAGACAGCTCAATGAAAGTTAAGGCATTACCAGGGTGTCACTGCTGTGGTAAGGTCGCTGAGGCATTCAGTTGTGAGGATTGGAGGCAGCATGTTGGAATGCAATAATTATGAAAGGGGCAATTCAGCATATAAAGGGTAAGATCAATAGTACATTGAAGGACATGGCTTTTTCTGGTTGCGGTAGGTCACTGATGCTCACAATTAACCTGTCATCAACAGGTGCACAGTGCAGCAAATGGTTAGTGAGATTAAGCTGTAGGACAGGGCTCAGAGACAGGGTGACTAGGATGTAAATTATAGAGGCAAGTGGAAACATACTTTCAATATTGATGAGGTCAATAGGAAGGTCAGAGAAGAAAAGAACATGTAAGTTGATGAGGGGATGGGGGGACACCCTTGATCACCAGACTAAGCCTATGACTCATTGTACCAAGCACAACCTGCTTTGTTTTAAGGGCCAGAAACCAAAGAACAGTTACTGGGAGACAAGGGCTACCCTCTGCAACCATGGCTGATGGCTCCACTACACAAACCCCTGACTACTGCTGAATAGTAATACTATGTAGAGCACTCTCTATCAGAGCCATCATGACAGACCTCCTAAAGAAGAGATTTTGATGCTCAGAGCGGTTTCGGAGGGGGTGGCGGTTGCTCTTATTGTACACTTTAGTGCAAATGTGCTATATTATCCAGCATTTTGTACTCTGCCAAACTGGAGCAAGCAACAAGGGAGTGTGATGGATACTGATGAGCTCAAAAAGCAACAGAAGTCTTCTACGGAGCAGGATGAAGGCACTGAGGAGGAGAAACATCACCTTTGTCATGATAGAATAGTGCAATATTGGGCACAACAAGCCAAACACTATTTAATTGACACCCTGTTCCTTTAGTCATGAGCTTGGTGCAGTGATCGTGCACTGACTGTAAATTTGCTCTTGACTGAAAAGCAAGCAACCCTGCCTGTTCCCAGAAGCAAATGCAGCTGTTCGATTTATTTTGCTTTCTCCTTCACATTTGCTGTTGCTGGATTAAAAAGTAACCTTTTCTCCCATTTGAACTCTGTCCAGTATATAATCCTATTAAATTGAACAAATGCCATGCTAGACTGGGCATTTGGCAAAAAAAACACCCCCTTTGACAGAGTTCTGAGATAGCACAATGCCAAGGCTGGGTGATCTGTGTAGTTGCAGTTACAATGACAGTCAGACACTTGATGATGTAAAATTACAATACATTTATGAATGAGTGTTTCCATTTGCAATGAAGTGTCACTCATGTTACCCAAATGTGCACCTTCAGAAGCTTTTCCTTTCCATTCCCCTTTCACTATGTGCACTGTGAAGGGTAGCTTCTGCCTGGCAATACTTAACCTGGTGCATGTTTGGACTTTAAATATGGAGTGGGGAATTCCAGTAGGCCCTGGCACTGGTGAGGACCTCTGCCAATATTATAGAGTCAGAGAGTTATACAGCACAGAAACAGACTTTTGGTCCAAATCGTCCACGCCGACCAGCTATCCTAAACTCATTTAGTCCCATTTGCAGATATTTAGCCCATATCCCTCTAAACCCTTCCTATTCATGTACCCATCCATGTGCCTTTTAAATGTTGTAATTGTACCCGTCTCCACCACCTCTTTTGGCAGCTCGTTCACTGTTGATTGCATGATAGTGCAAGCAGGGTGCCACAGAGATATGGTGCATACGTAATGAGGGGAGCTGTGGAGAATTACATGAGAACTCAAGAATTACATGAATCCTCCATGAAACTTCTCAAAATTGACAATTTGCTTTACCTTGGTAAAATTCAGCTATTTTTTGTTGGAAACTCAGTACAATTTCTCATATTTTTCTTTCTATTCCCAATCACCACTAAAGAAAAATTTGAGAGGCATTCATCATGGCTAGTTGTTTCAAGCAGCTGAATATTTCAGCTCTCACTTTATGAAAAAGGCTAGTCTTTCCAGAAACTAATGTTAACATTTTTATCGTATTTCTATTACAGTATGATTCAGATGTTTGCTTTAGAAATGTATATGTCATAAAACTTGTATTGATTAAATTCCCAAAAAGGATGGTTGACACAGACCCGAATTGTTTTGTGAAATAAATGACTGGGTGCATACAGCAATGGAGGGATTGTGAAACCGAGGTAGAAAGAACTTTTCAGAGTCTGATAGCACTTTGTAAAAGCAGCCTGTCTCTAATTACTACTAATTGCTGCATTTATTTAAAAGCAGTTGTTGAATTTTTTGCGCTAATGATCGGCAAAAAGAAGAGAAAAATTTTCAAAGGCATGCCACAATGGATTAGCTGTGGTTTAATGAGCAAACAGCTGCTTTAAATACAGACAACAATTAGTACAGGGTGTACTAGTATGTTCCCAATTATATCTTATTTAGCTATAGAAAATAATTAGCATTTAAAGCTCTCACTGTGTCTTACTTTGCAATGAAAGTACAATTTAAGCATCTAACGTTCTATAATGATTTTGTTTAAATTCACAAACCATTTTAAGCATAGAGTTGGGAGAGGTTACTTCACTTAGGGAAGTGATTTGACAGATTGAGAGCTTCATTCAAACTCCATTCCAGAAAGAGCCAACATAGAACTCAGCAATCCTGCTTTCAAAGGCCCACCGTGAGAACCCTTATTATAGCAAACAATTTCCTTTAATAGAGCAGTTTTCATTGCAATTTGTATACTTTAGTTTTTACAGTGTTTGTGTCTTATTATCATTCCCAATTACAAATCTGGCAAGGCATTTTTCTTCACTAGATAGAAGTATCTCTTGGGAAGTATTTTAACACCTTCCCTGAACCAATGTTCAAGTGTTCATAAACACTGAGGAGGAAGAACCCTCACAACAGTATTTTCAGGAGATTTGCATTCAGAATACTAATTTCTCCTCAAAATGACCATCCTGTATTGTTAGTTTGATCAATAAATTGAGGTTACTGCAATATTTTGGTGAAGATGAAATAGTTTCCATTGTTCTATCATAATATATTTTCTATCTGAACATAGATTATTGTTACATCATCTTGAGGTACACTGTTGTAATTTTTATTTCAACTACATCTTAATAAATGATGTATAACTTATAATGTATAAAACATGTTTGCATAACTGGTTCAGTAAATGAAGTTATAAATCAAAGAAGCTAACTGTAAATTTAAAAATCCTAATTAACCAGGATTTTACATTTCAAAAGCATATTCTGTCTTCTGGCAAGGTGAATAGATATAAATAATTGAAGTTTAGAATTCTGTCCTCGTAAGTTTAACCTGAAAATCGAGGGAATTGATGGGTTATGTTAAAACATCAGCTTTTTACTTTTGGATGGTTTTCAACTCACTGCAGATGAAGGAAGAAATTCCTCTCATCACTCTCTTTCATGTAAAATTAGTTGGTTTGGTCTTACTTTAATCCTTGTTTAGAGGTTCCACAAGTTGAAGTACCCTCAGGTTTCACACTAATGTCATATGGAAGGCTACAAGAATGTTATACAAGCAGAATGGTGAAGTAAGGCAGTAACTGAGATTGAGGGAGCAGTGGATGTATTCTACCCAGTGCATGCCTTTAAACGTTTGATACTTTCAAATGCTACACAATAGAAAATACGATAGGTGATGCTTGTAAAAATTATATATCTAAATCATACTCAAGGGGCTCTTGTGGTGCAGTTGTACTGTCACTATTTCTGAGCCTGGAGGTCCAGGTTCAAGTCCCCCCTGCTCCAAAGGTGTGTAATAGCATCCGTGAACAGGCTGGTTCAAAAGCATCTGAACCATACTCAGAACATAAAGCAGAAACACTAAAGGACTAATTTTCCAGTGTATTTACCAGAGATATTTGAACGCATAACTAGCTTGGATGGTAACCACTGACCAGACATAAACTCATTATAATTCAGGAAGGTTCTTTGAAATGATTGCAAGAAATAAATCTAGTTCCAGGTGAAACACCTCTCCTGATCTAAAGTTAGCAGCTGAGGAACTAACTCTAATATTGAATAATCTCTTTCAAGACTCAACACTAGTTACACACCAGAGCGATGGAGACAAGCTGACATCTGTGACATATACAAAAAACAGGGATAAAAGTCAATTGCAAATCTGCAATAAAGCACCTCTCATCAGTATCATTTGCAAATTGCTTGAACAAATTCTTCATTCTCATGTTATTAAGCATTTTTGAATCTCATGAATCCTGGTAGATTGCCAGCATAGGATCTGCTGACACATAAACAACAGAGAGCCTTTGTTCCCAAGGCTGAGTATTAACAACATCACATCCTAAAGGCCACCCCACAATGGAACAAGCTACCAAAGGAAGTAGCCAAAAATCCATCAAATTAAACCATCAAGTCCCATCTCTAGGTTATTTCTATTTATACGTTTTTCATCAAGATTACCATAATGGCAGGCCATGCTTGGTTTAACTATTGCTGTCCATATTATCAGCACCAATTACTCACTGACACATACTTGCCTGCCTGGGAAATTCTGTATCACTAGTCATGGGTTCAGTGGATCCTTGTGTGGCTGATGAGCCTGATCCTAGAGCCATATCTCCCCCACACATTTGGCCAGAGTTTCTGGTTTTGGTCCTTGGCTTTAAGATCACTGGCATTCTTTCCTCCTGCTTCCGGGTGTTCTCAAAGAACTGTATCCCTTCACATAGGAGTTTCCTCCAAGTCGGTTTCTTCTGAATGATGGTCTCCTATGCATTGACATCTACGTTGCATTTCTTGAGTGAAAAGTCCAGGGAGTGTTTGAAACATTTCCTTTCTCCTCCTCTCATGTAAATATGACAGAATACAGATGCCATGCCAACCAATGCAGAAGCAGGGAACTAAATTCTAATTAAACCGCAGATATATTTTGATCTCCTGTGCCAGTTTTATTACACTCATCTGAAGAGCTTGGCTCCTTTCAGGGGGACAGAGTTATGAGAATTTATCCAGTATCTTACTCTACTAATCAGTTCATATATGTGGTCAATAACGTACACACGACTAATCATGGATGGAAACTTGGCCAAGTCTGGTACTGGGGTATTGAGAGAAAATTGAAGCAGTTGTGGCTGAGATCAGTTGACTCTGATCCTGGTCTGTATGCCTGTCTTACACCCTGGATAAAGCAAACTCAGTTGTAAGGAGGATTTCGTAGTGTTGAAGCAGTGTCACTGGTCTAGTAGTAAAAAGTGAGGTCTGCAGATGCTGGAGATCAGAGCTGAAAATGTGTTGCTGGAAAAGCGCAGCAGGTCAGGCAGCATCCAAGGAACAGGAAATTCAACGTTTCGGGTCCTTTCCTCATTCCTGATGAAGGGCTTATGCCTGAAACATCGAATTTCCTGTTCCTTGGATGCTGCCTGACCTGCTGCGCTTTTCCAGCAACACATTTTCAGCTCATCACTGGTCTAGTAATCCTGAGACCCAGACTAAGGTGCTAAAAGCTGGGTTTGAATCCCTGATGTGAATTAAATTAATAAATTTGGAATTACAAGCTAGTTACCCTACAGTCAATTGTCATTAAACCTACCCAGTCCCTTTAGGAAAACAAAGTCTGCCAACTTCACCTGGTCTGAATTGCACGTGATTCCAGATCCACAGAAATCTGACTGACACTTAACTGCCCTCTGAAATTGTCTAGGAAGCTACTCTGTTGTACTAACAATCACTAAGTTAGAGAAAAAAGAATTAAACTGGACAGTCCACATGGCATTGATGAAGACACTGGAATCAACAATAACCAATCCTCCTTACTAACTTCAGAGGCTTGCGTCAATACTGGGAAAGCTGTCCCATCATACTCATGGAATCATACTTCGCATCACCTCACTATCCCTGGGCATGTCCTGTCCCACTAACAGAACAGATCCACCAGAGTTGATTACAAAGTTAGATACAGTCAGGAAGTGAGAGTGCACAACATTGACTCCATATCATTTGAAATCTCGCAGTATCAGGTGAAACGTAGACAAAAAAACCTCCTGCAGATTGTCCCCAGCCTTTCCCCGCCTGGCTGATAAGTCAGTATTCTACCCTATTAAGCACCAATTGGCAAATTTACTCTTGGTGTCAAGGGTGCAAATGTAGTCTGGGTGGGGGTCTTCAATGTCTATCACTAAGAGTGTGTCAGCAACTGTGACACACGCACAATGCATCAGATCTAAGCTCTGCAGTCCTGCCTCATTCAGTCATGAATGGTGGTGGACAGTTGTACATTTCACTAGAAGAGGAGATTCCACAAATATTGAGGTGCCTAGTACATCAGTGCGTAAGACAAGACTGAAGTATTTGCAAATATTTTTCACTAGAAATGCCAAGGAAATGATCCATCTTAGCAAACTCCTGAGGGGCCTGCATCAAAATTGCCAGGATTCAGCTAATTCAAATCAGTCCATGCAATACCAGGATATAGTTCAAGGTACAGGATTCAGGAAAAACTATGGACCTGGTAAACATTCCGACAATAGTATTGAAAACTTACACTCCAGAACTAGCCTCTAGCCAAGCTGATTCATTACAGGTAGAACACTGTCATTTATTTGGCAGTAAAAAAAATTCCCAGGTATTCCCTGTCCACAAAAAAAAATCAGGACAAATCTGCTGCAACAAATCACTTAGGTTCCTTAGATTGGTGAGCTCTACAATCTGGAAGGATAAAGGCAGCAAATTCATGGGAACATCCCCATATGCATGTTCCTCTCCAAGCCATACACCATGCTGACTTGGACATATCTTCCTTCACCATTGGTGTGTCAAAATCCCAGAGCACTGTGGATGTAGCTACACCACATAAACTGCAGCAGTTCAAGAGGGTAGACCACCTGTATCTTCTCAGGGTCAGTTCGCGATGAGAATTAAATGCTGGCCTCACCAGCAAAGCCCATATTCAGTAAGTAAATGAATAAAACAGAGAAAAAAAACAGAGATCACTTTCTGGCCTGTCGTGGAGTTCATTCCTTTTGACAATGTTTCCCAGAAAATGTTTCAGAAAAGATCTGTTATGTTGACTATTGCCTCACAAACTGGATGTGGGAATAGGTCCATTGGCTGTGTTTAATTAAATAATTTTATACCAAAAATCCTTGATACTTATGTATTGGTATAATCTCCAAAGATATTCATCCTTATACCATTGAAAAATTTATTAAATTTTCAAACGTACCATTATTTCTTTAGGTCTTGTAATGTTTAGAGAAATGTCTATAGTAAACCTTTAATTTCAAAAGATGCTGTCAACTTCTCTGCTAAGTACAAACAGCAACTTGCTTTTTTTAAAAAAAAACAAAACTGAGAAGGAGAGCTCTAGAAATAAATACTTTAATTTACTGTAACATTCGAGTTTACATTTGCATTATTTCTTTTTAGTAGAGACGAAAGCTCAGGTTTTGTTCAGCTGTAATTCAAATTCCAAGATGTGTTAAGCTATTTTGGTCTGTTGGCCCTTTATACATGGTTATCTAAGACAAAAAGAAATTAGAGAATGGTGATTTTTCCCTAACAGGAACTTCAAGTTCTTTCTTTCACAGAATCTTTCTCCAGCAAATATAGTACCAACAACTTGAACCAAAACATTAGTTCCTATTCATTAGTCCCCCCTGCTGCAGCATCTGCACCATAATATTAAATCATTAAGTGCTTTCTTGCTGTCTCCCATAGGATAAAGCAAAATGGTGTTAAATGAAGCAAGAGTCTTGATTTGCAGCTGGCACAAAGAAAGCCATCATTGCATAATGAGCAATTGTCTACAGGAGATATGGATGTGAATGGCTAAAGACTTCCAATTCCAGCTAAATATAATGTTCTTGATTTGAAAATCCTTCCCTTTGATCACAATTTGGAAGGTTGGTCTTGATGCATTCTTTACTTTTTTCTCAGGTCTACTTCCCTAGAGGAATTTGCTGAGCCATTAAGGGACAATTTCAAGGTTTCCAATGAAATGAATATCACTTACAAACTAGTTTCATTTGAAAGCTATTCAGAAGAACTTTAAAGTGTTGATGTTGACCAGCACACTGGACACAGAGTGTCTCCTTCTCCAAGAATGACAGAATTGTCCCCACATTATTCCTCCGAATGCCAGTTCTTGGTTGAGTTCCATGCCAGATCCAGATTACTATCTACCCTCTTCTCTGGTTAAATTACCCCAATTAGACTAAAAATTACATATCTTCAAAAGCCAACAGACACATCTGAAGACCTACTGGCTGGGGAAGATCAGTGCAGAGCAACAACTACTTTCCTTAACTTGAGCTACAGTTATCTCAACATTCCACCACTTTCATTGCAGGAGAGAAAACGAAGCTGCACCAAAACATGGTTTCTGGCAAGAATGCATTTAGAATCATAGAATCCCTACAGTGTGCTAACAGGCCATTTGGCCCTACAAGTCCATACTGACACTTCAAAAAGTAACCCATCCAGACCCATTCCCTTACCCTACTACTGTACATTTACCCCTAACTAATGCACTTAACCTACACATTCCTGAACATTATGGGCAATTTTAACATTGAATCCACCCTAATCTGCACATCTTTGGATTGTGGGAGGAAACCAGAGCACCCAGAGGAAACCCACACAGACACGGGGAGAATGTACAAACTCCATACAGACATTCACTCAATGTAGCATTGAACCTGGGTCCCTGGCTCTGTGAGGCAGCAATGCTAACCACTGAGCCACCATGCCTGAATGAAGACTTGACAGCAGAATGTTGGCAATTTATTTTCCGAAGAATGATCCAGAAAATTTTGATTGCCATTTGTTTTTGAACATTTTAAAGCCTTAAGTAATTCTGCCTTTCAAACTAAAAAATGTATTTTTGCGAGGTTTGTGAAGGTTTGTAGTTCAGGTTGAGGTTTAGGGTGTAGGTTTGCTCGCTGAGCTGTAGGTTTGATATCCAGACGTTTCATTACCTGGCTAAGTAACATCATCAGTGGCAACCTCCAAGTGAAGCGAAGCTGTTGTCTCTTGCTTTCTATTTATATGTTTGTCCTGGATAGGATTCCTGGGGTTTGTGGTGATGTCACTTCCTGTTCGTTTTCTGAGGAGTTGATAGATGGTATCTAGATCTATGTGTTTGTTTATGGTGTTGTGGTTGGAGTGCCAGGCCTCTAGGAATTCTCTGGCATGTCTTTGCTTAGCCTGTCCCAGGATCGATGTGTTGTCCCAGTCGAAATGGTGGAGTTTTTTTTTCGTGTGTAGGTCTAAGAGGGAGAGAGGGTCATGTCTTTTTGTGGCTAGCTGCTGTATCAGAACACTATTCTAACGAGCTACGCCACACTGCAGCACAGACAAACTTCGGAAAACAGAGGAGAACCACCTATACAATGTATTCAAGAAGAACAGATACTCAAAATACAGTCCGCAGATTCTTCAAGAACAAACCACGACAAGCAGACCAAACACAACCAGAAACTCTAACCACCTTACCATACATCAAAGAATCCTAGTAGCACACAAACCCACCTACACTCTCAAACAAAAACCAACAAACTTAAAAGACCTAGTACATCCCATGGACAAAACCAACATTGTTTACCAAATTCCATGCAAGGACTGCCACAAACACTACGTAAGACAAACAGGAAAAAAGGATACACGAACACCAGCTAGCCACAAAAAGACACGACCTTCTCTCCCTCGTAGTCCTACACATGAAGAAAAAAACCCACCATTTTACTGGGACAACACATCGATCTGGGGAAAGGCTAATCAAAGACATGCCAGAGAATTCCTAGAGGCCTGGCACTCCAACCACAACACCATAAACAAACACATAGGTCTAGATACCATCTATCAACTCCTCAGAAAACGAACAGGAAATGACATCACCACAAACGTCAGGAACCCCATCCAGGACAAACATATAAATAGAAAGCAGGAGACAACAGCTTCGCTTCACTTGGAGGTCGCTGCTGATGATGTTACCTAGCCAGGTAATGAAACGTCTGGATATCAAACCTACAGCTCAGCGAGCAAATTTATACCCTAAAAAATGTATATCTTCTGGAATTTTTAAAAGTATCAAATATGAAAATAAAAGTTATATGGACTCCAATGCAACTTTACAGCATTCAATAAACCTGGCCCCAGTGTGATCCAGTACATCTCACTATCAGCATATTTTCAGAGACATGCTCATAACATAATCACTGAACCATAGTATGTGACTTGAGAAATATAAAGATCTCAGATTCCATCTTACCACAGCATCACTCGATTCATGACACGACAGGAAGCATGCTACACTGTGTAAGATAATAGCTTAGTATTAGCTTAAATGTTTGGGTATTTGCGATGTGTAATTTTTCAAATAATAATTAACTGCAATAAGCATTTGTTGGATTCTTCACCACCATGATATCCACATCTAATGCCTTATGTTACATGAGATAACAGAGGAAACTTACATCTTGGTTAGCAGTGGCAGTTTAAAATAAAGACTCCAATATCTTGGTAGTAGATAGTTGGAAAACTAATTGAAGACCAACCAAGACACAGCTTTGGACATTAGAGAATATGTACCATCAGCAGCTGTGTGTATAAACAGTCATACATAGGCCACTGACCACAAGGAAACAGAGCTAACTCCTTTTTGATTAGAACTTAATTTGTCAAGATGCACAATATTTCAAAGAATGCCTTATTTAAAAATAAAAAGGCTGACCTTATAAAATTACCAAAACTAAATTTCCTTCATCTATACTGAAGCATGGTGAGTGGTCTAGACTCTCTTTAAAAAAAGTATAATATTGGAGGCTGCTGATCTGATTTTTATTAAATGGCAATCAGTTGGTTCTGAAATCGCAGCTCAAGAGCACTCCTAGAAAAAAAGGTAGCTTTAATACACTAAAACAAAGTGATTGTCCATATGAAGAATGCTTATCTGTGTCCAAACATCAAATGATTTTGCCAACTAATCGACACAAAATGAACACAAAATTAAGAAAAAATCATGCCATCACCCTTTATTTGGCTAATATTACATCCTTTAATCCTTAACGGTGCAACAAGGAAAATCAAAGGAAATTGAGGCAAAATCAAAAGGCAACATAAAAGCAATTCAAAAGCATTTCATTCTAAGAAAGGAATATATCTGCAAGGTAAAATGGATTGCAAATGCTTAATTATGAATTAGGCAGCCAGTGGTATCTTATACTATTCAAACAATACACGCTGCTTCTATTTTACATAATAGATGATCCAAGAGAAAGAAAGAGTTCTGAAAATCTGACTTGCCATTGATAAAGAACTGCATCGCAGAATTAATACGTTCAGTCTTTCCATCAACAATCAGAAATGTACAGGAAAGTTCTTGAAGAGCATCTGAAGGTGAGAATTAATCTCATTATTAACAGGCTCCAACTCATGTCATATAGACAGTACACCCAATAGTGCATTAACCTATTGTCAGAAGATGCTGCAACAAAGACCATGGGTGTGATATTTTTCCAAAGAGGAACTGCTAGAGACTCTCGTTGAGTTAGTCATAGGATAAAGAGTAGCAGATTTAAAATGTTAAAAATCACACAAGACCGGGTTATAGTCCAACAGATTTATTTGGAAGCACTAACTTTGAAAATGACCTGCATTGCTTTTCTTTTCAATATTTAATTTCAGTTACTTCACAGTGTAAACTTTTGCAATACATTCTGTGTCTTACGATCATATACTCCACAACTACCTGATGAAGGAACAGTGCTCCGAAAGCTAGTGCTTCCAAATAAACATACCTGGAGTTGTGTGATTTTTAACGTTGTACACCCCAATCCAACACCAGCACCTCCACATCACTTTTAAAACTGAGATGAAGATAAATTACTTCTCTCAGAGGGTTGTGAATCAATGAAATTCACCACCAGAGGGTGTGGTAGACGCCAGTACATTGAATAAATTTAATACCATTAATTTTTAATTTAATTAATAATAAGTTGAAAGGTAATGGAGAACGGGCAGGTATTGGAGTTGAGATCATCTATGATCATATTGAATGGTGGAACAGTTATTGCCAAATCCTGCTCCTAGTTCTTATGTTCTTTCAGTGAGACGGGGTCCATTTAATAATTATTCAAGAATTAAAACTCGGTTTTTAATTGTCTAATGTCTCCTGGGTAAATATTAACTTTACTTAAGAGGAATGCTCTAAATTTACCTCCTTTACTTGGGGTTCCAAATGCAAGGGAATCTTTAATTTCCTGGGCAATTCCCAAAGGATTATAGAAAAGGAGGAACATAAAATAGTTGTCTTCACTAGGAAAAAGGTACAGAGCAAACTACTGGGATTAAAACCAGACAAATTTCCAGGACTTGATGGGCTATATCCCAGTATCTTAAAGAAAGTGACAGCAGAGATAGTGGATGCATTGGTTATAATATTCCAAGATTTCCTGGATTCTGAAAAGGTTCTAGTGACTTTAAAAATGCTAATGAAACACTCATTTATGAAAGAGAGCAAGACAGAGCGGCAGAAAGTAGGAAGTTATAGACCAGTTAGGTTAACTGTTGTTATTGGGAAATGCAGTCGGTTCTGATACAACACGATAGTTCCGCTTTCGTATGATCTTGTATAATAAGAAAATTGTGCAATAGTCACACCATTTAAACTATTGGGGCCAGACTCGTGTTACAGCCAGTATAGGCAAGGAAAGTTTACATTCTACAAATGACAGTCTAAACTTTTCATTCGAGTTAAAGCCAATTTGCGTTGAAGAAACACGAGTTATAGCAGAACCAACTGTAGTAGTAATGGGATATTTGAAAAGTCAAACGCAATCCATCATAATTTATGAAGAATACATTGTGTTTGACTAATTTGCTACAATTCTTTGAAGATCAGTCCAAACAACAACAATAACAGCAGCAGAGCAAAGGACAGTGAACCTGGGTGTGAACAGGAGCACCAAGGTAAATAAGTTTTATTTAGATAAATGTGAGGTACTGGATTTTGGAAAGGCAAATCAGAGCAGGACTTATACACTTAATGGTAAAGTCCTGGGGAGTGTTGCTGAACAAAGAGACCTTCTAGAGCAGGTTCACAGTTCCTTGAAAGTGGAGTCGCAGGTAGATAGGGTAGTGAAGAAGGTGCTTGGTATGCTTTCCTTTATTGGTCAGAGCATTGAGTACAGGAGTTGGGATGTTGTGGCTGTACAGGACATTGGTTAGACAATTTTTGGAATACTGTATGCAATTCTGGTCTCCCTCCTATCGGAAGGATTTTGTGAAACTTGAAAGTGTTCTTAAGAGATTTACAAGGATGTTGCCAGGGTTGGAGTATTTGCGCTATAGGGAAAGGCTGAACAAGCTGGGGTTGTTTTCCCTGGAGCGTCGGAGGCTGAGGAGTGACATTATAGAGGTTTATAAAATCACTAGGGGCATGGATAGGGTAAATAGGCAAAGTCTTTTCCCTGGGGTGGGGGAGTCCAAAACTAGAAGGGATAGGTTTAGGGTGGGAGAGGAAAAATTAAAATGGACCCAAGGGGCAATTTTTTCACTCAGAGGGTGGTACATGTATGGAATGAGCTGCCAGACGAAGTGGTGGAGGCTGGTACAATTACAGAATTTAAAAGGCATCTGGATGACTATATGAATAAGAAGGGTTTAGAAGGAGAGGGGGCCAAGTGCTGGCAAATGGGACTAGATTAGTTTAGGATATCTGGTCACGTGCACAAGTTAGACCGAAGGATCTGTTTCTGTGCTGTACATCTCTATGACTCTATGACTCTGAGGAGTGGGATCAGTCAGAGCGAACCCGGGAGTTACCCATAGCCGGATAAATATCTAGGGAGCGGGGTCAGTCAGAGTGAACCTGGGGGTGAGCAGGAGCAGGATAAATACCTAAGCAGTTTCTCTGAGTGGTGTTTGGAGAGAGATAAAGAATTTACTTTTTGTAGTTGTAGTCTGCTCGGAATAGAGAACGGGAGTGAGAGACCTGATTTTGGTTACTAGTGCATTATGTTGTGGAATCATTTTCTGGATTATTGCCTGCAGTTGATAGGGTTGATTTCGTTGATAGGGATCACAATGGTGGGGGAGCTTGGCTATATGGAATGCTTCTCATACAAGATGTGGGAAACCAGGGATGTTACCTGTGTCCATGCTGACAAGCAGGAAGCCTTTCAGCTGCAGCTGCTGATTTGCCGCATGTTCTGCCTTGGGGTACAGATGGATACACTGAGGAACATTCTTGAGGCTGAGGTTCTGATGGATAGTACATTTAGTGAGTTGGTCACATCACCAGTAATGGCTACACAGAGAAGGATTGGGTCGCCACCTGCAAGATGAGTCATCAAGGGCATGCAGTGCAGGACTTCCCCTCTCAAACACATACCATCTGTTTTGTTATAACGTGATAGTTCCGTTCTCATGCCATCCCGCGTTATAAGAAAATCGTATAATAGCAGCACCATTTAAACTAATGGGGCTGGAATCATGTTATAACCAATACATGCTTTGCAAGTTCACACTTTAGAAACAGTGCCCCCAATTTGTCAATTGCATTATAGTGAATTCACATCAATGAAACACATGTTATAGTAGCACACCCTGTATTCCATTTTTGATACTTTGGGGGAATGGCCTGTCAGCAGCAGCAGCCAGATTAGTGGCACCATAACGGGCGCTTTTGTACAACAGGGAGGGTCGGAGTGTAGGCAAGCAGTTAGTCATAGGGGACTCAATAGTCGGGGCACAGACAGGTATTTCTGTGGCCATTCCAAGATGGTGTGTTGCCTCCCTAGTGCCAGGGTCAAGGATGTCTCTAAGCGGGCACAGGATATTCTGAAGGGGTTGGGTGAGCAGCCATAGGTTATTGTCCATATTGGTACCAATGACATTGGCAGAAAGAAAGGTGATATCCTGCAAGGGGAGTTCAGGGATTAAGTCGGAAGTTGAAAAGCAGGACTTCTAGGGTTGCAATTTCAGGATTACTTTCTTTGCCATATGCCAGTGAGGCTAGGAATAGGAAGATATTACAGTTAAATATGGGCTAAAATGTTAGAATATGAGGGAGACCTTCAGATATGTGGATTATTGGGATGTCTTCCGGGGCAGGTGGGACCTGTACAAGAAGGATGGGTTGTACCTAAACCGGAGAGATATCAATATCCTGACAGTGAGGTTTCCAAGTATTAGTCAGGAGGATTTAAATTGTGTGGTGAGGGGTGGCAACCAGAACAGTACGTCAGCAAGTAAAATCAGCAACCAGTCTGAGACTAAGGCCAGTACTTAGATGAACAGACAGGGAGAGGTTACTGAACGTGGCAGGTCTGGCAAACTGAAGAGTATTTGTTTTAATGCAAGGAGTATGGCAGGTAAGGCAGATGAACTTAGAGCTAGGATTAGTGTATATATAAATATAATGTTGTGGCTATTACAGAGACTTGGCTGACAGAAGGACAAGACTGTCAGTTTCACATTCCATGATTTAGATGTTTCATGCAAGATACAGAGGGATGGATGTAATAAAAGTGAGGGGTTTGCATTCCTGATGAGGGAGAATATACCCAGCTGTACTGAGGGATGGCACCTTGTAGGGCTCACTCAGTGAGGCCATATGGGTAGAGCTCAGGAATAGGAAGGGTGCAATCACTTTGATGGGATTTACTACAGGCGTCTCAACAACCAGTGGGAAATAGAGAACAGATATATGTGCAGATAATGGAAAATGCAAAAACAACTGAGCTGTTGTGGTGGGTGATTTTAACTTTCCCTATATTGACTGAAACCCATTTATTGACAGGGGCTTCAATGGGGGAGAATGTTTTAGATGTGTCCAGGATGGCTTTTGAAACAATATGGATATAGTCCAACTGGGGAAGAAGCCATACTTGACCTGTTACTGGGGAATGAGCCCAGTCAGGTGATCCAAGTTTCACTGGAGGAGTATTTCTGGAACAGTAACCATCATTCCATAAGTTGGTCCAACCAGTTCATTCCAAACTAAACAAATCCCATCTGTCTACTCCTGGCCCATATTCCTCCAAACCATACCTATTCATGTACTCATCCAAATTTCTTCAAAACATAATTGTACACACATCCACTGCTTCTTCAGGTGAAAGCACTAAATTGGGAGAAGGTAAACTACCACAATATTAGGCAAGAAATGGGAACTAGTGTGATGCCATCAGGTTTGATGCTCAGGTCCAAACTACAATCTATATTAATGACTTGGATGCAGGGATAGAAAGTATGACAGCTAAATTAGCAGATGACACTAAATCAGATGGAAAGGTAAGTTGCAATGAAGAAATAAGAAATTTACAAATGGATATGGATAGGTGAGGTGAATGGGCCAAAATTTGCCAGATAGAGTTTAACATGGATAAGTGTGAGGTAATCTATTTTGGCTGAAAGAATAAAAGACAACAAAATGCAAAGAACCTTCAAAATGCTTTGGTGTCTGGCAGAGGAATCTGGCTGTCCTTGTATATGAATCACAGAAAGCTAGCTACGCTGGTATAGGAGGTAATAAGGAGGGCAAATGGAATTTTGGCATTTATTGCTAAAGGAATGGAGTATAAAAGGAGGGAAGTGTTGTTGCTATTGTACAAGGTGCTGGTGAGACTGTGTTTCATGTACTGTGCACAATTCTGGTCCCTTTCCCGAAGGATACACTGGAGGCAGTTCAGAAAAGGTTCACTAGATTAATTCCAAAGATTAAAGGCTAGTCTTATTAGGTGATATTGAGCAGGTCAGGCCTATACTCACTACAGTTGAGAAGAATGTGTGGAGATCTCAGTCCAGTACATATGATGCAAAAGGGGATAGATTCTTGCGTATCAAGGGGATCAAGGGGAGAAAGCGGGAGAATAGAGTTGAGAAACTTATCAGCCATGATTGAATGGGCAGAGCAGACTCGGTGGGCTGAATGGCCTAATTTCTGCTCCTATGTATTATGGGATTGAAAAAGGGGATATAATGCGAATGTTTCCCCTTCTGGGGCATCTGGGATGAGAGGTCATAGTTTTAATCTCAGACGATTTAAGTCAGAGATGAAGAGGAATTACTTCTTATAAATGATAATGAATCTGTGGAATTCAGCACTGAAGAGAGTGCAAACTCTAAATAAATGTAATAGACTGCTTTTTAATTAGTAATAGCGTGAAGGGTTCTGGGGAGTCGGCAGTAAAATGGAATTGGGTTGAGTTAGGATCACCGTCATTGTATTGATGTTAGAACAGTATTGAGGGGCTCCTCCTAGTTCTAATGTTCTTAGAATCCTGTGAATTGTAACTGGAGACATAATGTACAAATAACAAACATGTTGTGAACATTTATGAAGCACCTGTTCGGCCTCAACTAGAGTATTGTGGCCAATTCTGGGAACCACATTTTAGGAAGGATATGAGATGTTTTGAAGAGGTGCAGAAGACAAAAGTTACAAGAATGTTTTCAGTAGAATGGGGTTTTATTTATTTTGTTAGGTTGTAGAAGTCGGGGCTGTTTTCCTTAAAAGAGATTGAGAAGTGGTGAAAGGAGATAAATGGTATTCAAAATCATAAAGATATGGATAATGTCCGAAATCCTTTGGTGCACAGATATCGAGCCGCACTGTTTGCAGAGGTGTCTCAAATTAAACATGTGAAATGTCCAATTTACCTGGCTGATTCAAGAACAATAAAATAACTATTTACTTAATCAATGGCAGAAAGAAAAGAACAAATGAATTAGTCATTTATGACATTACATTTGAATTTTATTCCATTTAAATTCCCACACAAACCTGCAGACAGACAAAGAAAAACAGACAAGACAGAAATATGCTGAGTGGGGGAAAAAACAAGTCAAGGAAACATGGCTCTCTATCACCAGTTCAAATCGCAATATTGGATGGGTTGGTTTCACGATTGCTTCAGTTCTTTATGACACCACAATGTTATCTGCCCAGCAATGATCACTTTTTAGTTCATTGGTAAGATGACGTGTCTTTTTTTCTTTCAGCACCTCTGAATGCAGTTTCTTGCTTTTTTAACAGAGACTTGGAGTGAGCAACTTTACTGTTAAAGGGGACAGAGAGAGATATTGATGGAGCCAATCTCTGGAGGGCTCCTTGCTTTTCTGCTTTCATTTCTATCACAAGGTCTGTGTTAAGTTGCAGCCTGAACAAAAGGTTGCTTCTATGCAAAACCAACTTGATCTCACACCAGTAGTTGCTGGCACGTCTGGACTCTGTGTCCCCAAAAAGAAACAATGAGCTGAATCTTATATTTTTCTTTGGCTAAGTCTGAGTTACGTGACATTCCTTGGAGGATTTCTTGCCATGAGGCCTAGTGCTATCTCTCCCTCATTAATTACCCACCATGCCCCTAGAGGGTCTCTCACATCCAATTCCTGACCCATCTTACCACTCACCAATCCCAGATCAACTCACCACTCAGCAGAAATTGGCATCTCAAGTCTATGTCATCTTTAATAATCCATAGTGCACACAGACAGGCACTGTCAGATTGGAAATAACCTGCATGTTTGCTGACAATTACCCGAGACATAGCAAATTTTGTATCTCACATTGTGGGTTCGGACCAGAAGGGCCTGCTGGAAGGGGTTCTGCTGATGAAGAATTTCTTTGTTCCCCAGGACCACAGAGAAGGCCATGGCACCAGATAATGCCAACCAAGTCCAAGGTCACCACTCAGGTTAGACTACTCTGAGTCGTCTGGAGGAATGCACAGCACTGTAGGCAGAAGTGTGATGACTTTCTCCACATTGCAATGTTAAATACCAGCGTGTTCTCTCTGAAACCTCACTCTTTCAATCTCTGTTACTGTATCCACTTCCACCCAGGCTCAGGCTGTGCCAACTCTCACTAATGGCTGCAATATCTTCAACACATGCACCCACCAACTCCAACCCCACTAACTCTGCATGCCCTCCCAATGTGCCATCCACTTTCATCTCCCATCATGGACCCAAAATTGACATGTGGGCACATGACTGAAATTATCTTCTAGCCACAAAGAATAATCAACCTCCCCTCTCTTCATCCTTTCACTGAGACAATTCTGAATTCATATCTGAACTTACCCTTCCAAATGCATTGGCTTTGATCTTTTTCTCAAGTCTTCTGTGTACCATTTTGCAGAATGCATTTTGGAAGAGTATTTACACACCTACCCTGATAAACATGGTCTGTTAGTTCAAAGAATTCAATCATGTTAGTCAGTCAATTTACCTTTAACAAATCCAAAAAGATTTCAGGGATTGGTGTGGTTGTAAATATTCCCAGATATTCACAATCCTGATTAGGTGACCCTGGAGTAAGTTTTCAGTTCTGTAAACCACACCTGTGCAAGGATAGCCTGTATTGACCTGAATAGACGCAGAGAACAGATTTACCTACACAATAGCTTGACTCAGGTAGACAGGAAGGTGAAGAAGGCATTTAGCATGCTTGCCTTAATTGGTCAGAATATTGAGTATAGGAGTTGGGATGTCATGTTGCAGCTTACAGGACATTAGTGAGGCCACTTTTAGAGTACTGTGTACAGCTCTGATTGCCCTTCTATTGGAAGGATGTGGTTAAACTTGAGAGAGTGCAGAAAAGCTTTACAAGGATGTTGCTGGGACTGGAGGAATTGAGTTATAGAGAGAGGCTGAATAGGCTACAGCTATTTTCCCTGGAGCATCGGAGGCTGAGGGGTGATCTGGTAGAAGTTTATAAAATCACGAGAGGCATGGATAAGGTGAATAGCCAAGGTCTTTTCCCTGGGATGGGAGAGTCCAAAACTAGACAACATTCATTTAAGAGAGGAAAGGTTTTAAAAGGACTTGAAGGGTAACTTTTACACACAGAGAGTGGTGCATGTATGGAACGAGTTGCCAGAGGAAGTGGTGGCGGCTGGTACAATTTCAACATTTAAAAGGCATCTGGATGGATAACTGAATAGGAAGGGTTTAGAGCCAAGTGCTGGTAAATGGAACTAGGCCAGATTGGGATGTCCGGTTGGCACAGATGAGTTTGACTGGGTCTGTTTCTGTGCTGCACAACTGTATAATACCTCCAGTAGGCAATCAGTCCACAAGACAGCAGCCTCACTGGGGTGGTGTGCTGCAAATAAAGCTCCACTTTTCCTGGAGTCACTACAAATGTAAAAGGTTTTTAACAGTATGCAGAATTCCCTAATCTACCTGCCGTTGAGAGCTAGGATGACAGAAAACAGGGAGCAGGTTTCTGTCCGTAATAAAAACTATAGTTTAGAATAAGTGAGTCAACTCAGCTACAAGTAAACAACAATGAAATAGTTAATCCTTTTCTCACTCTCTTTTACACACAAGGACAAAAAAAAAAGGAGATGGGTGTTATGGACTGTGGGAGAACAGGAGAACAGTTCAGTGTTCAGAATTCCACAGGATCAGATGAGGTGTTTCTTATGTTGATCAGAATGCTGCTTCATGGTCTTCATTTTTCCTGATGTTTCTATTAATTTACAAAAGACACACAGTGCTGTGCAGATCTTATAAATTGACTAAGAATCACTTTTTACAGCAACTGCTGATTGAAAGACAAACTAGTTTTTATTCAGCAGCAGAGAGAGTTCCTGAGCTGGTTGATGTCTGATTAGCTTCTCCATATCTTGTTCACAACCTCAAAAGCAGTTCAATCATAAAACTGCTGACAAGCAGGAGTCCTCAGTCATGGGGAACTGGTCCCTAGCCCACAAATCAATCAGCTACTTGTTCCCAACCAAATGTTCATTTGTGTGCAGCCTTTTGGCTCCTGTTTATTTCCAGCCACTTCTGTAACCCATAGCTGTGCAAAGTGTTCACCAATGAGTCTAAAAGTTATTGCTTTCAAAACATGTAGCATTCCTTGCAATCAATAGTATTGAAACTGTTCTTTTCTCATTTCAGTCTACAATTTAAAAAGCTACAAAAATAAAAAAAGTAGTCCTTACAGAAGGAAGGCTCAAGATAGTTTTGTGCTGTTACCTATTCCTTGTGTGCTACTACCTCTCAGCTCCTTACCCCTTATGAAGAGAGCACCCTGACTCCGTACACTCTGTACATGGCTTAGATTAGTATTAGACACTGCCCTTGACTGATTGTGTTGGGACCCCCTCTATTAAGACTCTTCTCCTTGGCTTGACTGAAGCATGCTCACAACTGAAAAATGCGCTAAATGGCAGCACAAGATAACAGTAATATGAGCCTGATATCACCAGCTGATTCTGGGGATGACGGGACTGACACATGACGAAAGATTGACTAGGTTCGGATTGTTTTCGCTGGAGTTCAGAGTTCAGATAATTAAGGGGGGATATCATAGAGACTTATAAAATTCTAACAGGACTGGACAGGATAAATACAGGGAGAATGTTCCTGATGGATGGCATGTCCAGAACCAGGGGTCACAGTCCAAGGATTCAGGGTACACCATTTAAAAAGGAGATGAGGAGACCATGCTTCACCCAAAGAATCATCCGCCGACATTTCCGCCACCTCCAAAAAGACCCCACCACCAGGGATATATTTCCCTCCCCACACCTTTCCGCCTTCCTCAAAGATCGTTCCCTCTGTGACTACCTGGTCAGGTCCACGCCCCTCTACAACCCACCCTCCCATCCTGGCACCTTCCCCTGCCACCACAGGAACTGTAAAACCTGCGCCCACACCTCCTCCCTCACCTCTATCCAAGGCCCTAAAGGAGCCTTCCACATCCACAAAATTTTACCTGCACATCCACTAATGTGAAGGTCCTGGGCCTCCTTCACCACCGCTCCCTCACCACCAGACGCCTGGAGGAAGAACGCCTCATCTTCCACCTCGGAACACTTCAACCCCAGGGCATCAATGTGGACTTCAACAGTTTCCTCATTTTCCCTTCCCCCACCTCACCCTAGTTCCAAACTTCCAGCTCAGCACTGTCCCCATGACTTGTCCGGACTTGTCCTACCTGCCTATCTCCTTTTCCACCTATCCACTCCATCCTCTCCTCCCTGACCTATCACCTTCATCCCCTCCCCCACTCAACTGTTGTACTCTATGCTACTTTCTCCCCACCCCCACCCTCCTCTAGATTATCTCTCCACACTTCAGGCTCTCTGCCTTTATTCCTGATGAAGGTCTTTTGCCCGAAACGTCGATTTCGCTGCTCCTTGGATGCTGCCTGAACTGCTGTGCTCTTCCAGCACCACTAATCCAGAATCTGGTTTCCAGCATCTGCAGTCATTGTTTTCACCCAAAGAGTGGCAATCCTGTGGAATTCATTACTACAGGAAGTAATTGATGCCAAAACATTGAATATATTCATGAGGCAGCTAGATGTAGCACTTGTGAAGAATGGGATCAAAGATTATGGAGAGAAAGCAGTATTGGGCGATGGAGTTGGATGATTTGCTGTGACTGTGATGAATGGTAGAGCAGGCTTAAAAGGCTGAATGGCCTCCTCCACCTCCTATCTTCTGTGTTTCTATGAAAAAGGCGAGATAAGACAAGGCAAGGACACTGTGCACATCAGATAGGATCAGATTGAGTGAGTAGTATAAGAGCAAGTGAAGAGCTCAGTGATGCAGCCTGGTCAGTCCCTGAGACACAGTGCTCTTGCTGCAGCACTACAGAGGATGATA
Organism: Hemiscyllium ocellatum; assembly: GCF_020745735.1. NCBI lineage: Eukaryota > Metazoa > Chordata > Chondrichthyes > Orectolobiformes > Hemiscylliidae > Hemiscyllium > Hemiscyllium ocellatum. The sequence continues at coordinate 44,443,026 of NC_083418.1, read as the reverse complement.
GAGGATGTTGTGATGAGGGCTCTGAGAGGCTGGCACATATTTGTTGCGAATGCCCATGAACACGGGGTGCATGAGAGGTTGGTGCCCAGTTCCCCACAAAGGGGTTGTTTGGACCAAGCGGTAAGCTGAATTCGCTAGGTACCTGTTCTGGTTTCCTTCTTGAGTTTTCCAGTATTGAGTTTGTTTGGTATATTTGATAAGTTAGTACGGTCACCCCTTTCAATTGGCTTCTTGTCACTGCCTAGAGAGAATCTTGCCACACTGCTTATGAAAGGCAGGGATGGCATAGTGGCTCACTGATTAGCACTGCTGTCTCACAATGCTAGGATCCTGGGTTCAATTCCAGCCTCAGGTGACTGTGTGGCATTTGTATGTTCTCCCTGTATCTGCGTGGCTTTTTCTGGATGCCCTAATTTCCTCCCACAGTCCAAAGGTGTGCAGGTTAGGTAAATTGGCCATGCAAATTTGCCCATGGTGTTCGGTTAGGTGCATTAGCCAAGGAAAATGTAGAGCAGTAGTGTAGGAGAATGGGTCTGGGTGGGTTATTCTTCAAGGAGTTGGTGTGGACTTCTTGGGTCAAATGGCCTGTTTCCACAATATAGGGATTCTATGGTGACTTTAAATATGGAGCGAGATGGTCTCAATGTTGATCTGGGCTTCTTTGAACTTCTTATCTGATTCTGCCACACCTTTCACCTTGGCCCACTTCACTTACCCCTATCCTACAAGATCCTGCCCATTGTTTCATATGCTTCAGTTAGCTTCACTTCTTTTTCCAGGTAGCTAATAACACCTTGTACATACACCCCTTTCATACAGTACATTTTCTTATTGTCAGCACACAGTCATAGTCATAGAGTCATAGAGATGTACAGCATGGAAACAGACCCTTCGGTCCAACTCATCCATGCCGACCTGATATCCCAACCCAATCTAGTCTCACCTGCCAGCACCCTCCAAACCCTTCCTATTCATATACCCATCCAAATGCCTTTTAAATGTTACAATCGCATTGGTCTCCACCACTTCCTCTGGCAGCTCATTCCATACACATACCAACCTCTGAGTGGAAACGTTGCCCCTTAGGCGTCCTTTATATCTTTCCCCTCTCACCCTAAACGTATTCCCTCTAGTTCTGGACTCCCCCACCCCAGGGAAAAGGCTTTGTTCTATTCATCCTGTCCATGCCCTTCATAATTTTATAAACCTCAATAAGGTCACCCCTCTCCAAAAATAAAAACAAAATGGGTTCTTAAAATAGAATGATTGAGGAGAAATTGCCCCCATTGACAAAGAGTTCAGAACAAGAGGGCACTGATTTAAGGTAAAATGGCAAACAAGTAAATAAAATGTAGGAAAATAACTTTTTTGTGCAACAAGTAATCAGAATCTGGACTACACTCAATGTTTGGAAGCAGATTCAATTATGGATTTCAAAAAAAGAGTAAAAGATAAGAAAAGTTTGACTGGAGTCAGAAGAAAATGGAGAGAAAAAAACGGAGTTCTTTCTGCAGTGAACCAGAATGAATGTAATGGGTCAAATGGCCTTCTTTAGTCTTTGTAATTGTTGTATGTTTTCATGAACATTGAACAAAGCAAAGTAGCTTAAAAAACAGTAAAGCTAATGTAAAATCAAAATATTCAATCTGAAAATTATTGTATTCATTAACTGAAAAGAGCCACATTTCTACAGAAATAGGAAGGGACAATTTAACAATTTTATGCCACTCCATCAAGGTTATAGGAATTTATTTCAAATGCGTCATCTTTTAGTAAGGCCCAGTTTCAAAAATGGATGAAATTGTATGTCAGCAGTGTATTGAAACAACCACAGCAATAACTTATCACATTACCTATAATATATTAGTGGACCAAGCAAGTACTCTCTTAACCAGCAACAGCTCTCTAACAATGGCAATTATAGTCACTGTAGGGTGATTGCACACAACATAATCGCCACACACTGACTGATAAAATGCCAAGGAGCATCTGTCTGCAGATGTTATTTTCTTGTACAGTATCCTAGTGGTAGCTGTTATCATTTAATTGTATTAGTTTCACCACTGCTCTCAGACCTAGGGAAATTCATTATACAATGACATGTGGTTAAGATACAGAAATGATAGAAATCTTACTTGAATTTCAGCATAACTTATATTTACTCAGTGCAAGCACAGGATATGTTGACACAGATAAACAGACTACTGCTCAAAATATGAAATCACATTATTGGGGAGAACTTGGCCAACCACAGTAGCACAGGATGGGCAGCTAACAAATCAGCAGACACTTAAAAATATGTTTGTAGTGATTGATTGCACTATTTATATGTAACACAAATGAGGTACGTGGATTCCGTTTACTTGAAATTCTCTTGTGGGTTTATTTACAGCTAAAACTAATACATACTATACAGAACGATCCGAGCACAACCTTGGCTCAGGATTTCGCAATGAAGAGTGATCATAGCCTCTGCTCATGTGATGACATCCTGGTTCTTAACCCATCTGCATAATAACTTCTTCACATGACTTATAAATATAATTAAATGCCAAATGTTCTTCTCCATTGAATTTATAGTCGAGGAATCCATTGACTCTAGAATTTTTTAATGAAAGGGAACAAAAAAGAAAACAGGCAGTGTAAAAAGGATGGTGAATCATTAAGATTTCTTAAATAAATTTTCTTTCTTTCCTATAAATCTTTTGTTATGGCAAAGATTAGGTATTCCATTTCCTGTTAATACAACATTTATTCTAAAATTTGGTTGAAACTCTCTGGTGACCTTCTCCTTTCCTCCAACCTTTGCAGTGTTTCATACAATTAGATATTAAACGCACAAGTTTAAGAATGATATTTTATACATATTCTGAATTTTATATATTTTGTTAAAATGGACAAACAGAAACTGTGTAATAAAGGGAATATTTGGATATTGTGGATTGATTTCTAATTCATTGACTGGCTTTCTCAAATCCTTGACTGTTTTTATATTGAAACAAAGACATATTTTCATCCTGGGTTCTATCCAAGAGTCACAAATAGAGATGCTGTTCTTTAATAAAAGCATTACACAGTAATATTTGTGAAAGATTTGTGCTGACTTAGCATGAGTGATAATAGGGACATTATATTTCATCGCAGGTCCCTGGTTTAAAGGGAGGCGGAAGTAGAAGCAAAACTCTGCCAGTGTTGCCATTATGTGACAAATTGGAAAGTGGAATCCTCAAATAATGATTGAGCATGCTTGTGATCATCTCCCTGACCAACCAACCGTGCCAAACAGTCAAATAACCTCTCATTTCTCCCACGTCCAGGATTTAATGTTTGGTCCATATATGAAGATGTTAAAAAAATAATTCACAGGATAGGGTGCTACTGACTGATTAATCATTTATTGTTCATCACTAGTTGTCCTTCAGAACGTAGTGGTGAGGTGCCTTCTTGAACTGCTGCAGTCCAGTTAATATGGGTAAACCCTCAATGCCCTTAGGGAGAGAGTTCCAGGATTTTGACCCAAGGACCAATAGTACATTGCCACATCAGGATGATAAGTGCCTTGGAGGGGAGCTCCCATATCTCTGCTGCTCTTGTATTTTTAGATGGTAGTGGCCATGTGTTTGCAAAGTGCTGTCTAAAAAGCCATGATAAATTTCTGCAGTACATCTTGTAGACAGTACAAGATTGTAGCTGCTACTGAGCAGGGAATGAATGTTTGTTGACGTGTTGCCACTCATGTGGGCTGCTTAGTTCTGGAAAGTGTGAAGCTTAAGTATTGTTGGAGCTGGTCTCACTCAGGGATGTGGAAAGTATTCCATCACACTCTGCCCTTGAGGACTGTAGATGATGAACAGGCTTTGGGGAGTCAGGAGATTAGTTATTCACTACAAGATCCCTAGTCTCTGACATGGTCTTCTTGCCACAGTACCAGTCCAGTTCAGTTTCTGGTCAGTACTCACCCCAGGATTAAAGTAAAGTAGTGATGTTGACCATTTGTGTGAGTTACAGGAGGACAAAAAGCTTCTATCAAATTATATCTCAGCACAAATATCAGCTTCTGGACAGGCAGGGGAGAATAATTGGAAGAGACTAATGACAATGATGCTTTCGGATCTTTCAATTAACACTCCATACACACACAATTCCAAACCTGCATCCATCAGTCTTGTCAGCTATCAATCTATTACCAGAATCAGTATGTGGATTATCCATATGGTGAGGTGATAAATTTAAGTATTATCTTCACAAGGTCTTATCTGCATAGTTTGACCTTTCCCCTTTCTCCATAATGTGTTAATTACTTGCTCCTCTTGTTGCAGCTCTGTTCTGAGATCACAGTAGTGTTGTGGACAATGAGTGTGAGCTAAGGTGTAAAGAGTTGAATTTGATGGAATTTTTATCCAGTGTGTACATAAACTTCCAGGAAAGAATTTCTGATAGTTATAAAGTAGAACTCAAAGCCTTTGTAGCTCTCTCCTGTCAATTACTGAATGAAGATCACCAAAGCACGAAAATCAAACATGTCTCTTTAACAGTTCTGATGAATGGTCATCCACAGGGAATGCACACTCAGTTTCTCACTTCACTGCTGTTGCCTGATCTGCTGAGATTTCTTTCCAAAATGTTCATCTTTTTAGACCCTAATGGTTATAATTGCTTTTTGGCTCATCAATGCTCTTTGTGAACCGACTGAGGTATCTGGAGATTACAAAATTTAAGTTATGGCAATATAGCTCTGCCAGCTCAATATATATAGTGGTATTGATGTCAGAAACAAATGATAAAGCAAACTGGTGACTAGGTTAGAAAGGTGAATTGGAGGTGACAGGTAAGGAGAAGCGAATGTGAAGATACCTGATTGAATAAGAATGCTTAAACCTTTAGATCTTGCTTAAAGGATCCAAGCAAGTTCCATTAAATAGGAATGGAGACTTGTAAGAAGTTGCATCAAGTTTTCCTGGCTCTTTTATATTGTAAGTGAATAAGTTATCACAGAAAGAAGATGACTCATGTCTGTAAAGGAGAAAACCTCAGCTAGGTAAAAAGACAAAAATCAATAACTCCATATTTGAAATGGTGAACCCATTCTTCATAGCTTTGGAACTGCAACCTGTACACTTACAAAAGGATGAGGCAACATGCAGAACTAACCCTGCAAATGCAATCTTTTTTTCCCCCTACAATTGAAGGGTTAGTTCATTTTGATGTCACCGTCATCTCTTCTGGAGATGTGTTCAATGTCACAGAGATTGAATAACTTTTGCAACCAACTAATGACTGCTTCCTTTATACTGGTCTGTGAGATTGACATTCAATAATTTAGAATGTCAAGAGTATAAGAACACTGTTGCTTCTCAAACATTTTGAACAGTTTTTTTTGGAAATTTACTTTGAAAGCCCAAGGAAAAAATTGCAACAAGTTTCTATAGCCTGGTTATTACAAATGACATTATTTGAATAACGGTGAATTTCGATGATAAAAAGTTGAAGATAAACATCAGAAAAATTTTCAGAATGTGTCTTTTATTGAATACTATGGTTAATAGTCAGCTTCCAGTCAGTTGTTTCGAAAGACTATATTTTATGAAATGTTTTAACTGGTAGTAATGCGAATGCCCTTTCTCCATTTTTCATTCGACCAAACTCCAGGCACGGACACAAGTTGACTGTAGGTGAGGCAATGTCTATTGACAGAGTAACTGGTGCAATGCTTGAAGAATAGTAAGCTCAAAGTTTATACTCAAAGGGACTTTCCAGATCCTTACGCATTAATAAAATGTTAATTCTTCTCCCAATTAAAAAGGATAAATTAAGGATCTGTTTGCCAAGTCCTGGGCCCTGATTCTGTTGTTCCTCAATTTCTGGTGTAGCTGTTAGGATATATCCAACACTATCTGCAGCCATAATCAAAAGAAGATGATCACAAAGTTGCTAATCAGATGTTAGGGATGTTCTTCACCTCCCATCAGTTTCCTGCAGAAATGCTATATTGGAGTACCATGGTCAGGCTGAAGGGTAAGATTGTTTTTACAAGTTCAACTCTTTCTTCCCCCAGGATACCTCGAGGTTGACCTTGAGCAGACAACGGATTGGATGGGCCCATTTCCTCAATATTCTGCCAGAGGGAGAGTGTGTGTAATGTCATTGTCAGGCCATGCTAATACGAAGGACATGAAACACCAGTATTTCTCATCCTGAATAGGAGCCACATAATATATGGGTACATGGCTTCTTTATGGCACAAGGGTAGGGTGAGGAGGAAGTTTAGGGTTGAGGGGTCACGGGGACAGCTCTGGACATTCATAACATTCCTTAGACTCTAATACAGTATACTTTGGTTTAGCGAACCAAACACTTAAATAGCCTTCCTTAATTGTCAAACTGAATACAGTTAGAACAGTGTATGATTCTACCTGCACACTGTTCATCTTTATGGACTGGACTTTTCAATAGGTAGGAGCCAAGGGCTTACAAACAAGATAGCTAGTTGTCTTGTTAGTGAAGAAACCTTTTATTTGAATTTCCACTTAATGCTATTCTGGTTTTAGGCATTATTAATGGGAACATTGAAACAGAGACATTGCTTAATGAGTAACACTGAAGGTGTTAATAGAAGCCCAGAGGCCAAATGCAAAACAAAAATTACTTTATTCGCCAAAACCCTTCCAAAGGCTGATTAAACACACTGCTGAAAAACCCGACCACTGAGAACAGGACTCCAGCTGTGTCCAATTACAGCTGGATTTAAAAGAAATAATTTTGCTGGATCTTAGCCCTAATGCCAGTATTTTTCAGAAAAAAAGACAAAAGAAAATGGTGACTAGGTCAGTAATTCTGTCAACACATTACAAATTACTTTATTTCAACTAATGGTAACTCATTTCCATGAACAGGAATGCAGTGCCTGGGAATCAATGGCGTGTACATGACTAAATTGCTGGTGATTTCTTTTCCATTGTCACTGCCATGTGTTGACTGTGCAGCTGCTCTAGGTGCCCTGTTCTTTCTCTTCCATATTGCTAGATTACGGAGAACCTCTCCATTCCACTGCTCACTCATTAACACCAACCCTCAGAATTTCCTCTCCCTGTCAGTTCTATCAAATTTAAGATCCCTTTCCAGTGCTCCTAGTAGATTCCTAGGACCACAGAAATGAAATGCCAGGATCCAAGACTAGATTGACCAGAAAGATGGCTAACATCATCATTTTGATCTTGACGGAACACACACACACACACACAATATGGAGGTAGTGGTGTGGTGAACTGTTATATGATATGGCAAAATATAGTGAGTGTCTGTGACCAGCACTATTTCTTCATTGGTGTCAGTGAACAGAATTTAGGTTTTAGGCCTTCAAAAGAGAAAAAAAAAGGAAAAGAATATAATACTGATGCAAAAGACAACCAGATACTCCAGACCACTGACACCAATGAACCCACAAACCTGTGGTAACACTCAACACAGAAGAATACTTTAGAGACTGACAAAAAATCTCAGACCTGACAGGAAATACACCAGAACTGAAGAAATCTGCAGTTCCAAGGCTGAAGTACAGACTTATTGTGACACAGTGGTTTGCGGAAGGGGTCATGTGTCAGAGTTGAGCCAATGAGCCAGGCATTGGAAATTGTATAAATTAAAACCAAAACCCCTTGTCGAAAAAAGGGAAGTCTTGAATTATACAGCAATTCAGGCTGTATGGGTAGTAATTTTTTTAAAAAGTGACAGCTCTGATTGGGTATCACTAACACATCTCTCAGAAAAGAGAGATGGAAAGACAAATCTATGAGGACCATAAAAGAGAGAACTCATATTTTATCAGTAACGAGCCAAGGAAATCGCCAACCAAGACACTTAAAAGCACATAAGTGTTGGGCAATTTAAACAAGTACGTGATTTTGTACTTGCAGTTTTTCAAGGGATAAAGAGAATGCAGTAGGAATCTTAGCAAGCCTCTCAAGCACAGGAAAATCTACATTACAGCTAAAGAACATCAGGAAAACCTGTCAGTGTAACAAAGCATAGGAGAACTGCCATAATGGCAGAATCAGTCTTCAAAGAAGATAAAACACATAATACATTATAAAGCTATGGCATCAGAGACAGTATTTTTTGGAAGATTAGATGAAATTGAACAAAAAGATTAAATATACTCGAGAAAGCAACTCTGAGGTATAGAATACTTTCCAAAGTGGATATTAAGACATAAGTTAAAGATGTAAATACACTTCTGTGCACAATTGGAAATATTGTATAATTTTACTGTTCGCCAAGCAATAAATGAAACACTAGACACATTTGAAGAGGTGTTGAAAGTATTTGACAATTATTTCAACCTCTAAAATCAATAAAATTCTAAAAAGGGGAAAATTAAATAAAACAGTGCACCATCCTGCTAAAGGCTTGTGCAGAGATGTGACTATGGTGACTTAAAGTCAGAATTTTAAAAAAGACGGAATTATTATAGGTATTACAATCCAAAGATTAGTGAACGCCATTTTTATGAGTAAAGCAGAGATCTGAAAGCAAAACAGCCCGATTCTAAGAGAAAAGCATAAAATTTGGCATCAGATATCTACAGAATCTATTAATTTCTTAGAATACAAAACCTGAAAAGTCACTCCAGATGACCCAATGAAATGGGTGGAACAGATACCAAACATTAGGGTGGCATGGTGGCTCAGTGGTTAACACTGCTGCCTCACAGTGCCAGAGATCCGGGTTTGATTCCAGTCTCGGATGACTGCCTGTGTGGAGTTTGCATATTCTCCCTGTGTACTCCCATTTCCTCCCACAATCCAAAGATGTGCCGATTAGGTGAATTTGCCTGCTAAATTGCCCATACTGTTCAGGGACATGTAGGTTGGGTGCATTAGTCAATGGTTAAATGTAGGGGAATGGGTCTGGGTGAATTACTGTTTGGAGCATTGGTGTGGACTTGTTTGGCCATAGGGCCTGTTTCCACACTGTAGTGATTCTATGATATGAAAATTCCTTGTCAATGCTGCAGGAGAAAAGCAACTGCAAAGACACAAACAAACAGTGCCCAGTTTTCAAAACCAAATGCTTTTATTGCAAGATAGTAGGTCTCTTTTAGAAAATGTACTAAAGCAGGTTGCAACCCACAGGAATGCAAAAGGTCAAAGATCTGTAGTTGCATATTTGTTATGGACCAGGCCAGACCCCCTCAAAACATTTCAAGAAAGTAGCCTGAACCTTAACTTTGCTCATTGTTTTAAGTAGTAGCTGGCCCAACCAAGCAGTTTTAAATGATATAGAATTTATTTGCAAGATTACTGAATGAAACATAAACAAAAGAGAACAGAATACAGAATAACGTAACCTATCCAAAAAATCCAACAGATTATCCCAACTTAATGACGCTATTCCAAATCCGGTGGCACAGTGGTTAGCACTGCTGCCTCACAGCGCCTGTAGACCCGGGTTCAATTCCCGACTCAGGCGACTGACTGTGTGGAGTTTGCACGTTCTCCCCGTGTCTGCGTGGGTTTCCTCCGGGTGCTCTGGTTTCCTCCCACAGTCACAAAGATGTGCGGGTCAGGTGAATTGGCTATGCTAAATTGCCCATAGTATTAGGTAAGGGGTAATGTAGGGGTATGGGTGGGTTGTGCTTCGGCGGGTCGGTGTGGACTTGTTGGGCCGAAGGGCCTGTTTCCACACTAAGTCTAATCTAAATCCCCAAAAACACCTCTTGGCTAAAAAGGTAAAATCAAACACAGGGTCTTACAGAAGAGATGCCAGAGAGAGAGGAGGGTCAGCTTGGACCTGCTTCTTTGGGTCCAACAGCTTCTAAACTGATTGACTACTTTCAGTGTACAGCCAGACTGCTACAACCAAACCAACCAGAGAAAAGCTGAGCTAGGAGAACTGTCACTCCCCTTTCATTGTACGACTGTTTTTTTTAAATCTTGAAAGCCTTTTGCCTGAGGCAGTATCTATTAGTTATAATCAAATTGGCCATAAAACCCTTCAAACTGAGACTTTTTGGAATCGCTGATTTTAACAAGCTCTCTGAAAATAGTCAAGGACAGCATAACCTTGTTAAAAGGAGCAGCATTATCACAATGGTAAGTGTACCTGTCACCTCCTCACAGCAAGTTTGGCTAAATTTAAAGGACTCGACAAGAGAATTATTATAAACGCAACTTTCATCATTCCATGAAATTGCTTTATGGTGTTTATCACCATACTGCAAAGTAACAACTAAATGTGGAGAACAGCATTGCAGGCTTGAATTAATGAAAAACATAATAGTAAAAGTTACATCTCTACCTCCACCTTCAGTGAAGCTGTTACAGTTCAACTTAATTGCTTGATGTATCAAATTATATCTTGCTTTGTCTTTCATACATTATGGAATGTTTATACAGCAAACTATAAGTGCTTGGAAATTACAACCTTCTACTCAAGCAGAATGGCCATCTTTGAGAAGGGTATCATTAATCAATTTGTACTTGTAGGCATTCTAACTGAATGTGAAATGAAGATTCAACCTAAAAGTCATTTCCTCTTGCTGTCTTCATCTTCCTAGTATTTTGACATCAAATGTTTTGGATGGTTTTCTTCATGTGTCATAATTTTCCAAGATTACTATCCAGAGTGCCCCTCTCACTGGACTGGCTTAAATTGTGGTAGGACATTTCCGAACATGGATCAGGAGATGCCAGTTTACACCTACCCAAATTAAAATCTTTATTCTGTTGCCATCAAAGGGATCTTTTGTTTTGTCCCAGTCCATAACTGGATGCAATCTGTCAATAAGGGTTAGGAGAGTTTGAATTTTTCAAGTTGAATTATTATTATTATTGAAATTATTAGTCCTAGTTCAAAATCCTTTCTTTTCTGATTTAAGTTTATTCTTTTGTAAAATTGCTTTCACGTGCTAGGAATATATATTAACTTGTCTGATAAACAGTAAGGTTCAAGCACTATTAAGTCAAATGGTCTCCATGTGTTAAAATTAGAAAGGTAGGAATTACTCCACATGAATAGTGTTACATCGAGAATAGAAAATTGTCCCTCGTAATTGAAACAGTCCCGAAATGAGAAAACAGCATTAATTAAATAAAGAATGAGATTGGAAACAACTGGAAGTATTAAGACACAATTTGAAATCTTAAGTTGCTTTATCAGTACAGTCTTAAAAATTCAGATGTAGTACTATAATGACTGTTCCATCTGGCAACTCAAACAGAATAGCACTAAGATTTTATTGCTAAAGTTAAATATTTAACCCCTATGAGATTGAAGGTTTAAATGTTTAATTGGTAGAATATGCTATTTGCATGTTTTTGAGAACAGCTGAAAGGATCATATCCAGAAAAATGATAAATTAGTTGGATGTTAGTGAATATACTTTGCATGATCGACATAGGCAACAGTTTGGTGACAGTCTTGAACAATCTAAATTATAAAGTAAAACCTGTGCAGTGTTAATTTATTATACTTGGCAGTGACTCATTCTAATAAACATAAAGCTTTATGGCAAGAGAGAAGTTCAGCAAATGTATAACCAAATTTTATGCACTTGAACTCTTATCTCACAATCAATTTACCAGGAAGCATTGTATTTTGAATAGACTTCAACATAAAAGGAATGAATGGCAATGGTACATTATACTTAATACTTGTATTAGAATGATAGATTGGTTTAGTCAGGCTTGTATCTTTTATAATTAAGTGGGCTTTCTAATTTGGGATGTTCTTTACTAATCATTACAGCAATTAATAGCTTGAAATGCTGAGCAGGCTAATTGGTTGGATTTGAGAATTCCTTATTAGTTGGTAAATGGGGTGACTACACATATGGAAATAGATAATTCTTTGCCCCTTTCAGTTTGTGGACTTCCCATAAGTTAATTTACAAAGCGCATTTGACTTAAGAAGCTATTTTTCAAAACATTGTCTTTAAAAAAAGATGAAAGTCAGTTATGTACTTGTGATGGAGGGGATGAAATTAATGATGAAAACTAAATCAATATTTATTGATGAAATTTATTGAAGTAATTTTCATGCTTACTTTCATCAACTAAGAGTAATGACAATTGTAGTAAATTTAAAGGGGAAGCCTGATGAATAACATATTATTGTAACATTTCCCTCTCTTCTAATTCAACCTAAAAGTCATTTCCTCATGCTGTCCCCACCTTCCTGATATTACGACATCAGATGTTTTGGATGGTTTTCTTCCTTTGTGTCATAATTCTCCATAATTACTATCCAGAGTGCCCCTCTCACTGGACTGGCTTAAATTGTGGCAGGGCATTTCCAAATATGGATCAGGAGATGCCAGATTACATCTGCCCAAACCAAAATCTTCATCCTATTGCTATCAAGTGTTTTGAGTATCGTAGAAAAGTATTTTCCCCAATCAAACGAGCTAGGTGGGTATGGGGGAATATCACAGCATAACCATAGCCCAGTCCATCATAGAAACCAGCCTTCCTTCCATTGATTCCAACTATACTTCCCGCTTCCTCAGGAGAGCAACCAAAATAATCAAAGACTCCTCCCATCCTGCTTATACTTTCTTCCATCCTCTTCTGCTGGACAGAAAATATAAAAGTTTGAATACATGTACAAACAGTTTCAAGAATAGCTTCTTCCCTTCAGCTGTCAGATTTTTGAATGGACCTCTGAAATGTTAATGTTGACCTCTCTTTCTGCACCTTCTCTGTGGCTGTAACACTGTATTCTGCACTCTGTGCTGTTACCTTGATGTATTTTGTATGGTAGGATCTGCCTGACTAGCACGCAAAACAACACTTTTCATTGTATCTCGGTACATGTGACAACAATAAATTGAATTCAAACTCACCCAAGGCAAATTTCTTTCATTGTTGGTGTCAACATGATGAGCAGGATAGAGGGAGAGATTGGATATGGTCCTGTCCTAGTTGATGTTGGTTAATAAAATATGGTGTGGGAAGATAGGGAGAAAATAATTAATAAAACTGATAAAGATTCTATTTCTTCGATATTTATTTCCAAGAAAATTGTTCCTCTAAAACAAATTACTTCATGATCGGAAGACATATCAGAAAGTAGTCCCTATTGCTTCCTAATTAGCCAACAAAATACTTCAGAGGATTTGTTGCTTAAAAGGGAACACAAATAAAATCATAAGTTTATAAGACGCACACCATTTAGTCTGTTCTGCCTTTGAAATCATAGTTAATCTCAATTCTCAACAGACTTTCCCGCCTTTTCCCAGAAACCCTTGATTTTCTTATTGATTAAAAATATATCTTTCTCAGCCTTAAATATTCCTAATGATCTGACCTCTGCACTAAAGAATTCCCCAGATTCACAACCATCTGAGAGAACAAATTGCTCATTTGTGTTAAATGCGAAATCCCTTATTCTGAGATTACACCGTCTCGTCCTATACTCTCGTGCAAGGGGTAAAGCATCCTCCACTGAAAAAGACCTGACAATTGAAGAAAATCATAAAACTTTTCTAAAAGAGATCAATATGCTTAAATCATAAATAGGCCATGAAATGATTGATATAAGAATGGAGATGACAGATTTAAAAGGAGCAGCTGAGCAGGAATTCAAAAAAAAAGGAAAAATGCTGAACTGAGTAAAGATAAATAAAATATGCAATTTGGCCTTGAACAATTGTGACAAGTTTATTTGAGGGTAAATTAAATTTCAGAACTCCATTTGCAATTTAACCAATTTCTGTTCTTGTAAAGGTGTCATCTAGCAGATATCATAAGAAATACAATCAAGACAGAAGGAGTAAACAGAAACTGGGCAGAAAAGCATAACTCTAAGCTTATTGTTGTGAGCCGTTTGGGGCCAGAAAATGAAGGCGCGAAAGCTGCACTGATCATACAAATGATGCTGTTAGTGTCTAAATTTGGGGACCTGGATTCAAATATCATGTCAAGGTTAAGTGATGATTAGATTAGATTCCCCACAGTGTGGAAACAGGCCCTTTGGCCCAACAAGTCTACACTGACCCTCCGAAGAGTAACACACCCAGACCCATTCCCCTATCCTATATTTACCCCTGATTAATACACCTAACACTATGAGCAATTTAGCATGGCCAATTCACCTGACCCGCACATCTTTGGATTGTGGGAGGAAACCAGAGCACCCGGAGGAAACTCATGCAGACACAGGGAGAGTGTGCAAACTCCACACAGCCAGTCGCCTGAGGCAGGAATCGAACCCAGGTCCTTGACGCTGTGACACAGCAGTGCTGACCACTGAGCCGCCACACCTCCCCCCAATATTTATAAACTACTAATGGTTAGCAGAGGAAGCATGTTTTTAATCAGCCTTTGAAACTACTTTGAGTCTAGGCTCGCTTCTCCAGAAGACTTTGTCCAACGGATTTCGGTTTTTGTTTCAGATCTTCAGCCTCTGCAGTTCGTTTGTTTTACTTCAGTTGTGTGCGCAGAACAGGTACCGCTTTAAGTAACAAGTGTTTGGGCAAGTGGCTTCACAGGCAACCAAATCCCCTACCTCCATCAGTGACAGATCTTACCATCCATTTGGTACCTAGGTACTATATGGCAAATGTTTCACTTAATCAAGTCTTGCCCTTTTTGCTGCTGCCCATTAATCAGGAGCCAACAGCCAACGTTATATCAGACAGTTAGCATCTGAAAGGGTTGTTGGACATTATCAGATAAGCCAATCCTATCAGTATACAAAGGACTGTTGTGGCAGAGTTGCAATGTCCCTACCTCTGGCTGAGGAGGCTTGGATTCAAGTCCCACCAGCTCCAGAGATGAATGATATCTTGGAACATGTTGGTTGAAAATATCTAAAGTACTGTTTGTAGGAAAAGATAACCAGTTGCAAAAAGTGTTAGTTTATCTTGTTCTTGTTGTTCTCATACCAAGTCAATGTAGCTTACAGCAATATATACTTACTCTTGTTGAGTTTGATGTCTCACAGAGGAGACAATGATGTATCTAGCTAAAATTACAGGCTTATTTTATTCATTAATGGGATGCGGGTATCACTGGCTAGGCCAGCATTTATAGCACAGTTAAGAGTCAAGCACATTGCTGAGAGTCTGGAGTCACATGTAGGCCAGACCAGGTAAGGATTTAGGAGTAAATTACTACAGATGCTGGAATCTGTATTCTTAACAACAAATGCTGGAGATCGCAATGGGTCAGACAGCATCCATGGAAAACAGCAAGCTAACAATTTGAGTCTAGATGACTGTGTCAAAGGCAGTTTTCTTCCCTAAAGGACAATTGTGAACCAGATGGGATTTCCAATAATTGACAATGGTTTCATGGTCATCATTAGACTCTTAATTCTAGACTTTATTGAATTCCAATTCTATCATCTGCCATGGCAGGTTTTGAACCCAGGTCCCTAGAACATTTCCTGGGCCTTTGGGTTAACAGTAACAATAATCACCTCCCTCTACAGTAATCAAGGCTAAGCTTATCTCCTTCTGAGCACTGTATGGACAACCTTGCCCATTGGGTATCAATGGCTGAGACTAATAAAAATTAGAAGAACTGCTGGCAGTGAATCTTCCCAAGAGCTTCTCAGTCACAGCAGTATAACACACTGGCAGCTCTGAGTTATCACACTCCAATATCTTCAAGGAGTTTGGGAGAATTACTGTAGTCCCAAGCTGCACACCATGAAGAGTTACTCTGACAGCTTTTTTTTGGGGGGGTTGGAGTGGGTCGGTGGAATTCCTGGAGGCTGGTTATTGGGAGAAGGGGATCGGAGCAAGAGTAATTGGATGGCTTTCAGCAGCCACCCTCTGGCCCTATATCACTGTCCTTCAATTGTGGCAGCTCACCCTGACTCTGTGAAGAGCATTCAGAGATAGGCCATGAATACTGGCCTCGTCAGTGACTCTCCAATTGGGAGAGCAAGAGTGAGAGTCATGTTGAATTCCAAACATTAGCTCTGTTTCTCTCTCCACAGTCACTGAAAGATCGGTTGAGTTTCTCCAGCAAGGGGCAAGATGTTTACAAATGTTCTGTCCTAATTGGCTGCATAGTTTTCACATTAAAGCTTGATAAGACTGTATGAAAACCAGAGCAGGCATAAGATTCCTTAAGCCTGCACTATCATCCAGTATCAAGCCTGATCTTCCACTTCAACTCCTCAAACTTGTCTCATTCTTTAATGCCCTTCATTTCCAAAAATCTATCTATCTTAGTCTTCAATACACTCCAGACTGAGCATCCACAACTCTTTGGAAGAGGAAGTTTTCAGCCCAAGATGAAGGTGTTTCTCCTCGTCTGACATTAGCTCAATGAAATAGACGCATAGTGTCGTTGAGACATATAGCACGGAAACAGACCCTTCAGTCCAACTCATTCATGTCAACCAGATATCCTAAATTAATCTAGTCCCATTTGCCAGCATTTGGCTCACATCCCTGTAAAGTCTTCTTATTCATATACCCATCCAGATGCCTTTTAAATGCTGTAATAGTACCAGTCTCCACCACTTCCTCTGGCAGCTCATTCCATACATACACCACCCTCTGCGTGAAAACATTACTCCTGAGGTCCCTTTTAAATCTTTCCCCTCTCACATTAAACCTATGCCCTCCAGTTTTGAACTTCCCCACCCCAGGGAAAAGACCTTGTCTATTTATCCCATCCATGCCCTGCTTGATTTTATAAACCTCTATAAGGTTACCTCTCAGCCTCCGATGCTCCAGAGAAGATTGCCCCAGTCTATTCAGCCTCTCCCTACAGCTCAAATCCTCCAACCCTGGCAATATCCTTTTAAATCTTTTCTGAACCCTCTCAAATTTCACAACTTCCTTCCTATTGCAGGGAGACCAGAATTGCATGCAATATTCTAAAAGTGGCCTTACCAATGTCCTGTACAGCCACAACATGACCTCCCAACTCTTATCAAGCATACCGAACGTCTTCTTCACTGCCCTATTTAGCTGCGACTTCACTTTGAACTGCACTCCTAGGTCTCTTTGTTTAGCAACATTTCCCGGGACCTTGCCATTAAGCGTATAAGTCCTGCTCTGATTTGCTTTTCCAAATTGCAGTACCTCACATTTATCTAAATTAAACTCCATCTGCCAGCTGAGTCCTATGGCTCATCTGATTGTACTCATTGTACTCAGGTAACCTTCTTCATTACACCTCAAATTTTGGTGTCATCTGTAAACTTACTAACCATAATTCCATGTTCACATCCAAATCATTGATATAAATGACAAAAGGCAGTGAACCCAGCACTGATCCTTGTGGCACACCACTGGTCACAGGCCTCCAGTATGAAAAGCAACCCTCCAACATCACCTTCTGTCTTCTACCTTCAAGCCAATTTTGTATCCAAATGGCTAGTTCTACCCTCTGTTTCCTGATCTAACCTTGCTGACCAGTCTACCATGAGGAACCTTGTCAAAATGCCTTATTGAAATCCATGTAGATCATGTCCACTGCTCTACCCTAAGCAATCCTCTTTGTTACTTGTTCAAAAAACAAATCAGGTTTGTGAGACACAATTTCCCATACACAAAGCCACGTTGACTATCCCTAATCAGTCCTTACAAAAATAGAAGTTGCTGGAAAAGCTCAGCAGGTCTGGCAGCATCTGTGAGGAGAAATCAAAGATAACGTTTTGGGTCTGGCGACCCTTCCTCAGAATTGAAGGTAGCTAGGAAATTGTCAGTTTATATGCAGAAGTTAGGATGTGGGCTTGGGCTAAGTGGTAAATGATAGGTAGGGATAGGGCCCAAAGAGAACCATGTTGTCACTGCCCTTTGTCTGTCTTCCTCCTTTTAAAGTGCCAGTGTTTTGCTCCTTTTCTTCACAAAGTTCCAAATCAATGCAACAGCTTATGAAACTGTAGTTACTATTCCTTGAATTCGAGGACATCAGCTCCAGCACTGAAAGTACTTCAAGAAAGGAGCAGCTCTTACAGCCATATTTTTCTCCTTCCTCCATCTTGGATTACCCAGAATCCCATTCTATTACAATGTAAAAATACTGGACTTAACAGTGCATCAGTAGCAGTAGACTAGAGAAAATATTTCATGGAAAAATAAAATCTCATCATCCAGAAAGCAACAAGGAATTTATATGCCCAGCTGGTTTCCCTTTAAATGGCTTTCTGAACTTTACAGGATTTACTGTTTTCAAAGGTTCTGATCTTGTTGCTATTGTTTCTACTGTTTGGATTCTTTCGCAGTCATTTGGAAAGAAGCTGTGGCCTATAAGTTCTAGTTTCATGCTGTAGCTCAGTTGAAGACTAGTCCAGTTCCTCGTAGACCTGCATGGAAGTTGATGAGCCTACAGCTGAATTTTGAACAGAGGTAAAATGAGGATTAATTTTTGGAAGCTTCTATATGAAAGTAGGCTAAAGATGTATGTCCAAGTGTTTGGGCAAGCCTCCTTTTTGAATGAACTCATTTCGGTTTTATCAAATATTTGTCAGATTTTGACAAAACGGTGAGCATGGTGATAATCCGAAGGAATATGTATGTGCAGTGAGGGGGTCAATCACAATTATCATCAATTGCTAGTTTTGTATTTAACTAAGAGTGCACATTTGGTTATCACACATTATTTATGTAACAGTGTTGTTCATGATTTGAGACACAGATTATTCATTTGATACTGACAATTTATATTTCAATCACTTAATAATATTGAAATATTATTATTTCATAATCAGATATCCCTTTGTACCTTGTACAAAAAATGTTGCATTATTCATTAAACATACCAGAATTGCAAAACACCTTTTAATTTATCAAATGAGTTCTACAATTTTCTCACAAATTCAGGAGTAAACAAATATGTCCACGCCTTACAGACTCTTAAGGAGCTCGGTTCCACTTCAGTTACTATGTTTAATTGTAGGCCTTATAATGACATTGTAGGGAAAAACATTATATTGCAAGTAGATAAAGTAGTGTGGGAGCTGATCAGAATTTAAATGTTTGTCAATGTGTAATTTATACATTACTTTTTATGATGTTATTAATGCTCAAGTTTAAATTGTTCCTGGGAAATTGAGGGGGTACTGGGTTAATGATTTACAGAGTTCTCCAGATTGCAGATTTAATAATGAGCTTAGCTTCAATCCAAATCTAAGCACAAACATTCATTGCAGGTAAATAAGAAGTGGCCACCTTTGATAAAAATTCCTTAAAGTGATTCCAACTCTTTCGAAAAGTGTTTGGTATATTTACTTTCTTTTATGAACAAGTGACAAAAAGTATTCTATCATTTGCACATGAGTGAAATAATGGATCAGAATTTGCAGTATTATCGATCCCCTGAACATTCTAAATTGTTTGAATTGCAAGTTGCTAAAATCCAATTTGATAATGGCACAGCAAAGAAAACTGGGCCACAAAAACAGAAATTGCTGGAGAACCGCAACACGTCTGCCAGCATCTGTGAAGAGAAAAAAGATTTAACATTTTGGTCCAATTACCCTTCTTGTCTTGAAAAAAATCATTCTGTTTCTTCCCCACAGATGCCACCAGACCTGCTGAGTTTCTTCAGCAATTCCTGTTTTCGTTTGTTTCAGATCTCCAACATCCACAATTCATTATTTTATTTGAAGGAAAACTGGGACCTGAGTGAAGAGGGTAACTGACTGTGCACCTCCTTAACCAATCATATGGAAGAATTAGGAAATTAAAACAGCCATCAGACTGAATGGGAGAATGAATTTAAGGAGATTAAGTCAATGACAAAGTGATACAGTAAAATTACTAGAGTGGGTCAAAAACATTAGGTTAAGAAGAAAAAAAAGTGAAAGTACAACAATTTTTATATTTCAAATTTCACATTTTTAAGGTTCAAAATAAGTGAACAACAAGTGATACCTGAAGGAATATGACTGCACATTTAATAGATATTTAAGTGCCATACAAGTTAATTGGCACTAATTGGTAGTTAGTAAAAGGGTTAATGCAACAGCAGGACCCAACTTACAGTGAGATGTTTACTTTATGACTGCCATGCAAATACAGTAACTTTACGCTGTCAGTTACCTTTCAATGGTGGGTTAGACGGTGAGACACCATTGTCACAAACAGCCTATGCTACTCTGGTAGTAACATTTGAGTGTTAGCAGTTCATTCCAAACGTGGAATACATTATTCCAAGCAATCCTTCATGGAAACAATGCATGTTTAACCTGAAACCCTCCCAACCATATTTACGCCATAATAACCATTCATGCTTGCCCTTACTTTGATTATGGCTGTACTTTATTGCTACAACAGATCATTTAAAATTCACAAGTACATTATGTCCCTCTAAAATAATTATTTTCTTCCAAATCTTTTATTTAAACAATCTTCTAACTTTATTGCCATAATCTTCTGGATGATAGTATCTATACCTAGAAGATTATTAGCAAAAATTGCTGGCTGTTCCAATTAATTTTCTATTCTTCTACAGGGCTGTTGTCTTCAGTAGCATCATTCTGCAACTGGGAAGATGAAAAATACACTATGAAGGTTTACTCTGCTCTCACAATAATTGGGTAGATCTGGAACACATTACATCAAGCCCCCAGCAAGTTAAAAAAAAAAATCAGGCAAGTCATGTGAATATTATTCTCACTCCAGTGGAAATGCTGTTACACTTTGTTAATAAAAATGCGCCAAGGCAAGGGATATTTCATTAAGATTTGATCACAAACTTCAAGGGGATGAAATGTGTTTTGGGTGAGCAAATTTTTTTTCCAACTAAATATTGGGAAGACCAAAACTATTGCATCCAGCTTCCACAACAAACTGTTTTCCTGAGCCATGGACTCCATCCCTTTTGCTGGCAAACTGCCTGATGCTGAACTCTGCTTTTGCAACCTTGATGTCATATTTGTTCCAAGATTAATTTCTTACCATACAGCCCTTCCATCACCAAAACGAAACAGTCAGTTTCACCTCCATAATGTTGCTCAACTCAGTCCCATTGAAACATCTCATCTATACTTTTTTTTTTAAAACCAAATGCTCCTCTACCTAGCTCCTATCTTGTACCCTCTATAACTTTACGTTCAGAGAGTCATACAGTCATAGAGCATTACAGCACAGAAACAGGCCCTTTGGCCTAAACTGATCCATGCTAACCATGATGCCCACTCAGCTAGTTCCAATTGCCCACATTTGAAACCCTTCCTATCCATGTACCTATCCAAAAGTGTTTAAAATGTTGCTATTGTAGCTGCCTCAACCACTTTCTCTGGCAGCCCATTCCATATATGCACCACTCTCTGCATGAGGAAGTTGCCCCTCGGGTTCTTTTTAAATCTTTCCCCTCTCACCTTTAACCTATGCCCTCTAGTTTTTAACTCCCTATCCCTGGGAAAAATACTATATACATTCATCCTATCTGTGCCCCTCATGATTTTCTTCACCTCCACAAGTTCACCCCTCATTCTCCTACATTCCAAGGAATAAAGTCCTATCCCAACCTTTCCTTGTAACTCAGGCCTACTAGTTCTGTCAACATCCTCGTAAATCTTCTTTGCATTCTTTCCAATTTAATTATGCTTTCCTATAGCAGGGTGACCAAAACTGGACACAATAGTCCTAGTGCAGCCTCACCAGCAACTTAAATAACTGTAACAATGTCCCAACTCCTATACTCAATGCCTTGACTGATGAAGGCCAGTATACTAAATGCCTTCTTCACCACCCTGTCTACATGTGACCCTGCTTTCAAAGAACTATGTACTTGTACTCCTAGGTCCCTCTGTCCCACAACACTCCTTAGGACCTTACCATTTACTGTATAAGTCCTACCTTGGTTTGACTTTCCAAAGTGCAACACCTCACACTTATTTGTATTGTATTATACTTGCTAATCCTCAGCTCACTTCCCCATCTGATCAAGATCCCGCTGTAATTTTTGATAATCTTCCTCACTATCAATGATACCTCCAAATTTTGTATCAGCTGCAAACTTACTAATAATGCCTCGTACATTTACATCCAGATCATATATGTAAATAATAAAGAACAAAGGTCCCAGAACCGACCTCTGTGGCACACCACAGGGCTGTGTGGTCATGCTGGTTTAACAAATGCCAAATGCCAATGTCTATGCAGAAAGGGAGCATGCACCTGATGCCTATGATTGTGCCCTGGGATCTGGTTTGATCACAAACAACATGGAAGTCATTCATAGAAAGTGGCAAGCTGAATCTACCAGCTACATGCTCTGGTTTCCTCCAATTTTGGAGAAAGTGAGGATTGCAGATGCTGGAGACCAAAGTTGAAAAGTGTGGTGCTGGAAAAGCTCAGCAGGCCAGGTGACATCCGAGGAGCAGGAGAATCAACGTTTCGGACTTATGCCCGAAACGTTGATTCTCCTGCTCCTCAGATGCTGCCTGGCCTGCTGAGCTTTTCCAGCACCACACTTTTCAACTTTCCTCCAATTTTCCCAACATGTAGCTTGTTTGGTAAAACAGGGCAGATTATCAATAAGGTGAGTTGCAGCATTAATAAAGCATTTCACAGGCATTACTCCAAATCAATTGGCATCTCACTATTGCTTAGCGAGAATCTTGCCACATCATTTGTGAAAAGCCAAAAAAGATAGAGAGCAATGGTTTTGATATCAAATGGGCCTCACTGATACCTCATTCAGTTCTGCTGCTCATCTCACCACAGCCCACATTGCTCAGATGACTGTAAGATTCCCCAAAATTACAACCAAGGCTTATATCAAACCATGTTTCACATCCTGTTAATCATTGCCAACTCCTGAATCAACCTTGCTCTTACATACACATTCCCAATCGAGTCTGTTTTGCTAAAGCTCTAAATATAGTTAGCATACTGTCAAATTTCTAATTACTTCTGTGTAAAATATGTGCGATTGTTAAGTGTTTTCTGTCCTTTTTGTTTAGGCTGAATTGCTAAATGACTGATTAAATGGGCTATGCTATAATGATTTTTGTAATTGGCTCTTTTAACGTGCAATTTATGGAAAACCTGAACCAATCACAATCCTGGTTCAAGCACAATAATTCCTAGGACATTGTTCAGTACTTTATTGCAATGCTATTGTATTAATATTGATCCAATTTATTTTCCATAGAGGCAAATTACATCAAAGAAGTTTGTTTTTAAAGCGTGGTAATGGGTATGATAGAACACAGTATAATAACATTTCATTTGCAGTGTCAACTGTTAGCCATCTGACAAAGCTCTGAAAACAAGAACATAAAAAGATAGGAGCAGGAAAATCCATGAGGCCTATTGTGCCATTCAGAAAGATCATGGATTCGATTCCACTTTACTGCGCACTCCCCAGGATCCCTTGATTCAGTGACAGACTAACAATTGGTCTGTTTCAGCCTTAAATATAATCAATGTTGACATACCCACAACCCTCTAGAGTGGGGAATTTCATAGACTGACAATCCTCTTTGAGGGAAAATATTTTTTATTATCCAAGTCCTAAAGGATTAACCCTTCTCCAGATGCATGTCTCCTTGTTATGTTGCCTTTTTTGTAAAAAACAATAATTTGTTGTTTAATGTTCCATTCAATTATATAATATTTTTTAGGGAGTCAATAAACTATTTTCACCAATGATTTCTGACCTTGGCCGTTCCTCATCTCCATCTGTACAGATTCTATTTCCCGATTTTCTGAGCCAAGACCCTTTCTCAATTAATGTCCTTATGTCATAATTTATTATCAGTGCTACCTTTCCGTCTACTTTCATTCTGTCATTCCTTTTCAAATGTTGTGTGCCCTGAAATAATTATTTACAAATCTTGGTCATCTTAGAATCATGTATTTGTAAATGTAATTACATCTAAAACTTTGATCTCTATTTATTATCCATTTAGCTAACATATTGCAGATATTCAGTGCATTAAGATAAAGTATCTTCATTTAAATTCTGTGAAAATTGTATCTTTATCCTTTTGTGCTTTTGAAAACAATGGGCTGAACTGGGTAAAATCTGTTTTAAAACTACTGTTTTAAAGAATTGCTACATGTTTTGAAAAGCAAGTAACCTGACACTAATGGTAAGGATAAAGTGAACTTAACAAATAGTAATTGAAATAATTGCAGCTGAGGGGTACTGTGTACAGATGCAGCCGGATTGTAACAAGATGTTGGTTGGTCTATGCACTAGTAACCAGTTATCAATGACAAAGGCCTTTTGCCTGCCAACAAGTATGCAATTGGCTCTCAGCTAAGTGAACAGCTTGGACCTATGAACAAGATGGAGAAAAGTGTTTTGATCTCCACCAGCACAGGAGCACTTTCTGTTCTTTGTTGTCAAAACCCATTTTAAGCATGAACAAATCCAGTTTACCTTTCCTTCCATAGATGTTGAAGGCAATTACTTTTAACTGAGAAGTCGAACAACATTTATACAAGCACAGGCCACTTTGTATCTCTTGCAAATGTGTGGAAGCACCCAAAGAAGGATGACGGGACAGGAAAGTTCTGACCAAAATGGATCATTTCAACAAACCATGAATAGGAACCACTGAAATGCCGTATAGCTCTCCTTCCCCCATAACCTCTTTGTCCTTGTCTGTTTGTACATGTGTGCGCAAAGAGGTGTTTATAAAAGGTTTTATTAGAGTTTAATTTATAGTGTTATATGCTGTCCATTTATAACAGCTTATCTATAGCTAGAATGTAATTCTTTGTAATAAATCATTATTCTTGTTAAGTATAGAAACTGGATTTTTGTGTACTTATTTTAAAAGCTTTAAACTTTGTGATGACTGTAGGAAGACTGATGTGACTGCCTCATGACCAAGTGCTGAGGTGACTTTCCGTCTGTCTGTTCATCTCAGTGTGCAAAGCTCAGACTCAGTTTCTAGGAGAAAGTGAGGACTGCAGATACTGGAGATCAGAGCTGAAAAGATGTTGCTGGAAAAGCGCAGCAGGTCAGGCAGCATCCAAGGAACAGGAGAATCGACGTTTCGGGCATGAGCCCTTCTTCAGGAATGAGGAAAGTGTGCCAAAAATAGGCTAAGATAAAAGGTAGGGAGGAGGTACTTGGGGGAGGGGCGTTGGAAATGCGATAGGTGGAAGGAGGTTAAGGTGAGGGTGATAAGGTGAGGGTGAGAGGCTGGAGTGGGGGTGGGGGTGGAGAGTCAGGAAGAAGATTGCAGGTTAGGAAGGTGGTGCTGAGTTTGAGGGTTGGGACTGAGACAAGGTGGGGGGAGAGGAAATGAGGAAACTGGAGAAATCTGAATACATCTCTTGTGGTTGGAGGGTTCCTGTCTCCCCAATATAGAGGAGGCCACATCGGGTGCAGCGGATGCAGTAAATGATGTGTGTGGAGGTGCAGGTGAATTTGTGGTGGATATGGAAGGATCCCTTGGGGCCTTGGAGGGAAATAAGGGGGGAGGTGTGGGTGCAAGTTTTGCATTTCTTGCGGTTGCAGAGGAAGGTGCCAGGAGTGGAGGTTGGGTTGGTGGAGGGTGCCTGACCTGCTGCACTTCAGCTCAGACTCAGTTTCATCAATTTGAAGGTAATGTTCCTCAAGCTTACAGATACAGATACCATGGATCATATTAACACCTAATTTCATGGCCATGATACAGCTTCAACACATCACCTCCCTACCATCTTTGTTGTGTTTTATTCAATCAGTTTGGTTTTATGTTCATAAATACCACTCCATTGTCGTCTGTAGTTATATATAATTTAACTAATTAAGCTATAAATTTAATGCAATACTTGTGCCTGGCCAATATTGGTTGAAGCAACTACTCCATTTAGAAGAATTAAATCTTAACTATTACAACAAATTACCTACCTGCTCAACTAATTAATGGTTTTGAACTTTCACCAGCTGCTAGATGCTGAAAAAAATATTTTAATTGCTGAAACTACTAAGACAGCTGCCTGTTACATGAATTAACACCTCTATGGGCAATCTCTTTCAATTGATTGACAGATGCCATTGCCAGACAGTTTATGTTAAACCAACATTTATAACTAGCTTGCAGTTTTAAAGTTCCAAGTCACAATCTGACTGTTCATCTAATGTATATCTTCAGAGTCAGTGAACAGTGATATCCTACCTCTACCAAATTCCCAAGTTGCACTTATTTATCACTGTACTCAAGTCTCATCATCTCTATCCTGTTCTCCTACTCTGATGCATTTCTAAAGTAAAAACCTCTTGCCTCTGCAGAGTCTGTATCCCTCTATTCCCTGCCTGTTCACGTTTCTGTTAAGATGTCTCTTAAACATTGCTATTGTATCCACCTCCACCACCTTCTCTGGCAGTGCGTTCCAGGCACTTACCACCCACTGTATATAAAAAAAAACTCATTCCTCATTCCTATTCAAGATTAGGTTCAAGTGCAGCACATACTGTTAGTTTGATAATCTGGACATTGCTTCAAGACTTCTCCCAATCCACAGGTATGATTTTAGCAGACACTTTATTTAAAAACAAAAGAAAATCTGAAGACATTCCTTGTATTTTCCTTAGTTAGTAGTATCAACATTGATGTAAGGCCAGGCAGTGGTTGATATCATTGTGAGCCACTGCCCAGGTATACAGATCCACAGTTCCTGCAAGTCACAATTGAAGTGGATATGGTGGTCAAGAAGAAATGTCGCATGTTTGCTTTCATCGGTCAGGGCATAGATTATAAAAGTTAGCCAATTATTTTGCAGCATTATAGAACTTTAGTTCAGTCACATCTGGAATATTGTGTACAGCACTGGTCACTGCACTATCAGAAGGATGTGGAAGCTTTGGAGAGGCTACAGAAATGGTTTAGCAGGATGTTGCCTAATATGGAGGATATTAGCTATGAGGAAAGATTGGACAACTTGGTCTGTTTTCACATGAATGTTGAACAATAAGGGGCAACCTGAGAAAAGTTTACACAATTATGAAAGACATGGATAGAATGGATAGTCAGAGTCTTTTTCTCAGGGGGAGAACTAACAGTTACTGAGGTCATAAGTTTAATGTAAAAGGGGGAAGGTTTAGAGGAGATGTGAGGAATGAGTTTTTTTTATATACAGTGGGTAGTAAGTGCCTGGAATGCACTGCCAGAGAAGGTGGTGGAGGTGGATACAATAGCAATGTTTAAGAGACATCTTAACAGAAACGTGAACAGGCAGGGAATAGAGGGATACAGACTCTGCAGAGGCAAGAGGTTTTTACTTTAGAAATGCATCATGTGCCAGCACAGTCTTGGTGGGCCAAAGGGTCTGTTCCTGTTCTGTACGTTTGTCTTCTCCTTGTTTGTTTAATCCATACCCATTCCAGAGGCCTTGTACCCACATTATACAACTGCTCATAATTGTTGCTAATTTGCAGCTCTAGTCAACTTGCCGAAAGATGTACACTATGGTAACGGGGACAACCATTCACTTGTGCATTGAACGACTATGGTAGCAATGGCTAAGGTGCAATGGTGGGAATCAGCAGTAACTCCAGGCTTCATTTACAATTGAGGCACACAAAAGCCAGGTTGATTAGGGTGCCTACCTGGTATTAGCATGGGATGTTGGAACCATTTGGAAATATTTCCCATTGTAGAACATTCACCTCTTCAAATGTCAGAAGTCTTGCCATTGTAACCCTTCTGTACTACTGAATGTGATGCGTCCACTTTTCTGTTCACTCTGAACTTTCTTTATCTTGAATTGTAGCCATTTAGGATCTACTTGCTTGCCATCTTTCTGTTTCTGTGGCCATGTGTACCACAGATCACACATCCTGAACAAGCTCTGTACCCT
This sequence comes from Hemiscyllium ocellatum, assembly GCF_020745735.1. Classification (NCBI taxonomy): domain Eukaryota; kingdom Metazoa; phylum Chordata; class Chondrichthyes; order Orectolobiformes; family Hemiscylliidae; genus Hemiscyllium; species Hemiscyllium ocellatum. Next base: position 44,415,308 of record NC_083418.1, on the reverse strand, counting down.
TTTCTAATTATCGGCTGAACTTTTTTTAGACAATTTTGGTGCAACCCTGCTGGATTTGGTGAGCTGTTGTAAAAACAATCAACTCAACACTGTTTGTACTGAGCTTGAAAAGCTGGAATGATAATTGACATCCTTAACTAAAAAATTTTTACTTGTGGTTATACATAAAGGTTAAAGTGTTCTAATTTTGCAGACATTCCCTGTAATATTTCATATGTGTTTCCAAACATTCAATATTAGAATTTTACTGAGATTTGGCTTGGCAAGGAATTGCATGCAAGAAATTTGAAATACTATAGTGAGCATTTAGTACCCAAAGGGTTAAGTGAAATTAAAGAAGCAGTGGCAAGTCTAAACACAACCTATTGTAGTGGAGTCTGTTTACACAGTGCAGAATTGAATTTATAGATTCAAACTTGAGACTAGAATGACCAATGATGTGTCTATTATGTCCCTTCAGCAGTTTAGGTGTATGTGAAATGACAGGTCTTGCCTCAGCTAACATAACACACTTGAACTTTTTTACTGCACCATTTGCTATGTATGCCACTTTGTTTTATCAGCAGTGTACAGTAATTCCCTCCCAAGTTCTGGAATGAAATCTCTGCCCAGGCAATTAGAGCTCGCAAAGTTTCCAGTCCTTTGTTTAAAGAATTCGTCCTTGTGCTCTCTATGCCCCATCAGCTACCTAATTAGCAGACTCTTTGCGTGATTAAAAATTCTCACAGAGATTTTGTTGGATATTTGCCTCTCTTAATGAGTGTTTATGGACAGCTGGGAGAGATTGTTCGCTCCCTTCTCTCAGGACCCACAATGAATTCTGCAGACCTTTGTCAGGGCCCAGGAGTGAAGGCTGTCACTGTGGTAACGGGGGAAAGAAATCGGTCAAAAAGCACTTCTGTCCTTATGGAATGGAATGCCTTGAAAAATAAATGAAGATGAATATTCATATTTTGGTTCAATAAGTGCTGTCTATTAATAAACATGTCTGTCAGTTAAACAAATTTAAAGTTCTAATCTATCTGGCACAGATATTGGGTTTACAGCTGTGTGCTTTTTAATGGAATGTGTCACCAGAATCAAAAGGAGAAACCAGGGATTCGTGACACTTCAAATTTACCATTAAATATGCAATAATTGAGAAATATCAAAAAATAATTAGCTTCTTTTTCTCTAAAGAGATTTTTTAAATTAATAATTCCAATGTTTTCCTCTCTGATCCCTGATGTGATGACTCATACTAATGTATAATTACGTGAATCCTTTGCTCAAATGGCCATTATTCATGTGTGATTCAATGCAGAGATGGTAGCAAGCTTTGTTCCCATGGGGAGGAGCTGGAAGGGAGGCAGTGGTGACATCATAATGTAGCCTGCTCCTGACCAGATATGGTGTATCCCTTTTTTCCCCCAGACAGTAGTCAAATGCAGAAACTCTGACTGACCCACTACACTGAATTCAATTCTCAAAACTTTCATATGGGCATGGTTCAGTCCAACACTGGAAACTGTATTCATGCAGTGAGTCACTAATGGTTCAGTAAGCCATCATAAAAATGGGTGGTAACATAAAATGCCATCTCCTGGGGAGGCAATGGTGCAGTGATAATGTCACAAAGTAGTAATTTAGAGTCCCAGAATAATGCTCGAGGCATGGGTTCAAATGAAATTGGGATTCAACAAAAAAAATCTAGCATTAAAATCTAACCTAATGTCAACCATGCAACTGTCCTAAAAGTTCATCTTGTTTACTAATGCCCTTACCTGATCTGGCCTACGTGTGATTCCAGACCCATAGCACAGACCCTTATCTGCCCCTGGAATTGGTTCTAGCAAGCTGTTGAGGTCAAGGGCAGTTATGAGTCAGTGGTAAATACAGACCCAGACAGTGATACATACATCTGATAAATGAATAAAAGCAACATACTGGTGAAACCTTCGGCCCTCCAAAAAGAAATTGCAAAATATTTTGGCATATATTAATCTGTAATCCACAGTTACACCATGGAAAAATGGTAACCAATGCTAACTGCCCTCAAATTTCTCTCTCCAAAGAAATTTAAAAGCAACGTATTACAGATGCTGAACATCTGAAATAAAACAAAGTGCTGGAGAAACTCAACAGGTCTGATAGCATCTGTGGAGAAAGTCCATTACGGCTCCTCTTCCAAACTTGGCAATTATTTATTAGGAAATTAATTAAATCAGGGTGTGACAGTTTTGTGCTGATCTACACAAGACTGTTTAAGCTTGCCAGAAAAATTGTGAATTTTTAATTCCATTCCAGATGGGCAAGTGACTTGAGGAGATAAAGGGACTAATGATTGGAGGCTAGCACCTCTTCTGCAAACACCCCCCTGCCTCCCCACACCCAGCCCTTCAAATCTGCTCTGTCATTCAATAAGATAATGGCTGATCTGATTTTCATTTCAATTCTACATTCTTGCAGACACCGATAATCTTTTATCCATTTGGTAATCAAGAGTCTATCTATCTCTGCCTTAAAAATCTTTAAAGGTTCTGCACCCACTGCCTTTTGAGCAAGGGAATTCCAAAGACTCAGACTCTTGGATAAAATATTTTTCCTCTGCCTGAATTGGGTGCCCCCTTATTTATAAGTTATGACCCTTCGTTCTAGATTCACCCAAAAAAAACCTTCCTTTTCAATTTCACCTGGACAAGTGGATTAGATTCCCTACGGTGTGGAAACAAGCCCTTCGCCCCAAACAGTCCAGAGAGAGATTGGATATGCTCATTTGTGTTAAATGCGAAATCCCTTATTCTGAGATTATACCATCTCGTCCTACACTCTCGTGCAAGGGATAAAGCATCCTCCACTGAAAAAGACCTGACAATTGGAGAAAATCATAAAACTTTTCTAAAAAAGATTACTATGGTTAAATCATAAATAGGACATGAAGTGATTGATATGAGAATGGAGATGACAGATTTAAAAGAAGCAGCTGAACAGGAATTCAGAAAAAAAAAGGAAAAATGCTGAACTGAGTAAAGATAAATAAAATGTGCGATTTGGCCTTGAACAATTGTGACAAGTTTATTTGAGGGTAAATTAAACTTTCCGAACTCCATTTGCAATTTAAGAATAATGTTCAACCAATTTCTGTTCTTGTAAAGGTGTCATCTAGCAGATATTATAAGAAATACAATCAAGACAGAAGGAGTATACAGAAACTGAGCAGAAAAGCATAACTCTAAGCTTATTGTTGTGAGCCGTTTGGGGCCAGAAAATGAAGGAACTAAAGCTGCACTGATCATACAAATGATGCTGTTAGTGTCTAAATTTGGGGACCTGGATTCAAATATCATGTCAAGGTTAAGTGATGGTTAGATTAGATTCCCTACAGTGTGTAAACAGGCCCTTTGGCACAACAGGCCCACACCAACCCTCCGAAGAGTAACACACCCAGACCCATTTCCCTCTGACTAATGCACCTAACAGTATGGGCAATTTAGCATGGCCAATCCACCTGCCCTGCACATCTTTGGATTGTGGGAGGAAACCTGAGCACCCGGAGGAAACCCATGCAGATGTGGGGAGAATGTGCAAACTCCACACAGACTGTTGCCCAACGCTGGAATCGAACCTGGGACCCTAGTACTGTGAGGCAGCAGTGCTAACCACTGAGACACTGTGCCGCCCCAAGGATACAGGCCTAACCTGTCCAGCCTCTCCTTATAAGGTAATCTGCTCATCCCAGGTAGTAGTCTTGTAAACCTTCTCTGAACGCATTAACATCCTTCAAAAGTATGGTAACCTGTACTACATGTAGTATTCTGGACATGGTCTTACCAATGCCCTGAATTTTAATCTTCACACTCTTGCATGAAATTCCCCTCATAACAAAACATAGCATTCTAATAGCTTTCCTGATTCATTGCTAACCTTCTGCAATTTAAGCACAAGGACACCCGATCTCTCTGCATGTCAGGGCTCTGCAACTCTCACCATTTAGATAATATGCTTCCTTTGTATTCTTTCTGCCAAAGTGGACAATATCACACTTTCCACATTATAGTCCATTTGCCAGATCTTTTGCCCATTAACTTAACCTATCGATTTTTCTTTGTAGGCTCCTTATGTCCTCTTCACAACTCATTTTCCTGCATTTCTTTGCGTCATCAGCAAATTTAGTTACCATATCTTTATTGCCTTCATTCATGGAAACAGTGGAATAAGTTAAAATATGTTTGGAATGAATAGTAAGAGTAAAGTTCAAATTGTTTGTTCAAAACCCGTTGATCTTTTGGCTTTATTCTTTTGTAAGTAAATAGAATTTCAATCTTTGTCTATTTACACACAAATATTACTGGACACTGGCCAGACCATAACATAATTGTGGCAACCTCATCAGGAATTATAATATAGTGCATTAGGTAAAATGGGGGTATCATCTCTATTGTCATTCAATCTCTCCTGATTTCCACCAAGTCGCAGGCTCTCCTGTTAGTTCATCCGCCACCACCTCTCCCGCATTCTCTCCACACTTGCTGAATACCCTTAACTATTTTCTAATTCTTTTGAAATGTCACAGACCTGAAACATTGGGATGGGATTTCAGCATGTCTGTGGGTGGCTAGAATCTGGAAACCTCCTGAGAAAAGATGCTCCAGATGGTGCAATTTTGGTTGCAGGGGAGTGAATCAGGATTGAGTTGGTCCTTTGGCCTAGATGAAGATCAAAGGTAACTACAGATATTGTTGAGAGCTGAAGCAAGCTGGTTAAAAGACACAGCATGATTCTCTGGCACTTCATCCAAGTTATGTTTTTAGTTTTTAGTCTCCTCATCCCTCACACCACCACCACCCCCACCCATTCTTTCATCACTCATTCACACCCTTATATCTTTGCTGATTCATGATGACCTATGGCCCACTCACTCCCAACGGCCCTCATACTCTATAACCCATCTCTTTCCACTGACTGCCAATCATCTCTCATCCTCTTCATGGCAACCCACACCCCTTCATTCAAACTATAGCCCCTTATAGCTCCTATGCCAATTTATGACTCCTTATCCACATTCTTTGGCTTTACACCATCCGTGCCAACTTACTTAGCATCCACCATAAACAGACCTTATGGTAAGATGAAACAAATAAAACCATATAAAGACCATGTCATTCATCAAAGCCCATTCAATACATTTACATCCTCTCACTAATTCCCATTCAAAAAAACATTTTATATGTAACCCTATAGCAAAGACAGATAATCCTTTAATAACATTATATAGCTGTCAATCAAACTGAATTTATAGTCCAATATTCTGTGATAATGAAAGATTAAAGAAACATTACAGCAGTAATAATCTGCAATGAGACCTCATAGGCTATGTCAGCAAACATTTATTGTAATTACTAGACAATATTTTTCATCTCACAGACACAGACTGATAGTTCACTTTATAAAATTCAAAGGACAGGAGTTTTAGGTAATTTAGCAGCTAGATGATTTGCCATACCTTATCCACCCTTCACAATCATTCAAGTCTCCACTAGTTCAGGGTGATCTGGAATGAAAATTGCTTCTGCTTGTCCTGAGGTTAAATGGCCCAATGGTTTGTGAGTCATGCCTCTGCTCTTCATGCCCCATTTCTTTCAAGTGTTTTCACTACCAATGAAAATAGGATCTGCTATAATGAGAAAGTCTAAATCCAGGAACCAATTGCCATTATTAAAAAGATACTCATAGTCTCTAATGATGCACAACAATCTAACCCACTGACTCTGGACTGTGCAGTATGGGGAACAGATTCCTGGTGGTCCCGCACAGCTGAGGGGAGCATGAGCTGCTTGACAGCCATTTAAGATCAATTTGCTGCTAATAGATTTGAGGAAGGACTTCTCCCATTCTGGAAGTTTCACTTATATAGCAGTGAAAATCAAAGGTCAACAGTTTTCCAGAAATTTAGGGCAAGGCATGTTGCAGTGGATCAGGATTTGGGCTAGTGTATTGGGGTCTTATTTGGTGACAGTCAGGCCCTGGGGTGGAGGTGTGTAGATGTGCAAGTGGTGCTTGAGAGATCACATTGTTGAGAAATCGCAGAGGTGATGAAATGAAGTCCTACGTGGCTAATTAACGCCCTTTTAGGGACCTGAATTTGCCCAGTACAAGGCAAACTGCCTGACACCATCTCTGCCATAATTAGCACAATTGTGGTAGGGATAGAGGAAAGTAGGAAGCGTGGGGACAGATCTGGATTTATTTAATTTCTGCTGAAAATGTGCTGCTGGAAAAGCACAGCAGGTCAGGCAGCATCCAAGGAACAGGAAATTCGATGTTTCGGGCATAAGCCCTTCATCAGGAATCCTCAACTTCCAGTGTTTTGCTTCTCTCTGTAGATGCTAAGTATCTCCAGTATTTTCCATTATAATTCCAGATTACAAGGGCTTGCAATGTTTGCTTTTGAAATAATATGCATGTCTTTTCTCAGACAATTGCACGTGTAGAACTTAATATTTTCATTCAAAACAAACCTAGGGAGTGGAAAATATCAACCACTTTTTCCATCTGGGGTGGCAGGGTGGTTCAGTGGTTAGCACTGCCTCCTCACAGCGCCAGGGACCTGCATTCAATTCCAGCCTCGGATGACTGTTTGAGTGGAGTTTGCACACTCTATCCTTATCCTTCCACAATCCAAAGATGTGCAGGTTAGGTGAATTGGCCATGCTAAATTGCCCATTGTGTTCAGGCATGAGTTAAGGGTAAATGTAGAGGAATAGATTTGGGTGGGATACTCTTCGGAGAGTCAGTGTGCACTTGCTGGGCCGAAGGGCCTGTTTCCACACTGAAGGGATTCTATGGTCATTTAGAGTTGTCAGCTGAGGACGAATTGAAATGTGAGATTTACTTGTTTTCACTAGCTAAATTTCTGCTCAGTCACAGGAAAGCATAAGTAGCTGGGTGAGGTAGTGAATGGTGCCTGATAGACAGGAAACATGACTTCAGTAAGTTGGGATTTTCAGGAATAAAAGGGAAACACAGGAGGTGGAAGAAAACAAGGGATAAGTTCTAAATTAGAAACCATTAGGAATTTGGATATTTCAGTGACTGGAAAATTGTTTAACATTAATTAATAACATGAAGAACAACATGATATGAAAATTCAATACCAAATGAATGGTTGTTAAATGTATGTGCAACTTGTTTTGCAAGTATTATAACTAACATTATAATAACATTTAATATTATTCAATTCAGTAAATGCCAAGTAGAATCATGGCAAAAATCTAAATGAAGGAAGCTTAATCCTGTCAATTTGGTGTCGCAACAGATGTGGAATTGATTAACAGACTTCATTTGAGGTGTAATTAGATTTGTGCTCCATGTGATATTCAAAGACAGAAAGTGTTAAAGCTGATTGTCTCTAAACTACTGACTATCTGCCAGCAATGGTGCTCACATAGCCTTGTGCCCTGTGCCCAGGCTTTGGTGAGTTTTCAGCAATCTGACAAAAGAAGCATGTGGAATTGTCTTCACTATTATAGGCTCTGCTTCCCTCTGTCTAATTCGAAAGTTAAATCTAATTATCACGCCATCCTTGCATTGTAAGCTTAGGATCTTTAGAACCAATTGTGACAATAATTACACACACACATTTCACACGCCACGATTGCCTCCCAGGGCACCTCATTGGATAGTTTATGTAAAGACCATCGGAGAAAAATCATTTGAATGGATTTTAAAAAAACCTTAAATACAGGTTCTAATGTCAGAACAGTCACTTCAAACATTTTATACTAACTGTGCTCCTTGTGGAAACAAATGCTCTCTCTTCACTTTGCTGTTTTATTGCCATTTTTTTGCCATTTTTTTTGCTATCTTGCTTTATTTTATCTTTTCCTTTCAGTTCCTGATCCTCCATTTTGCATCCATTCCTGTTCTTCTGACTTTCAAACCTACTTTAGAGAATAAATTTAGGGAAAATTGGATCTAACAATCTTTAAAAATATTATAAAATAAACGTTACTTGGTTGTAAGTGTCATATGTGCAGCGGAGTCATTTGGTTAGATTCAGGGACATTGAGATGGAAGTGGGTGAAAGTTCCACATAGACATTCCAAATCACCTGCATTTGTTAGGGAAAGAACTGTGGAAAGGGGGAAATTTGGTTCTCAGGCTTGTATGTTGATCATTTACTTTTCTGAAGCAATGTAAAAAATATAAGCGGAATGTAGAACAAACTTGTCACCAGAAGAAATGCCTTTTCCTAAAACAATTCATGCCATTTGTTTCTAGGAAGTGGTGTCACTGGCATGGCCAGCATTTATTGTCCAACTTCTGGATAAGATTATGGTGTGTCATCTTCTTGAACTGCTGTTATCCAACAGCACAGGAGTGAGAAGAGCATGCAGTGTGGAAAGACGCCTTTCAGCCCATCACATCATCACTGACCCTCCGAAGACCATCCAACCCAATACCAGTAACATCATATTTACAATGGCGAACTATACTAGCCTACACATCTCTGGACACTAAAACAATTTACCATGGCAAGCCATCCAATCTACACATCTTTGGAGTGCAGGGATAAATTGGAGCATCTGGAGGAAACTCACTCAGACAGGGAGAATGTGCAAATTCCATACAGACAGTTGTCCAAGGCTGGAATTGAACTTAGGTTCCCTGGCACTGCGAGGCAGCTGCGCTAACCACTTAGCTACTGTGCTGCCAATGTTAGGGAGGGTCATCCAGGATTCTCACTCAGCAACAGTAGGCTGGGCTTTACACTTCTCTGTTCCCCCACTACACACTGGGCTTGAAGGGGATGGGGCATCAATAATCAGCCCTTCCATCACTGAAGTGTCAAATGTTCATGTTCTTTGGGGGGAGGAAAGGGAAATAGGTGTCATAGATTTGGAAGCTGCAGAGGACACTTGGCATGTTGCTGAAGTGCACTTTGCAGGTGGCACTCACTGCTACCACTGTGTCAACGCTGGTGAGACTGAAGACTGAAATTTACTGTTTATCATCCAGATGCACATTGCATCGAGTTTGGTGGAGTGATTCCTGTCTTGGGGCCAAGCGAGTTTTCTCACTGCACCTTACCAACTCATTGCATCAGCTGCCATTTCCACCAGAAAGGTAAGTGTCACATTCGATTTCCGCCCCATCTTACCACACACTGATCCTGGAGCAATGCATCATGCACTGATGATCCTGGAATTGACCGGTGCTGTCCTGGTGCCGTACTTGAAAGACTGCTGCATATCCAGACAAACGCAGTAAACCTTTTATTATTTGGTACCAATGGGACGAGGAGTGTGCCAAATGATCAAATATTCAAGATAATCAAGAGGTCCACGTAATCAATGTGTAAACACTTACTAAGAAATAAAAACAAAATGCAGGGGGTATACACATCACTGTTGTACTTTATTTACAGCACAAATCCTATATAATAATGCAACTTTGCCTTAAAGTAAAGCTTACTAGCAAAGAGCCTTCTCACTCACTCTCAAATGACTACTCAGATAGCATGGTATTTGAGGAGAAATTGAATTTCAAGTCAATCAACAGTTCATTTTCTGTATGGCCATTCAATTGAACAACAAATATACTAACATTGAACTAAATAAATATAAAAAGCTTTCGTAATTGACCACTTCCCAATAAACTTCCCAGCATTTGAGGTTTGTAATTCTTGCTGGGTTATTAAGCGTGCCGGTTCAAACAAAGTTGGCTGTATAGCGAGTCCCAAGTTACCCTGCGTCATTCTTGACATTTTCCCCAGACATGTAAGACAGAGAATTCAGTAACCCACTTTGTGGACATGATCTTGTGGTTTCTGTTGGATGAGATGGTGGAAGGTCAGGACTTCCTCTAACTTCAGGAACAGCAGTGGAGGCCACAAAATGAGACCATTTCAACTTGGTCAAAGGTTGCTACCCAGGTTACAGCAGTCTCAGCAGACTGGAAGAATGCCCAGCAATGTAGAAAGATGGTCAACGGTCTTCTCCACTCTGCCAGGCTAGGTGGCACCATTTCTCTTCAATACCTCACACCAAAACCCAAGCTCCACCATTATGCAACTTTTTCTCCCATTTACTCCCACTCACTGTAATTCCAGACCCATTAACTCTGCATGCCCTCTGCACTGCCTAATCACTCACATTTGTACACCTTGTTACCTGCACTAACAGTAATACATGTGCCAGCCATTTCCATAATATCCGATTCTCTGTCATTCCAGGAGCAGAACATCCTGCAATTGGGCAGAAAGAGTCAAGACAGTGGCGTATTGCCCATTATTCAGCTCCTCACCACTTGTTTGGTTAGCATCCTTTCTAAGCAGGGCCTGGACTGGTGACGGAGGCTGCCATTGATTTACTATGTGGGATTGGTGCAAAGGCCATGCCTTGAGTAGAATGAGGTCTGTTAACAATTGGGCAAGTTTCCAGGCTTTGTGTCTGCCTTAAATGGCACAAGGCAACAACAGTATGAGCTTATCTCTGGCTGAGGGAACAATATGCAAAAAGGCAAGGTAATGCACAGCAGGGATATTGTGAGCATCCAGGTAGGCTCAGAAGGAGTGATGGAATAGGACAGCTTACTGGAGACCCCAGAAATGTAGCCGAGTTAAGTCCATGAACTAAGTGAGTGTTCCTGAGTGTAGATTGTCCTTTCTACAGTATTACAATGACAGCTGCCTGTGCAGTCTGAGCTGCAGTGCTGAAGTGCAGAAGTGTCCTAGATCAGGAATGTGCCATGACAGGTCATAAAGTTTGACAAATGTCAGAGTCCAATGTCTGTGATTCAATGTTGGAGATGTCGAATACGGAGGTGCTTTGGAGACAGTCTCAATTTGAACCCATCAAGAATCCGGACTGGTTTCCATGTTGAAGTTTCTCAATGCACAGTTAGTCTGGCTCTTTTAGCAAGATTATACCCCATGGCCAATTAGGGTGTTACCAAGGTGTTTAAATGCCTTGCAAGAATCCCGCCATGCTCTTTGGAGGAAAATGTATAAAAAGCAGTGAGATGATCTCAACACTGCATTCGGCCTCGCAATTCTGCAACTTGCCTCATCATAATCCATGTTGCTCAGAAGCTTGGATTCCACCCTGAATGTTCATTGTGGATGATGCCAATTGTCACAATGAGTTTTTTTCCAGAGAGGGGGTAATTGGCCTGTTCCAACTAGGCTGAGTTTGAAAGATTTATTGGGGCCCTTTTTGTTTACCACTAACAGATAATGCCTCTGGCCTAAGGCTTTCATGTCTTGAAAAGAAAAGATTTATTCAAAGGGGAGTGACCAGCTAATTGTGTAGCTAGCCTTTGTTTAGATTAGAGTTTTGATTTAGTTCAGCAGCAGTGTATGTGGAGAAAGACTGCTGGGGCAAATCCAAGTGGATTCTCTCTTTCTCTCTCTCTGTCTCTCTAACTTCAAGCCTGTAGTCCCTGGTTTGTTTCATTTTTACCCATTGTGATAAGGGATGTGTTTATTAAGGGACTGTTGCAAGTATGTTCGGAACAGCATCATTGAATCGGGATAGTCTGTCGTGTTTTTGGATAGGATGAGTTATCCAGTATTCTACTTTCTTTTCTTTGTGTTTCATTCTGTAATTTTGTAAATAAGTTCTGTTTGTTTAAAATTTGGCAGTCAGACCAACAAATTCACTCCGGGAATATCCACTACGCACTTATGTAAAACAAATAGCAAAGTTATAGTCTGGGCTACCTGCTTAAAAATGTTTTGAGGGATTGGGGCAGGTCCATAACACAATTGAGTGGGCTACTTTGTCCAGAATGATGCTGAGTTTTCTGAATATCGTTGGAGCTACACTAGTGAAGATTAGTGTGAAGCATGGGGAGACAAGACCTAAGTTACATGTTGTGAAATCTGACTTGCTCTTGAAGTGTTTACATGACAAATTCACTTAACTTCCTGGTCAATTATAATCTCTGGTTGTGTGACATTGGGGTATTCATCAGTAATGTTGCTCGAAGTCAAAATGAAATGGTTAGAATCTCTCCTGGGGCTGATCAATGCCTGGCACTCATGTATTGCAGATGTTATTCTGTTATGACATGCATTATTTCTATGCTTGTTCTGACAGGATTCAATTTTTTTTTCAGTACTTAAAGAGTAGATTTATCAGCCCAAGTCTTGAATATTGCCCATGTCATTGTACACAGAAACGGTCAAATTCAGGATCAGAGGAACAGTGAATAGTGCTGAACATTGTTCAATCACCAGAGAACATCCCCACTTCTGACTGTATATTGGAGGAAAGGTTATTGATGAAGTAGCTGAAGATGGTTGGACTTAGGACATTACGCTGAGGAATTCCTACAATAGTGTCTCAGGGCTTAGTACCATATGTTACTCTAGCCTGTGAAAATATTTCTACCAGATTCCTGTTGATTAAATTTGATGAGGAGTCTGATGCCATGCTAAATTACATGTTGCATCCCTGTCAAGGGCAACCACTCTTACATTAGTCTAGAATTCAGATCTATTGTCCAAGGCCATAATCAGAACTGAAACCACATGATCCTGGCAAAAATCAAACTGGGCAATGATGAACAAGTTATTGATGAATAATTGCTTCTTGACAGCTATCAACATTCTCCATCAGTTCTCCGAAAGTGGAGTCATAGGTAGACAGGGCAGTGAAAAAGGCTTTTGGCAAACTGGCCTTGTCAGGGCACTGAGTACAGAAATTGGGAAGTTATGTTGCAGTTATACAGGACGTTGGTGAGGCTGCACTTGGAATGTTGTGTTAGTTTTGATCACCTTGTTATAAGAAGGAAGTTATTAAACTGGAAAGAGTGCAGAAGAAATTTACAAGTATGTTGCTTGGACTCAATAGTCTGAGTTTTAGGGAGAGGTTGGACAAGCTAGGACTTTTTTCTTTAGAGTGTAGGAGACTGAGGGGACTCCTAATAGAGATGTATAAGGTCATGAGAGGCATGGATCTGGTCTTTTTCCCAGGATTGGGGAAATCGAGAACTAGAGGTCATTAATTTAAAGTTAGAAGGGAAAGAATAAAAGGGAACCTGAAAGACAACGTTTTTTACACAGAGCATTGTATGCATACAGAATAAGCTGCCAGTGTAAATGGTTGAAGCAGTAACAACATTTAACAGGCATTTGGAGAAATACATGGGTGGGAGAGGATTGGCAGGATACGGGCCAAGTGCAGGGAAATGGGATTAGAGTGGACGGACGTTTTGGTTGGCATGGACAAGTTTGCATCAAAGGGCCTGTCTCCATGCTATAGGACTCTATCATTTTGCAACTGATCAAGTAGATTGATAGATCAGTAATTGAATTTGTACATTTACATGAATAGGACATACCTGGATAATTTTTCACAATGCAAGATGGTTCCCCGGCCGAGGGTGTACTGGAATTGTTTGGTTATGGACATGGTTAGTCCTAAAGCAGAAGTCTTCAGCACTGTAGCCAGAGTGTTATCAGAGCCCATAGATTTTGCTGTATCCAGCGTGCTCAGTCATTTATTTGATAACATGTGGAGTGAGTTGTATTGACTGAAGATTGGCATTTATAATGCTGTGGATCTCAGGAAGTGACCTGGTGGGATCATCCATTCAGTATTTCTTGATGAAAATGAATGCAAATACTTTTGAGACAAGATATGCCAAGGCATAGTGAAGGAGTAATCTGGGACATTGATTGTAAAACATGTTTCGGTGAGAGTTTTATATATGCTAACGTAACTTGGATTTCAAAATAATGGCATACTGGTGTTAGTCTATTTTCATTAAGAATTTAAAAAATGAACCAGATCAGTTTTTTCTGTAACTGTTATTTCCAACCAATATGTAGCAGACAGCACCTGACTGCAAGGCCTCTTGGTGTGTTAATGGATGCTTGTTCATACTGTGAGAATTTACAATTTCTGTGATTGAGAGAGAAAACATTAAGCCAATAACTGTGTCAGAATCTAAGATGAACAAGTCTTTTTGATAACTTAGTTCAAGAGCTGAGGAGTTCAGTTCAAAGGATAGCTGAGGGGTCATGAGCAAGTGTAGTCTGTCCTAAAAAGTGTGATTGTTCAGAGGAGTTAAGGAAATAAGCTGTGTCAGTGAAAGAGTGTAGTTTGTGAAATTACCAGAACAGTAACAAGGAGTGTTTGGTTAGACCTCTGCAGATTATTAGAAAGACTGTGGAAATCTCAACTCTCAGCAGTGAGTAGTGATAGGAAAAGATCCCAGAGCTCCCAGCTGGAATCTAAATAGAAGCAGCCAAGTCAAATGTGCAGACTTGGTCAGGAATAAAAGTTTCTCTGGATTTCGATTAGCTGTAAAGTGATGGCTTTGCAGAACAGAGAAGATTTTATTTGCTTTGTGTTTCAAAATCTTCCAAACTGAGAAGCATTTAAACAGGCTGGTTTGGTTAATTTTTATTTTTGTTTCATCAATTCTTTTGTGGAAAAAATTCCTGTTTATTGGTAAAACAAAATCTTCAGCTTTTAGTCCTTATGTTTGAGTGAAATAGCACCAACTTTAAAATTCAAAGAAATGATCAAACCAACCTTTCATTGTGGGATTTCCCTTATCCAGTGGTACCATCAGCTGGGATCATAACAACAAGATGAATTGTTCAAGCCCCTAATCAACCTGGGCATTGGTGAGTCAATTGGGAAAATACGGAGAGTTCAGACAAATTAATTTTCAACGTCGGGAAAAAATGTCCAATTCCGCAACCAAAGTATGAACAAAGAGACAAGAGTCTCGCTAATGAACAGAGAGAGCCCCATTTGCAAGAATTTCCATGTCATTAGTCATAATTTCACCTCATCTATATGCAGTTTCTAATTCTCCCACTTGCTGGAGAGAAACTAGATTACAACAACTCCCGACATGAAAGTCAGAGTGGGTAGCTGGCAACTACAGTTCATCACTGCTTCCTCTGGTCAGCCAGTTTGGGCAGTAATCCTGAAAATCTCTGGGTACATTGCATAGGCAGTGACCACCTTTAACTCCCATCCAGGAAGGTTCCCATTACATGGCACAGCAGCCTCACCACATCCTATGGCACATCTCCAAGTCACTTAAAATACAACTCAATGAGTTTTGAAGTAGACCAGCACTTTTCATCATGAAGCCAGGCTACTTTGCGTATAGGGACAAACACCCAGCTTATGAAATGGAGTAGTGTGCAGCTAAGGACTCCTTCTTCTTAGAGCTCACTTAGTTTGCACCTACTTGGATGCTCACAGTAGCTCTCCATTGCCTTGCCTTTTTTGTGTTTTGCTGCATCATTCAGAATTTACAAGCTCACAGTATTTGTGGTTTAACGCAGACGCAAAGCCAGGCAGCTTGTCATGGTTGTCAGCAGTGATCAGCCATAGGCATGGACATCAGCTGTAAGGCACTGCGCTACATCAGTGATATTCCTGCACATGTGCCAGCAGTGTATGTAGAAAACACACTGCATATGCTTCGATCAAATGCCATGTCTCACAGGAAGGTGGTGGCATTGTGTCAATGTCACTTGACCCATAATCCAGAACCTCATTCTAATGTTGTGATGATGTGGGTTTGAATCCCACCTTGGCAGATGGCAAAATTTGAATTTAATTAAACAAAAACTGAAAATACAAAGCTGGTCTAATGGTGACATGTAACCTCTGTCACCTGTCATAAAAAGAAACCTATCCGATTCCAAATGTGCTTTAGAGAAGAAAACTGTTGTCCTTTCTTAGTCTGGCTTACATGTGACTCCAAATTTCATATAAATGATAAAAACAATCTAAAGGGTGTAGTCCTCAGTTAGTTGAAAGGGAGTTGGCAATATTAAGTCAAGGCCATCATCAAACATCAATCCAGTGGCTTGGACACAGTCCACTGAACGCCCAGAACATCCAGGGCCCATTCCAGAGAGTAGGCCATGATCAGTCTTGCATAGCCAATTCAACCAGTCTAGGGATTCTTGGCACATCGATCAGAATGCTGCACAGATCAGCCAGTGTGATCACTCATCCGGCTTTCC
Organism: Hemiscyllium ocellatum; assembly: GCF_020745735.1. Taxonomy (NCBI): domain Eukaryota; kingdom Metazoa; phylum Chordata; class Chondrichthyes; order Orectolobiformes; family Hemiscylliidae; genus Hemiscyllium; species Hemiscyllium ocellatum. Next base: position 44,399,323 of record NC_083418.1, on the reverse strand, counting down.
AAGTCAGAGTCTCAGCCACAGTCAATTCAGGAGGCCTATTCACTGAAAGTCTCTGAAGAATTATCAGGGGATCACTATTGTTGTGGGGAAATTTGGAGAAGTCAATTGTGGGATTTGGAGGCAGAATGCTGGGATGCAGAGGGGACAATAATTGAGACACGGGCAACATGAATTGTAAGGTGATGGAACACGGGATGTCAAAGAGGAGGCATTTGGGGGGTTAGAGGGACATGCTTTGATGCATGATTATGGTTGGTGTGACTAAAGTGTATGCCTGAAGCCCAGAGAGTAAAGTGGGACAGTGGACAGTGAAATAAATGGGTTGGTGACAACATGACAAAGATCAAAGCTGATAAGATTGACGGCACAGGCAAGGAAGAAATAAACATGAGGGGTTGGTGGTTACCAAGACTGAGGGGCTAGGTCTGTGATTCCCTCAGTGAAGTGCAACCTATGCTAATTTCACCCTCATTCAAATTGCAAATACACAGTGGAAATGAAAATGGATGTCACCACAGCCGCAGTGGGAGGAGTAACTCCCCCCTCCCCACATATAGAGGGGCCCCTTATATAGTGTAAGTCCTTCAAAGGGCAACACCATTAAACAGAAACCTACACGATACAGATAAAACTGGGTAGCACAGCTTTTTATGCTGGTGTAGGTGGGGCAAAGGTAGGAAGCATTCCCAGTAAATGAGTGGGTGGAGTTGAAACCATTTAGGATGAGTAGTCTCAAGGGGTTGAGGGGGTGATGAGATTGAGTAAGGGAACCTGTTGCATGGATTAATGAGAGCAGTAGACCATGAGTCTTGGGGAGAGATGGATTAAGTAGTAGAGTTAGAGTGAATGGGAGGTAACAGAGAGAGAGAAGCTGCTAGCACTCATCTTCACTGAGCACAGGATGTCATTAACCATCTTCCATTGTGTTCCTCCAAGCCAGCATCATCACATTGACCCCTGTGACAACTTTGGGCTGGGCTGACAGGTTTGGTGCCATGGTCTCCTCTGGTGGTGCTGAGGAAAAAGGACAGCTCTCCAGTGCACCACCCCATCCATTGGGACTTCCAGGTCCCTGGCAGCAAAATGGAGCAGAGGTAGGGGGAAACTTGCCTCTATCAGTCAGCTCTGGGGCAATGCATGACACACAGGAACCAAATACATTCTGATTGACAATGCTGGAGTTGGGACACAGCTGCAGTTTAAATATGGCACCGGCGCTAGGTATCCAGAGGCTCCAGCAGTGGTGGGTACTTCTGAATTGTAATCTTCTTTATTTTGATTTATTCTGGTGATCAATGCTGCAACTCTTGCTACTGAGTGGCTTCTAGGTCAGCTTAGAGTGTTATGGACTTGGCCAGACCCCTCAAAACATTTCAAGAATGGGGCCTGGACCCAACTTTGCTAGTTGTTTTAAGCAGGTATAAGATAGATATTCCAGGAGCGATGCAGCTGGTCCAACCCCATAGTTTTAAACAAAACAGAATCTATTTACAAGATTACCGAATGAAACACAAAAAAAAAAGCAGAATATAGAAAAAACTTAACCTATCCGAAAACCCAACAGATTATCCCAATATAATGATGCTGTTCCAAATACTTGCAACAATCCCCATAAACACCCCTTGGCACAAAAGGTAAAATTAAACACAGGGTCTTACAGGAGAGATGTCCAAGAGATGGAAGAGAAATTCAGCATGGAAGACCTTCTTCCATGTAACTGTTTCTTTGACCTGCAGCCTCAAACAAATCTGACTGCTTTCTCTGAACAGACAGACTGCTAAAACGTAAACCAAATCAGAGAAAAACTGACCTAGGAGAACTGGCCAGTCCCTTTTCATTGTACACATTTTTTTACTTAAAAACTTCCCCAAGTCGATCAAACCAGACATTTTGGATCCTGTGTCTTGAAGACTGCATGAAAAAAAACCAAAGGACAACACAGCCTTGTTAAAGGAACAGTATAATCATAAGAGAATAACTAAAAATCAAGCATTGCTATGGGTCTTGTAAGTCAGACAACATAAATTGGCAGATTTCCTTCCCTAAAAAAAAGGACATTAAAAACCAGATAGATCTTTAATGACTAAATAATTTTCATAGCTATAACTAATGCTAGCTTTTTAATTTTACATTTATTCAATCAAACTTAAAATCCGGCATTTAAACTCATGTCTGCAAAGCATTCATTCAGGACTGTTTGTCCTCAAATATAACCATAATGCCTACATTCCCAATAACAGAAAGCTTATCTGTTCATTCACGAAGTTGGTGTTGCAATTTCAAATGATTATGAAATGTCCCCTCTCAACCTGAGACACATTTACTGCTGCATGACAAATGGTACGCATATAGATCTTTCCTGTCCAGTTTCCAAGGTGACATTAATTTAATCTATATTCAATAGATGAAACTCTTGTCATGTTATCTTAAATGAAATTTGCACAAATGAACATTGTAAACATAATCCTACTTGTAAACATGATGTATATTTAATACTCAAACTTTGGGATATAGGATAAGTGTCATTGTGTTCGCACTTGTCTCAATAGTATAGGGGTAACTTTAACACTACCTGACTAGCATAAACAAGTTGAATGCCTATTAAAATTTGGCTTGTGTATTTTTACACCTTCTGGAATGCACACATATGTGACTTTGTGTAGGATTCTGCCTTTTCACACAGGACTCATACTCTCAGCATATTTAGTACTTGAAGAGTTTGGATGTGGAGGTGGCATGTTTAAAGGCCCGGTCTAGTTCTCCAGTATAGCAAACCAGATCCCAACATGGTTTAAATGCTAATAAACTTCATCCCTCATTTACCCCCATGCCATCACATATCTGTCTCAAATTACTCATGCCATCCCATATTATCTCCATTTCCCTCTGATTAACATATGCCACATATATCCTACGTCTCCTTAGAACCTCTCATGCCACGTCCATGCCTCCATGTATGGTCCACAGTCACTCATCCAACTTCTATTATGTACAGTCCTCATATGCCATACAATAGCAATAGACAAATATTTACTGTATTTCAAACAAATTGTCATTGATACTAAAAAGAAGCATGTTCTAATTTAAATATAATCCTTTACATATCTATTACCTCTGTAAACAAACATGACACAACAAAATAATTCTCTATTGTTATGACTTGAGAGTCAATCATTCTTTGAGATGAAGCTTTTGAAACTCAGCCAGAAATTCATAACAGTTACAACTGTCATAAAAGCTTCCAGCTGCATTGCTGAGATTTGTAGAACAGAATAGTGTATGATTTCCATGAGAAAAGCAGATTGCTTATCAATCAACACAGCAGAACAAGGGTAGGGATACATGTAAACTTTCAAAACAGGGAATATTGTTTTGAAATAGAAAAAGCAATTACATTTAATTTACTGAGCAAAACATGACAGCAGAGCTGGCAGGACAATGCTTTAATGCATTAAATAACAAAGTATTCTTCAAAATTAGGTAAGTATTGTAATGAATAACAACAATCACACAGTATTGGTCAATGTATGGACTAGCTTATCTTTACAGCACAGGTCCTAATGATGATTCACTGCTTTAAATATATATCTGCAATGGAATGCAAGATCTAATAGTCACATTTAAAGATGTCAAGGCAATTTGCACAGACCACAGAATATTCCCAGCTCCTCAGCAGGCTTCTCATGGTGGCCACTACTGTATAATGATAAAGTTTTTTTAATAAAGGGGTTCCAAAACCCTGCACACAAATTTTTTCTGTGGACCTAATGATGGCAACCCCAATGTCAGAGAAATGCATTTTCACCCTTGGCTTTCCTGATCCTTGAAAAGACAACACAAAAATAGCAAGGAACACAAAGGAAATTTGATTTTACTCTGAACAAAAAAACCAAGTGCAGCATCTTGCATCACAATTGCAAGCTTCATTTGCAGAAGAAAATCTGGCCTCTGAGTCTTACAATTCATCACATCCCTAACACCCAATTTAAATGCTCCCAGTTTATTCCCAGCAAACCATCAGAGTTTGGGCTCCTAATTCTCTATAGTACCAGTGAAACATTTCAAATGTTTTAGTAATTGAAAAGGTTAAAATGAAAACACTCTTTGTATATTTATGTAGCACAAAAGAAAATACTTTTGATCCACATTTTGTCATTGAGATATATCACATTAAAAGTACAACATAATGCTTGCTTGTATTTCTCCAAAAGAGATTTGTTAAATGATGCATCATAAAAGTTTTGTGGACTATATTAAATCAAGATAGTATCTACCCAATATGTCATGGTTTATTTAATATGTCTTTCTCACTCCTTATAGAAAAAGTAAATAATCATGCTTTTTTATCTGGGGACTAGGCCCTTAATAGCCTGACTCAAATGAGAAGGCAATCAACCAAGTTCAAGGGAACCAAGGGCAGAAGAACAGCGCTGCACTTTGGTGAGGTAAGTCAAGGAGGCAGGGAGCAATTGAAATCATCATGGATTACTAATTTCCCATGAAACCTCTCTCCAAACCCATCCAAGCTCCATCAAAGACAAGAAATGAACACAACCATTTATTTATAGTGAGTCTGAAAAGCTAATAACAGCTTTATTTCCTCCCTTAATATTGAAATGTCTGAATAATTGTAAAGTGTAATGGAAATTCCATTTCAAACTCTGAACAGTTCACACCATTTTCACAGAGCCTGAGTTCAGTAATGATTTTAATATCTACACATGGCTTCACATGACCTTAACTGGTCTGTGGGTAGATTTGAAAATGTATTGATCACATAACATGCTCATGTCAAGTACATTGAAACGACGAATAAAAATAGGTCACAGCATTTTTAACCTTATGAGTGCTGAATGCTATTTCTTGTGTTCAAATAAGAAAAGTGCTTTCAACCATACAATAGAGATAAAAAGAATTTTGGACCATTCTTGGGGCACAAACATTGTAAAGGTGAATTTAAGAACAATTACAGTCTTATAGCGTTTCATAGTTCACAGCATCTTTATAGCTTGTGTGTAGAAGTACAGGTGCTTGCATAGTAAAACTGTATTTTCAATCAATAAATAGCCACCTTTGTTTAAAAAGGTTAATAATTGTTCAAGAAATGCCATGACCAATCTTCTAAAACATTGTTGTGGCCTGTTTAAGAGTTCTCAAGAGCTAAAGAATGAAATGTTAGGCTGCGATTTTTTTGTTTGCACTGCAAGGTGATTGCACCCAATGGTTACGAAAGAAACGGTTCCATTATGAAGTCAGAAAATGGAATGTCCCATTCATTTTACATCTGGTCTTCTGTTCGCAGAAAGAATTTAAGCTCAATTCAATCACTGTTACAAGGTAACATTTAATGTCAATCCATGGCAGTAGAGAGAAAATGCCATATGCACCATTGATCCATATTACGCTTTTTCCCACTTTGGACCCTCACTTCAATATGTTCACACCCCAGCTCCACCACCATAAATCTTTGAAGGGCTTTTCTTTACCAGGGCCTTGGTCCTTATTTCCTCTCTACATTAATAATATGACTTTCCAAAAACAGGCTATTCTGACCTTCAAGCCTGACAGTGAATTTAATTAGATCATTAATAAGCTGTACGGTCTAGATCTCAAAGTCTTCCATAACATACATCTGTCTATTTCAATTTTAAAAGCTCCAGTTAAACTAGCAACCAAGTTTTTTTTGGGGGGAGAGATAGTTCCTCAAGTCTACTGCCTTTTTGTGGTTCATTGCCGGTGAATGTAGGCAAGCTATGTAACTAGGGGTAACCATAATCTATAATGTACCCCTTTCTAGGAAATGTAACAGGATAGAAACCATGATTAGAACCTCTGGCATGGTAATACATTTAAATCTTGTGCCACCATGTCCATTTCCTCGCCAAGGCACAGAGAGATTATTTTTTTACCTTCACTCCTATCGTTGAGACTAATACAACTTCTCTAGACATTGAAGCAGATTTGTTTTCTCTCGAAACCATTCTAGATTGTGAATTGATCTACTAAGTCAATTTTAGAAAGTACTTTTGTACAGTTAGCAAGACAACATGGTTCAGATTTTGCAGGTAGAAGTGAAACAAAGACACTCGCTGTTGACCTTAAGGAAAGCTACCCACAATGACCTAGCAATCTCCATTACTCACATTTCCCTTTATCCAAAAGCAGGTTAAATCTGGTTCCAGGTCAAAGGGACATCTCAGCATGCAACAGCAGTGATGTCCACAGGCAGCTAAAACCAATCATATCGTGAAGTATTCATAAACAACAAACAGAAATTTAAAAGCACTTAAATACTTCACTCTTAACTTATTTCACGCTCTGAAAATATTATTTATTGGGATTGAAATAAGATAAATACTAAGATAAAAATAAAATGTTATAAAACAAAATATGAATCTTTTCACCTTTATGGAGAAACTTGCCTGTCTACAAATATAAAATGTGCAAGGCCAGGGAGGGTGTTTAGCAGTAATTATTAACTAGTCAAAGAGATTAGGGCCCAAAGGCACAGACTCAGAGTGAAGGGATGACCCTATAGCACTGAAATGAGGAGGAATTTATTCAGCCAGAGAGGGTGAGTCTGTTGAACCCTTTGCCACAGAAGGCTGTGAAGACCAAGACATTGGGTGTATTTAAGACAGAGGTAGATAGGCTTTTGATTAGTAAAGGGATCAAAAGCTACAGAAGAAGGCAGGAAAATAGGGTTGAAAAACAAATCAGCCATGCTTGAATGGTGGACCAAACACGAATGGCCTAATGCTGTTCCCATATCTTACGGGAGAAAGTGAGGTCTGCAGATGCTGTAGATCAGAGCTGAAAATGTGTTGCTGGAAAAGCACAGCAGGTCAGGCAGCATCCAAGGAACAGGAGATTCGACGTTTCGGGCATAAGCCCCATTCCTGAAGAAGGGCTAATGCCTGAAACATCGAATCTCCTGTTCCTTGGATGCTGCCTGACCTGCTGCGCTTTTCCAGCAACACATTTTCAGCCCTATATCTTATGGTCTTATGAAGCTCACACACTATTAAAGATCTAATTACACCTCATTCCATTAGAAGTAATATTTCAGGGTCTTTAATGAAACTATTGGTGAGCAGAAGTTCTCATCAATTCATGATTGTAAGGGAGACGGCAGTCTTTGGGATCCTTGACAGTATATCCTTTGGAGGAAGACAGACTCTGACTGTAGCTTCTGGGTTTTCATATTACTCTGTATCAGTCTAAATGTCTGATGTTGTAGTTAGTTTCAGTTCAGTAATGAGGGTAAGTCACTGACAGTTTCACGATCAATGACACTGCAAAATCCAAGCCAATGTGACAGCTGTAACATCTGAGAATATCCAGATCAAGTGGACTATACAGTCAATCCAGTATGTAAAATTGCCTCCTGTGGAAAGAGACATCAAAAGTCTATAGTTGTTCCAAAGAAGCTAATCCACCAGAATGGCTACAACCTAATCTGTCAATCAATTCTGGTCATAGAGTCATAGAGATGTACAGCATGAAAACAGACCCTTCAGTCCAACTCGTCCTTGCCGACCAGTTATCCCAACCCAATCTAGTCCCACCTGCCAGCACCTGGCCCATATCCCTTCAAACCCTTCCTATTCATGTACACATCCAGATGCCTTTTAAATGTTGCAATCGTACTAGCCCCCACCACTTCCTCTGGCAGCCCATTCCACACGCGCACCACCCTCTGCGTAAAAAGGTTGCCCCTTAAATCTCTTTTATATCTTTCCCGTCTCACCCTAATCCTATGCCCTCTAGTTCTGGACTCCCCAATCCCAGGGAAAAGACTTTGTCTATTTATCCTATCCATGCCCCTCATGATCTTATAACCCTCTATAAAGTCACCGCTCAGCCTCCAACGCTCCAAGGAAAACAGCCCTAGCCTATTCAACTTTTCCCAATAGCTCAAATCCTCCAACCCTGGCAACACCCTTGTAAATCTTTTCTGAACCCTCTCAAGTTTCACAACATCCTTCCAATAGGAAGGAGACCAGAATTTCATGCAATATTCCAAAAGGAGCCGAACCAACGTTTTGTACAGCCACATCATAAAACAAAAACCTTGGAATAGTAGGCAGATCCAAAAAATCAGAATATTTAGAGAAGTGATCAAAGATAGTCCTTTCATTTTTGGGATCAGGCATTGCTGCCAAGATCTATTGTCAATCTGAAGTAATGCTGACAACATGTTAATGTGCCTTACTCTTGAACTGATCAGCTTTCTAAGCCTCTTTGGAGTGGCAATGATGCTAGCATGTGACTGGAGTATATCTAGATCAGACTGGGGTACCTTTCCCAAAAGGATACTTGTCAACCACTTAGATCATGACATTCTGGTTAATTTTAAGATAATGACAGCTTTTTATTGCTAGATTTTTTTTCCTAAAAATGAATTCAGACTATTATACACATGATAAAAAGCAGAATGGGAAGGAGAGTTTTAAAGTTAGACAGGCAAATTCAATTTAGGGAGAAAATTGCAGAGTATGAGCCCTGGTCAATGGAAGTCACGCTACCAATGTCAGGTTAAACAATGGGATTCATACACAAATGACCAAAGCCTGATAAATGTGGAGCTCATGTAGAAAGGGTTGTAGCATTAAAGAAGGCAACAAGAATAAAAGAGGAGCCAGATAGGAAACCAAATACCATGCGGAGAATTTTAACTTTAGGTCAGTGGGGAAGTAGAACCAAAATAGGTCAATAGAGCACTGGTGATGGGGTCCTGGGACAGATTAGAATACAGGCAGCAGAGATTTGATAAATTCAATGTTATTGAATGGATGATAAGAGACTATTGAAATAATGAAGTCTGGAGATGATAAACATGAGGATTTCAATGGCAGATGGGTGAAAATTGGGAAAGAGGTGGGCAATGTTATAGCAGAGGAATTAGGAAACCTATATAAAATTAAAACAATGTGAAATTAGAAGATCAGTTTAGGGTCAATTGGAACTTTGAAGTTACTATAAGAATCTGATTGAGACTAACACAAGTCTCAGAGAGGATGGAATGGAATCCTGAATACAGAGTTTAGGGTGGGACCAAATATAACGGTTTCAGTCTTCCTAGTTTTTTTTTACACTAAAGGGAGCTGTGACTAATGCAAGGCTTAATGTTGAATAAGAAATCTGATATCAAGTTCTGCAAGTTCACAGATATGAAATATTTGGCTTGATATTCTAGTCCTCTGTCAACAGAATGTTTGGACAATGGAGAAGGAGTAGGCATTTCCAAAATTCAACACATGGCCTGCTCACCACCAGCCAGTAGCTCCAAACTTGTAAATGTTATATGAGGTGTTGGGTCTCCCATCCACCTTTGTGAACATTGAGAGTTTTAGTACTCAGTGCCTCATCCTGTCCCAAACTACAGCTTGATTTGCAACAGGGGAAAGCACACACACCAGTCAGGTGGCTTAGGAGCTTGGGCAGTGTAGGGGGTGGGAGCGGGCTACACTTTTAGTGGTTTCTGCAATATCTAATGAGAAGCAGCTACTTTCACCAAGATTTTGCTTCCCACATCACCCTCCCACTTAAGCCTCTCAAACCTAATCTGCCACTGTGCTCAGTCGCACTAGGATCTAGATTGGAGTGGTGCTGGAAAAGCACAGCAGGTCAGGCAGCATCCAAGGAGCAGGAAAATTGACGCTTCGGGCAAAAGTCCTTCATCAGTTCATTCCTGATGAAAGGCTTTTGCTGAAAACGTCGATTTTCCTGCTCCTCGGATGCTGCCTGACCTGCTGCGATTTTCCAGCACCACTCTAATCTAGATTCTGGTTTCCAGCATGTGCAGTCCTCACTTTTGCCTCAGTCTCACTAGGGCCTGGTATCCTGTCCCAGTAGAATCATGCCCTCCTCCCTCCACTCAAGTGGCACAGTCTCCATTGAGAAGTGCCTGTAGTCCTAGGAATTATCACCACTCTCTCCTGGCAGTGCTGAGACCACAGCAATTGGCCAGTAGCTCTCTGAGGTGAAAGATGCTGTTCCTATGCCACAGAAATCCTATTTCTGGTCTATTAACAGCTACAAATGATGCCGGCTCCCCACCAATTTGTAAGCTGGAGTGGGGAGGGGGGAGTAGGACCGGTGGGTCCATAGTGCCCTGTTAAGTCTCAGTCCATTTGCTCTTGTTGTTCTTTCCACAGATGGCTGAATATTTTCAGCACTTGCTGTTTATATTTGTGTCAATGGAGAAGTAGGGGAGAGGTTGGGTCAGTGTCATCGGTGTAGACAAGGAAGCTCACTCCATGACAAAGCACAGATGTTAAATGATGAATGAGTAATAATGCCCACCCCAAATTCTTCCTTTCTATTTGTTCCAAATACCTATGGAAACAGAGGTTCAGAGAGGGTGATGGCCCAGTGGTATTATCACTAGACTATTAATCCAGAAACTCAGCTAATGTTCTGGGGATCCAGATTCGGATCCCATCACAGCAGATGGTGGAATTTGAATTCAATGTATACATATCTGGAATTAAGAATCATGACACCATTGTAGATGGTCGGAAAAACCTATCTGGCTTACCAATGTCCTTCAGGGAAGAAAATCTGTCATTCTTACCTGTGTTGGCCTACATGCAACTTTAGACTCCCAATATAGTTGACTTTCAACTCCTCTTGAAGTCATGTAGCAAGCCAATAGGTTATATCAATTACTACAAAGTCTCAACAAAGAAATGAAACCAGATGGATGAGCTGACATTGACCTAGGTACAAGAAATGAACACAGTAGTGTCAACCTTGCAATGTCTTCCTTACCCCTAACATCTGGGAACTGTGCCAAAATTGGGAGAGCTGTCTCACAAACTAGTCAAGCAATAGCCTGACACTGTTATGATTCTGTGAGTATATCTATGTCCCAGACACCACCATCACCATCCCTGATATGTCCTGTCCTACTGCAGGATAGACCCAGCTGAGGTGGTGGCACAGTAGCATACAATCAGGAGGGAGTAGACCTGGGAGACCTCAACATTGACTTTGGATCTCATGAAGTCTCATGGCTACAGGTTATACATGGACGAGGAAATCTCCTGCTGATTACCACGTAACATCCTCCATTGCCTGATGAATCAGCATTCCTCCATGTTGAACAACATTTGGAGGAAGCACGGAAGATGACAAGGGTATAAAATGTACTCTGGACAAGGGGGTTCAATGTCCACTCCCAAGAGTGACTGAGCAACAGCACTACCAATCAAGCTGGTCAGGTCCTAAAGGACATAGGTCCTAAACTGGGTCCGTGGCAGGTGATGAGGAAATCAACATGAAGGAAAAAAATAATCAATCTCACCCTTACCAATCTGCTGGCTGCAGATGCATTTGTCCATGACAGTATCAATACGAGTATCCACCATGTAGACCGCGTGGAGATTAGATTAGATTACTTACAGTGTGGAAACAGGCCCTTCGGCCCAACAAGTCCACACCGACCTGCCGAAGCGCAACCCACCCAGACCCCTACCCCTACATTTACCCCTTAACTAATATTACGGGCAATTTAGCATGGCCAATTCACCTGACCTGCACATCTTTGGACTGTGGGAGGAAACCGGAGCACCCGGAGGAAACCCAAGCAGACACGGGGAGAACGTGCAAACTCCACACAGTCAGTCGCCTGAGGCAGGAATTGAACCCAGGTCTCTGGCGCTGTGAGGCAGCAGTGCTAACCACTGTGCCACCGTGCCGCTTTCACATTGGAACTTTTAAGTGCCACACAACGTTGTGTGGCACTATCACCATGCTAAATGGGACAGACTGTGAACAGATTTGGCAACTCAAGACTGGGCATGTAATAGCACTGTGTACCATTGACAGCAGCAGAACTGTACTCCAGCACAATCTGCAACCTCATGGTCCAACATATCCCCATTCATCCATTACTGGTCCATTGGAGAGTGCAGGAGGTAATACCAGGAGCAGCATCAGGCATACCTGAAGATGAGGGGTCAACCTGGTGAAGCTACAAACAGGATTACTTGCATCTAAACAGCATAAGCAGTAAGTGACAGACAGACCGAAGCAATCACACAACAAATGGATCAGATCTAAGCTTTGCAGTCCTGCCACATCCAATCGTGAATGGTGGTGGAAAAACAACTCACTGGAAGAGGAGACTCCATAAGTATTTCCATTCTTAATGATGGAAAAGCCCAGCACATCATTGAAGCATTCAAACCTACCTTCAGCCAGAAGTGCCAAATAGATTATACATCTCGACCTCCTTCTGTGGTCCCCAGCATTACAGATACCAATCTTCAGACAATTTGATTAACTCCATGAGATATCAAGAAAGAGTTAGAAGAACTGGATTCTTCAAAGGCTATGGCCCTTGAAAACATTCATTAAGCAAGACAAAATCCAGGACAAAACAGCCCACTTGAATGACACCATTTCCACAGCATCTACTCCCTGCACTGCCAGTGTTCAGTTGTATGGTCTACAAGATGCATTGCAGAAATTCACCACTCATCCTTAGAGAGCATCATTCAAACCCATGACCAATTCTATCTAGAAGGAGAAGGACAGCAGATACATGGGAACATTACCACCTGCGAGTTCCCCTCCAATCAGTCACCATCCTAATTTGTAAATTAGATTAGAATAGATTCACTACAGCATGGAAACAGGCCCTGGCACTGCTTGTCACCGGCCACTCGGGTTTTTTCCTATTTTTCCTGGTGGTGGATATTGAATAAAGATTTGCACACTTTGTGTCTCTCACCTGCACACACACACTATGGGTGCAGGGGAAAAAAAATAAGCACTACCGCAGTTAGGCGGTAGTGTGGGGGAAAAAGAAAGAAAAAAATATATATAACCAGGAGATGCCCTTTTAAAAAAAAGTGGAAACAGGCCCTTCGGCCCAACTAGTCCACACCAATCCTCCAAAGAGTAACCCACCCAGACCCATTTCCCTCTGACTAATGCACCTAACACTGTGTGCAATTTAGCAGGGTCAATTCACCTAACCTGCACATCTTTGGACTGTGGGAGGAAACCGGAGTACCTGAAGGTGACCCCCACAGACAACGGGGAGAATGTGCAAACTCCACACGGACAGTCACCCAAGACTGGAATTGAACTTGGGACCCTGGTGCTGTGAGGCACCGTGCCGTCCCACATGTAGTGCTGTTCGTTCACTGTCTTTGGGTCAAAATCCTGGAATTCCCTCCTTAAAGGCATTACAGGTCTACTTACAGCATGTGGATTGCAGCAGTTCAAGAAGACAGTTCACCACCATCTTCTCAAGGGCAACTAGAGACAGGCAATAAATGCTGGCCTGCCAGCAATACACACATCCCACAAGTGAATTTTTAAAAATTCTTATTCAGCCACTGCAGCTCAAATATGCTCTACATCAGAGTGTAAGAAGGCTGACCTGAGGTGCCCTCCTATTGCATGAACTCTTCCAACACTATGTCCAAGGTATCTTCATCAAATGGAGAATGTTTGATTCCTTTTTCCTCTTCACTCCATCCACACAAACTTGCAGCCTCTTTACCACTACAAGATATGTGATGTCTCTTTAAATGCAAAGAGGAGCAGTTCAAAAACTGCTACTTTAACTGACATCCTACCCTCAAGCAATTGCTGTGTTGCTTGCACTTGTAGACATATGCAGCAAGCATGTTAAAATGAAATAGTCTCTTCACTTTTGACTCCACTGTATAATTTAGTTCTGTGGTCTCAGCAGTTTATATATCAGAGTCCGAGATTGGTCCTTACAATCACTTAATTACACACACATTCTTCTAGAAATTCCTGCATTGATGATTATGCAAGTACAGCATACTTAAAAAAAAATCAACTTAATGTTGTTAGTGCTGACTTGGAGTAGTAATTAATCATTTCCTCATGCAAAAAAAGGAAATAAACTACTAAGCAACTGTGAATAATTAATGAGGCTCAGCTTGCCCACTTTGTCACTTAAAGAACATGTGCTATATTCATTACCAACTGGAGTTTAACCCCCTATTCACCCATTTGACACCTTCTTGGCATTTCTTGGGCTTTTTCAAAGTAGTCTTGTTTATTTTTACATCATCTCATGTTTGTTATTTCAAAAGTCATATTCCTCTAAGCGTCTTTATCAATCTCCTGGTGCCTGGGTTGAAAAATCAGCACAGCAAGGGAACATTTTCTGTATGCAATAAAATATTAAACACCTGCTTAAGAAATGGGTTTTCAATTTAGTTGCAGAGACTATGCAGAGGAAAGCATCCCATGTTCTTTCAATTAAGATCTTACAACTGCCTATCAAGTAGACAAACTAATCTGCTTGATGAACTCCCCAAACAGCCTTAAACATTCACTTCCTCCACCAACAGTGCACAACTGTCTGCATGGAATTTGCACATTCTCCCCATGTCTGCGTGGGTTTCCTCTGGGTGCTCCGGTTTCCTCCCACATTCCAAAGATGTGCAGGTCAGGTGAATTGGCCATGCTAAATTGTCCATAGTGTTAGGTGGATTAGTCAGAGGGGGGTGGGTTATTCTTCGGAGGGTCAGTGGTTGAAGGGCCTTTTTCCACACTGTAGGCAATCTAATGTAACCTTTCCAGACTCTCCTTTTAATTCAAACCCTCCAGTCCTGGCAACATTTTAATAAATCTTTTCTGAAACCTCTCCAGCTTAATAATATCCTTCGTATAACATGGTGACCAGAACTGGACACAGTCCTCTTGAAGAGGACTTACCAATGTCCTGTGCAATCACAACATGACATCCCAACTCTTATACGCAAAGGTCTCAGCAATGAAGGCAAGCAGGCTAAACACCTTCTTAACCACACTGTCTACATGTGATGAAACTTCAAAGAATTAGAAACGAACTTCTAGGTCTCTAGGTTCTATAACACTTTCAACTTTTCATAGAAAGTATACTTAGCATCCAACACTTTCTTTTAAACTATTTTCAAAAAATCATTGTTAATGGTATAAAATATATAATAGTGTCTTGAGCATCTATTATTATACTGGCAGCTAGCTTCAGTTTCAAGCAAGATCAGATGGGTTAAATAAGGGATGGCAAATTGTCCATTTTACGTCAGGTCAAAAAATTAAAGTTATCCCTATTCTGAGATTATTGTATAGAGAGGAAATTAGTTTTACCTAGTAATACAGACAGATGGTTAAACCTAAAGTTTAGTACCTTTAGTACCTTTTTCCCACTCCCTGGCTCAGGTTTGATACTATTCGCAAGTGAGAATCAGATACAAACTCATCTGAACATGTCACAGTATTTTCCATTCTTGTGAGCTAACTGTAATGTTTGTCATGGTCCCATAATGCATCAGGAAAGAATGTGAGATGAATTAGCAAATACTTTAAAGTTAAACCAGACCTTTTGTAATCTTGGTGTACTATTCCAAGATGTACATCCAGACATCACCAAGCCTGTATACCTCTATTTCTGTAATATCACCTGTGTCTTTACTGTCTCAGCTGGTCTGCTTCTAAAATGCTCTTCCATTCCTTTCTAACCTTAGGACTAAACCATTGCAATTCCCTCATATCTGTCCATTCATCTTTGACCCTATATAACCTAAGCTTATACAAATTTCTGCTACAAATAACCTTAACTTGCAGAAAGGCACATTCATCCTTCACTTCTGTGCTTACTGAACTTGATTGTCTCTCAGCCTGCCAATAGCTCAATTCTTAAAAGATCACCAATATTTTCAAACATCTATGGCATCAGCCTCACTCCTCCAACCCCAATAATGCATTTTCTCTGTAGCCACCTCCAGACTTACAAATTATCAAAATTGTTGTTTTACTCCAATTTTTGCCTCTTGCACATCCTGATTTTAATCACTCTATGATTTATTGATGTTGTACCTTCAACTGCAACCAAGCTCTAAAATTCCCTCCTTAAACTTCACCATCTCTCTATTTATCTCTTTTTAAGACATTTCATAATCCCTATCTATTAGCCCAAGCCTTTAAGCATTTGATTTGGTATCAAATTTTTGCCTGATAATCATTCCTTTGATGTACTACATTAAAAGCCCAATAATTGGCATAAGCTATGGTTGCAGATTCTATGAGGCATAGAAACCAAGAAGAACTTTCCTGCTTTCTGGTTGTTTAACTGAAGGAGATTCATTCCCAAGAATTGTATCATTGCTGTAGGTTAAGTGCAACAACTGTAAACACACCAATGTGATCTGTTCTTGAAATCAACATGCATCAGATAAATAGCTGCAGCACCTGTCCCTATCTCAAGACCACAATATTTCAAGTGAGGTTTCCCTTCAGAGCAATATTAGCAGTTTTACTCTTATTTTAATTAAGACCTTTTTCACTTGCTCTATGGTGATAGGCTAGCTCAGATTCCTAAATACAATGGTTTTGCTGTCACCGAGCAAAAAGAGAACTAAAGACAGTGTTTAACAGTATTTCAAGAAAGGTCAAAAGAACATAAGTAATGTCACAGATAAAAAATAGTCATTCGGCCCACTAAATCTTATCCTTTCAATATAAGAGGTCTCCCATTGCATATAATTGTATTTTGAACAGTACCCATGTTCTTACTTGCTAGATTATTTGAAACATTAACCAATCTTGTTTTGTTCCCAACCAACAATGTTTTCTTTGATACTTATTACAAACTAACTTGTCACTAATGTACTTAACTGTACTCTATTTGTAGTCAATGCTGAGCTCAACTTATTTACACTATATTATATGTAAAATGTTAGCACCACAGAATGGCAGTCCCTCAAAGAAGCCCTTGATGCACATTGAACAGCAGCTCGGTAACTGGATGAAGAGGAGACATTTAGTGTGCCCTGGGCTATATCAGGAGTACCACTACTGCAAAGGTCATTTGTGACAGCACAGTTAAACAGCACTAAGATTGTCTGCAATGAGGTGAGGTGATGAACACAAAATCAAGCTCGGGGGACGTCTGTCCTCTACATAATCATTAATATTTGCAAGAAGCCAGCATGAAACTAGGCAAAATCAAATTTAACTGAACTTTATTTGATATTCTTTGATTTAGCTGGATTATTTTATTTTATGCATGTTTTAATTAAACTAGTTTTTACAGATGTTAGGACATATTCATACCATTGAAATGTCATGTTAATAGATTTGGATTCTATTTTGAGAATATAAAACATAAAATTAAATACCATGAATTGCATATTATGCAATTATACACATAATATGGAAATGACTTTCTTTAGGAATTTAGGAACAGAAGTAGTCCATTCAGGCTGTTAAGCCTGTCCTGCCATTCAACATGATTATAACTGACAGAACACTTCATTCCTGATAAAGAACTTTTGCCCGAAATGTCAATTTTCCTGCTCCTTGGATGCTGTCTGACGTGCTGTGATTTTCTAGAACCACACTCAGAACACTTCAATGCTTTATTCTTAATCCATCTCAATGATCCTCACCATTGTCGGTAAACATAACTCTATCAAACATAGCAAACATATTCAAAAACTGAGTCTCACAGCTCTCTGTGGTAGAGAATCCCTAAGGTTCTCAGAGTAAAGACATTTACCAAGTAAGTACCACTTTTCATTCCATTGCAGCCCTCACAGCAACCCTATTATCAGTCTTATCCATTCAAAACATTGCTGCAATGCTTTCTCTCTCTTGTGTTTTACAGCTACCAGATGGTTGACCATGACCTCAGCAAAGAAATGGATTGATCTGCCAGAAGCCTCTCGCTCAATCTCTGAGAATGAGAGCACTGAGGCCTCAGAGGAAGCATCAATAAGGTTGCATTGAGCACCCCCACCAACCTGGATATCTCCCACAAGAAAACAGGGTGGTCAGGAGGCACCCAACTGGAGAAGGTACCACACACTAATCCCTCAGAAGTCTTCTCTCAAGTCACTCCAGAGATGGCCTGGTCCTCCATCCTGCTTTCCCCCTCCTAACCATTGGAAGTTCAGCCTATGTCGAGGACTTTCAGCATCCAGATATGATCACCTCCCCAGGGGGCTACCTGGCCAAACTTCCAGGGTCAATGGACTCACTCCATCCCAGCTGTGGAATGCAGAACAACAGTTGGATGCAGTATGAAGGAAGAAGGAAAAAGAGGTAATGAGGACATTTTGATGGCATGGGTGATAGCACACTGCATATGAAGTATGTTGTTCAGATATGTTTGTTTGGTTTTGTATTACATCCATTTGTTTCAGCCTCTGTGTAGCCTGAATGTAACTGTGACAGCCTGATATCTAACATCATGTCTATACAGGATGCATGATGGACAGAGGTCTGTGTTGTGAATGCTCTGCTTCGTGTGGAAGAAAATGACTGAGGCTAATACATATAGGGCTATGGGCTGTTCTGACACCATTGCCCATCATGCTCAAACATTCTTTCTCTGGCCTATGTGTCCAAAGGTGTTGGTGTAAATGAAATGGTCAGCAGTGTCTGGGCTGCTAGTTGGTCCAGCAAGGAAATGTAGGGCTACATAGAGCATAGAGGTTTGTGCACACATGCTAAGAGAGCAACTGGGGAGCCCAAGGTATAATTCATGAGCTGGGTTCCTGTCATTGCACGCAAAGTGATCATGCAGCAGCCCTTCAATGTTAGTTTCTGGTGCATTCTAAATGTAGTGACTGTAACAAGGTCAGCCAGGTGGAACTCATAGGATATGATTGGGGCTGTTAATCTGGTCCACTCAAGGAGCCCTGGCTGACAGATAGGAACAGGAGTGTCAGAGGTTCTGTTCACTCTGACAGCTGGCTCTGAGGGAGTTGCATCAGTGTCAAGGATTCTCCATGTGACCTGGTGACAAATACTGGCCTGTGGGGAGTTATTTCACAAAACACCCTGCAAGTGGTGGTACTAAGTTTGCAAATGACACCAAAATTGGAGATATAGTGTACAGTGAAGAAGGTTTACCTCAGAGTACAACGGGATCTTGATCAGATGGGCCAATGGGCTGAGGAGTGGCAGATGGAGTTTAATTTAGATAATTTAGGTGCTGCATTTTGGAAATCAAAGCAGGATTTATACACTTAATCGTAAGGTCCTGAGAAGTGTTGCTGAATGAAGAGACTTTGGAATGCAGGTTCATAGTTCCTTGAAAGTTGAGTTGCAGGTAGATAGGATAGTAAAGGAGGCGTTTGGTTTGCTTTCCTTTATTGGTCAGAGTATTGAGTACAGAAGGTGGGAGGTCATGTTGTGGCTGCACAGGACATTGTTAGGCCACATTTGGAATATTGCGTGCAATTCTGGTCTCCTTCCTATCGGAAAAATGTTGTGAAACTTGAAGAGCTTCAGAAAAGATTTACAGGGATATTAGGATTTGAACTATAGGGAGAGGCTGAATAGACTGGGGCTGTTTTCCCTAGACCGTCGAAGGCTGAGAGATGACATTATAGACGTTTATAAAATCATGAGGGGCATGGATAGGATAAATAGACAAGGTCTTTTCCCTGGGATGGGGGAGTCCAGAACTAAAGGGCATAGGTTTATGGTGAGAGGGGAAGATATAAAAGGGACCTAAGGGGCAACTTTTTCATACAGAGGGTGGTGCATGTGTGGAATGAGCTGCCTGAGGAAGTAGTGGAGGCTAGTACATTTACAGCTTATAAAAGACATCTGGATGGCTATATGAATAGGAAGGGATTATAGGGATATAGATCAACTGCTGGTAAATGAGATTAGATTAGGTTAGCATATCTGGTCGACATAGATACGTTGAACTGAAGAGTCTGTTTCTGTGCTGTATATCTCTATGACACTATGACTCTAAGTGGATTGGAGAGGTGCCATGACAATTCTGAGGCAATTGCAAATGTCGGAAGTCAATATTCATGGATAAAGGGTGTGTGTGTGTGGCTGGTGCCAATGGATTGTGCTCTGAGATGTTGTTTCGTGGTTAGCAAAATGGAGGTCACTCAGAGCCAATGATGAGCTCAAGTCACCAGGTACCCAGTTTGATTTTAGGTGGAGAAACCTCAAAGAGTAGCTTTTCTGGCATGGTTGTTAAGTTCAGAATTTGAATATTAATGAAGCAAACTCTGACATTAATATGACATTTAACAAGCTGTAATAATTGACAACTCACTACTGCCTAGAAGGAAATCAATCTTGCCATCTGGCAATATAGTTTTTTTTTCCCCAATGTCAAGGTAGACCTCACCAGACTTTTCACACAACTCAGTGACAGACTGACTGAAGCCCATGTCATTCAGGATCCGGTACAATTCCTAGTGAATCTGACAGAAAACCAGCGTGGCCAATCCATTGCAGAGGCTGGACTTTAGTTGGTGGAGTATAAATCATCTCAAAAAGAGGCCTTAGGGAAGCCTCAGGCAAATGTGATTAATGGTGAAGTCTTCCAGTTAACAAACATCTATTTGATCTGCAATGTATCTGTGGGCTCCTGCCTGGAGAGCCTGATCACGTTTTTCCTCACACAGGTTAGCTACAGAACCAGAGAGCAGCCATGTCCAGGTGAAATGGAAGGGGAAAGAAACCACCTATGGTGCAGTTGCACATTAGGAGAAAGTGAGCAGTGCAGATGCTGGAGAGAAGAGTCGAAGAGTGTATTGCTGGAAAAGCACAGCTAGTCAGGCAGCATCCAAGAAGCAGGAGAATCTGTACCCGCAGCAAATCCAAAGCCTCCAGAAATAGTTCTTCCCTCTTTCAGCCCCCTTGTCCCACACGCCTCATTTCTGACGAAGGGCTTATGCCTGAAATGTCGATTCTCCTACTCCTTAGATGCTGCCTGAAACAGTCTTACATCAGTCCCCCCCACCTGCAACTCAGATATGCCACCTTGGTAAGTACAAAGTAGGGAACAGATTTCAGGACAGACACCACAAGTACACTTGATGAGTTGAGGAGAAGCCAGAGTTATTACTATAATTGGAGGAGCATGATGGAGACAGAAGCTGTGATTTTTAGGAGTAGCTCCTCACATTGTCTGACTCTGATTGATATTTCTTTTATTTTTAGCTTAGATTCTCGACAGTGTGGATACAGGCCCTTCGGCCCAACCAGTCCACACCGATCCTCCGAAGAGTAATCCACCCAGACCTATTTCCCTCTAACTAATGCACCTAACACTAAGGGCAATTTAGCATTGGCTGAATCACCTGACCTGCACATCTTTATACTGTGGGAGGAAACTGGAGCACCCAGAGGAAACCCATGTAGATACAGGGAGAATGTCAACCAAGGCTGGAATTGAACCCTGGACCCTGGTGCTGTGAGGCAGTAGTGCTAACCACTGAGCCACTGTGCTGAAAATGGTTCTTTGTACAAATATGCCTCCAGGATAAATTTGCATTCTGTGCCTGTGCATTTTGAGAATCAGCAACCCCAAACGTTTTATAAGATACTGCATATGCAAAATGGACAAATATTTTTAAAGGTAAAGTACATTCAAATGAACAGGCCATGAGCAATAAAATGTATTGGCCCAAAACACAATAGAATATCTGATGGACAATGTCTCAACTATCATCACAGCAGAAGTCACCCAGTGTGGGGATATTACAGTGAAAACTCAGGTTTCTCAAGTGCAAGATCACCTTGCGAAAACACATGTTCAAAGAGGTTTACACTCTAATTGCAGTCAGTAATCTGTCTTCTCAGGATAATAACTGCACTCTTGCTCCCAGCATCCTGTTCCACTAGTTAACCTGCTGTTGACAGACAACCCAGATAAGTACTGCCCAAGCCAAGGTGATGCATCCCGGTTCTTAGACCAGAACTTTACATGCAACTTTACATGGGCTTTGCTGAGTCCTGCAGGGCTCATGGAGTCCTTGCAGAGGAAGCATTGTTTCAGGATCCCAATGGTCTATTTGATCACAATCTGTCTGGCAGCATGGCTCACCTTCTGTGTTTGCTGCCCACGTGCATCAGAATCACTAACCATTCAAGGACAGTCCTCATGGCCCAATAACCATTAGTACAACACAGATAGTCAGACAGTGAAGCAAACAACTGGAGACTCCCTTTTTGTTTACAAGCTCTTATTTCCAGACACGCATTACATTTCATGCATTTCAATCCAACAGACAGCGTTTTTCAATGCTCCGGTATATTGAGTAAAGATGATTCCCCAGTTTATATACAATTTATTGCCAGGTTCTGCTGTAGAATGAAGGCACTGCAACTGTTGCCAGGCACTGGCCATTAAGTTGTGTGAAATGATGGATATGGACAAATGCCAGCAGGATGATGAGGTGAGGTTACACCGTAGAGTTGACACGTAGCAGCATGGTCCTCAATCCCTGTGCTTCTCTCTAGCGAGAGAGAATAAAATGTATTTAGCTCTTGAGAAAAGAAAGACTCAGAAACATTGCTTTTACTACAGTTGACAGTAAACTGAGTGAAGGCGTAAATATCCTGAGCTCCAGTTTGAATAGAGTTTTTCACATTACAGACCATGAGCACGGTCACCCTCACAGTCAATGCTAAAGCTGTTCTCTCCCTGCTCTGTAAGCTGCAGTTTGACTGCAACATGTGGCACATTTCAGGAAGCTTGTGCTTCATAAAGCATCGATATCCCACAATGAAGCATGTTCATCTCAGACACTGTTCCTCATTGAGACTCAGGTAGTAGAATTTCTCCGAGCATTCTGGACAGATATGCCCCTGTTGAGGCCTTTCTGTCTCTCTTCCTCCTTTTCCCAATTCTTGTGGCTTCTGCGGCTCAGTGCCATCTCTGCTCATAATCCCCATCAAACAGTAGTCCAAGGGGATGCAAACAAAATCTGCATTGTCACCTCATGGTTTAATGTATTCCCCATAACACCACTACCACCAAGCGAAGGACTCAATCCTAGTTCAATAAGAGTGAAGCACGGCATGTGAGAAGATACATTATGCATAACTATTAATGAGGTATCAACTTGGTGATGCTATAACCAGAATTATTCACATGTCAAATAGTGGAACTAGCATGAGATAGACAAGGCTAATTGCTTGCACAAGTAATGGATCAGATCTAAGCTCTACAACCCTGCCACATCCTCTCATGAACTGTGCTGGACAATTAGACAATTCACAAATATCCCCATCCCAGTGATGGAAGAGCACAGCACATCAATGCAAAAGATAAAGCTGAAGCATCCACACCCAGAATTACCAAACAGATGATCCATCCCAGCCTGTTCCTGATTTCCAGAAACACAGATGCCAGTGTTCAACCAAATTGATTCACTCCATGTGATATTAAGAAATAGTTGGAGGCATTGGAAACTGCAAAGGATTAGGCTCCGGAACTAACGTTAGCCAAGCTTTCCAATACACCTACAACTGGCATCTTCCCAACAAGGTGAAAATTGCCCAGATATGCCTTGTCCATAAAAAGCAAGACAAGTCACTCAGCAAATTATTGTCCCATCAGTCTATCTGCAATCATCAGCAAAGTGATGCTTGGGGTTATCAACAGTGCCATCAAATGGTAGTTGCTCAGCAATAACCTACTCACTGACTTGGCCCCTGACCACATTACACCCTTGGCCCAAATACAGACAAAAGAATGGAATTCCAGGCGTGATGTTAGAGTGACAGACTTTGACATCAAGGCTGCAATTGACCAAGTGAGGCCTGAAGGACCCCTAGCAAAACTGGAGTCAATAGGAATTGGGGAAAGCTCTCAACTGTTTAATGGATTGTTATCATCAAGAGAGATCACTCAATTCAGTCTAGGGGCATCACTATAGTTGTTCCTCAGGGATCATTGTTAAGTTCAATCTTCCTCAATTGCTTCATCTATAGTTTCAGCACCACTGCAATTTCTGAGTCAACGCCCATATGCAGCGTGTTGTGGACAATTTCCAGATTGGGCTGATAAGTGGGAAGTAACATCTGTGCTACACAAATTCTAGGTAATGACCATCTCCAACTAGCCAGAGATGGGGGGAATGGGAGCAGGCAACCCGAGGCAGTGAGAGTGAGATCAGGTAACCTGAGGCAGAGAGAGTGTGAGTAGGCAGCCCAGGGCAGTGAGAGTGAGAGTAGGCAGCCTGAGGCAGAGAGAGAATGGGAATAGATAGTGTGAGGCAGTGAGAGAGTGGGAGTAGGCAGCTTGAGGCAGAGAGAAAATGGGAATAGATAGTGTGAGGCAGTGAGAGAGTGGGAGTAGGCAGCGAGAGAGTGGGAGTAGGCAGCCTGAGGCAGTGAGAGAGTGAGAGTAGGTAGCCTGAGGGGGTGAGAATGGGAGTAGGCAGCCTGAGGCAGCGAGAGAGTGGGAGTAGGCAGCGAGAGAGTGGGAGTAGGCAGCCTGAGGCAGTGAGACAGTGGGAGTAGGCAGCCTGAGGCAGTGAGAGAGTGAGAGTAGGTAGCCTGAGGGGGTGAGAATGGGAGTAGGCAGCCTGAGGCAGCGAGAGAGTGGGAGTAGGTAGCCTGAGGGGGTGAGAATGGGAGTAGGCAGCCTGAGGCAGTGAGAGAGTGGGAGTAGGCAGCCTGAGGGGGTGAGAATGGGAGTAGGCAGCCTGAGGCAGCGAGAGAGTGGGAGTAGGCAACCTGAGGGGGTGAGAGAGTGGGAGTAGGCAGCCTGAGGCAGTGAGAGAGTGGGAGTAGGCAGCCTGAGGCAGTGAGAGAGTGGGAGTAGGCAGCCTGAGGCAGAAGTGGGGGCAAGGTCAAGATCTTGTGAATAGTGTGGGCCGAGCATGGCCAGGTGCTTATGGAATGTGGTGTTGAACTGTTTACTGTATATTTTTGTTTTTCTACTTTTTACCCAAGATTCTGTACCTAGGTATCTTTGTAGCCAAGATGGCTACATGAGTACATGTGACAGTAAACCTAATTCTAATTCTAGTGACTCACTAACAATCCTCCATCAGTACTTGAAAAACATAGAACCACCACTCTGTTGAAGAACAAGGACATCAGATGCAGGGGAATACTGCCACTGAATGCTCCCCTCCAAGCCATCTGCCATCTGAATTAGAATTATATCACTCTACCCTCACTGTTGTCAGATCAAAATCCTGGAATTCACTTCCAAAACGCACTGTTCATGGCCTAATGCATAATGGAATGCAATGTTTGAAGAATGCAACTCACCACCATCATCGCCAGGGCACTTACAGATGGGCAAAAATGGGCTGATCTACCAAAATCTATATACTAAAAAAAACTTCCCAAATAGATTTCCCAATGTTAAAGAACTCCCAGAAACCACCAAATCACAGCAATAGCCTATAGAAACCTATTAGTATGCAGTCTGAAAATGGTTGGACGCTTTAAGTAGCAATGGTGAAGGGTTTTTCCTCCTGTTAAATCCATGTTCAATTGTGTATGCTTAGGAGATGCCACCAGCCAGATCACTGGTGGCATGGTAGCTCAGTGGTTGGCATTGCTGCCTGAGAGCACCGGGGCTCTATTATAGGGATGTTATAGGGATTAGATTACTTACAGTGTGGAAACAGGCCCTTCAGCCCAACAAGTCCACACCGACCCTCCAAAGAGCAACCCACCCAGACCCATTCCCCTACACCTAACACTATGTGCAATTTAGTATGGCCAATTCACCTAACCTGTGGTAGGAAACTGGAGCACCTGGCGGAAACCCACGCAGACAAGGGGAGAATGTGCAAACTCCACACAGACAGTTTCCTGAGGTGGGAATTGAACCCGTGTCCCTGGCTCAGTGAGGCAGAACTGCTAACCACTGAGCCACCGTACCACCCTTATTCGATAGAGTAGTGGGGTGGGTCTGGATGTGATGTCGTTCAGAGTGTCAGTGTGGATTCGATGGGTCGAATGGTCTGTTTCCACACTGTAAGAATCCTATATTCATTAAGCCCAAGGTGGCATGAATCATGGAGCTCCTCATTGATTGATTTCACCATCTCCCTTGTATACATACATCCTGTAGATGCTTCCTGTGATTGTAATGATGCTATCACCAAAATGGTATCCAGTGTGGCTAACATCACAAAAATGGAGCCGGAAAAGCACAATAGGTCAGACAGCATCCAAGAAGCAGGAAAGTCAATGATTTGGGCTGAAATTCTTCATTGGAACTGACTTCCAGCGTCTGCAGTCCTTATTGTCTCTAAACCATAAAAATGAACACCATTTGGTCTTTGCAACACCAAACATCCTGGCACTAAGGAACAGAATGTTGCTGTAAATATTATTTCATTAATTTTCTTTTCAGGATAAACTAAGTGTACTATCATTGTTAAAATAAATAATTGAAAAGAAATACTCACAGAGACCAAAGGCAATTGGAGAAGAAGCAAGGAAATGAGTGACAGTGAATTGAGTCCTAACACATCCTAGCCTACTAAAAAAAAATTGTTTGTAGAATCATGAGTGAATAAAAATGTAAATCCTCAAGGACGTTTCAACTAAAAATGTTCCAGAAAAGATTAGAGATGGCCCACAGCTTAGTCCCCACCGAAGTTTAGTGTTGAAGTTATCAAAAGAGTTATCTACTACAACACTAGCTTTCTCTGGGACTCCTCTCTGCCTTTTCGAGCTGATTTTTATTTTGAAGACTTGAACAAACTTATTAAATAAATTGCTTCATTCCTGATTCAACCATTGCCTAATAGAGTAAAGCCAGACATCAAAGTGTGGTTCACTTAACACAAAAGCGAATGCTGGAACATGCAGTGCCATTGATCATAAAAACAATGGAAAATTCTTCCTTCAAGCTGTCAAAAGTATGTGACTAATGAATGCAGATTTTATTGAGTTCAACATATTAAAGTTTCTGGTTATTTTAACATTTGGTTTCTATCTGAGCGAAGACATATTTAATAGAGAGTCCGAGATGCTGTACATGAATATATATCTAAAGTAACATCCCAAAAGATAGCAGTAGCTGTTGTGAATATTCCTTTAATATCAGTTATTTAGAAAACACATTTTCAATCCAAAATTCCATGATCTTTCTGTACTAATGTTGATCACCTAAATTAAATAGATATTTAAAATGATAGAGAGGATTCAAATGAAACCTGGGAAGGTCTGGTGTTAAAATTGTACTATTGTATTCTACTTCCCAATTTACTAGGAATATGAACTTACGACCTCTCCATTAGAAGTCTCATGCAATAAATATGAAGCTACCAATTCCTATAGATGAACAAGTTTCCCATTAACTCCCTTTTGGGAAAATGTTACAGAACCTCAAAAATTCCACTCCCACTTCACCACTAAGGTTTGGTTGGGGTTGACTAAGCTGCGGGTCATCTGAAATCTTTTCTGGAACGTGACCTTTTAGTTTAAGCATCCTTAAGGCTGTACATTTTTGCACACATGATCGTACAAATGATTTTTTTTTTAAGTTGGTTAATATGTGTTAAGACTTAATTCTCTGTTGCTCATTTCCTTGCTTCCTCTACTGTTGCCTTTCTTCCCTGTGAATCCTTTAGTCAGATTCAATGATTTATTTCCCACTTCCGTCCTTGCCGTTAATACTGTCTCACTCAAATTTCCCACAGCATTCATCCGTTCTTCCATATTCTTATTTTAAGTACAACCTTAGTCTGCTCAAATCACTTCATAAATAAATGGAATTTGAAAAGGTTTCTGAGCTAATGGAATACCCAGAGCCCCAAATGCTCAGCCCTGTTTACAAGGGGTCACATTTCATTTGCTGCCCGTGTCAAGATACTACCTGTCAGGCCTCGCTTAGGCCCCTGAGACAGACCAATCAATGTCTTCTTGCTGTGGCTCCTCTAGTGAATCCATTAAAGTTATGCGGATGCATCATGCTGAAAAAAGGAGTCTCCTGGTACCTCTGATAGAAATTAAGCACAAATTAGAAGAGAAGCACAAGTGTTTTGGCTGTGGGCCAAGGCAGAATTAATAGGCCATCAGAGCCTCTTGTGTGCTAAAATCCCATTTGTTAAGAATGTTTTATGAAACATTTCCACTACTAGGCTGCTGCTGAGCTGGGACTGAAAATTTCTTCTGCAAACCTCAGATCGTTAAATAAAGTTTTATTCAGTGGCAAAGGGTTAGGGAACAGTCCTTTCAAATTTAATAACTCATAAATGGTGCATGATTTTTACACTCCTATAACCATTTGCCCCTTAAAACACTCTAATTGTTTCTGGGAATGAAATACAGATTCCCTGTTGGCCTGACACAGTTCTACTTACAGTATTTTTAAGTGGCCATCTTACAGATATAAATGAAATAGTGTCTTAAGATTCCTTTTGCTGGATTCACTGTTTGCGATTCATTTTAAGCCACCTCATCTTAGATATTCACATTGCTGTCCTCTTTATCTTGTAACTGTGCTTGAGGTCAATAGGCTGTTAGATAAAAATTATTTTTCTTCATAGCTGTCTCCATTGCTTCTTTCCTGACAAATTGACCCAAAGCGTACTTCCCCATTAGAGCCTGCACTGTTAAAGGGAAGTGGAACTGCATGAGGGTTTGAGTTGCTATACTACTCCAATAGAGAGAGTGTTTTGTGGGAGATTTTGTTTTCAAAAGCTGTTAGCTATGTTGGGAGGGTTATATTCTCCCCGGTCAAATAGTCAATATTCACGGTGTGCACATTGAAATGAGAAAGCAGATAGAATTGTTCTTGAGCAATAGTCAGTGACTTCAGCAGAAATAGGTTATCTTGTTAAACACTTCTACAGCCTCTGTGAGATTAAAGTGTCCTGAAATAGCTCCCAGTGTCACCTCTCTTCCCCAACTGTTACCATCAATCAAAAGCAGGATACAACAGAGGTGGAAACTTAAAATTCAAACAGCAAATATTGGAAATACTTTGCATATCCAGCAGTAGCCATGGAGAGAGAAACAGCATTAATGTTTCAGCGTGATGCTCTTTCATCAGCAGAGCTGAGGTAATATGTTTTGAATGAATGAAAGAGGGAACGGTAAGGATGGCCAAGGAAAGGGAAGGGAGGATTTGTACAGATGATGTTTAAATGCTATATTGCAGCTGTCTGTTTTCTATCCCCTCACCCCATCAGTCCACTTCCACACTGGCCAGAGTTTGATGTCCCCCCTAGTCAGGAGCTTTGCAGGTGGGAATAATGTGGATGACTTCCAGGGGCCTCCAACCATACCCCTGCCTGACCCCAATTTGAAACATTTAGAGGCTGGTTGGATGGAGAGTGGGGTGCAGGTGAGGTTTCGGGCCCACCATCCACCCTCACCTCCGTTCAGACTTTAAACAATGCATTATGTTGAGGGTGGTGGTTGGAGAGATCAGAGGAAACTTAGTATTTCACCTTGCTTAGGTCTCAGGCAAGGAGAGGAAGCACCTTTCTCAAAGACCTTCTTTTCTCATCAAGATCCCTCCCCCCTAGGTTTATCCCCAGTGCTGCTTACCCGAAAATTGGCCCCTGCCTCTCCAATCAAGATCACACCTCCCCTCCCTAATCTGCACCATAGCTGCTCCTGGAGTCCATAATCGGAGGCTGTTTGTAGTCCCAATCATAGAATCCCTATAGTGCAGAAGCGGGCCATTCAGCCCATCAAAGTCTCCACCGACTCTCTGAAGAGCATTCCACCCAGCCCCACCCCCTATCCCTGTAACCATGCATTTCCCATGGCTCATCCACCTAGTTACACATCCCTGGACACTTTGTGTGGCAATTCATCAAATTCCTATAGTGTGGAAACAAGCCAACAAGTCCACATCAAACCTCCAAAGCGTATCTCACCCAAACCTATTCCCCTACCCTATTACTCTACATTTCGTCTGACTAGTGCACCTCGTCTAGACATCCCTGAACAAAATTTAGCATGATCTAACCAGCACATTTTGGACTGTGGGAGGAAACCAGAACACCTGGAGGAAACCCACATAGACATAGGGAGCACGTACAAATTCTAGGCAGTCACCCAAGGCTGGAATCGAACCCAGGTCCTTGGAGCTGTGAGGCAGCAGTGCTACTGAGCCACTGTGCTACCCTATCTGGCCATTGCTCCTGTTAAAGGTGCTGGTATGTGAGTGGGAGGAGGAATCACTGGCTGTAGCCATTTATGGATGCTTCTGGGAATGTTTAATAGCTGTGGGACTGCTGTGATTGGCATGGATACGTTCTCTACCAACTCATCAGTGGCAGGCTCGAAACTCCACTATTCAAAAAATTTCTGCCCAATAACTTTTGCATTTTTAAATTGCAGAATGTATATTATTGGGTGAGGAAGATGCTTTTTTGTAAAAGGATTTGTGCTCAGAGGACTATGGACAGGGATTCTTTTGAAAAGAGAAGGAATACTTGGAATTTTTTTTTTAAATGAGTCCCTAAAAGGTCATTGGGACTTTTTATTAAAAAGACATTTCCTCGAAGTCACATGGCTTGAACTAACTGTTTGATCTTCTTTACTGAAAGTCAGAAGCCTAGGTTTCTCACATTGTTTAGTATATTGTTGGGAGTTCAGCTGGGGTACAACTTTCTGAGAAAGCGAGAATACTCAGCTCTGCCTTTTGAAGAAAATATTTTTGGAAGGTCTCATGTGATAATGGAAACCTTCAGGCGGCACAGTGGCTCAGTGGTTGGCATTGCTGCCTCACAGCACCAGGGATGCAGGATTGATTCCACCCTTGGTGACTGTTTGTAAGGAGTTTGCACGTGTCTGGGTGAGTTTCCTCCGGGTGCTCCAGTTTCCTCCCACAGTCCAAAGATGTGCAGATTAAGTGGATTGGCCATGCTAAATTTCCCATCTTTTCCAGGGATGTGCTGGCTAGGTGGCTTAGTCATGGGAAATGCAGTGTTATGGGGATAGGATAAGGGTATGGCCTGAATGGGATGGTCTTTGGAGGGCCAATGTGGACCTGATGGGCCGAATGGACTGCTTGCACACTGTAGGGATTCAATGCTTGATTCAGATGCTCTCTTGAAGTGTTTCTGAAATGTTGTTAACTTCTGAACATGCAAAGATTCCAGTGACAACAGTCTGGGTTTAGGATGCTGACTGAAAACCATCTTGAACTTCTTTGTGCTTCATGAACTAATACTTACTGCCTAAAGGTTTTATTTTCAAAATTAATCTTTGCAGAAAGTTCTCTATTTTCTCCTAAATTGATGTGTGTGTATATCTATGGACAGGGTGAGGGGAATGGGGGAATGGGATGGCATTATTTAGAAGTGTAAACATTTATACTTACATGTTTCCAACTGTGGGTTTTTCAGTTTGCCAAATAAGAGTTGAGATTAAAGTGGTGCTGGAAAAGCACGGCAGGTCAGGCAGCATCCGAGGAGCAGGAAAATCGACGTTTCGGGCAAAAGCCCTTCATCAGGAATAGAGGCAGGGTGCCTGCAGAGTGGAGAGATAAATGAGAGGGGGTGGAGGTGGGGAGAAAGTAGCATAGAGTACAATAGGTGAATGGGGGTGGAGATGGTTTTTAACCTAGTTTGTCAAATAAGTTTGGTTTAATAAAAAAACCTCTAATTTTGTTATTTATTAAAAGAATCCTCCATGATAGATCTTTTTATTTTAAACCTAGTAAAGATAAGGCTTAAAATTGTCCATCTTGGTAACTGGGTAAAAGCTCTTGCATGTTGTGATCAGTTGAGTGGTAGGATTCAACACTGATAGTTCACCCTCCCAACCTGGGCCACAACAATACAACATTGATTTCAATATAGTTTTCTATTATTTCCTTTATTCCAATCATAGGGATTCCAATAGGTTTCCTACCACCAATGTTAAGTTGACTGGTATGACCTTGAACAGCTTCTACCTCGCTTTTTAAATATAGATTTCTGCCAAACTTTTACCTTACACATTATAACTTTATGTTTCTTGTAAATTGATAAAACGTGCAGGAATGTATTTGCTGTCTCAATTGTTTTAAAATGTGCTGATGTAATCCATTTGGACTGGGTTTTTTTTGTCTAGTTGTGACTTGTTTATTTAATATTTCACCTCTTTTATTTTAAATATAGTTATCTCATGTCTAATCCTATCAGGCAATGTAATGCCAACTTGTTTATCAGATAAATGCTAAGGCAAAGCAATTATTTCATATTTCTGCAATTCCTCTGCCAAAGCCTGTAACAGCATATTCATCATTAAAAGGCCCTATTTCCATCACAACCATTTTTTAATGCGCTTGTAAAATATTTGACTTGTTTTATGTTCTTCAATGATTTAATTTCACAGTTCCTCCTTGACCTCCTAATATTTTTGACTTCTCTGCTAATCTCTTCATATTCTCCCTACCATTAATAAGCTCCATTATTCCTGCTCTGCATATTATGAGAGGAGAATGAAATAAAGAAAGGGAAAGGTAAGGTTCATGACGGATCTATGGTTTAATGCAGATGACATGCTTAACCGATGACAAAACCAAACATTATTATAGATTCTTATGTGCAAAACACTTATGCTAAAATAATCTTACATTTGCATAGCAACTCTCATAACCCAGGATGTCTGAAGGTACTTTACAGCTAATGCAGTTATTTACAAGTCAAGGGTGTGTTGCTGGAAAAGCACAGCAGGTCAGGCAGCATCCAAGGAGCAGGAGAATTGAAGTTTCGGGCTGGAGCCCTTCATCAGGAATGAAGTCCTGACAAAGGGCCCTGGCCCAAAACATCAATTCTCCTGCTCCTCAGATGCTGCCTGACCTGCTCTGATTTTCAGGCAACACACTCTTGACTCTGATCTCCAGCATCTGTAGACCTTACTTTCTCCCAGTTATTTACAAGTCTAGTCACTATTGTAATGCAATAGGTGCAGCAGTCAACCAAGCATCCATAACAGCAATGTGATTATGACCAAATAGTCTGCTTTTGTGATGTCGCTGGAGGGATAATTAAAATGAAGAAGGGAAATAATTTGATATTAAAAATACATGTATGTTAAAGATAACAGATTATTGAAATGTTGTGATGTGGTTGACTAAAGGAAGTCTCCCATCGACAGTTCGTAGAGTCAAATTTTCTACATTCTGATGACCAGCTTATTCTTGTTTAAAATAATAATGTATATAAAAAAAGAACCCACACTTACACAGTTGCTTACCACTCCAAAATATCTTGAAGTACTTCACAAGACTGAATTTTTTTTCAAGTATTGCCACTGTTAGACATGGGAAAGTAACAATATTCATGCACATGATCTCACAATTAACCCGTTTTTGTTGGTGTTGACTGAAGGAGGAATGCTGGGCCAAACATATTGGGAATGTTGTGCTGTTCTTTTAAATAGTGCCATAGGGATTTTAAAATTTAAACACTTAATCAAAACACAGTGTCTTCAGAATGTTGTATACAATACTGCAGGAGTGTCATCTTCAGTTCCATACTGAATTGGGACTTGAACTTAAGTTGGGCAAGTTGAAACTATTAAATTTATGTTCTCTATTTATTTTTTTCTTTGTTTGTACATTTACATTGCACTAATCTCCCTAATGATGATATTACAAATAGGTTTTTAGCTATTATTTGTTCAATCCATGACTATACTCAATAGTTCAGTGAGGAACTCAAAAGCGATCCAACACCAAACTAAGTTTAGATTGAAAATCAAAGGAATGGAACAATGGCCTTTAAATGAGGAATGACTAATCTATATTCTAGTTTGGTTGTATCTGACAGGAGGGCTGATATTGTTTGCAGGAGACTTAATTATCAACAAACATTATTTTTTATTCAGGTGTGATGATACTATGGCTTTAAGAACAGTTTTTTTTTGTGAAGAGGGGTTGAGCCAGAGGTAGTGAGCAGTCTGTTTAAAGCCAATAAAGTAAACAGCTTGTGAAGCTTTGAGTTTTTGTTTTAGGTTGGATCAATAGAAGCAGCCTGACTGGATGTTGTCAAGCTTCCACAGAACAAGGATATTTAGTTTTAGCTTTCAGCAGTTGCTGGAGTCTTGGAGTTGGATTTGGAAGCTCTTATTCCTGTCTAAAGCTAGTGTTCTCCTCCTCCTGCTGAAATTGTATGTGAAATAATCTATTTTACTGAATTTGCCTTTGCCAAGGGTGTGTTTATGGATGCTACTATAAAGAGAACAGTTAATTACTAGTAGTTTGTTAAGCATTTCAGTACAGTTGTAGTTAAGCCAATTCTTTTCTTTCTATTTTGTCTGTATTTTAACTAAAGAGTACAAATAAAATATGTTTTGCTTAAAGTTGAGTAGTTTGACCATTCAAATTGCATCCAGAATGCAAAGCCTCACATTTACCTTTAAAATCAGAAAAGTTAGGCTTTAGGTTCTTAATGCATTTTGAGGGTGTTTTGTTTGATCCATAACACTGCATCACAAATTAACCAATTCAATGAACCAACACTGTCCACAATTACTATACTTGTGTTAGTTTTTGATGTAACATGATGTAACGTAATGCCAAAAACATGGGATCAATTTCCCATATTAGCTAAGGTTACCATGAAGGATTCTCCTTTGCAATCTCTAGCCTTGTCTGATATATGGTGACTCTCAGGGTAAACTACCACCAGTCAATGCTCTCTCTTAGTTTCTTATTAACAATAAGCCTCAGTGTTACAGCCAGTAACTGGATTCTCTCACCAAGGATAGACAGTAAGTGATAATAACAATATGCTGATGCTTTCTGTATAATTGTAGGGTTTAACATTCCAGTGGCCCTTCTTGCGTAGATTAGCAAAGAGGTAGCACTAATTTTTCATATGTTGCTTTTGAATGACTTATGAAGGAACAGTATGACAAATTTAATACTTCTCTAAAAAAAACCCACATCTGTTTATTTTAGATCCATAATCAGATGCCACCTCAATTCCATCTAGCTAAAATTTCATCTATGAGGTTGGATTTTACAAGCTCCTGCCAGCTTAACACACCTTCTTCCATGTACTTTACCTACACCACACCCCACACCTTGTCAACACTGGAGCTCCGTTCAGTATAGCCAATCAACTTGCATCTACTAATTGTGCCCATCGTCAACTTTTCTTTCTCCTTGGTTCACCATTATCCATCCCTTTGTCTGTCCAACTGTCTTTCTCTTTCCGGGCTCTGTCTCCACCTATCATTTACTCTTTAATACCCCCGCCCCCTCCCCCAATCCCCGTCTCCTTTTCCTACTTACTATCAGCTCTAAAGAAGGGTCACTGGATCAAAAACATTAACCCTCATTTCTCTCTCACAGATGCTATCAAACCTGTTGAATTTCTCCAGCAGTATCTGTTTTCATTTTAGCCCATATGCTTTTGGGCTTATTGAGGATCTAAATAAGGGGTCTCATTCCACCTTCACTGTTAACTTTACCTGCAACAGGAGAAGGCCCGGTTAAGTCAATAAGCCCGGTCACTTTCACTGTGTGGGTGTTATCGTGCAAGAATGGGTGAAATCTGCTGTCAGTGCAACACCCCAACGCTGCTTTCAGTGCAAAATATCTGTAGTACAGTGGCTTCTGGGTAGTTGGGCTTCCAGATGACTTTTCAGGTAAGGTTTGGGGATGGGGCTGGAGAGTAAATGGACTCATCAGAAATACTGATGTGGTCCATCAGTCCAGTAGACAAATAATCACATTTCCCCTGTGACCAATTTAAACTACAGAATGATTAACCATAACATTGAAATTGCCTCCCGATAATCCATGATGTCAGTTGGTGGGGACAGGGTGCAGGAGGCATCTGTGTACACATCAACTATTTATATCATCAGCCCAGAACAAGGGGAAGTGAGGAGAGGTGTGTAATAACTCAGGTAGCCCAACTGGAAAGGAGCATTATTACTGGACACCAAAATAGAGCCATTACTCACAACATATGTAGGCTGGTCCTGGCCCAGGGTACACAGTTCTGCAGACCCATTCCTGGATTTGCTTTATTATAGAATCACTATAATGCAGATGGAGGTCATTTGGCTCATTGAATCTGTACTGACCCTCTGAAGAGCATCCCACTAGAACCCACTCTATCCCTGCATTTAGCATGATTAATTCACCTAGCCAACACATCCTTGGACATTACAGAGCAATTTATCTTAACCATTCCACCTAATCCACACATCTTTGGACTGTGGAAGCACTCAGAGGCAACACAGGCAGTTGCCCAAGGCTAGTATCAAACTTGGGTCCCTGGCACTATGAGGCAACAACCACTGAGCCACAATGCCTTCCCCTAGGTCTGCTTTATAAAGGGCTCAGGTGATGAGTTCCAGTGGGCAGGCCATTGCCTGTTACCAAAATAACTCATACACAACAAGCTCCACGAGATTAATGAGTGATTTCCCCATGGCCTTTAAAAAGGGTTATCACAAGGCAGATGGGTACTCCTCTACTCCCACCTTGCCCCCCCCCCCCCAAATATTTCCAACATATATACCCTGCTGCTGACTTGCCACAAGCCTCCTTCAGTGTCACAATACCCAGGGCAGGAGTTGCTGTTACATCTACACCCCCGCACTTGCTGCCTATCTAGTTGATGTCCAGAGGAGGAGTGATCCAGATATCAAAATGGCCACCAGCACATGTGCA
Source organism: Hemiscyllium ocellatum (assembly GCF_020745735.1). Lineage (NCBI taxonomy): Eukaryota > Metazoa > Chordata > Chondrichthyes > Orectolobiformes > Hemiscylliidae > Hemiscyllium > Hemiscyllium ocellatum. Next base: position 44,362,962 of record NC_083418.1, on the reverse strand, counting down.
GAGGGGATTGGTGATGTCACTCTGATCGTGCATGTATCTGTGTGCGCGTGCGCGCTCCTTGCTCCACCTGGTGGTGGTATTCTCAGTAAACGTGCCCTTTAACCCATTTGATTTGTCAATATTGTGAAATAATGGCATGAAAAGAAATCTTGCTGAAGGCATTGATTCTTAATGGCACTGAGGTTCTGCATCAATCAGCAGGAAATAGCCCCAACCATTTGTTTGTGCAACAGGTATTCAAATAGATTCCTCTTCTTGCATAAATATATTTACATCGCTACAAAACACATCTGTCTTCACACGGAGTCAAAACATACAGTGTAACTGGCAAAATCCTTATAAGTATGGGTTTCATATTCAGCTATAATACAACATTTATGAAAAACTCTCACATTACTCCCCAAATTGCGTTTTTAAAATGCTACATTTTAAATAAATCAGTTATCTGCCGGACGGATACTTCACTGACATTGAACAAGTCACTGATGTTTAGATTTCAGTAACTCGCAAATGTGTTTAAATGCACATGTGCTCGGTGTTGCAAATATGAGCTTATAAAAGATTATTACCTTTTAGGACAGAATCTATAATTTAGGTGAACATGAATGAAATCATGAGGTCTGATCTGAAATCTGCCTAACAATAAGCCACCTGATGCAGCTGGTAACGAGTAAACAAGGAGGCCTGTTTAACAGGCATGAAAGTGGAAGGCCTTCGCACTTAGAGACGATGGCAGAAGCATCTGTGTTTATAATGGTTGGACTATTAAGTGCCAAAATCCCAGGGAATTGTTGAGAAAGTCATTTTAGGAATTGCTATGCACAACCTGTCAATTTACTTTCAAGATGAAAGAAACATGGGGTCTCTAGGATAACCAATCAGCATTTATATCTGGTGATTGGCATTGATATGGAGATGGCCTTTGAAAGGCAAGGAGTTTCTAAGATGTCCCTGAAGCTAACAGACAGAGTTGATATGTCGGGGTCCTGGAAAGAGAACAGCTGGAACCCTAAAGTCTATGGTTCACAATGCAGGATGCTGGTGGGAGTTTATGTTTGGATTAAAAAGACTAAAGATAGAATCTGATAGGGACCTGAGTGACGGGTTATGGCAAAAAAAATGGAGCAGGATTATGCACAAACTCTGATGAGGCCAGTTTTGACATCAGGACTATCTTGCTGCAGCTCCTAACCAGGTCCTAGGTTGAGGCAAGATTTTCTCAAGATAGCAGTAAGTTGCCTATTAAGGGGGATTATTACTTATTAATTACTTTTATTAGCTACAAACCTCATCTCATTAATATTCAGTCCCCAATACTATTGCAGCAAATTAGATAGCACAAAGTCTCGACGCGGAAGTCAGAGTGAGTACTTGGTGACTTCAGCTCAACGCTGGCTGTAAGGAGTCGACATGTTTGGTGCTGAGCAACAGCATCTCAGGCATGATCCATGGGCAGCAGCCACCCACGTCTCTCATCCACAGACACTGCCATCTGAGATTTATAAACTCCTCAGGATCTCTGATCCACTTACAGGACATTTGATAAGAAGAGACATGCATGGGAGAATGCATCAGCAACTAGCAACAACAGGACAGTTTGCACACCTCGTATACTGGACCAGACTGCATCACAGCGCTCCCTCACTTAGTGCAACCCTAAGTGCTCACAGCATCTGGGTCTTGCCATGCTGTGCCACGCTATTAGTCCATTGGCACTTCAGCCAGAGCCTAAAGGCTGTCAGCTCTGTGATACTGCTTATGCTACAGCACAGACACACTGCTTGCCTGTAGGGACCTGGCCCGGAGTTGGGTCTGATGGAGATAGTTGTTTGTAAGGTACACTTAAAAGTCAGTCTAACACCTACAGCATTTGCAAGCGGCCTGCAGGCAAACAGTGTGCACCTTCATTCCACCAAATGGCCATGTTGGAAAGTGGTTGCAGATTTGTCCTCAGTCCAACTGAGTTGGGGGGGGAGAGGGTGGGGGGGCAGGGTGGTTAGGTGCATCAGCCAGGCACCTTCAGTCACAGGCATAGTCTAGACATAATCCAGGGGCTTGATCACTGTCAGTCTTCCACAATCATAGAGATGTAAAGCACGGAAACAGAAACTTCGGTCCAACTCTTCCATGCTGACCAGATATCTTAAATCAATCTAGTCCCATTTGCCAGCATTTGGCCGATATCCCTCTAAACCCTTCCTATTCATATACCCATCCAGATGCCTTTTAAATATTGTAATTGTACCAGCCTCCACCACTTCCTCTGGCAGCCCATTCCATACATACACCACCCTCTGTGAAAATGTTGTCCCTTAGGTCCTCTTAAATCTTTCCCCTTTCACCCTAACCCTCTGTCCTATAAATTTGGACTCTGCGATCTTCAGGAAATGATCTTGTCTATTTACCCTCTCCATGACCCTCATGATTTTATAAACCTCTATAAAATCAATCCTCAGCCTCCAACGCTCCAGGGAAAGTAGCCCCAGCCTATTCAGCCTCCCCCTATCGCTCAAATCCTCCAACACTGGCCACATCCTTGTAAACCTTTTCTGATCCCTTTTAAGTTTAACAACATCCTTCTCATAGCAGGGAGATCAGAATTGAACACAGTATTCCAAAAATGGCCAAACCAATGCTTCAACATGAACTCCCAACTTCAATACTCAATGCACTGACCAATAAACGTAAGCATATCAAATGCCTTCTTCACTATCCTATCTACCTACGACTCCACTTTCAGGGAATTATGAACCTGCATTCCAAGGTCTCTTTGTTCAGCAACATTCTCTAGGACCTTACCATTAAGTGTACAAGTCATGCTCTGATTTGCCTTTCCAAACTGCAGCACCTCACATTTATCTAAATTAAGTTCCATCTCCCACACTTTGACCCTTTGGCCCATCTGATCAAGATCCCATTGTACTTTGAGGTAACCTTACTCGCTGTCCACTACACCAACAATTTTGGTGTCATCTGCAAATTATTAACTATACCTCCTATGCTCACTTCCAAATCATTTATATAAATGACAAAAAGCAGTGGATTCAGAACCAATCCTTGTGGCACACCACTGGTCACAGGCCTCTAGTCTGAAAGGCAATCCTCTATTACCCTCTTTCTCTCCTACCTTTGGGCCAATTCAAATCCAAATGGCAAGTTCTCTCTATATTCTCTGTGATCTAACCAGTCCACCATGTGGAACCTTGTCAAATGCTGCACTGAAGTCTATTTAGATCATGTCTACCATTCTGTCATCGTCAATTCTCTTTGTTACTTCTTCAAAAAACTCAATTAAGTTCGTGAAACATGATTTCCCACGCTCAAAGCACTATCCCTACTCAGCCCTAAATCCTGTCCCTCAGGATCCCCTCTAACAATTAGCCCACCACTGATGTCAGGCTCACCGGTCTGTAGTTCCCTGGGTTTTCCTTACCACTTTTCTTGAATAGTGGCACCCTTCTGTGAACCCTTCTGTTAATTAAACTGAACACCTAGAAAAGCTCACCTCGCCTCATAATCTGTTAAAGTATGAGTGACAGAGAATTGCCAAATTCCACTACTTAAAGAAAATAATCTCGGGGAGATCCAAGATGGCGGTGACTCAGCAAGTCTGAGTCTACAGAGCCCTTCCCAAAACCTGGGTAAAGTGGGTTTCCTGTCCCCACCACACTTGCCAAACCACCCAAAAAATTTATTTAATCTTAATTAGCTGCTGAATATTATATTTAAATAGTCTAATACTGAGTGGATAATGAGTAAATCAAAGGGACCCCGCAGCTCTCAGAAAACAAAGACCCCTCCCCCACCCTCCTCTCCTCCGGCTTAAGCTGATGTAAAAATGAGCCTTATAGAGATGATTGCTAGACTGGAATCGACACTCGTCAATTTCATCGCAGAATCCCGACAGAGATGGAATGCATTCGAAGAAAAGCTGCAGAAACAGAATCAAACCATGGAGGAGCTGCAGGGCCGAGTGGAGGGGGCGGAACTAAAGGCCACGACCTCCGAGGCTGCAGCTCAAACAGCTGCAGAACAGGTGCGAGCTCTGGAGCAGAGAGTCCGGGCCTTTGAAATTTACATCGATGATATTGACAACAGAAATCGGAGAAAGAATATTCAGTTGCTGGGCCTTCAAGAGCAAGAAGGGAAAGAACAGTTAGTAGCATTTCTGGAGCGATGGCTGCCGCAGATTTTAAACCTGGGGGCTGAAACTGACCGGGTAAGGGTGGAGTGGGCCTACCGGGTCGCAGCACGCGGATCTGGCCCAAACCAGCGCCCACGCCCGGTCCTGTTCCGGCTGCAGAGTTATAGGGAGAGGCAGATACTCCTGGATGCCTCCAGAAAGCTTGGAAAGGATCCTAAAGCTATGATTCATGAAGGATCCAAGATTATGTTATTTCAGGACTTCTCCCCGGCGTTGGCACGAAGAAGGAAGGCGTTTGAGGAGGTGAAGAAATGTTTAAGGGACTTAGATATTCAATACACCTTGCGCTACCCAGCGACGTTATGCTTTACCCACGAAGGATCCGAGTATAATTTTAGATCATCGGAAGAAGCCAAGAAACTTTTAGACTCGGTTAAATAAATCGTAAGAGACAATTTATGTTGGCTTGCCTCTCCCACACTCCGTGGGGAGAAATGGATACTTTATTCTACTCTACTTTTGCCTCTGGGAGCGGGGTTGTCTTCCTTGCTATGTTATTATACTTAACTGTAATCTGTTGGAGTTGTAATTTTATAGTTGTGTGTGTTTGTACGTGGCATTGATGCTATTAGATATACTCAGGTATGGGTGGGGTGGGGTGGGGGTGCGGCGCTCACTGTTAACTCTAACTCGGTATTATATCTAAATCCTATTAAGGAGCGCCCGGGTCGAGGGTGGGACACTGTTTGGGAGAGGATATGGTGGAACGTTGGAAAGGTAGTAAGGCCCCCTGAGAACAAGGGGGAAGATCTCCATTCAAACATGTTTAATTTTTTTTTGTTTGTTCTTATTGTTTGGAAATAGCTTCCTTTTAATCATACTGTTATGAGTGTATTAGAGAACATTTTCTCTTATTTGAAGGATGTAAGCGACTCAACTATACACTCTGGATGATTGTGGATTAGTTGAATTTTGATGATTATATATTTAAGATCTATTTTATATTAATGTTTGTGCTTGAAAATTCTGCTTATTTTTGTAAATTTGTCAAAATGTTAAATTCCCAATAAAAAATCTATAAAAAAAAGAAAATAATCTCAATTTATTCCTTAACTCTAAAACTGAACATTAAACAACTCTTTACAATGCTAAATCTCCTTTCTCTTAAATGCTTGTTATCTGCCTCCAACTCTATAACAATATACTGTTCCCATAAAAATCTGTATTAAAATTACATCAACTTAAGTTCAAAACCACACCGTGACTGTTGTTGTTGGTGTCTGTCTTCCTCTGGCTGAAGTTTTCCCTGTGTCATCTTCTGTCTTTTACTGCAAAGACGTTTCATATGAAAATGGTGTCTCTGATGGCAGTCTCTCTCTCTCTCTCTCTCTGGGTGGCCATTACTCTCTTTCTAACTTTCAAAATGCCTGCTTCTTTATATCCCTAACATCAGATCATCCCATTGGTTTAAGGTTGGCAAAAACAATAAATTCAAAATCGAATGGGTTTTAGTATCCTGGGGCATAATTTAAACAGATTGGTTAAAATCAAATTGTTGTCAAAATAGCAACCAAAATTCAAAATATCTGTTTCACAGTCAAATGTTATGTATTTTCAATTTTCCAGTACACTCTGAGACTGCTGGCTAGTCATTTGATAGATGCTTGTAAACTTTCATGCAAAACAGCACTCACACTCTTACATGTACAGTACACATCTTCAACTTCATAAGACTAACCATACGTCCAAAATGCAGTGGACTCAGCACAGATTCTTGTGGCACACTGCTGGTCAGAGGCGTCCAGTCTGAAAGGCAACCCTCCACCACCCTCTATTTCTCCTACCTTTGAGCCAATTCTGTATCCAAATGGTTAGTTCTCTCTGTATTCTATGTGATCTAACCAGTCTACCATGAGGAACCTTGTCAAATGCTGCAGTGAAATCTATATAGATCATCTCCACTACTCTGCCATCATCAATCCTCTTTGTTACTTCTTCAAAAAACTCAATTAAGTTAGTGAAACACAATTTCCCACACATAAAGCCATGTTGACTATCCCTACTCAGTCCTTGTCTTTCCAAATGCATGTAAATCCTGTCCCTCAGGATCCCCTCCAGCAATTTGCCCACCACCAATGGCAGGCTCACTGATCTATAGTTCCCTGGCTTTTCTTTCCCACCTTTCTTAAGTAGTAGTACCATGTTAGCCAACCTCCAGTCTTCCAGCACCTCACCTATGGCTAACAATGACACAAACCTCTCAGCAAGAGGCCCGGCAATCACTTTCCTGGCTTGTCACAAAGTTCTAGGGTACAGCTGAACAGATCCTGGGGATTTACCCACCCTGATGTGTTTAAGACATCTGGCACCTCCTCGTCCGTAATATGGCGTTTTTTAAGATGTCACTATTTATTTCCCCAAGTTCTCTAGCTTTCATATCCTTCTCCACAGTAAACACTAATGCACATATTCATTTAGTAGCTCCTACGGTTCCACACGCAGATGGCCTTGCTGATCTTTAAGGGGTCCTATTCTCTCCCTGGTAACTCTTTTGTCCTTAATGCATTTGTAGAATCCCTTTGGATTCTCCTTAACCCAATTTTCCTAAGCTAAGGATATGCCTGGATAGATGGGAAAAGCAGAGGCATATGTTGAGATGGGGACAAGGTCAGTGTCTGGGAGAAAGTCAAGGCATAACAGGAGGGTATGTGAAATAGCCTCAGAGTGAAAGGTAGGCTGCAGGAGGAAGCATTATTGTCAATAACTTATGGAACTTCCAAGGGTGCTGTGGGAAGACAGACCATCATTTCTTTGCACGTCATATAATAATTAGGATAGTCTGTACTGAGTACAGTGATAAGCTGCATGGCTGATGTAATTCTGGGAATGGGGAAGGATTAGAGCACAGTAAGCACTTCCTTCTTGATGTTATGTTTTGGCCACTCAGTTGGCACAGCACCTTCACCAGGTTGGTACATATACTGAGGTCAAAGTTAAATGAATGATGGAGTCAGTGCACGAGTGCTGCATGTCTAACTGTGTGCAACCCTCACCTACAGGGTATATGACCAATGATTCTTCAGAGACCTGAGAACCTGCTTTGCTCCTTATCTTCTCAACATAGGTCATTTCCATCAGGAATCTTCTGCCTAACTGATTATGGCTAATTGGTCACTGTGGCTGCCGAGCTCAGAATTTGAAGGCAGACCAAGGCTGACAGTAAGCAGGCAGGCTGACACAGAGACTGAGAAGCACCCAGGTCAGTGGGGTGGGGGGTGGTCACAGCTATAGGCCCCTTCCGGATGTACATGGGCTACAGAAGCACTAGTTATTTTTGCCTTGGACTGCATTTCCTGGGGATGAGAGAGGCACAGTGTTAATGTCTGCTTCGTACGTCCCAGGACACTCTGCTGGAATAGTACCGGATGCTGGAATGGGACCTGACAGCTACAGGAGTAGGGGGGCCAGTTTCTCCCAGTGGCTGTGAGGGTGATAACCACCCTGAAATTCTATGTGGCTGGCTCCTTTCAGGGAGTGATGGGTGAGTTGTGTGGGACTCCCAGCCATGCATCCACAAATACATCAGGACAGCGACTGATGCTATTGTACAAGATCACACTGGCTCATTTTGCTTCCCCTTGGTGAGGTCAGTGCTGCAGCCTGGGCAGTGGGATTCAGAAATATAGCTGGATTCCCCCAGGTGCAGGGTGCTATCAAATGCACACACATGGCACTGAGAAGGTTGTATCATAACACTGGAACTCATCAACAGGAAGGAGTTCCATTTGATTAATGTCCAAGTCACCTGTGATCACAGTTACAACTTCCTGGAAGTGTGCCCACTACCTTAGTAATTGCTTGATTCCTACAATATGGAGCTTTCTAATGGGTACTTAGTACTTTTGAGGGTCTGGGCACCTTACAAGACTAGTAGCAAGGACAAGAGCTACCCACTGTGACCTTGGTTATTATTATTATTATTATTACATTTCCCACAAGTTTGGCAAGATTCTCACTAGGCAGTGACAAGTTGTTATTGTTTATTAAATCCTTTGTTAACAGCCCAACCCACCACATAAATATTTTGGTTCCAATCTCACCAAACTACCATATAAACTCGTCATTGGGAAAACTCAATAAGGAAACCAGAATGGGTTCTTGGTAGGTTTAATTAAACTGTGTGGCCTGATGGTTAAACAGTGACAAGGGTTGTTTGTGCAAGGAATTGTTAGCCAAATTGGCTATGTATCATCAGCAGCATGGCTTTGTGTCTACGCTTCTATATTATCTGTGAATGTATTGATAACAATCGTCTGGGTGCACAGCAGTCTTTCAGAAATATTACAGGTGCAATAGATACCATTCATTCAGTGGAAATCTGGGGAGTTGTTCTGGGAATGGCACATGGTAAGACAGGGCTGGAATCAGGTGAAAGGGGTGATATCGGGGTGGGGCAGTTTTTACTGAGGTGAGTTTGGTAAGATACGAGCGATCTCACTCATCGTCGTGACGAGAAACCCTCCTTGAACGTTCATGGAATTGACAGGGTGGCCAAAGAAAATAAGATTCGGCTGCAAATGGCTGAGAATTTGAGATTAATCTGATAGATGCACCCACCATGTGCTACAGGGAGAATCTCAAGGGTAAACCCTCCCCATGAAAGGCAGTTCTGGGATTAAAAGTTACAAAACTGGTAGAGGATAGAAATGGAAATAAATCCTCAGGACCTAAGATAATTTTTTAATTAGGTCCAAGAAAATAAAATTACCTACAATGGGACAGTCTAAAGTATTCCTCTGAAGCGAATTTTTAGTTGTCATTGAAGTGAAATGGGCAAATTCTGTTTTAGGGTTTAAAATATAGATTGCTTCCAACAATAATGTTTAGTCAGTAGTGCTTTTTGTCCAGTTGTTACAGTAAAAGCCTTAAAATGTGAAATGTTGTCATATTCTCACAACAATTAATTGGAAGTAAGAAATCATTTTTTAAACATGTATTGGTTTTTATGGGGATCATACAGATGATTTGCCCATTGTCAATTAGAAAGCTTTGGAAACACAACAGAGAAACTCTATACTCACACCATTCTAAAAGCAAGCTATGCTCTTAAACAGCAGTTACTGGTTAACCGGAGCATAATGGGCTGCTGGTCATGACCTAAACAAATTCTGGTTTTGTAATAGGTGAATGAATGGCACCTACCATTCTGCTTCTATTTATCAGTACAATTTCCATTGAGTTTTATATTAACATAATTGAAAATGCAAGACAGAAAAGAACCATACCCTCCAAGGGAGATCAGACCCTATGTGAGTTGTGTCGCCGCAACAAATTAGTTTGATCGTTTTGTGCCATGTAGAGTCTGAACCTGGGAAGCATCTGTTAGAATAGTGACTTCAAACATAATTCAGGTACAGAGAACAAACAGCAGTAGGGAATAAAAGATGGGATTAAGAAAAAGGCAGAAAAATATACTATAAAAATGTCTAGTAACAATGAAAACATGAAGGATTGAGGTTGTGACTTATAATCATGTATTTCTGAACCAGAAAGGTTAAATAACAATAATTATTACTTATCAAGTCATTAAAAGAGTATTTAGAGACAAAATGACATGCTTTAACTTCATGTGTCAAGATTACTTCACATCTACTGCACAACTTTATAGCAATTAATGCATTTGAACAGGACCCAGTCCGCAAGCAAATTTTCATGAAACTAAAAGCAGAATGACACAGTTCTGGCAGCAACTTTCCAATCTCCACATAATCGCACATACAACATAGAACATTTCAGCGCAGTACAGGCCCTTCAGCCCTCGATGTTGTGCTGCTCTTCACTCTAATCTGAAGCCAATCCCACCATGTATGTCCATATGCCTGTCCAATGACGACTTAAATGCACTTAAACTTGGAGAATCTACTACTGTTGCAGGCAAAGTATTCCATACCCTTACTACTCTCTGAGTAAAGAAACTACCTCTGACATCTGTCTTATACCTATTTCCCCTCACTTTAAAGTTGTGTCCCCTAGTGTTTGCTGTCCCCATACTTGGAAAAAGGCTCTCCCTGTCAACCCTATTTAACCCTCTGATTATCTTGTATGTCTCTCAACCTTCTTCTCTCTTACGAGAACAGCCTCAAGGCCCTCAGCCTTTCCTCATAAGACATTCCTTCCATACTAGGCAACATCCTAGTAAATCTCCTCTGCACCCTTTCCAAAGCTTCCACATCCTTCTTATAATGTGGTGACCAGAACTGTACACAATACTCCAAGTGTGGCTGTGCCAGAGCTTTGTACAACTGCAGCATAACCTCCTCAATCCCTCTATTAATAAAGGCCAAAACACTGTATGCCTTCTTAACAACCATGTCAATCTGGGTGGCAACTTTCAGGAATCTGTGTACATGGACACCAAGGTGTCTCTGCTCATCTGCTCTCCCAAGCATCTTACCATTAGCCCAGTACTTTGCATCCTGATTACTCTGTCCAAAGTGTAATACCTCCCACTTTTACACATTAAACTCAATTTGCCACCTCTCAGCCCAGCTCTGCATCCTGTCTATGTCTCTCTGCAGCCTGCTACATCCTTCGTCACTATCCACAACTCCACCGACCTTAGTGTCATCTGCAAATTTACTAACTCACCCCTCTAAGCCCTCATCAGGTCATTTATAAAAATGACGAACATTAGTGGACCTAACACTGACCCTTGCGGTATGCCGCTAGTAACTGGACACCAAGATGAATACGTTCCATCAACTACAACCCTCTGTTTTCTTTCAGCAAGCAAATTACTGTTCCAAACTGCTATGTCTCCCACAATCCCATTCCTCCGCATTTTGTATAATAGCTTACTGTGGGGAACCTTATCGAATGCCTTGCTGAAATCCATATACACCACATCAACTGATTTACTCTCATCTACCTGTTTGGTCACTTTGTCAAAAAACTCAATAAGATTTGTTAGGTATGACCTACCCTTCACAAAACCATGCTGACTGTCCCTGATCAGATTATTCTTTTCTAGATGGTTATTAATCCTATCTCTAATAACGTTTTCCAACACTTTACCAACTACTGAAGTGAGACACACTGGTCTGTAATTACCAGGGTTGTCTCTACTGAACAAGGGAATCACATTTGCTATCCTCCAGTCCTCAGGCACTATTCTGTAGACAATGATGATTTGAAGATCAATGCCAAAGGCTCGGTAATCTCTTCCCTTGCTTCCTAGAGGATCCTAGGATAGATCCCATCCAGCCCAGGGGACTTGTCTATTTTCACACTCTGCAGTATTTCCTAATACCTCTTTCTTGTGAACCTCAATCTCTTCTAGACTAGATGCAAGTATCTCTGTATCTTCCTCGCCAACATTTTCATTTCCTATAGTGAACACTGTCGAAAAATATTTATTTAGTGTTTCCCCTATCTCCTCTGACCCCACACACAACTTCCCACTATTATCCTTGATTGGCCATAATTTAACTCTCGTCATTCTTTTATTCCTGACATACCAATGGAAAAGCCTTAGGGTTAACCCTGATCCTGTCTGCCAACAACTTCTCATGTCCCCTCCTGGCTCTTCTGAGCTCTCTTTTTAGGTCTTTCCTGACTTCCTTGTAACCCTCAAGCGCCCTGAGTTTTCACATTTTGTCCTAACATAAGCCTTCTTCTTCTTGACCAGGGATTCCACTTCCTTAATAAACCACAGCTCACACGTTCTATATCTTCCTCCCTGCCTGACAGGTACATACTTATCTCGGACACACTGGAGCTTTTCCTTGAATAAGCTCCACATTTTTAATGTTTTCATCCCCTGCAGTTTCTTTCCTCATTCTACGCTTCCTAAATCTTTCCTAATTGCATCGTAATTTCCCTTCCCCCAGCTGTAACTCTTGTTCGGTGGAGTACACCTATCCCTTTCCATCACTAAAGTAAACCTGACAGAATTGTGATTACTTTCTCCAAAGTGCTCACCTACTTCCAAATCTAACACCTGGCCAGCTCATTACCCAGTACTAAATCTAAAGTGGCTTCGCCCATTGTAAGCCTGTCTATATACTGTGTCAGGAAGCCCTCCTGCAAATACTGGACAAAAACTGACCCATCTATAGTACTTGTACTGTAGTGATCCCAGTCAATATTTGGATAGTTGAAGTCCCCCATGACAACTACCCTGCCTCTCTCACTCCTATCGAGAATCATCTTTGCTATCCTTTCCTATACACTCTGGGACTATTCAGAGGCCTATAGAAAACTCCCAGCATGGTGACTTCTCCTTTCCTGTTTCTAACTTCAGCCCATACTACCTCAGTTGACGAGTCCCCAAAGATCCTTTCTACAGCTGTAATATTGCCCCTGATCAACAATGCCACACCTCCCCCTCTTTTACCATCTTCTCTGTTCTTACATCTGTCATCGCCTAAAGTTACTGTGCCATTTGTACATAAATAACAGTGAGGCTAGTTACAGGTGTAGTTAAAATGGTTGCAACTTTTAGGTCAATAATTTCAACGATTAGGTTGGTGATGACTTTATTCAGTACAAAATGAATTTTATATGATTAGTCAATGAGAAACATTTGAAACAATGAGAAGTAATACTCAGTAAATGTAAACTAACTTTGTTAATTTTTATATCTGTTTCAACAATATATCAACAATTGTATATTTATACCCACTTCTGTCAATTATAAAAATACAGCAGTTAGAGATCCTGTTAGATGGGTCTATCACTTGGTGTACTATTGAACAAAAGAGGTCAGAAGATTCTTGGTTTGACTCCTAGCTTATATTGAATTAACTAAACTCAGCCAAGATGGCTGGACTTACAGCTAACAGCAGAGTCATGTCCCTCTGTCAGCAACTTCTCAAATTCCATATCTAATTGCACATCTTCCCTCACTTGGTTTTGCTGCAGTATTTGCGTATAAATAATGGTGAGCTCTGTTAGCCTTACTATTATATTGACTGAAGTGTTTGTGCCTGTATGTGTAGGTCACAGTACTTCAAATTTGCATTTGAAACTGTGCGGCATCCCCTAGGTCAAGTCAATGCACCACAACTATACCATTCTACTATTAAACAATGAACACCCACAGCATATGAGTTATGGTGCAAGTCTGTTTGGTGATTAACCTAATCCACATATGTGAATGAGGGCTAATTACCATAAATCATTAACATGTTATCCCTAATAGCATAATTATTGTACTCTCCAAATTTTAAAGATAGGACTTACATTTTTTTTCTGAGATGCAAGAGAAAATCTATTTTCTAATTAACCTAATTTGCACATAGAAATTAAAACTCATTAGCATAATTTATTAATATTTTATCCCTTATACCAGGAAGATGATATTCTTCCAAGTTTCACAAGAATAAAGGTTACACATTTTGCTTTGTCAGGAAAAGCTGTTTTCTAATTAACCCAATTTATGGATGGAAATTAAGTAAAATTAAAATCATTAATTTATGCCTTATCCCTTATAGCCTGCGATTATTTCTCAAAACTTGTAAATGTAGCATTTAGGGATTCTGAGTTTTGGGTGAAGTATACTTTGTTGTTGATTACTGAGTGTTGTATTTTTTTCAATTGTGAAATGTAGGTATGGGACACCAAGATTGAAAAAACGCAAAGAAGACAAAGTGAATCATATAGTTTAATTTGGCAGTAAGCCTGAATGATTGAAGATTGAGGAAGATCAGGAATTCTATCGTTTTGAGGCCTTGAGTCAGAGTAGAAAATAGCAGAATAAGTCAATGTCGGTGGGGAAGCAGGAAGATAAGACTAAAAACTGATGTAATAAATGAACAACTTATGTCAATAAAAACATTATTGACTGTTCGATTATGGAGTGGAAGATTTGGATAATTAAAATACTGACCTGCTTGCTGCCCTCAGCAATAATATAGCCACTATTCTAGACCAGAACACAGTGTGACATTCATTAGAACGAGAAAGCACAAAAACTGGATTACCAAGTCAATTGTGAGGCCTGCTCAACAAATTCTATTTACATCCTCCTCTCTCCCTACTCCACCACATCCCCCGCACTTCACCCACCATCAGCATTGTCTAATAGAATCATCAGCTGCTAATGCATCATCAATTATTCTCTTCAGGTTAGACAAATCTAGGATTTATTTTCTCGAATATTGGGCAAAAATCTGTTGTTTAATTAACTTACATTGTTTATGCAAATTTCAACTAATTATTATGCAGAGAATAACAGTTATCCAGCAGCACTGAAATGGCACTAATTTGATCAAAATATTCAGATGTTACAAACTATGTCAGCAAAGCACAAATTTTATCAAATGATCAGCTGCTTTTTCTCACTTTGTTATTTGTGTAGACACTGACGGATTTTTGAGATTTTGTTTGTTCTATTTTATACAATTTTCCACTCATGGTAGATACCAACACAATTGTATTCTGAGTAGTTACATACTGATAGGTAGCCAGTACTATTCAACATTTTGACATAATTTTAGATTTAACAAGAAAGTTACATGGTCTAGATTATAGTTGCTTGAAATGAGTCATGACTACACTAAGGTGGTCCATGAACTCTGAATCTGTAGGACTCATTTACAGTGCCCTTTTAATTTTTGAATGTTTCAATTTAAAATTAATCAGCAGCACAGCTTTATGCTTTAAGCAAGATGGAGGGCTGATTAATTGCACATTAATCTAATGTAAGATACAGATACAAAGATTTAAAGTAAGCAAGGATAAAAGTTGTGCATTACGATAAAAATGAGGTCAATCTCTACTTTCGCTGCAAGCCTGGCTTGCTTGGAGGTTTGCTTTCTGTGTGAAGGAGTTTACATCTTAACGTCAGTTTCAGAAGGTACAGTGCATTCTCTGGTTGAATAATTGGTGCTTGCTCCCTCAGGTGGACTGAGCAGAACAAGTCCTTGGCAGTTTGGGGTGGGGTATTTCACATTTCACTACAGCTCCACAGGTTGTAGCTCTTGGTAGCCTGGTTCGGTGTAATAGTTCTTTAGCTGCTTTGCTTTCCTTTCCTCTGCCTCTGTATTGAGAAGCATTGACTGCTTCAAGATATTTTTATTCTGGTCATTGCACAGACTGGTTGCTCACAGCGAGACTCTTAAAAAGTTCAAAATTTAAAATGTCTGTATCTCAAAACTATCATAGTAGGTGTTAAGGTCTTGGAGTCATACCTGTCATTTATTTTAGTCAAAGTAATTAAATGGTTACCTCTTTCAGCCAATAGCTTGTATGGCTCTTATTCTCAAATTTTTTTGTTAAACTGAGAAGGGCTATTCACACCTCTATAGAAACCACTATCAACATCTGTTTACTCTTGAAAATCTTCATTGACTTTGCAAAGGTCTCTTGTGATTTCTTCTTGAGATAATTACAGTCTGGTCCCTATAACAGCTAAATCCATGAGGGCGGTCACAAACACAAATTTGTCTTTACACTATATATAAAACTACAAAAAATGCATTTATACCACATGCTAATTGTTGAATAATTCTTGGTCAGCTTGGCATGTGTGAGGGATTCAGAGATGCCTGCAAGAGTCAATAACAGATATGACAGGACTTGCTGTTGCCTTGGACAAGTGAGGAGTCAGGAATTTGAAGAGCCAGAAGCCTCAGTGCTCAGTGAATTGGCCAGACAGGACTGCACACCATCCCTCAGCAATTACCCTGATGGTATAACCTCTTCCCGTTTCATAAAAAAAATTTTGCATCTCCCTCCATTGAACCCAAAGCTATGCTAATATGTACGAGAGTTTTTGGGTTCAGCAAATTGAAAATGACCTCCTGGCTGGGAAACTGGGGATCAGTCCAACACAGGTCTAGACGAGATTCACTGGGATTTAGAAGAATGAGGAAGAATCTCACAGAAACCTGTGAAATTTTAACAGGACTAAGACAGGAAGGATGTTCCCAGTGACCAAGGAATCCAGAACCAGAGGTCACAGTTTAAGTATACACGGTATACCAGTTAGGAATGAGGTGAGGAAAAACTTCTTCACCCGGAGAATGGTGAAAAAAAAAATCACAGCTTTAGAAAGCAGTTGAGGCTAGAATGTTGAACTGTACTCCTGGTAGGACTGTATTGGTCAGGATCAGGTGGAAAGTGTACATACCAGTGGTGCAATCAAGTGGAGATGGCATAAGCCTAGATATATTGTTGTTTCCATTTAAAGATCGATTTTAAGAATTTAATACATTTAAGAATTAAGGAAAGCATTTCAACAAAATAATTCTCCCTGAAGAATTTTGCTAGCTTGTCACACATAGCCTTCCTCTCTTTGAAACAGCATTTGATAAAATATTCAAACACTTCAAAAAAAAACTCTATGTTCCCTCCTTGGGGTGAAAAATAATTATTGAGCATCTGTCTTACAACTGTTTTCTACCTGATCTAGTCTTACTGGATTAATCCATTTGATCAAAGGTAGTATAGGTTTTTCTTTTATCTATCTCTTGTTTAGGCTTTGTATCACATTTTAATACAATTGTAATTTTTTAAAACGCATACTTGGGTTTTCTTGTTGCCAAATATTGTTTTCTTATTATGTAAATTTGTAACTTCGTTTCCAGGAGCATTTTCTGATGGAATGCTGAAGTGCTTGTGAGCACCTATCATTTTTCATGGTATAAAGTAATAGGCATCTGGGATTTGAATCTTGAAATCCACAAATTTCAAACAGGGATAATTGGAATTCAAATGATGTATAGTTCAGGAGAGATACCTGTTTAACCCTTTTGTGAAATGCATTGGAATTATGTTGCACCTACTCTTTTTTTATATTTAGCTGTTATTGAGGAATCCTGAAGAGATACCAGGCAATGGTGCTTCACATTGACTGAATCATAGAATCTCTACAGAGTGGAAACAGGCTATTCGGCCCATTGACTTGGCATCAACCTTCCAAAGTGCAGTCTACCCAGACCCACCCCCACCTATCCCTGTAAGACAGCATTTCCCATGACTAATCCATCCACCTGCACATCTCTGGGCTCTATGGGCAATTTAGCATTGCAAATCTACCTAATGGCACATCTTTGGAATGTAGGAGGAAATCAGAACACGCAGATACGGGGAGAATGTGCAAACTCCACACAGACAGTCACCCGAGGGTGAAAACAAACCCAGGTCCCTGGCTCTATGGAGGCAGTAGTGCTAACCACTTTGCCATCATGTCCACCCAATAGAGTGCATAAGCATGTATGAGTATTGGATGGCTCTTGTGGTGCAGTGTTAGTGTCCCTACTTCAGAGGCCTGGGTTAAAGTCCCATCTGTTCCAGAGGTGTGTCATAATGTTTCTAAATAATTGATTTGAAAATATCTACAATAGCGTGAATAGATTGGATCTTCAGTACAGTATAGTCCTGGACAGTGTGGCTGACTCCTTTTTCCTTGTCAGATCTGGTTAGGACTGGTCATTCAAGTGTTTTCAGCATTCAGTTGCCATTTTTACAATACAATACTTGGCCATTTTATTCCATTCTTGCCTTCCTTTGAGCACTGCCTCACCTGGACTGAGTCTACAACAAGGAATGCAACCAGAGGTAAAACACATCGACATACCAAGTACATTTCTTGCTTTCTTTGCTCCCAATCATTGCCCAATTCCCCCTTCTGCCTCCATGGCCAGGTAGAATATCCCCCTTGTATATCTCTCTCTACTGTTGCTGTTTAATCTACTGAGTATATCTGGAATTTTTCAGCTTTTTATACCAGATTACCAATACACACAATATTTTGGTTTAGATTTCAGTTCCAAAAAAGATTTGACATGAAGTCACTGTGATGATGCTGCTCCTTTAACAAGGTTATGTTGTCCTTGGGTCTTTTTTCAGAGAGGTCATAAAAGACACAGACTCCAAAAGTCTAAGTTGAGGGTTTTGAGGCCAATTTGATTATATCTTACAGATATTACCTCAGGCAGAAGGCTTTCAAGTTAAAAAAAAGTTGTACAATAAAAGGGGAGTGGCCACTTCTCCAAACCCAGACTTTCTTTGGTTTGGTTCAGATTTTGCCAGTCTGGCTATTCACCGACAGCAGTCAGGCAGTTTCGGAAGCTGCTGGTTCCAAGAGAAGCAGGTCCATGTTGACCCTCCCTCTGACATTTCTCCTGTATGACCCTGTATTTGATTTTACCTTTGGCGCCAAGGGGTGTTTATAGGGATTGATACAAGTATTTGGAATAGCAGCATTAAGTTGGATTTTCAGATAAGTTAAGTTATTCCGTAATTTGTTCTCTTGTGTTTGTGTTTCATTCGGTACTCCAGTCATAGATTCACAGATGCACAGCACGGAAGCAGCTCCTTCGGTCCAACCCGTCCATGCCAACCAGATATCCCAACTCAATCTAATCACACCTGCCAGCACCTGGCCCATATCCCTCCAAACCCTTCCTATTCATATACCCATCCAGGTTCCTTTTAAAAGTTGCAATTGTACCAGCCACCACCACTTCCTCTGGCAGCTCATTCCTTACACGTACCACCCTCTGCATGAAAAAATTGCCCCTTAGGTCTCTTTTATATCTTTCCCCCTCTCACCCTAAACCTATGCCCTATCGTTCTCGACTCCCCCACCCCAGGGAAAAGACTTTGTCTATTTATCCTATCCATGCCCCTCATAATTTTATAAACCTCTATGATGTCACCCATCAGCCTCCGACACTCCAGGGAAAACAGCCCCAGCCAGTTCAGCCTCTGCCTATAGCTCAAATCCTCCAACCCTGGCAACATCCTTGGATATCTTTTCTGAACCCTTTCAAGTTTTACATCTTTCTGATAGGAAGGAGACAAGAATTGCATGCAAATATTCCAACAGTGGCCTAACCAATGTCCTGTACAGCCGCAACATGACCTCCCAACTCCAGTACTCCATTCTCTGACCAATGAAGGAAAGCATACCAAATGCCTTCTTCACTATCCTGTCCACCTGCAACTCCACTTTCAAGGAGCTATGAACCTGCACTCCAAGATCTCTTTGTTCAGCAATATTCTCTAGGACCTTACCATTAAGAGTATAATAAGATTTGCTTTCCCAACATGCCACACCTCACATTTATCTAAAATAAACTCCATCTGACACTCCTCAGCCCATTGGCCTATCTGATCAAGATCCTGTTGTAATCCGAGGTAACCTTCTTTGCTGTCCACTACACCTCCAATTTTTGTGTCATCAGCAAACTTACTAACTATATCTCTTATGCTCACATCCAAATCATTTATATAAATGATGAAAAGTAGTGGACCCAGCACCGATCCTTGTGGCACTCCACTGGTCACAGGCCTCCAGTCTGAAAAACAACCCTCCACCACCACCCTCTGTCTTCTACCTTTGGGCCAGTTCTGTAACCAAAGGGCGAGTTTTCCCTGTATTCCATGAGATATAGTCTCCCACGGGATACTTTGTCGAACGCCTTACTCAATTCCATATAGATCACATCTACCACTTTGCCCTCATCAGTGTTCTTTGTTACTTCTTCAAAAAACTCAACCAAGTTTAAAATCACACAACACTTTGTACACCCCAGTCCAACAGCAGCATCTCCAAATCATCGATCAAGTTTGTGAGACATGATTTCCCATGCACAAAGCCAGGTTGACTGTCCCTAATCAGTCCTTGTCTTTCCAAATACAACTAATCCTGTCCCTCAGGATTCCCTCCAACACACTGCCCACCACCGACGTCAGGATCACTGGTCTATAGTTCCCTAGCTTGTCCTTAGAACCTTTCTTAAACAGTGGCACCATATTAGCCAACTTCCAGTCTTCCGACACCTCACCTGTGACTGTCAATGATACAAATATCTCAGTAAGAGGTCCAGCAATCACTTCCCTTGTTTTCCACAGAGTGAAAGGATACACCTGATCAGGTCCTGGGGATGTATTCACCTTTATGCGTTTCAAGACATCCAGCACTTCCTCCTCTGTAATATGGACATTTTTCATGATGTCACTATCTATTTTCTTATATTCTATACCTTCCATGTGTTTTTCCACAGTAAATATTTGTGCAAAATATTCGTTTAGTGTCTCCCCCATTTTTTGCGGCTCCACACAAAGGCTGACTTGCTGATCTTTGAGGGGCCCAATTCTCTCCCTAGTTACCCTCCTGATTTCCCTCTTAAGTATACTCCTACTGCCTTTATATTCTTCTCAGGATTCACTCGATCTATCCTGTCTATACCTGACATATGCTTCCTTCTTTTTCTTAACCAAAACCCTCAATTTCTTTAGTCATCCAGCGTTCCCTATACCTAGCAGCCTTTCATTTCACCCTAACAGGAATCTACTTTCTCTGGACCCTCATTATCTCATTTCTGAAGACTTCCCATTTTTTCAGCTGTCCTTTTACCTGCGAACATCTGCCTCCAATCAGCTTTTGAAAGTTCTTGCCTAATACCGTCAAAATTGGCCTTCCTCCAATTTAGAACTTCAATTTTTAGATCTGGTCTATCCTTTTCCAGCACTATTTTAAATCTAATAGAATTATGGTCGCTGGCCCCAAAAAGCTCCCCCACTGATACCTCAGTCACCTGCTCAGCCTTATTTCCCAAGAGTAGGTCAAGTTTTGCACCTTCTCTAGTCGGTACATCCACGTACTGAATCTGAAAATTTTCCTGTATATTCCTGTAAATTCCTCTTAACATTATGACAGTCCCAGTCTATGTTTGGAAAGTTAAAATCCCCTGTATAACCACCCTATTATTCTTACAGATAACTGAGATCTCCTTCCACATTTGTTTCTTAATTTCCCTCTGACTATTAGGGGGTCTATAATACAATCCCAATAAAGTGATCATCCCATTCTTATTTCTCAGTTCCACCCAAATAACTTGCCTGGATATATTTTCAGGAATATCTTCCCTCAGTACAGCTGTAATGCTATCCCTGATCAAAAACCATCCCCTTCCTCTCTTGCCTCCCTTTCTATCCTTCCTGTAGCATTTGTATCCTGGAACATTAAGCTGCCAGTCCTGCCCATTCTTGAGCCATGTTTCTGTAATTGCTATGATATCCCAGTTCCATGTTCCTAATCATGCCCGGAGGTCACCTGCCTTCCCTGTTAGGCTTCTTGCATTGAAATAAATGCAGTTTAATTAATCAGTCCTACCTTGTTGTCTGCTTTGTCCCTGCCTGCCCTGACTGTTTAACTCACCTTTGTTCTCAACTGTACCAGTCTCAGATTGAAATCTTTCCTCACTATCTCCCTGGATCCCACCAGCTATTGCCTCTAACTGCCTCTCCAACCGATCCAAAAGATCTGATAGGATTCGTAACCAACGGCATTATTGCAGATGTAATCCTCAGTAACCCATAAACTCTCCCTAAACTCCCACATCCGAAGAGCACATTACTCTAATAAAGGCCATTTTTGCTTCTATCAATCTACAGACCCAGAAAATAGCACCATCTTATTCCTCTACAAAACACTACTCCAGGTTAAATTAATACCTATGGCTTATATTTTAAGTTTAGTCAAAAGATATAGCTTAATAAAATATATAGTCAAGAAAGAACCCATTCTACTCACTACTGGAGACTTATTTTAAGGCCACGCTTAAAATCCGCTTATCTGCTTCTGTACTGTGACCACGCCCAGACAGGTTCCTCCAAGATTAGTTGTGAATTTCACACTTTTTAATTTTCCCAGATGCATTCTGATGTCCAGCGATACATGAATTCAACAGCAAAGGCAATAACTGCTAACTCTGCCAGTTAGCAATGTGGGTTTCTTTCTCTCTCTCTCTCTCGCCTGCACTGACCTCACCATGTGCTTCCTTTGTCTGTTCTTCTCCCTTTTAAAAGTGTTGTTGTTTTGACTTTTTTTTCCTCCGAAGTTCTAAAGCAATGCAACAACATATAAAACAGTAATTGCTGCTCGTGGAACTTGAGGAAATCACCTCCAACGGCGCCTAATATACCTCAAAAAAAAAAGGAGCAGCTGTTACAGCCAGAAATCCTTCCTGTCCTGATCTTGGATTACCCAGAATCTTTTCTCTTGTAAATAAATTCTGTTTTGTTAGAAACTAAGCGGTTTGACCAGCGGTATCTCTCCTGGACTATCCACTATACACCTGCTTAAAACAACTAACAAAGTTAAGGTCTAGGCTACTATTTTGAAATGTTTTGATGGGGTCTGGCCTGATCCATAATAGTCATTTTTAAAAAAGTCATACAGCAAAATCTGTGTCAAAGAGGTTGTAGTTTTGAGGACCACCTTCAAGAGGGAAAGAGAAAGGCAGAGAAGTTTGGGGACGGATTTCTCGAACTTAGGGCTGAAGGCAGGAACACCAATCATAGAACAATTTAAACTGGGGTTACTCAAGAAGTCTGAATTAGGGGAGCATAGCGACATGAGGGGTTTGTAGGACAGGAAGAGATGACAAATATTGGGATGTACTAGGCTATGGCAAGATTCGAAAACAACGATAAGGATTTTAAAATAGAGAAATTGCTTGATAAGTTTCAAAATAGGCCAATGAACAAAGGGATAATATGCCTTATGTACCTAATTTGCAATATAACATAAGTGTCATGGGATATTTTACTATGGTAATAATAGTCTACACATGCTAGATACTTGATTTTAAATAACTAAATAATAGAACATCCTATTGAAGTTCTTTTTTTATTTGCTGTGGGGTGTGGGCATATATTGTATGGCACACAAGAGGTTGCATTTGGGGTAGCTTAATCAGATTGAAACCCTATTTTTAGGTGTGTCTGTGCTGTTCCTGGTGTGCCCCCTGCACTGCCCATTGAAACAGGGTTGACCCCTGTTTGGTTGAGTGGTGAATATGCCCAGCCATGAGGTAACAGATTGTGCATGAGTACAATTCTGTTGATGTTGATGGTCTACAGCGTCTCAATAATGGGTTCAGCGATAAATATTTTGAATCAAGTAATAAGTGTATTTGAAACTAATGGTAACAAGTTTAAGTTGACTGTATGACCAGACTACCAGCTGGCAGTGCCTGAAAGCTTAAGTACATGAGGAAGGCAAAGACTGTTAAATATGGATGAGTAGGATCAAAACAGGTTGGATTTTGCAGTAAACCACTTGACTTTACACACTCTGTAGTCAGCATGGGTTTATTAGAAGGAGATCCTGTCTGGCTGATTTAATTGAGTTTTTTGAAAGAAATGACTATATTGATTGGGGTGGTGCAGTCAATGTGGCTTATATGGACAACAGTAAGGCCTTTGACAAGGTTCCACATGGAAGGCTGGCCCAAAAGGTAAGCGCTCATGGGATTCAAGGCAAGGTGACAAACTGGATCCAATGTTGGCTTACAAATAGGAGGAGAAAATGAGGACTGCCGATGCTAGAGATCAGAGTCAAAAAGTGTGGATCTGGAAAGGCACAGCCTATCAGGCAGCATCCAGGGAGTAGGAGAATTGACGTTTCGAGCACGTTGAAACATCAATTCTTCTGCTCCTCGAATGCTGCCTGACAGGCTGTGTTTTACCAGCACCCTTTATAAATAAGAGGCAAAGGATGATGGTGGAGGGTTGTTTTTGTGATTGGAAGCCTGTGGCCAGTGGTGTGCCACATGGATTAGTGCTGGAACCCTTGTTGGCTGTTTTACAAATTAACAATTTGATGTGAAAATAGAGGTATAATTATTGAGTTTGCAGATCCTCGAAAGTTGTTGATACTGAGGAGCACGGTCTTAGGCAACCGTCTGATATTGATTAGCTTGTAAATTGGATAGATGGAATTTAATCCTGATAAATTGAGGTGTTGCATTTTAGGAGGTCTATTAGGGAAAGATATGAATGGTAGGTTCCCTGGGAGTACTGAGGAACAAATGAATTTTGGTGTATAAGTCCATAGATTCCGGAAGGTAGACAGGATGGTGAAGGGAATCTGGCACCTAACTCCTTAACCAACCCGCAGAGATCATTAATAAGCCACACAGAGCCTGAAACAGGAAATACATGTTAGCATGGTGAAGTCAATACCAAATCAGCAACTGAAATTCCGAGGGAAAGAAAGAGAGGATTAAGTGAGGGAAAGAGAGAAGCTTAAGGCAAACAGAAAAAAAAAGTGTAATAATTTCCAGTGATAATTAAAGTCTGCTAAAATGATACTCCACACTTGATTTTCAGTGCCAACAAGATTGTTTGGCAGTAATTCAGATTCACCACATTGTTCAAATGTCACATAAATTAGAATGCCTTGGCCTAACATTTTGTGGTGGGTTTCATCCCTATCCCTGATGCCAGTGCAGGAATTTTGGAGAGATCAGTGTATTTGAGTGTGAAATCAAGCTGTGAAATGTATATCTCATGCATGAATGGCACATTTTGGAGAGAAAGATCTGAATTTTGGTGTTTAACTGCACATCGCTGTTCACCAGAATTTACCTGATTTGCTCACTGCTAGCCTCACTGTTATTTTTCTAGTGATATGCAATGCTGGATTCATTATTACAAAAAGGCCAAGCTGTAAATGATTTGGTGATATTCTGTGGGTCAACCATGACTGGGAAGTCCATTGTGGGATTGGTGTGGATGTCCAGAGAACTACCACTTCAAAATGAAAGTGTTGGTGCATTTTTGTAAACATCCTTGTTCATCCTCTATCCACCTTGTTGCTATATTACTCACCTTACTGCAGGATTTCTGCAAGTTGTAGCAACTCTTACCTTCCTCTGGGCATGACTTCTCTCAACACTCAATGTCCAATACTCTAGGACCCCTTCCAGCAACTTTGAAGTTATTTTCATTCTCGCAAAGGTTTAAAAGTCATGAGGTGCATAGATAAGGTGAATAGCATAGGTCATTTTCCCCAGGGTAGGGAAGTCCAAAATAAGGGGCGTGAGAGGAAAAAGATTTAAAAGGGACCTCGGTGGCAATTTTTACACAAATATGTAGAATGAACTGCCAGAGGAATCAGTAGATACAGGTACAGTTACAACATTTAAAAAGCATTTGGACAGATACATGAATAGAAAAGGTTTAGCAGGGTATGGGCCAAACGTAGGCAAATGGGACTAGTTTAGTTTGGAAAGCTTGGGAGTCAGCATGAATGAGTTAGATCAAAGGGTCTGTTTCCTTTCTGTATGACTCCGTGTGTCGGATGTTGCAGGTTTGCTGAGGATATTCCTTGAGATAGGTGGAACCAAATTTCAATGCTTTCCTCCACGGACTAGGTGACTGTATTGTTTCCCTAAGTGAGATGGCTTGCAGTACAGAAGTTTATAAAGCTCTTTTTAGGACTGTCCTTATATCCTTTGTACTGGCCGGTTTGACATTATTTGCTACAAGATAGTTTCCTGTTGGAGAGTTGCTTGTGGTTTCATTAATCAAGTATGTGTGACACATGGTCTGCGCATCTAAGTTGATTTTCTGGAGAGTGTCTCATTAATGTTAAGCTCAGTACAATGGAAACAGAATTTTCTAGGATCCTTGTAAGGATCTCTCTTGCAAATGAGAGTCATAGAGTCATAGAGACATACAGCATGGAAACAGACCCTTTGGTCCAACCCGTCCATGCCGACCAGATATCCCAATCCAATCTAGTCCCACCTGCCAGCACCCAGCCCATATCCCTCCAAACGCTTCCTATTCATAAACCCATCCAAATACCTCTCAAATGTTGCAATTGTACCAGCCTCCACCACTTCCTCTGGCAGTTCATTCCATACATTGGAATTGATTGATATATGAGATTGATAAATTCTTGATGTCACAAGGAATTAAGGGCTATGGGGAGAATGCGGGTAAGTGGAGTTGAAATGCCCACCAGCCATGATTGAATGGCGGAGTGGACTCGATGGGCCGAATGGCCTTACTTCCACTCCTATGTCTTATGGTCTTACATGTACTCCCCTCTGCATAAAAAAGTTGCCCCTTAGGTCTCTTTTATATCTTTCCCCTCTCACCCTAAACCTATGCCCTCTAGTTCTGTACTCCCAACCCCAGGGAAAAGACTTTGTCTATTTATCCTATCCATGCCGCTCATAATTTTGTAAACCTCTATAAGGTCACCTCTCAGCTTCCGACGCTCCAGGGAAAACACCCCAGCCTGTTCAGCCTCTCCCAATAGCTCAAATCCTCCAACCCTGGCAACATCCTTGTGAATCTTTTCTGAACCCTTTCAAGTTTCACAACATCTTTCCGATAGGAAGGAGACCAGAATATGTGAACAATTTCAGCTACCCTTGGAATAAAATATAATGCCTGAACAATTACATATCATAGTTAAATTGTACTTTGGAAATGTTTTCTCTTTAAGATATTTCATCTGCTGCTCTCAACTTGTTAGCAATATCTCCAGGGAGGTAGACTATTGATAGACTATTGAATAGCCTTATAGCAATAACCAAGCCAGAATTTGCAAGGTCAGTGAGGGTGAACATCATTTTCATGGAGATGGAGGACATTCACCTCTTTAAGATGATTCCAGTAATGAGAAATATTCTGGCTTTACTTTAGCATCCCAGTTCACCCACGGTTCATTCTTTTGCTGTGCTGCTGTCCTTGATTTCTGAAGCAAGACAATTCAACCCACAGGAAGACCATTTATGTCCCTTCATGTCTGGGATTATAGTGGGCAAGCCTACATATTGTAGATTCTGCCACACGAACAATTTCATAACACTGCATGCAGAGCAATAAAATCGAGACCAGCATCTGCTCCAGTACCTACATTTTCCCAAAGTGTTCAAATGGCCATCTGCTATTGTATAAGAATAGTTTGACTGGGACAGCTATTTTATAGGTGCAATGTTTACTTAACATTGTCATTGTTTGAACCATGTCCCAAAAGTAATACTCTATTTTTTATGCACTCAACAGTACACAAAACGTGGATAAAGTTATTGTCACTGGATTTGAATAACATACAGCTATTGCCATATAATAAAACCAGTCATAAAAAGCTCAGCAAGGGAGTTTGGCACATTCTTAATGAAAAGCTATTGCTAGAGGTGGGTTAATGACATCAGTTCTTAAGCAATTACAGAACACGTTACTGCCAATCAAGGTCAGGACATTTACTTTTAATGATCTTTGCTCAACAGTAACAGTTGAATAAAGGAACATTTGCTCACAGCAGGTTCCCATATGGACAATTTTTTAAATAATAAATTGATATTTGGAACTGTAATACAATATAAAGTACATGGGATTTTGCTACTAGAAAAATATGTGGAGGAGTTGGGGTGGGGGGAGTGGGGGGTGGGAACGTTTTTTTGACGATACACATTTGCAATGCTTCAACCTTCAGAAGGTTTAAATGATATTCAGTACAAGATGAACAGACTTGAGAGTTCAAATATACTAAGTCATAGTAATAAAGAAGATCCATAATAAGCATAATGGTGTTCATTAACACTGTTCATTATAGCAGCATGAGGGCAGCATCAGCAGCTGCATTTAGCACAGTACTCTTCATATCATAAATGACCTGACCCAAGGTTCATTTGTTAAAACACATTTTAAAGGTATTGAATAATCCATTGTCAAATAATATTTAATGCCATTTGGACTGGTAGCAGCTATGTCTCTTATTTGGTCTTTTTAAAGAGCCAAAGTTTTAGGATCAACTAACTGCTATTGCAAATGTTTCTTGAGCAAATGAGGAAAGCAATATACAAAGATCTAACCATACACATTATCATGTGAAATGGTGGCCAACTCTGGGAAGAATGAAATGGCAACATTTTAAACATGTTTATGGTTCAGGCAGTACAATTAGGGCAAAATCTTTGAAAAGCATTCGTGGTTACTGTGATAATGTGACTCTAATCTGAGTGCTCAATATATATTGCTTAGTGAAAGCTAAAATATCAATGGTAACTGTTTACAGACTGCACTTTGAAACAGTTTTGAGAATGTCATTGCTGTGTTCCCTCTTCCAAATTCAATTCTGATCAGATTTACCCACCTGCTTGTTCAGCAAAAACGGTATAGTTGGATGTTGCTTTAACAACAGTGTCTCGGTGGTTAGAATCAGATTTTTGATGTTTCCATCCCTTCAGTCTCTCTGGACAGACCTTTGTCATGGCAAAATAATAAAGTAGCAATTAACTCTGGCCATTGCAAATCGTAAACCCAAATTGCAAATGGAAAGCCCCTTTGAGCACAGAATCCTCTGTTAGCAGATCCTATTCATAGAAAGGCACAGAGCATTACAGCTGGTAATGTTAACTACCCAAAGGCAGTTTTTTACTGCAGCAAATTCCAGGTAAGATAATATTGTTTAAGCAGTTGTTCTGCTGCATAAAGGAGAGGTGGTGTTTGTTATCATTTGACATTTCGACTGACTATGGGGTGTTCTTTTAATTCAAAGCTACAGAGCTGGACAGCAAACAATGTCACATGTGTTGAATAGAGAAATGTGAGTGTTTTGTTGCAGCTGTCAAGCTGTGTAAAATCACTTGTTTGACAATGTTCAGCCCAAAAGATATTGGTCCGAATTTGCGATCAGCGGCAGAGATATTTGACGTGCCTTCCACTCACACTATCTACAGATATTTGTGGGTTTTAAAATAGCAAGTTATAGTCATTGTGTGGTTTACTGAGTGGCAACCCTGATGTGTAATCTGAGATCTCTGTGGGTGGAGCAAGTAAAGAGAATAGTCTTCAATCAATCCGACTGAAGACTGCTTAGTGAAGAATGTAGAGTTAAAATTTCATTTGCCCTATTTTATGTGCAGGCATCACATATTGTAACTTGCCCATGCTCATTTATATTGAGATGGACAACAAGCAAACATAATATATATGCATGATGTAGAACCTTGCCAAGGAATCATCCATTGCATCTTTCTTCTTAATACTGCTCATTCCCTCTGCACTCAGCTGTGAGGCCCAGTATCATTTTTGAGTAATTGTATGTTTCAGCCAGTTTTCTGCCTTAAGACTCACTTTCTCTTGAAGGAAGGCTTGTTATGGACAAGGCCAGACCCCTCAAAGCCGTTAAGAAGGTAGTCCAGATTGTAACTTTGCTATTTGATTTAAGCAAGTGTATAGTGGGATATTCAAGGAGAGAATCAGCTGGTCAAACTATTTAGTTTAAAACAAAACGTACCTTATTTCCAAAATTACTGAATCAAACACAAAGGACAGAAAACAGAATACCAAATAACTTATCCTATTCGAAAATCCAACAGACTAACCAAACTTGAATGATGCTGTTCCAAAATACTTGCAACAATCATGATAAACATCCCTTGGCACAAAAGGAAAAATCAAACAAGTTCTTACAGGAATGAAGTCAGAGAGACAGAGACAGAGAGAAAGAGAGAATCTAGCAGAAATTCTTCACAAACACACTGCTGCATTAAAACCAAACCCGAGAATAGCTGAGCTGGGACAAGCAGCCACTCCCCTTTCATTATCAATTTTTTTAAACTTGAAAATCTTCTGCCTGAGGCAGTATCTGTTATTTGTAAACAAATTAGCCCTAAATCCATGCAAACAAAGATTTTTCAGAACCTGTATCACTTACAACCTCTCTGTAAAAAAACAAGGACAACATAACCTTGTTAAAAGAGCAGCTTTGTCACATGCTGCATATCTGAACTGAGAGTCTCTGGGAATGGGTGAGGGCGGGAAGATGCAAACGAATGGTGTAGCAGATAGCGAAAGAGTTCCCAGGCGCACTGACACTACCTTAGAAGCTTCAGTGATCCAGATGAAGTCCAGGAGGAATGTTCTGCCTGTTGTAAAACAAAGGGGCAATTTGTTCATGGAGCTAGAGGAGAAAGACATTGTAGCTGTGGATTTAATTTGGGATGATGTGGTTGTAGAATGTGTTAAAATTAATAAGGAGAAGATTTAGTGGGCATAAAGGTTCATAAATCCCCAGGTCCTGAGGAAGAAAAGACATTGTTGTGCCTTTGTAACCAGTGTGTCCACATGAAGAATCCAAGAAAGCTGGTAAATTGGGCAGAGCAATGGCAGATGGAATTTAACCCTGACAATGCATTTTGGAAGGTCTATTAAAGAATGGATGTACACAATAAATGGTAGGTCCCTCAGGAGTAAAGAGTAACAAATGGACTTTGATGTACAAGTTCATAGATCCCTGAAGGACAGCACAGGTAGACAGGGTGGTGAAGAAGGCAGAGAGGATGCTTGCCTTAATTAGCCAGGGCATAGAATTTAGGAGCAAGGAAGACTTGATACAACTTTATAAAACATTGATTAGGCCACAGATGGAATACTGTGTGCAGCTCTGGTCATTACATTATCAGAAGGACTTGTTTGTACTGGAGAGGGTGCAGAAGAAATTCATGAGGATGTTGCCTCGGACGGAGAGTGTCAGTTATGAGGAGAGACTGGACAGGCTGGGTTTGCTAAGGGGTGCAGGGGTGGGATCTGATTGAGGTATACAAAATTATGAGAGACATGGATGAGGTACATTGTGAGAATTTCTTCCCAATAACAGATGTGTTCAAAGCAGAGGGAATAGGTGAGGAGTAAGTGGTTTGGAAGTGATCTGAGGAAACATTTCTTTTACCCAGGGGTGATGGAAAAATGGAACATACTGCCTGAGAGGGTAGTGGAGGCAGGTTCTCTCACTGCATTTAGGAAGCATCTAGTTGAGTGCTTAAAATGCCATGACACAGTTGGTTATGGACCAAGTGAAGGTAAAAGGAATGTGTGCAGTTTGATGTTTGTTGGTAGGCTAAAGGCCCTATTTCTATTCTGTATGACTCTATGCCATACTAACGGTGCCAGAAAAAAAAATACCAAGAATTCACAATGGTGACCCAGACAAGTGAAAGCACCTTCATTAAGTAGCATGGCTCTGTCGGTGCATCAATTCCCTTCTCCACTTTCCTCACTGCTACCTCACCTCCACCAAATTATCTGCCGGAGTGGAGGTAATCGGTTGAAAATTTTCAATCCAAACCAAAACCATGTCATTGAGAGAGCTTCAGCACACAGACTGTGGTTGAATGTCTGCTCACTCAGAAACTGAGCTCCAGGTCATTGTCAACGCCCCTTCCAAAGCACATGGGAACATGGGCCTTGCATTGAACACCTGGAATGCTGAGGTTCCCTTCAAACCAGGTTCCACGGTCAAGTTAAGACCAACAGCAAGATTCTGGAACGTATGCTGCTGACTTTCTGCGTCTTCTCACATGCCCGTCTAAGAAACGTGTTTCAGAAACGTTGATGTTAGTTTATTTGTCATAGCAAGTATTGTAAAACTTGGAATCTTGTTGAACGATCTTTTAAGTTAATCACTGGGAATTCAAGTATCTTTTCGAAAGTGAGCTTTATCTGTAGGGGGGTTATTACAAATTGGGAGCTTTTGAGGGATTTCAAATCTA
The DNA here is from genome assembly GCF_020745735.1 of Hemiscyllium ocellatum. Lineage (NCBI taxonomy): Eukaryota > Metazoa > Chordata > Chondrichthyes > Orectolobiformes > Hemiscylliidae > Hemiscyllium > Hemiscyllium ocellatum. The sequence goes on along the minus strand of NC_083418.1, from coordinate 44,331,504 downwards.
CAGACACAGACAGGTAATTGGGATTTGCACAAATGAATGAGATTTCAGGGTGATTTCTGTTATATCTTTTTCTGAAGCCTTCCTTGAAAGTAACAACTGTCTTTGAGTGCTTTGTTGCAATAATTAAAGGTTAATTGGAAGGCAGTGGCAGCAAAATTGAAAGTGGAATCAAAGACAGAAATGAAGAAAGCAGAAATGGTTGAAGTATTGACTCAGCATTTGAACCTGGAGGAAGAGGATCCAATTGAAACTCAGGTTAAGTAAGCCAGGACTCAGTTGCAAAAGGAACAACTGGAATTTGGGGAGGAAAGTAAAATGAATAAACTGGAATATGGAAAGGAAGAAACAGAAAATAAACCCACAGAAAAGGAGATGTAAAATCTAGAATTAGAGCTCCAAAGGGTTTGTGAAAGGAAATTCTAGGTGTTTAACACCAAAAAAATTTGTATTGTAAAGGGAGGAGTGTGAAGCAAGGGTGAATATAAATCATAAAACTATTACATAGTAGGAGACCATTTGGCTCATTAGGTCTACATCAGCTCTCTGAGCATTTTGACTGAGTGTTATTCCCTGTAGCCCAGCACATTGTCTCTGTTTAAATCATCAAATTATGCCCTCTTGGACACCTCAAATGAACTTGCCTACACCCCATCTCCAGGCAATGCATTCCAAACCCTTTATGCCTGCTGCGTAAAAAAAGTGTTTTCTCATCTTGCCTTTACTGCTTTTGCAAAACAATTTAAATCAGTGTCCCATGGTTCTCAATCCTTTAATGTAGCAGAACAGTTTCTCCCTATCTACTCTGTCCAGACCTGGTCATGATGCGACAAACTCGATCAAAGTTCTTCTTAGTCTTCTCTCCAAGGAACACAATCACAATTTCTCCAAACTATCCTCATAACTGAAGTCTCTCATCCTTGGAACTATTTTTCTAAGCCTCTTCTGCGTTCTTTCCAATGCCTTCACATCCTTCCAATAGTGGAAAATCAGTTCGTCATGCAACTGATGATGTCATGACATAAGCAGAACACTCCATTTCTTCCTTTAGAATAAAGTGTCCGAAGTAGGGACACAGGTAATATGTTGTAGTAATATATATCATATGATTAAAATGTTGGAATTATTTTAACATGTCTACACTTAGATTATTGGTGGAGTAGATCAGATAAAGACAACAAGCTGACACAAAATTAAATGAACAAGGGTAAAACAATCCTTAGGTTAAGGGTGGGCCAGACCATAGGGTAGTCTTCCCTTTCATATTCAACCCCATCCCATACTAGGAGGGAAATCAAAAAATTTGAACAAAAGGTATTTTATTACATGAACAGACAGATGATAATGAAACGGATTTAACTCCTCATTTGCTTTGGTAGAATATTCATCAAGGACTGAATTTTACCAGAAATTGGCTTCCCCCACTCATCCCAAACCCAACTCTCCAACTCGGCACTGTCCAAAATATCAATTCTCCTGCTCCTTGGATGCTGCCTGACCTGCTGTGCTTTTCCAACACCACCTTTTTTGACAATTGCCAATTTTGGTGAGTTTCATGTCAGGCTTCATGTAAGTTTACACATTATCCTCCAAAACTTGTGGCATTAGCACTGCATCGCTCATCTGTGCCACTCCATTCCACTCAAAGAGACTTCTCTCTTGCAGGGGTATAAGTACTTGGCACTACAAAGTCCTCCCTGAACCTCCTGCACTGGTGCTATATTTAAAATGCAGTTGTGTGTCTGGTCAAGCACTGTCAGTCCCGAACTACCCTGCATGGTTCCTTTCCTCTCAAGAATTGCCTCAGTCACAGCAGACAGAGGAAAATTACCACCCAGCTTCACAAGGGAAAGTACAACCATCTTCTCTCTTTACCTTACACTCTAGGTCCTGCATCAACCTCCACGAGGACTCATTCTCTACCACTCTCACTATTACATACAATATCTTCCCTCCTTCACTCTTTCTCATACAATCCTTTCCCACTACTAATCCTGAATGCCCACAACAATGCCTGCTCACTTCACTGTTTTTCCTCCACTGACACATTTCCTAAAGAGACAATGGAATAGGCTGAAAAGTCTGCCATCAGTCAGGGAGAAAAGCATTAGATGGATGTATAAGGGACCAAACTGGGAAGATCAAATTGGACCTAAAGTTGCTACCTCATCATTGCAATGTCCTTCTCATTGAAAGCATACAGCATTATAATATTATTATAAGGGTTCACAGCTTCAAAAAATTGTTAAATGCAATTTATATTGTAGCATTATTTTTACAATATTCCATAAATAAAAATATGGCATTCTAAACAGAAATGTTTTGTAAAAGAAAAGGACAGACCAAGGGAAGGAAATACAACTTTTTCAGAAATTCTTGACAGGAGGATAGAACCAAAGATGTTCACTTCGACAAGAGAAACAAGAACTCTTTTGGCACAAGGAACTGGTTTAACCTTCATCAAGGTACCTGTGACAGCACCTTCCAGACCAATAACCACCACCATCAAGAAGGACAAGAGAGCAGATATATGGGAACACGCCCACCTAAAAGTTTCTCTCCAAGTAACTTATCATCCTGACATAGAAATATATCACCATTCTTTCGCTATCACAGCGTCAAACTCCTGCATTTTTCTTCCTAACAACATTGTAGGTATATTGATGCCTATGGACAGTAGCGGTGCAAGAAAGCAGTTCTTCACTACCTTCTCAAGGTCAACGAGAGATGGATAATAAATGCTGGACCAGCTAAAGACACCCACATCCCATGAATGATTCAAAATCATGAATGACCCATTTTGTGTAGTATGAGAACCTAGATATAGAACCACATAAAGGCCTGAAACTTGCTAAGGTTTCTAATTTACGTAATGAATAGCATTGAAAAATGAGATGCATAGCAAATTGGGTCCTTCAAATCATGTGTCCAATTTCATAATTCTTTGACCCCAGTATGGGATATTTTGGACAGTTTAAAAAAATAAATTAATCTTACATCCATCTTTTTCAATCAGTAATCTGTTTAAGAATTTGAAATAGAGTCTATGTTTAGACTAATTTATGGGACACATTTTCCTTCAAACAGAATGGACCATGAAACCATTTAACTGTGATATATTCACACATTGTATAGAAAGCTGAGCATTGCATTAAAGCAGCATCACTAATTAGATGATTAAGTGAACTGGATTTCTAATGACTTAGAATAAGTTAAAACTAGTGCAACTTACATTAATATGGATTCTTTAATGTAAGAACGATATTCAATGGTACTTAGTATGTGAGGTGCTTTAAAGGGTGTCATTATATTATCAATGCAGGTGACATAATTATTCAATGACTTGAACAAGTTAATAAGATTCTTAAGGCATTAACACTGATAGAACCATAAGAAAATCTCAAGAAAGTCATCTATTTTTCTTTCAAAGTGCTGTCTGCTCTTTGCCTAGCAGACCTAACAAAATCAAATCAACATCAATTATAAGAGTGTTTTCAATGATTGTTATTTGTCCTTCTCCTATTCCAGTCTATAAAAAGTGCTCGAAAAAAAATTTCACATCAACATAGAATGATCTGGGAAATTCTGTAACACCTGTTTGAAGGCTCTATCCATTCCTTCATTCAGTCTGGATTTTCAGAGCAAACGTTTGTAATTGCAGAAATGCAAAAAAGCACAACCTTCAGCTTATATAACTTTTCTTCTTAGTAAATGGAGATTATATTTAAAGGCTAAATTACTTTACTATATTCGTTCACAGCACAATGTGACCACTGTTGTCTCTAATTGCTTCTGGTGCTGAATGTTATGCTGGATTAATTTTAAGAACAGACATTGCATGAAGAAAGTAAATTTTTAGCAGTAAAACTGTTGGGATTAATATGTAGTTAACATGCAGGGTCTACTGGAAAGAGTTGGGAGCAGAATATTCTTAGAGGTACTGTATCATAAATCAACCAGGCCAAAATAAATTTTTAGCCTAGCAACACTGAACCTACTGTAGTACCAACCAATAGCGTGCTATTCAATTTAAAGTAAATGCCTTTTGAGGAATCTTTAGAACATAGAACTTCACAGCGTATCACAAGCCCTTCACCCCTCAATGTTGCGTCAACTTGTGAAACTAATCTGAAGCCCATCTAATCTACACTATTCCATTATCATCCATATGTTTATCCAATGACCATTTAAATCCCCTTAAAGTCGGCGATTCTACTACTGTTGCAGGCAGGGCATTCCATGTCCTCTCTGAGTAAAGAAGCTACCTCTGACATCTGTCCTATATCTATCAACCCTTCATGTAAAGCTATGTCCCATCATTCTAGCCATCACCTTCCAAGGAAAAAGGTTCTCACTGTCCACCCTATCTAATCCTCTGATTATCTTATATGTCTCTATTAAGTCACCTCTCAGCCTTCTTCTCTCAAACGAAAGTAGCCTCAAGACCCTCATCCTTTCCTCATATGACCTTCCTTCCATAACAGGCAACATACTTGTAAATCTTCTCTGCACCCTTTCCAATTCTTCCACATCCTTCCTATAATGCAGGGAACAGAACTGTCAGCAATACTCAAAGTGTGGCCATACCAGAGTTTTGTACAGCTGCAACATGACCTCATGACTCTGAAATTCAATCCCTCTACCAATAAAAGCTAACACAACATACGCCTTCTTAACAACCCTATCAACCTGGGTGGCAACTTTCAGGGGTCTGTGCACGTGGACACCAAAATCTCTCTACACTACCAAGAATCTTACCATTATCCAGTATTCTTTATTTCTGTTACTCCTTCCAAAGTGAATCACCTCACACTTTTCCACATTAAACTCCATTTACCACCTGTCAGCCCAGGTCTGTAGCTTATCTACGTCCCTCTGTAACCTGCAACAGCCTTCCGCACTGTTCACAATTCCACAGACTTTAGTGTCATCCACAAATTTACTAACCCATCCTTCTACACTCTGATCCAGGTCATTTATAAAACTGACAAACAGCAGTGGCTCAAAAATAGATCCTTGTGGTTCACCACTAGTGACTGAATTTCAGGATGAATATTTCCCATCAACCACCACCTTGTGTCTTCTCACAGCTAGCCAATTTCTGATCCATACCACTAAATCACTCTCAATCCCATGCCTCTGTATTTTCTGCAATAGCCAACCGTGTGGAACCTTATAAAACTCTTTACTGAAATCCATATACACCACAACAACTGCTTTGCCTTCATCCACCTGTTTCTATTCCTGTAGACAATGACGACATAACGATCAAAGCCAACGGCCCTGCAATCTCTGCTCTAGCTTCCCAGAGAATCCTAGAAAAGTCCCATCGGCCAATGGGACCTATCTACTTTCACACTTTCTGGAATTGCTAACGTCTCTTCCTTATGAACCTCAGTTCCCTAACGTGTGTCTCAGTATTCTCCATGACATTGTCTTTTTCCTGTGTGAGTATTGATGAAAAATATTCATGTATTGCCTCTCCTGTCTCCTCAGACTCCATGCACAACTTCCCACTAGTGTCCTTTACTGGTCATGATCTTACTCTAGTCATTCTTTTATTCCTGACAAATCTATAGAAAGCTTTAGGGTTTTCCCTGATCCTATCTGCCAAAGACTTTTCATGTCCTCTCCTGGTTTTTCTTAGCTCTCTCTTTAAGTCCTTCCTGGATAACTTGTAATCTCAAGCGCCCTAATTGAGCCTTCACATCTCATCTTTACAAAAACCTCCTTCTTCCTCTTGACAAGGGATTCAACTTCTTTAGTGAATCATGGTTCCCCTGCTCAAACACTTCCTCCCTGTCTGACAGATACATACTTATCGAAGACATGCAGTAGCTATTCCTTGAACAAGGTCCACATTTCAAATGCCTTTCCCCCAGCTATAACACTTGCCCTACAGTATACGCCTGTCCCTTTCCATTGCTAAAGTAAACTTAACAGAATTGTGGTCACTGTCACCAAAGTGCTCACCTACCTCCAAATCTAACACCTAGCTGGTGTACCAAATCCAATGTGGCCTCGCCTCTTGTTGGCCTATTTACATACTGTGTCAGGAATCTCTCTTGCTCACATTGGACAAAAAATGACCCATCTAAATACTCAAACTATAGCATTTCCAGTCAATATTTGGAAAGTTAAAGTCCCCCTTAACAGCTACCCTGTTATTTTTGCTTCTATCCAGAATTATCCTTTCCTCTGCATCGCTAGAACTTTTGGGAGGCCCATAGAGAACTCCAAACAAGGTGACTTTTCCTTTCCTGTTTCTAACCTCAACCCATACTACCTCAGTAGACAAGTCCTCATCTGAAGTCAGATCACCCACCTTATTCCAAATGCTCCTGGCGTTGAAGTAGATACGCTTCAAACCACCTTCCTGCTCGCCAGTGAACTCTTGCAAACTTGAAACCTCATTTCTGACCTCACTGCTCTCAACCTCCTGTACACTGGAGCTACAATTCAGGTTCCCATCCCCCTGCTGAATTAGTTTAAACCGTCCTGACAAGCATTAATAGATTCCCCACCCCACCCAGGATATTGGTACCCCTCTGGTTCAGGTGTATCCCCTTTGCATAGGTCCTACCTACCCCAGAATAAGCCCTAATTACCCAGGTATCTGAATCCCTCCCTCCTGCACCATCCCTGCTGCCACATGTTCAACTGCTCTCTCTCACTATTCTTTGCCTCGCTAGCAGGTGGCATGGGTAACAAACCAGAGATAACAACTCAGTTTGTTCTCCCTCTAAGCTTCCACCCTATCTCCCTGAATTTCTGCCTTACATTTGTATCCCTTTTCCTACCTACGTCATTGGTGGTGATGTCGACCACGACTTGGGGCTATTCCCCCTCCCCCTTAAGGAACCCGAAAGCATGATCTGAGAAATCACGGACCCTGGCACATGGGAGGCAACACACCAACCATGAGTCTCTCTCGTTCCCACAAAATCTCCTATCTGTCCCCCTAACTATGGAGTCCCCAATGATTAATGCTCTGCTCATCTCCCCCTTCCTTTCTGAGCAACAGGGACAGACTCTATGCCAGAGACCCGAACCCCATGGCTTACCCCGGTAAGTCTTCCCCTCCAACATACTGATTAGTATAAAATTAGTACAACTTAGGTAAATAAATTTCATTCTTGAGGGGCTTCCTAAGAAGGGGATACAGCACAGATAAACAATGAAGCTGAATTTAAAATTTTTATATGTAGGCATGGATCATTATTTAGAAAAAATAATGTCCTCAAGAACATCAGTGCACGTTATAAAATGGTATTTCATTCTGTGTGCCATGCTCATTAGGCACAAAATAAAATCTGAGAGGTGAATAGATATGTTCTTGTCATCGATTTTTCAAATTTCTGGAACTTTTCTAGAGATGATAGAAAAGTGGCCAATTCCATAAAATGCAAGAAATGGTTACATTTAGGTGTAATGCAGATATGAGACACAGCTAGAAAATATTCAACTATATCAAAATATAAAACTTAATTACTAGGAAAATCCTAATTAGTTATAATAGAATAATTTAGAAACATATAACTACAGATGGTTCTGCTAAAACGTGACCGTTACATTCCTTTGCAACCTCATGCTATAGAAAATCGCACTATGGAAAACCGTACTATGGAAAACCGTACTATGGAAAACCGCACTATGGAAAACCGCACTATGGAAAACCGCTATACCCATTCAGGGGAAAGTTCACGCTATCCAAGCAGTGGCCACAATTTGTCAATTGCTTTATAGCCAATTTGTGTCAACGAAATGCACGTTATACCAGAACAACCTGTCATATAAATCAATAAAATAAGCACAGATTAGTTATCTGCTCTATTGCAACGAAGGTTTCCAATAAAATGTTAACCTGTCTTTTCTCTCTTCACATAACTAACTAAACAGTTGTGGATTTCATGTTTTATGGTTTATTTTATATTTCTAGTTTTTCTGTGATTTCATTTTCTTTTAATTATTTAACGTGAGCCCACAGAAAAAGACAATGGTATTTCATCCAATACTAAAATAAACAAAATCATTACAACTTGAAGAGATGTCAGGTTTCAGATTTGTCATGCTTCTTGACTACTTTTGGAATGAACTGTATCATTAGCCTTTATCCAATGTTTTCTACAGATCCTAAAATGGCCACAAAAATACATGCCAAATGTTAAAAAATCCTTTTCCAGCCATAAAATATTTATTTAAATAAGATTCAGTGGAGGTTGTGACTGTCACTATCTCTTTTTCCTGTTCCTGAACTATATTGCGAAGCAATCCCCAAACCACTAAACACAAGCAATCTAACTTCTTCATATTCAGCACATTTTGAAGATTAAATTTTCTACAATAGTGAGCAGTTTTGGGACTTATTGGGTTTGTGGTCCAATGAATCCAAGATGAAATAGAACATGGAATAAGCGATAGCAAGCAAGTGAAGAGAGAATTACATACTCAAGTCTTATATTTCACCAGATCCTCAGTATTCCTCAATTGGAACTGCAGCCTTCCTTTTGAAATACTGAATGGAAAACATGAACAGATGATGGTGGATTTTCTGTTGAAAGTTCAGACATCTAGCATACACGATAATTTGCCCTGTATACGTGTTATGGAAACTTATCAGCATGGAATAGCTGATTATGAATATTATAAAAAATTCAACAATGAGGACTGTAATTTTAAAACATGCTAGACTTAAATAGCAGACAGTCACAAGGAGAAGGAATCGTGTACATGACCTCCAGAAGTTTCTTCACAGGACACTCCAGATGTGCTCAGCTCCTCTACCTTCTCTTTGTTCGTGATCACAAATTTGTAGAAGCTGAAGCCAAGGAGGGTGAGTCTGCATACGGACACAACCCTTTCAACAGGTTTGCACCCTAATCTGCCAATATACCAAGGGATGATCACTGATGTCACAGACTAACTAGGGTTAACGTCAGGGCAAACTCCCTCCACCCCAGCTGTAAAAATTAAATATGCACTTCGATGAAGTAGAAGGGTGAAGAAGGGAAAAAAACCTTACTGAGAACACCTGGGTGACACATTATTGTAAATAACATTTCACTTTTGTAAAGATATACTCCCTTAGCTCTGGTAGAGCTAAGTACCTGACTAACACTGGCCAGCCACCTGGACTGAAATCAGCCAATTCCTTTGACTAATTATGGCAGCAGCATCTGATTGGTCATTGTCCTCCTTTGACCCAAACAAGGACTGCTAAAATACAACCTTCTCCGTGGAACCTGATCAAGTCACACCCATATGGGAAATAAGCAGCTTTTTCTGCTCTCACTTGCTAGCAACTCACTAATGCCATGTTACAGATCCTTGAACTATGACATTTGGGGCGTCTGTAGCCAAGCAATTTCCATGTAAGGTCTGTCAGAAGATAATCCATAGGAAACATCAGAAAGACAACAGACCTTACTTTAAGGAACTCCTCAGTCCTCACATCCATCACCATGAGATTTTATGTTTTGCTTTCACACAGTATGGCATGAATGCTTCTAAAGAAGAGTGTTATTTTATCTGCATATGGAACTCTGAGGTATTTGACATGATCCAATTTTATTTTGATCAATTGAATTGAATTGAATTGAATTAATTTATTGTCACGTGTACCAAGGCACAGTGAAAAGCTTTGTCTTGCAAGCAATACAGGCAGATCACATAGTTAAGTAGCATCGATAGTAAATAATAGGTAAACAGTAGCATAGATAGTAAATAATAGGTAATCAAAATTCTAATGCCACATTGGGAGTAAGAGCCTGCCAGTAAGCCACTAGAACCCACCTCCCATTAAAGAAAAGGCTCCCTTTCACATCATACCACACTTCACATGCCTTTTCAGTGAAAATCTAATAGCTGCAAAGCATTGCCTTCCAGTGTTAGCTGTGGAATATGATTGAGAAATGGTAAGTTCATGTTCTGCTTTTAAGTACCTTTGTCTGATTATGATTGCTTCACTGACATGACAAGGAGGGAATCAGTTGACAAAATGTGTTGATCCTTGATGCCAAGGTTTGAAATGTACATTCTTGGACAATGACTGCCCTGTTAATAAATGTAAATCAAAGCTCGATGGGTAATATTACCGAATCAGTGGAGACATGTTTTCTACAATTGCCTGTGGTAGGGCCGACAATTCCTACAGTTTTACTCTATCCCCAAAGAAGAAGACAGTGACTTACTCATACACTATCCATGTGGTGGCAACCACCTTATGTAGTTAGGTTGGCTTTCGATCTGACACAGCCAAGTTCCAAGTTTGTCTTTTTGAGATTGAGTTGTAGGCTTCATCTGTGATGCAAAATTATCCCCCCCCATCCTTCATATGCCCTTTTGTGTTGTTGTCCCAGGCCCTAAATGACAATTTAGTATTACCCTTTTCCACTGAGTATCTTTAATGTGCCCAATTTATACACAGAGTCCATGACTTTGCAACTACAAAGCTCTTGGTGTTCCAACCTTTAATCCCATGTCGAGCCAAAATGACCATAAACTGTAAGAAACCCATCCCTTCCTATTCTCTATGAGGTGCCAACCTTCTAACCCAAATTACCCCCTCCCATAGTGAATATTCCCTAAGTGAAGCAGTGCAATGAAATCCCAAACTTGAGTTACCCACTCTGCCCAAAACTCTAAGAACTGCCCCCAATCAGCCTCATGCCCATTATTGAGTAAGCCTCTTTGTTTGACCTGGGAGGACAGCACTAATTTAGACTTGTTCAGCCCTGGATTAATTTCTCCACAGCATTCCATCTTACCGCACTGCAATTCCAGGACCAGTTGCACTTGATCTGCAGAACTGACCGTCGGCTTATCCCATAGAAAGGACAAGGACCTTCAGACTCTGGTGGAACTAAGCACTTGACTGACACTGGCCAGCTACCTGGACTGGAATATGCCAATCCCCTTGAGTAATTATGGCAGCAGCACCTGACTGGTCAATGTCCTCTTTGACCCTAACAAGAATTGCTCCCCTTTCACTTTCATTTATGGCCATTCACTTGATACCTGTGCAGTATGTTTACTGACACGTACTGTATAAGCAATTTCTAATCAAGCAGTTATGGCTTCATGCAAGGGATATCATGTCTGACTAATTGCTCAGATTTTCGGGGACATCTCAACCAGAATGGATAGAGGGAATCAATGGATGGGCTGTATTTGGACTTAGAGAAACCATTCAACCAAGTATCTTATAAAGGATTAAGTCATAAGATGAGTCCATAGTGAAGAAGGTAGCATAATGGCATGGATAGAGAATTGGCTAATGAGCAGAAAAGAGTAAGTGGGCATTAAGGGTTCTTTTTCAAGTTGGCAACCTATAACCAGCAGGATTAAACAATGATCAGTGCTGGGCCATAAATATTTAAAATATATATATATTAAAGACTTTGAGAAAAGAAGTGAATTTGCAGGTGGTACAGAAATAGGTGGAAATGCATGTTATGAAGGGGATGCAAGCAGTTTACAGAGAGATATTGACAGGTTAAGTAAACGGATAGTTGGCAAATGGGAAGTTCTTCATTTAGAAGAGAAAACAAAAGAACAGGGTATTGTTTAAATGACGAAAACAGCAGGAAGCAGCAACACAAAGGGATTTAGGGTATTTCTACATTAAACACAGAAAGCAAGAACACGGATAAAGTGGTATTTTGGAATGCTAATGGAATATTGATTCTTATTTCAAGGGGGTTGGAATATAAAAGTAGGGAAGTCTTATTGAACCTGTACAAGGTGCGAGTGAGACCACATCTGGAGTACTGTGAGCAGTTTTGGACTCCTTATTTATGGAAAGATCTTATTTCAATGCAGGTAGTTCAGAAAAGGTTTACTGGGATGATCCCTGGCATGTAGGGATTGTCTTATGAGCAAAGGCTAAAGAGATTGGGACTCTACTCACTTCAGTTTAGAAGAATGTGAGGTGATCTCATTGAAACGTGGGTTTCTCAAGAGGTTTGATAGAGTAAATTCTGAGCGGTTGTCTCCCTCATGAAAGAATCTAGGACCAGAAGGCATAGTCTCAGAATAAACGGGTGCCAATTTAAGACTGAAGTAAGAAAGAATCATAGAATCCCTATAGTGTGGAAGCAGACCATTCAGTCCAACACCAACCCTCCAAAGTGTAACCAACCCAGACCCATTACTCTACATTTACCCCTGACTAATACACCTAATCTATACATCCCTGAATGTGATAGGCAATTTAGCATAGCCAATTCACTGAGCCTGCACATCTTTGGACTATGGGAGGAAACCCACACAGACACAGAGAGAATGCACAAACTCCACACAGACAGTCACCCGAGGCTGGAATTGAACCCGCGTCCCTGGTGCTGGGAGGTAGCAGTGCTAACGACTGTGCCACTATGCCATCCTCTTCTCAGAGAGGGTTGTGAGTATTTTGAACTCTATACCACAGAGTGCTGTGGGGGGCAGAATCTTTGTGTACATTTAAGGCTCAGATTGATAGATTTTTGATCAAAAGAGGAATCAAGGATAATGGGGAAAAAGGCAGGAAAGTGGATGCATAGAATGTCAGATCAGCCATAATCTTATTGAATGGCAGCGCATGGCTGGGGCTGAATGGTTCCTATATCCTATTCTAGTTCTCTTATGAACTGAGCTGTGATGTTAACAGAGTCCCATTCTGTACACTGACATTTCCATGCATTTGACTGGTCCCCACTGTGATAGACTGCCTGCCTCTTCAACTTTACAGCAAGTATGCCACAGAGGTTGACAGCACTGAAAGCCCCTTTGTGCTAAAAAGAAATGTGACCCACATAGAGCCCTGCAGATCAAGGCTGAACTTGAACAGACCCAGAGAAGGCAAACCAACAAGATTGCTCAGAAAAACCGGCAGACAGTACGTTAGCTCTGATTCTCCCGCTACAGATGCTGCCAGGCCTGCTGAGTTCCTCCAGCATTTTCTGTGTTTATTCCAGCAAGTGATATTTAATTGGCAATAATGTTTGTAGTTTATTTTGGTAATTTTGCACTTTTTAAAAAATATTAGCTACACACTTGCATTTACATTCTCAATAAAATATTTTTCAAACTCTTAAATAAATGTAACAATTAATATTGCCATTTACACTGTCAGTAGCACCAACACCCAAAGAACAAGCTTTTATATTTAGTCCCCAGAATAAAAACACAGACAATCCATCTCAGTAGCACCACTTTATAGCACCACAGAAAGCAACCCCACTTACTGCACATGGACTGATGCTGTAATGCATATTTCCAGCTAGCAACATCATGACAGGGACCTTGATCAGTAAAGAAAAACTTCACAGAACTGTCAATGCTCGAAATCAGAAACAAAACGGTTTCTGACCCTTCAGAATGTAGGATCACTGAACCTGAAATATTAATTTTGCTTTCTCTGCACAGATGCTGCCAGACTTAAGTTTCTCCAGTAATTTCTGTTTTTGGTACACACCAACACCGTGTACCATTTACAAGATGCACTGTCAAAATTCGCTCAAACTCATTAGCACATTTAAACACATGACTACTTACAATTAGAAGGAGTAGGGCAGCAGACATATGGGAACACCACCACTGAAACACTGAAAAGATCCCCTCTAAGCCATTCACTATCCTGACTAGGAAATACATCTCTGTGACTGAATAAAAGAATGACTACAGTAAGATTAGGGCCAGTCAAGGACAGTAGCAGCAAGTTGTACATGGAGTCTGAAGAAATAGGAGAGGCACTAAATACTGAGATGCAAGTTATTAGACGAGATTAAGGTTCATAAAAAGGTGGTGTTAGCAAATCCCAGATAAGTCTCCTGTGCTAGATGGGATTTATCTGAGGATTCTCTGAGAAATTAGGGAGGAGATTGCAGAGCCTTTGGCTTTGATCTTTATGAAATCATTGTCTACAGGAATAGTGCCAGAAGACTGCGGAATAGCAAATGTTGTCCCCTTGTTCAAGAAGGGGAGTGGACCAGTGAACCTTACTTAGTTGTGAGTAAAGTGTTGGAAAGGATTATAAGAGATAGGATTTATAATCATCTAGAAAGGAATAATTTGATTAGGGATAGTCAATATGGCTTTGTGAAGGGTAGATTGTGCCTCACAAACCTTATTGAGTTATTTGAGAAGGTGACCACACAGATGGATGAGGGTAAAGCAGTTGGTGTAGTGTATATGGATTTCAGTAAGGCTTTTGATAACGTTCCTTATGGTCAGCTGTTGCAGGAAATACGGAGGCATGAGATTGAGAGTGACTTAGTGCTTTGGATCAGAAATTGGCTAGCTGAAAAGACAGAGGGTGGTGATTGATGGGAAATGTTCATCCTGACATGCTTGCGGAGTACCACAAGGGTCTGTTTTGGGGCCATGGCTGTTTGTCATTTTTATAAATGACATGGGTAAAGGTATAGAAGGCTGGGTTAGTAAGTTTGCGGATGACACTACAGTCGGTGGAGTTGTAGATAGTGCAGAAGAATGTTGCATGTTATAGAAGGACATCGATAAGGAGAGGGTGGACAAACTTGGATTGTTTTCCCTCGAGCTTGGAGGCCAAGGGGCAACCTGATAGAAGTGTGTGAAGTTATGAGAGGTTTGGATAGGGTGATTGTCGGAGTCTCTTTCCCAAGGTGGAAATGTCAAGTACTAGTGGGCATAGGTTCAAAGTGAGAGGGAGAAAGTTTAAAGGAGTTGTGCAAAGAAAGTTTTTTTACACAGAGGGTAGTGGGTACCTGGAACACACTGCTGAGGCAAGTGGTGGCAACAGATCTGATAGCAACATTTAACAAGCATTTAGACAGACGCATGAAAGGGCAGAGCATAGACCATGTGTAGGCAGATGGGATTTATTTAAAATAGCAACATTGCCGGCCCAGACATTGTGGGCCACAGGGCCTGTTCCAGTGTTGTACTGTTCTGTGTTCTATGTTAAGCACCACAATTAGGTCACCCCTTAATCTACTCTATTCATCCTTACGGCTGAACCTTTTCAACCCTGTCTCATTCTGATGATTCTTTACTGCACCCATTCCAAAGCCAATGTATCTTTCCTGAGGCACAGTGCCCAAAGCTGAATGAAATACTTCAGATGCAATGTGTTCTACACATTGTTACTACATAAGTTTAAACATCCAGCAGCATAGCTTCTGCTTATTTGGATTCCAGCCTGCTTCAGATGACGGTAAAAATCCAAACTAGAAAAATGGAGACAAAATTGGCAAAAAAGATCAGGAAACAGTAGTTCTTATACTGTGAGTAAAATGAATTATAAGTTAGCTTTTTAAATTATTGTTTCCCTAGTTTTTAGTCCTGTTGTTTTTTTTACAGCAACTGCAGATAAATGGAAATGAGTTGCAAATTAGCCCTAGAGGTGAATGAGACTGAATGATCTCCTCCTGTCCCTAATCTTATTTAGTTTTTAAGTTGCTCTCTTGACCATGTTGACCACAATGACAGTGGATTCAATTCTCCAATATTTACCGACTTAAAGAGATAGCTTAACTGTAATCAATAATTCATTCATTCAGTTCCCTTCAAATTACCTATGGGTTATTGTGGAGTCTTCTTTCCTGAGCTCTCTG
The DNA here is from genome assembly GCF_020745735.1 of Hemiscyllium ocellatum. NCBI lineage: Eukaryota > Metazoa > Chordata > Chondrichthyes > Orectolobiformes > Hemiscylliidae > Hemiscyllium > Hemiscyllium ocellatum. The sequence goes on along the minus strand of NC_083418.1, from coordinate 44,315,935 downwards.
TGAGCGTAATTACCTCCCAACACCTAATGTCATTCCACATTTATGGAACTTACACTTACGTTTACCTACCCACCATGTGTCCTCCTATTATAGTCATCCCATTCTCCCAAATCTGTCTGGCTCAAATAATCTACAGACATGGACCTCTATGAGAGAGGATTGGTTAATGGAAGGAGAAAGCAGAATACCTGTCATAGGCTCTTGCAATCTCGTTTTTTTGCTTACAAGGATCTGGCAGAGAGATACTAATTAAGTCTTATTAGGCAGAGACTGTAGCTCACTCATTCCAAATAACATTGATGACTCATCTACATATTCAGATATGAAAGTAATATTTTGATAAAGTGTTGGCGCTGATAATTGCAGTCTCTAAGTAATAGCTATATCTACAAAATAAAAATGCCAGTATCGGACTGCACTTCTTTAAAAAATCAATATAGTTCATATCCCTAAGACTTTAAATTTGTTGCAATTATAAGTCTGTGCTAGGACCATAACATTGCATTCGTTTTTTTTTAAGTAGGCACTGAACTTTTACAAAAGGTCAGACTGGAATGACTGACCACGAAGAAATAAAGAAATATCAATAACTTTCTTTTACTCTTATCCCTGAAGAGTTCCACATCGAGTAAACCAAGACAAATTTGAAAATAATTGACAACTTTGCACCCTGTACATAATTTCTTCCAGGTCAGTAGAAACAAATCAATATTATATTATTCTGCATGTTATCAATGCATTCTGAAACATCAGCCCATTCCCTTTTATGTAAGTAATGTCGACTTCTGATAAACACATTTTTGGCTTGCCATAGCACTGATTGTTTTTTCAAGAATTCCGATTAAAAATAAAGGCCAACTTGTAATATTTAAATCTCAGACCTTTTAAATCATTCACACTGCAACTGAATCTAAATTTAAATGCTTAATTATATAAAATACAATGTTTTAAAGGAAGTCATTAATGAAGAAAAGAGGAACATTTGAGAGCTGTACTGATAGCATTCAGAATGCTGAATTATGAAATACAAATAACTGGGGAATATTTTGTGCTTTGAATCGAATTAGACTTTGAAGTGCTATACCTGGATTTTTTTCTAATTAGAAGTTAAGAAGAAGAGATTTGGTAAGTCAGAATTTTATGCTTTTTTGAGTTCTAACTACTAGGCCCAATGGCATTCTTCAGTTCTGTAATAACTCTAGACCTCTTTGGGCTGAACTTTCCAGGTGTCAGAGGTAGTCATAAAATTAGAGTCACCTTCTCATCCCTGCGTATTGTTTTACCTGCAGTGGTGGAGGAATTGGGCTGTATGTATCCATGGGTCAATTGATGTCCTGAAACAACTCATTGATGGTCACTTAAGAGCTTCCTCCTGCTACCACTGGAATTTTACCCTTGGCAAGTGGCAAATGTACAGGCTACCAGGTGAAAGCTGGCAGTGCCATGGTTGGGTAAAGGGGTGAGGAGTAGGTAGTGTTTTTGTTTGATGGTTGACCAGCCTGTGTCCATTGGAGCCCCATTCTCACTGTGTTTCCCTTCCCTTCCCCAGCTTACCTTTGACCACAGCATGGCCTCATTGTGACCACAAACTTAGCTGAAGGTTGAAGTCCATAATGTCGTCTCTTCAGGACTGCCTGGAATTCCAACAATAGTCACTGCTTACAGTGGCACTGCTGGAACAAGACAGCAGCCGGTCATTTTATCAGCCACAGACTTGGAGATGGGACTTAATTTCTGATGGGAAAGAAGTTCTAACAAGGTAATTACCAGCCTGATGGTTATAAAATGGCTGCACAGGATCAAACCATGCATCACCTACTTACATGCTACCCCACAAATAAAAGTCAGCCCTATAATTTTAAAGTAATACCTTTAATACTGTATTTATTTCAAAGTAACAGCTCTTGCAAGGTTTTAGCTAACCCTCATGGCAATACATTTTCTAAACAAACTGCTCAGAGATATTATTACAACCCTCTGGAGAAGGTGGGGCTTGAATCCAGGCCTCCTGCATCCCAGGGAACCCTGAAGGGAACATGAAAAGCTTGAACGTTTTCAGGTGCAGCAATAATCAGGAATGCATTTGTAAGGAGCTCTGCTAAATGCACTCAATCTTTAGTCCCATTAAATGCTCGGCGAAACAAGGGGATGCCTGTCATTTGTGTTTCCCACCCCTTTCTTTATATTTGATTATTAACTTGTTTTGTTCCCGCATTGATAATACACAACATATTTTGCATTTACAGTTGGAACTGATCGATGATTTTATTTTGATTTGTAAGTATATGGAGCTAAGGTTGGCAAATGAAGATGAGCCATGATCTAATTGAGTGGCAAAGCAGGCTCAAGGGGCTAAATTACCTCCTCCTGGCCCTATATTGCTCTGGTGTCTAGTGAAGACATGATTAGGCTTGTATGTGATGCCTCATCAGTCAAATAGTGTGCCAATGCTCACACGTGAATGATAGCCCTTGGACAAAGCACTGAAGAGTAACCATTGCCTGTGGAATTGTAGCCCAGCAAGGAGTCGATGTATTAAGCAAGAAAAATTGGTGATGTAATAAAAAGATGACTGCCTCTGCAGTGAAACCCTTCAAATACTGACTTCTCACAGATGTTAATTAAAAAGTAACCACCTGGAACACACTAAGGGGTAAGCACTTTGCACTCTCAGTAATTACCTGTAGAGTTAGCTTTCCCTTTAAGCTATTATTCACCTGTGTGTGTTATTATTACAGATTCTCACAGGTTTAATTAACCATTCTGTACATATTAAAACAACTGAGCATAGTTACAGAATAAACAACATTTTATTAAAAAGAATTCTCTACAACCACAAAATCTGGAAAACAAAGTTAATTGTGCATAGGCTCTAACTGTACAACGACTAATTTATTTTTAACTGAGATTAATGAGGGAGATCTTAGCTAATCAAGACCAGATGCAGCTAGAAGCAGTTTTGTATGGTCCTTGGTGCACTAACTACTTAAACAAGCTGGACTAGCAAGAATTGATTATGAGTCACATCCTGATCAGTCTCATTTACTCTCGCACCTTTCTGTTAATAATGAATACACCCCCTGTTGATATAATAATGTGTTTCCTTCTTGTTCTCCCTCGTAAACAAAAATTTGAATCTTTCTTCCAGATTTTTGTTAACAAGGCAAGAAACCCAAATCAGAGAATTGTTCCAATTTGGCAGACCCCTCTCCACCCATCCCTATGCAAATCTTCAGGCTAATAAATGGTCAACCTCAGTTATTTGGGACTTGGACCCAGTTATATTAAAGGTTGTCAAGATGTCCAGGTCTCATCCCTCACATGCTAGGTCCTCTTGGTGCCTCTCATGGCTCAGCTGATACACTGCTGCCTCATAGCGCCAGTGACCCAAATTCAACTCCAGCTTCGGGCGACTGTCTGTGTGGAGTTTGCACATTCTCCCATGTCTGCGTGGGTTTCCTCTGGGTGCTCCAGTGTCCTCCCATGATCCAAAGATGTGCTGGTCAGGTGGATTGGCCATGCTAAATTGCCCATAGTGTTCAGGGATGTGCAAGTTAGGTACATTAGTCAACGGAAATGTAAAGTAATTGAGTAGGGGAATGGGTCTGGATGGGATACTCTTTGGAGAATCAGTGAGGACTTGTTGGCCCAAATGGCATGTTTCCACACTTAGGGATTCTATGATTAATTTCCCCTGCATCTTCCATTCCTAGTCACGAGACTGGTCTATATATGAGTGGTACAGTGGTTCAGTGGTTAGCACTGCTGCCTCACAGCTCCAGGGACGTGGGTTTGATTCCCACCTCGGATGACTGTCTGCATGGAGTTTGCACATTCTCCTTGTGCCTGCATGGGTTTCCTCTGGGTCCTGTGGTTTCTTCCCACAATCCAAGGATGCACAGGTTAGGTGAATTGGCCATGCTAAATTGCCCATAGTGTTAAGAGATGTGTAGGTTGGATGCATTAGTCAAGGGTAAATACATATATAGGAGAGAGGAATGGATCTTGAGTGGATTACTCTTCAAAGGGCTGGTGTGGACTTGTTGGGCTGAAGGACCTGTTTCCACACTGTAGAGATTCCAGTTCTAATTCAATGAACCAGATGATAACAATGGCAATTTCTAAAATGCTTATTAAAAAATCCCTGTGAAAAATATGCATTGAGAAACAACTGGTCCTTATATGACCTTATAAATATCAATCAGACTTTTGCCTCCATAGTTTCAGTAACAGCAGCTTAACCCTCACTTCATGTCAAAATAAACATATAGACATTGATGAATCAAAGAAAGAGTGACAGTATAATCTCATAAAGGTGACAAGTACTATTTAAGCCTCGGCTGCCATCTATGATGGTAAATGTCCATGTGCTCTACTGCCCCCTGCAGCATGGTCCCCACACTGCACCCTGTGACAAATTTAAATGCCACAGTGCAGCCAAACTCATCACAGGGGGTAAATTGAATTCCATCCAATGTTTCAAATTGATGATGTTTTCATTAAAATCAAACTTACCTTGTAGTTTCACAGAAAAAAGAATTCCACCATATTTATTTATATCAATCAGTTTCAGAAACACATCTGCAACTCAGGATACATTTCTGCCTTACACAAGAACCTGTCTCTTCCTAAATGATCATGTCCATTTTCATTTTATCAACAAATTTAATTCAAATTACTGACAAAATGTGTAAAAGGTATGTATGGGCTGGATGTCATCATGTTCAACAACAATTGAGTCAGGTATGGTGGAGAAAATTGGAAGGAAAAGGATGGCAAATTAAAAGAAACATTGGAAGATGTAGAAAAATGAACTAGCTGGAGAAAAGGAATAGGTGAATGGGACCATGTGGTAGAGTATTGTGTGAAAAGTGGAACAATTCCTACTAGTAAGAATATAAAATATCCATTTTTTCATGTTTGAGATTGAGATATAATTATAGGTTAAATGAGAGAAAACTTTACTAGGAGGCAAGGTATCATAGCAATAAAATGGTGAGACATCAAGAGTTGAAAGGGGAGAAAGAAAGTAATGAACAATAAAGATGGATTGACTCTGGAGGCTGTTAAAAGAGATGGGTGGTATTTAATTCTGGGATTCCTACCCACATTCTTGGTGCTGGCAATATTTGGAAGTGTAGGTTGAGGTTGTGGGTAATGAGCCCACGTTCTGCACTGCCAGCCTGACTGATTCCATGCAGGGATAAGCATAATAATTTGTTTTTTGTGTATGCTTTTGTACATTCTCTGAAAGGGACAAATGGAACTACATGAATTTTCTTTCTTTTACTATTTGCAGAATTCTGACTGTGACAAGTCTGGCTGAGCATTAAACGTTGCCCCTTCGATGCACTTTTTTTTAGAAACTACATAAGCAATATATAACATGTCACAATCTGCAAAGAGGAAGCCTATTATTTTGAGAACTTTGTTGTAATTTGCTATTGGGCCCACAATACAAGTAATGGACAAGTCAGTGACCTCTATAATGCTTCGACTTCTGTTCTACAAATACATTTTGGAAGTTTCTGCCCTCCATCAATCTTATTATTGACATTCCATATTGATCATTCATACAAATAATCACAAAATGTTAATTGTACCAATTAATACTCAATCATTTACTGTCATTGCCTGTCTGCCTTCAGTCATGGAAGTAAACCTTACAAGTGACGAGATTTTATATTCCCTCCAGTGATACTCATTTCTGACAAGTCGTTCTTTCAGTTCTTCAGAAAGGCAGCAACTTTAGCATCTTATGTTGATTCAAACAATGCTAAATTATCTGCCTTATGTTTGCATACCAGAAAAAGAAGCAGAGTGAAATGTTAGAAATTACAATCATTGCAGTTTGATCTTTTTTTGAAGTATAATTTTGCTTCTTTATTGAAATTGGCATTTTGGTGAATATTCAGAAAACCCTGCCGCAGCTATTTTCGAAACACAACTGTCTGCCTATTGGACAGTTAACAACTTATCACCAAGCTTTCATCTCTTTAAGGATAAAGGCTCTGCTTCCAAGGTCCAATGAAGCTCAGTTGGAGAATGGCCCAGAATTCCAGGAAGTTTGCAGGGCTTGCTGCAGTTAGACAGGCAGGTCCCAACAGGATGGCTGGTGGGTGGGGGGGCAGGGGAAAGATGGGGTGGTTGCTGATGGAAGAGAGATTGGCTGTTACTGCTACAGGTGGAGATTTGGGATTAAGTCCCTGGATTGTGTGAGAATTGTGCCCGCGACTAATGGTAAAGGGCCTCCCAACCGATGGCAGCCCCCCACTGAAGACTAAAGACTTCTCCCCACCCACTTTCCAACAAGGCCATTTGGTTGAATACACATATGTTTGCCATGCAGGCAGATGGCACATACTGCAGGTGTAACATTGACATCTTGGTGTGCTGTGCGGAAAGTCATCACCCTCTGTCCTTCACCACACTGGACAAATCACTACTAATAAGCATTGCCAGTAGCCTGCCTACCTATCTGTGTAAAAGAGCTTGTCAATACAGCAAGGCTCTGGTTGAAGCACCAGTGCACTAACAAACATGGCATAACAAGGAAGGCAATACAAGACAAGGAGAGGCATGCTGGGAACATGGAGGTAGGCACTAAGTGAGTGAGTGCTAAGAGAACAAGCAAGCAGCCCTGAGACCTCAGCAGTCTGGTCTAATCATTGAAGTAGATGCCTCTCACTGTACACAAAGTGTCCTCAAAGTAACTTTTCAATGCTAGTTGCTATTGTGCCCTACAATGCAGGTTTGTGCTTCTTAAGCATCCTGCAAGTGAATCAGAGAGGTTCCATGAGAACATTGAAGAGTTGACAATTACCAGATGCCAATGTCTGTGGATAAGGGTGCATGCCTATGGATTGTGCCTGATGTTGCATGGTGAGCTAGCTGGAGGCTTCCCATAGAAAGCTGAAGACACCAGGTACCGATTCTGATTTCCACATCGAGAATCCTCATAGTATCCTTTGCTCAGGTTTAGGAAGCCTCATATTAACTAGGCTAATAACAAGTAACAATCCCCTTAATAGGTAACTTTGCCACTACCTAGCAAGAATCTTGTCTTGAAAACTGGCAATTGTCTAAAGAAAATGTAGCAAGTTGCTCCCGAGATAGACATCACTGGACTTCTCAGCTAATTCTCACCATAGTCCATGTCACTCGGGTTCCTATAAGATTCTGCTCTTTTTAACATCAAGTATCTAAATCAGTATGGAATCCTTTGGCCTGCTGCGAACCAGTGCCTTCTACAACAGGTGTATGTTGTGTATGAAACTAAATTATCCCCACAAGGGCTAATCTAGGAAGTATGAGTCAGGAAATATAAATTACATTTAAATGATTATAGCAAGTGAATAAAAAGATTGCAGATGAAAAGTGGGATTGAGAGATGTAACAGCTACAGACAGAGAATCAAAAAGTGAAATTTAAATCTCCATCAATAAGTAAATATTGAAAGAATGAAACTTTATACTTTTAAAATTAAATTTTCAGTGCCAGAACGAATATTTGGCTGTATGTTAAACACATACTTACACCTGAAAGCACAAAACCAGCTTTCTCTGTCATGAATCGTGGATTACTAGCCTGAATAAGTTACAATTTACCTCAGTTCAACAATGGAAAGGAAAAGGTCTAGGATTTGCATAATTTCTTTTAGAACTGCACAATATCTCAAAGTGCTTCACAGCAGAGAAAGATTTAAGCCATCGTTTTCATTCCCCACTCAAAAACTCCACCCAATTATCATTGACTTTGTCAACCTCACAGTCACAGCCTTAAAGACCTTTGGTGTCCTTTTTGAAATCGTATCTTTTCCACCCCAAATATATAGTTTGGATCTCCTGTTTGCTCTCATGTATGCCTATCACAATCATCTCACTCCTTAACATTGATTAGTGCAAAATTTAAATACTGCGAGATGCTTTCTAACAGGTTCCCTATCTCCAAAAACCTTTCTCTAAATTGATGTTCTGTTTGGTCATCTTATCTGATCTTGCTGAGATACAGTGACTCTCCATTCTTTGTGCATTGTATTTAAGATCTTCATCCTTGTCTTTCAATCCTTCCATGCTCTATCCCAAACTATGTTTTCAACCTCCTCCAATCATCTATCCTTTCTGCTTTAAGGACTCCAAAGTTCCAAAACAATGCAACAGCATATAAAACAGTAATTGCTGCTCCTGAAATTCACGGAAGTCACCTCCAACACCTAAAATACCTCAAAAAAGGAGTGGCTGTTACAGCCAGAAATTTTTCCTGTCCTCCATCTTGGACATGGGTTAGGCCACTGTTGGAATATTGCGTGCAGTTGTGGTCTCCTTCCTATCGGAAAGATGTGCAACTTAAAAGGGTTCAAAAACAATTTACAAGGATGTTGCCAGGGTTGGAAGATTTGAGCCATTGGGAGAGGTTGTTTTTCCTTGGAGCATCGGAGGCTGAGGGGTAATGTTATAGAGGTTTATAAAATCATGAGGGGCGTGGACAGGATAAATAGACATGGTCTTTTCCCTGGGGTGGGGGAGTCCAGAACTAGAGGGCATAGGTTTAGGGTGAGAGGGGAAAGATATAAAAGAGACCTAAGGGGCAACTTTTTCACATAGAGGGTGGTACGTGTATGGAATGAGCTGCCAGAGGAAGTGGTGGAGGCTGGTACAATTGCAATATTTCAAAGGCATCTGGCTGGGTATATGAATAGGAAGAGTTTGGAGGGATATGGGCCAGGTCCTGGCAAGTGGGACTAGATTGTGTTGGGATATCCGGTCGGTATGAACAAGTTGGACCGAAGGGTTTATTTCTGTGCTCTACGTCTCTATAACTCTATGACACAGTTTTTCTGACTCTAGCATGTTGTTCATCTCCCTTCCCTTTACCTCATCAATAGCAACAAAGGCTTCAACTGCCTTGTCCGCCCAAACATTTCCCTGTTTCAATAAAAATTTCTCAAAACCCATCCCTTTCTCTTGCTTACTTACCCTTCCGAAGTTCCCTTACTGGGATAGCAACCTTTATTCGTGAAGTACAGTGGGATATGTGTTGTAAAAAGTGCTATATAAATGAAGATGCTATTATTGTTACTTGTCTTGTTCTCTAACTCTCAGATATTTCATTGACATTTTTTTCTAGTTGATGTGTTTTTGGTTTCGCAACAGGCTACAGGGGACAAAGGTTCAATGCGCTGTTTCAGGTCTGTTTCATTCAATTCCAGGTTATTGTCTGCAATTCTCTTCCATGCACGGTGCCCTTTACTTATTTCACTTTGTAATGCATGAAGTAACCTCGTTAAATTGGTCCATTTATTTCCTTATCCTCAGTCAACACACATGGGAAGAAAACTGCAGAAGCAGGGGTTTTCAATTCCACAGAATGCTGCCTAGTTAATATTTTTATAGTCTGGAACTGTAGCAGAGGCCAGTAAAAGGGATCCTAATTGAAACAATGACTGTGGCAATAAAAACTGTTACAGCACAGCATCAACATGCTGTTTTACTGTCAAGAGATAAGAAAACAGGATGATTGGTTTAAACCTGCCAGCTAAAGTCATCTGCTACCTTTCTGTAATGCTGCATACCTCTGTGGATAATATGAAAGAGTGGTAAACAGAGGCTCAGCTGCCACAAGGTGAGAATGAGATGAACTACTAACGCCAACTTCTAATGAGGAAATATATATCCTTGTTCAGCCAGTGGCATCATCATGTACACCATCCATTGCTGCTATTTGATGATGCCATTCGTGTTATTAATAAATAATTCCTTAACATTTTGTTGACGATTGCTAAGAAACCAACTAAGGAGCTCTATCAATTAAAAGTTAAATGCTGCAGATGTTGGATATCTGAAATTTTAATAAAAAGTGCTGGAGAAACTCAGCAGGTTTGGCAGCATCTGTAGAGAAAGAAAGAGGGTTAATGTTTTGAGTCAAATACAACTTCTGCAGAACAAGAAGCTCTATACTTAATATGTAAAATTACACAAAATAGCTAACCTGCTTCGTAATGCTTTCTCCATCCACAGATATGGTCAGGGATCTAGTCATTCCAAGTCATCACGGGTTTGGAGCAGATCCATCCATCTGAAAGCCAACAGGGGATTATCAGGGCTCATTGCTGTTTAGGGGTGTTGGAGAAGTCAAGTGTGGGAATTGCAGACAGGATACTAGAATGCAGAAGGGTGACAACTGTGAGGGTCTCAACATATCAAGGTGGGAAATGATACAGTATCAGAAAGCATTGGTTACTCTGGGGTGGTGGGGTTGGGGGGGTCATCAGTGGTCACCACCAACCTGGTTTCTACGTAGGTACCAATGTAGGACTGACTGCGAATGTGGCGAGGATCTAACCTGATGGGATTGACAGAGATGGAAAGGAGAAAAGAACCATGAAAGTGTGAGGCAGAGAGGATCTCGCCTAGATTAACAGGCTCAATCGGCAATTCTCTGTCTCTCTGTTTTATCTTCTATCTTCATCCTATTTGCAAATATACATTTTTCTGGCACAAAGAGTGATTGAGGACAAAACATTGAATATTTTCAAGAAGGTGTTAGATATAGTTCTTAGAGATAAAAGACTTATAAGGAAATGAAGAGAACACTGGAACAGGGAACGGAGTCGGATGACCAGCCTTGATCATACTGAATAGCGGAGCAGGCTTGAAGGGCTGAATGGCCTACACCTGCTCCTATTTTCTATGTTTCTACATAAAGTGAAAAAACAACTGCCAGCACAAATGGAGTGTGTGGGATAATGTTTTTTTTGTCCGCAAGAGCAGGGTCCACTTTCATCATTGCAGAGTGCTTCACAGCTATCAGCTTATTTTCAATTGTAATCATTGTTGGATTATAGGAAATAAAACACTCAATTTAATACGTTTTCCCTACTATTTGCCAACTTAGATGAATCTGCCATATTTAATACACCGTGTTCTATCCTGATGAAGGGCTTATGCCCAAAACTTTGATTCTCATGCTCCTTGGATGCTGCCTGACATGCTGTGCTTATGCAGCATCTCACACCTTCTTAATGATGCCATCCTAGCATTCCATGCTGAGGAATACTTTCAACAGCAACAGATCCTCTTACAGAGAGATAGCTAGAAAACTTTGCAGGATTGGATCTACATTTACATATATAAATCCTCAATAGCATGCTCCCAATTTCAATATGGATCAGTGTCAAATTTGCTAAGCAATGCATCAGTGTGGCACCCAGGAACATCTACCCCATGAAAGGAAGTATATAAATACAAGTTATTGTTGTTGTTGAAAGTGTTCATTCGACCTAGCGAGTACAACAATGAACTAAAACAGACAATGCTGGATAAACTCAGCATTTCTGGCAGCATCGGTGGAAAGAAAGCAGAGTTAACATTTCAGGTCCAGTGACCCTTCAAAACTTATAAAGAAGAACTCTTTGTTCCATGCATATCACATTATATGAATTTTCTTCTTTCTCCAAATGACAGATTGGATAAAGTCTCAATCAGTATATGTTTTGTGCACATATAAATGAACAGCACACAGTTGAATAGAGAGAGAGATGTCTCTCTAAACCTGGCAATATGTGAAATAGCAAAGATCCAAAATATTTCCCCTAGGCATATTTCACAAAATCAGATTTCCTTACCAAAGTCTTTCATTATTGACCAAAACAGACTTATAGGAGATAGACCGTCTTGAGGATGAATCATACCCCTAGATTACTAACGGGTATGCTAAACTTTTAATTGCAACATGCAGTTTTTAGGAAAGGATGCTTAGCCAAAAGATGACTGCAGATGTAAATTCAGTGACTAACTGGTAATGTCTTGACAAGGAAATGGAATTTCATATCTGAAATGGTGCTAAATTAACTTCAAACAACAACACTTCAAAGGAAGAGATGCAATTAAAGGCAAATTGTGCTATCATCTCTGAGGGCTACATAGATGATGAGGGTTTACTTTCAGCAGAAATCTATCTCCTGTGGATTATATCCCAAGCTGCTAACATGTTACTGTTTTATCCCCTAAAATACATGGGTTTAATCCCCAGTCTGTGCATGTTAGTGGTTATGTGCACTACTGTGCTGCAAAGGTCACAGTTTGAGGATAGCCATTGTACAATCCTGTATTGTAGGTAAAAAAAGACCCCCTCATGCTGAATGCTGGAAGTCAGGTAAGGCAGTGAAGTTGCTATTAAAAAGGAAAAAGGACAAATGTCTGCCAGCTAATTTAATCTCAAAATAACATGATACACTACCAACACGAACATTAATGGTAAAACCAACTTAACTGCCACAACTTTCCACCATTTACTCTTCATGGAATCCAAAAAGTAATATGTGTATCTTTATTTTTAACTGTTAACCTTTTGCTCAGTTCACTTTTGTAATTCAAATGCATGTGTTGTATTTTGTTATTTTTTTGTGTTAGTAGTAATAAATTCATCTTTCTTTAACTCAGGAGAATCTGGTAAATTTAGCTGTTTTTAAAATATAAATACATTTCAATTTGGAAAAGATATCCATGAGAGAATGGATCCTTTCTAAATTACTTTTGTTGTCACTAACCATGAGAGTGACTAAATTAAGAAAGAGAGCCACTTCATCTCTCTTTTTCTGCGAGTACAACCATTTGGGGGCATGCCAGTCAGAATTGTAACCCACCAGTGACCCTCAGCCAGTCATAAAAAGACAAAGGTTTAATATCATGCAGAAAATTCACAAGAAAGCTCGTCAATATTATTGCTATTTTTCTCTCCCCAGAAAATTCCACAAGCGTTTCCAACATTTTCTATTTTTAGTAGTTAAGTTAGTTGTTGTTTATGAAGCTCACCTATGCTGACTGCTCTAACTAACAAAAGGTTGCTTCTGGTCTACACAAATTTGTAAAAGGATATTTCTAACAATACATTGCCAATTGTAGTGCTCGCCATTGAATTTCTAGCTCTTAGTGTTTAATTTACACTTCTGCTGCTTGACATCACCTAGATCAAGCACTGTGGTTAGATCCTTCGGAAAGTCTTCAATAAGATGACACTTAATGACTGCTAATGTAAGTTGGACCTGTGCCATCAGAGAAAAAAAATCAGTGCAACATCTTTTCAGAAAGCTTCTTGCTGAAAGTCAAGCACATTAACTATAGAGGGAAACAGCTACAAAAAAATCTATAATGGATGCTGAGGTGCTTCACACCAATATGGCTGAGAGTTTTAAAGATTATTTTTGGCAATAATTTTTTTTCTTCCACATGGTGACTCACATCACAGCAGCTTTGTTCCACTCTCAGAGATTAAATAAAAATTCTGTGAATGTGACTCAAATTCACTTTCAAGATAATAATTAATCTCCCAATAATTTTCAAAACAATTTTGTGTGCATTAAAGACAGTTTGAACAGAAAAATGGTCAAACTAGCATGGAAATATAATTAATTGGCTGAAGTGTGGGCCAGCACGTGTATATAATTAACTTGTAATTTGAGCTATTTTCAGTTTAGCATCGAAACATTCATCGAAATTTGATCATAGTTCTGTCATGGTTGTCTTTAATGGTAGGATTGCATCACAAATAATTTTATTTAGAGAATGCAGCTCTTGTTACAAGAAAGCTTTACATCGCCTAACTTCTAATGTAGTATTCTTTAATATGTTACTGAAATGCTTAAGAATTTTGTAAAGTTGAGGATTACCATTGTATCTCCATTCTAATCATCATCACAAGTCTGCTATGTCTCTCTTCCATCATATTGAAATGCTTGAACCAACTGATGGTAAATAAATCTGGGATCAACTAATCAATTACATGGATGAATACATAGTCATCTTAAATTTGAGTAACACTTGTATTTAATAGGACCTAAAGATGGACTTCCCAGGTCCACACATATTAACTTTGAAGCTTGGATGAAAGTTAAATACAAATCAGGATCCAACACTTGGCCAGAACTGAGTCCATATATAATACTTTAGGGGCAGTGCAAATCATCTGCTCACTAGATGGATTAATAATGTAGCTACAGCAAAGTGAGTTTTCCTGTAGTCTATGATGAGCAAAGCAATTAAAACTTCAAAATGTCATATGAACTAGTACATTTCCATGTCTGACCTTATTAATATCCATTTATCAAAATCACATGGTGTCTCCATTTTCACTGACTGTGGAAAATTTTCACATGAAGTTAACGAACTGCCAAGAAAATAACTGAAGTAAATGCATTTATGTTATGTTACACACAGTAATCAATATTTTTAATCAAATATATCAAAGTGAACAAAATATACTGCTGTATATTTTAAATTGTCTTGCTGCTACAGTACTATATAGAACATGTGAGACATTTTGCTGGCATTGGGAGCATGGGCAAGGGTTATTTTACTCTGATTTTGACCATTAGTGCAATGTAGCAGGTCTCAGGCATATCTAATGCACAGATTGCTATTAGATTAATTGCAGGATTTGCACTGATATCAATCCTGCACTTACATCATTGGTCACTAATTAGCAGTAAAAAGGTTTGTTTTGTAGGAGGTTGTAGGAATCATTTATATTCCTTTTCAATTTTTTTTTCCATTAGTACAGTTCCTACAACATTATAACACTAATCAATTCCAAAAGCATGACAGCCAATAATGTAGCATAAAAATTAGGAACACAACAATTTATTATTAAATTAAAGTGGTTCTTGGGAATCTGAAGACAAGAAATACACTGTTATTAATTCACAATATTATAGAATGATAGTTATTTCCCTGGAAATTTCAAAGTGCTTGTATTATATAATAATTGGTGATACTTGAAGATATGTTCTAATGTTTCACCATTCAAACGATTTAAGATAAAAATAAACCTTGTGACTAACTTTCCAGAATACTTGCTCTAAAAACTAGTGAATTCTCAATTAGAGACACTTATAGGATGATCCAAAGACCATTTATGGTCTGGCTTTCTTTAACCTGTAGACCTTGACACACTTTCTGTTCCGCATAGCGCTGAGCCTTCGTTCAGTCTTTCTAGGTTTCAGTTGCAATTCTGGGTAAAATTCAGTCTTATTTCTACAGCTAAAGTTAAAAATGAAAGTGTTTTGCAGACAGAGTTAAACCCATTTTTTCTTTTCTATTTGTTCATGAGATGTGGATGTCATTGGCTCAACCAGCATTTGTTGCCCATTCCTTGTTGCCCTGAAGAAGATAATACTGAGCTGTCTTCTTGAACCAAAACAGTTCTTGGGGTATAAATATGTTGACAGTGCTGTTCAGAAAAAGAATGATTCAGTGGCAATGAAGGAACACCAAACTAGTTCCAATTTTGACAGTGTGTGTTTTAGAGGGGATCTTGCAGATCAAGGTATTTCCATACATCTGCTGCACTTGACCTTCTAACTGGTAGAGTCAAAGCAGTGGAAGGTGCTGTCAAAGAATCCCAGATGAGCTGTGGCAGTGCATCTTGGTAGATGATACATCTTGCTGCCACTGTATGCTGGCAGTGAAGAGAATGAATATTGAAGGAGGGTGAACAGGGTGCTGAACTCCTTAAATATTGTTAGAGTCGCAGGAAAGTGGAGAATATTTGATCAAATTCCTAAGATGCACCTCGTGGTTAGTGGACAGGCATGAAGGAGACAGGAGATGAGTTATTTGATGCAGATTTCCTAATCTAAACCTACTCTTGTAGTCATTGTATTAATATATCTGAACCAGTTAAGTTTCTGCTAACTGGTAACCCCCAGAATGTTGAAAATGGGTAATTCAGTGATAGTAATGCTATTGAACATCAAGGAGAGATGATTAGATTCTCTCTCATTAGAGATGGCTATTGCTTGGCACTTATCTGGTGTGAATAAATTTTGCTATTTATCAGCCTTAGCCTGGACATTGTCTAGGTCTTTCAGTGTGTGGACACACACTGCTTCAGTATGAGGAGTGGGAAATGGTATTGAACATTGTGAAATCATCAGCATTGATGAAGCTAAAGATAATTGGACCTAAAATATTGTGATATTCTGGAACTGAGATGATTAACCTCTGACAACCATAACCATTTTCTTTTGCACAAGATATGACTCCAATCTTCCAATGCTATTGATTCCAATTTTAACAGGGCTCCTTAACGCTGTCAAAATACTAGCTTGATATCGAGGGCTGTCACTCTGAATCCACATCATCTGTTCAGATCTTTTGTTTGTGTGTGGACTAAGGCTGTGGTGAAGTCAGGAGCTGAGTGACCCTGGTGGAACCCAAATTGAGCATCACTGATCAGTTAATATAGAGCAAACACCACTTAATAGTACTGTTGATGACACCTTCCATCACTTTGCTGACAATCAAGTGTAACCTGATGGGTTTTTCCTTCCCTGGTTTTCAACTCTTTACAATGTCTTTTCTCAATAAAATTTACAATCTCAGTTTAAGTAAAACAAGCCTTTTCTATAAGATATAATTAAGTTAGTATATGCAAAGCACCTAAGCTCAAGATCCAATGATATTTTTTCTGTACAAGATAAAAGAGAAATACAACAAGACTATAACTCATAACTTGAACTCAAAAAATCTCTTTAAAAATGCAGAATTTAGTTAGTTTCAGTTCACCCAAAAAAAAACCACTTTGAGTTATGATAATGATTGTGGTCATAAATCTGTTACTTACCTTATCCGTTACTTGTGCTATTTCTGTTCTAATAACATGTTAATCTTTAGGTATATTCCCCCACAACAAGTACACTTATGATATGTGGAAGTGTAATACATTGAACACTTCAAATAAAATTACAAGTTGATATGCTTACAAGCAGAAAGCATGATAGTGCAATATTCTTAAAAATATTTTGTTTTGAATAATAACGTGCCACTATCGTGTGATAGGTAATTAGGTAAAATTGAAAAACATGGGAATGAAGAAGATGAACGGCAGCAATGGTTAATGTACAGTACACATTGACATTGTGAGCATGACCTGTAATTGACTGTGTTACACAACAGAGATCACAATCCTCAGTCAATTTGCTCCTGTTGAACTGGACTGAGCAAATTTAAATATGTAGACAGCAGGCTCAATCAGTGCAATGAAATTAAACTGGCTTATTGGCTTCTTTCTATGTTGTGTGATTCTATGAAGCTCTTTATTAGTGATGATAATGTTTACTTTACCTTTTGAGATGTTCCTAATAGGATAAACAACAAAGGTTTAAAATATGATTTTCATTACCAATGCATAATAATACCATTATACAATGAGCAGCTACATGTTAGTACATTTTGGTATTGGAATGCATCTATATCAAGAATTTTAGTTTAATCAAATTATTTATATTTACATATTAATTAATACTTCCATCAAATTATTGGCATGGCAATGACATAAATTTTTAAAGTTATATTTTAAATGCCACATTTTAAAGTCAGAAAATCAAGATGGCTTCAGAGGGTAAGCAAATACCTTTCGTCGATTAAGATGCTGTCTTATCTCTGGAGAGAACGTTCCCTCTGGTGTGATTCACTGTATGTCTAGCCAAAAGATAGATGAGGCTCATTGCCAACTTAATTGTAATACCTTGACTTGGCTTTCCAAGACAAAAACCTTCACCTGACTGAAACCATTAGGCTAAGAAATATCTACCCAGACTGTTTATTGGATTATCAAACACCTTATTAGAATAGTATCTCAACACTTTAACTGTGGTTAGTTGATAAGATACCCATCTTTGTTCCCTGCCAAAAGAGATATTGGCAGAAGTGAAATCAACGTTCCACAGAATTCTATCAAAAGGAAAGTTTTGCAACTAAAACTAGCAGATCTTGAAGAAGGCTAGGCAGACTTATTATTTAACCTCACTATCTTGAAGGAGAAAGATGGGCTCTGTCCTCGAACGTCTTCATTGTCAATTTCACCTGAGAAATTCACCCAAGTAGATCAATTAACAGGTCTTGACAGCTCTTGAGAAATCACTGCTTTTCAAGACCTTCACTCCAGTCTAACCATCACTCAACTCAAAAACAATAGGCAGCAAAATAGAAACCGATTTATGGTCAATCATTAACAATTATTTTAACTGTGTATCTAATTTTTTGTGTCTGTGATAAATAATATGGGTGAGTCAAGTGAGTGTTTACAGCAAGTTTATGAAATGAAATAATTTTCATTTTGTTCTGATGGGTCATATTTAATCATTTTTGAGGAGATGCGTTTGAAGGATAAGTTTTTTTCAAGGAGTCAAAGAAAAGACACAGATTCCAGATCGTGGATGATCTTAGTTGCTTGATCTCAGGGAAAGCACCCTTTTTTTTAAAAAGCTGTGTTTTAAAGCTGTTCGGTTTGTACAGTATTATGCAGGCTTGAAATAGCTTTGGATATTCAATTGGGAAGGAAGTTGTTAAAGGACAAGCTGCTTGACTCATATCTCCTGTTTCTTAAGTGCCTTGGTGATCTACTTGGTGTGAAAATTAATTGTCCTCATGAATAGTGATTGTAAAAGTTTGGGTGATATTGTGCTTTGTGTGCAAACTGCATCTGCTAAGATCCCAGAGACAACTGCTTATGTTTGGTGACACTTAGTTTCACATGCTAGAACATCAGACTGACAGGCATCTGAACATCTCAAACCTTTCTGCATCCAAGAATTCAGACCTATTGACCAAATAAGATTTTCCTTCCCTGAAAGTGTATCTCTGCAGAGAGAAAACCTTTTATTTCCTTTACCCAGTGAGTGTTTGTATGTGCATCTTTTGGCATATGTAGAGAGTAAACATTTATACTTACATATTACAAACTATATTGACCAGTTTTACAACCCTATTAAATAAGATCTGTTGCATAACAAATCAATAATTTAGTGTTGATTGAAAAAAATCTGATTGACTGATCTTTTTACTGTAAGTCCAATATAGAGAAAGCACATGATTAAATCACATCCAGGTAAAGCAAATTAAATTTATGGCGTGACCCATCAAGTAGTTAGACTAGAGAAGGACAGTGCAATCCTCCCATCTCAGTCATACAAACTTCTATGTACACAAAAGATTGCAACTGGGTTATTGAAAATGTAGCCATTCACTTAAAGACTTAGAAAGTACATCCATCCACTTGCAATTAAACAGAGTATGGGCAAATTAAAGGAAGCACCTGATATGTGTGCATCTATAGAAAAGACGTGTAACATCTAATTTAGGTATTCTAAGCAATTAGTCCATTACCAATAACCTATTTTAATAAATAGTACAGCACAGTGTCCATTATCAACCATATATTGGTAGCTGTCTTCTGGCTATATACAAATTAAATGTGTAAGCCACCAACAGGTCCTTCCTATAGGGATCTCATTTGGTTCAAGGAAACATCAGTTCAGCTGTAAGTTAACATAAATTCTATGTTACCAAGAACATGGAGTGAATGCAAATCAGACAAAATTCACTTCATTAAAAAACACATAAATTCCAGCAACATCACATGCCAAATGAATCTAATGCTGCACCAAAGTCATTTCCTCAAAACCTGTTAGTGAACAGATTAAACACAAATTATATCATTTGCAAAATTCTATCAATGCAAATTTCTTATTTAAGTATTTGCAATATATACTTATGACTGCTTTAGGTAGCAAAATTATAAGTTTTGGTGTGTATCTTGAGGCCCTTCATTTATTCACACATTTTCAGCTTTTGAATCATAAAAATATAAATAAAGCCTATCTGTTCCCATAATTTTGAACACATGGAAATAGGTTGTGATACATACTAAAAATTCATGATTGGTGGATCCAGACCTCAGGCATGTAACATGACTTAAATATGCACAAAGCCCTCAATAGATAATAAACAGAGAGAGAGAGAGACCGGAAATGGAAGAGACAGAAGTGTGCCAGACACATATCCGAGGATGCTGCCTGACCTGCTGTGCTTTTCCAGCACCACTCTAATCTAAACTCTGGTTTCCAGCATCTGTAGTCCTCACTTTTGCCGACACAAAGAGTGATGCAATGTCAAAATGTTAAACAGGGCTGAGATATGTC
Source organism: Hemiscyllium ocellatum (assembly GCF_020745735.1). Classification (NCBI taxonomy): domain Eukaryota; kingdom Metazoa; phylum Chordata; class Chondrichthyes; order Orectolobiformes; family Hemiscylliidae; genus Hemiscyllium; species Hemiscyllium ocellatum. The sequence continues at coordinate 44,295,957 of NC_083418.1, read as the reverse complement.
TTAGCATAAAGTGTTAGAATGGTTGAATGTGTTTTTTAAAATTATTTTACAGAGTATGGGCATCACTGGCAAGGAAGAGATTGTGGATTTGGAAAGTGGTATTGAATGAATCTTGTTGCATTGCTGCCATGCAAATTGTAAGTGGCACATATTGATTGTTTGAGGTGGTGGATGAGGTGCCAATCAAGAAGGCTACTTTGTTCTGGATCACAAGCTCTGATTTGTTTTTCCAATATTTTACATTTGTATGACTATTTCATTCACTGCTATTTCTTTTACAGGAATTCCTACCTTGAAACCGTTTTGCTGTACTCCCCAATGGGATTTCCATTTGACTTTTCAACTTTCGTCATCATCTCTACTTTCTATTTTCCTGAATAGTCCTGAATATATACAAGCAGTGCCAATTTGGTCTGGAATTCTCCATCACTGCTTAAAAAAAGACAACATTGTGTATAAAGCTCACAGTATGTTCCAGTTACTTGGTTTTAAAGCTGAAAATACCTTACATAATTTGGTTTAAAGCAGGGTCTTCTAACATGTTAGACAACAGTACAAAAAAGTGGTATTTACATGCCTCCACCCTCACAAGAGATGAAGTGAAATTTCAAAAACTATGTTTTATTACAAGGTATATAATACAGAGACAGCAAGAATGAGGCTTATTTGTTCCTTACAAATGTCTTATGATGTCTATAATTGCCTTTCTCTTCAATACTTAATCTATCATTTTTAGATTTAGGAGAGTGCATCCACTATCACATTGCTGTTAAGATAATATAAATATCTTTACATTAGATGATTGTATCAATTAAATCAACCTGAACAATCTTGTAATTCAAATTTTAAACTTTTCAAAGAACATCAGTGAATTTTGATCAGAATAGATTAAGGTTTCTTTGCAAATGTGATAGATGTAGGCTCCATTGTTAATGGTATCCTTTCTTTAAAAAGTATCCTCTGGCTTCTCTGGATTATGTGGTACTGACATGGGACTTTCTCCTCCCCCAGACCCAGCAGTGGAGACCATGCCAGCCTGGCCTGAGGTTGCCACCCAGGTTGAAGCAATCTGAGCTGTCTGGAGGAATGCTCAGCAACATAACAAGAAGCTCAATGCCTTTAGTCACTTAGTCAGAGTACATTCCACCATCTGCTGTCTGATACCTCACACTCGCACTATCTCTGCTGCTGTACCAAGACGCGCGCTCTAACACTCTCATTACCTGCAATATCTTCCCCACTCGCTGTCACCCACCCCAATCTCCGACACCACTAACTCTGTGTGGTCTCTCCACTGTCCACTTGCATGCGACATCTCCCCATCAGCACTAGAAGTAACAACCATGCCACCCAATTTCATCTCCCATAATACCTGCCTCTCTCTCTCACATTCCATTATGAAAACAACCTACAAAAAGGGAGAAAGAGTAAAGGTGTGTGTTAGTTTGACATTGGCTCCTCACCACGAGGAGAACAGAATCTTGAGTCTGACTGCCCCTTACAGGCACAGATCTGATATTGGAGGCTGCCCCTGATTCGCTGTGCCAGGACCCCAGGAACAAGGGTACTCTCCTTGACTTGACAAAAGCCTGCTGACAACTATGACAAGCATCCTGGCTTGTGTCTGCATTAACCAGCACCACAAGATAGCAGTAATATGAACCTCATTTCTCTGGTTGAGGGGGCAAAGCAAATCAAGACAAGGCAAGGTGTGGATGCTGTGAACATAAGGTAGGCTCAGAATGAGGGAGGACAATGAGAGTAAGTGAAGAGCCCAGAGATCCAGCCTGGTGCAGTCCATAAGAAGAGTGTGTGTCCCTAAGTGCACAGTGTCCTTGCTGCAGCATTATAATGATTATTGCTGGTGCAGCACAGAAGTACAGAAGTGTCTTGGAGATGTGTTATGAAGGTTCTTAAATGTTGGCACATGGTCGATGGCAATGCCTGCAAGTTTGGGTGCTGATGCCCATGGAGTGTGCCCTGAGATGTTGGTCCAATACGTAGGTTGTTTAGGATAAGCAGTGGATTGAATCCACCAGACGCTAGCTTTGGTTTCTCCTTGTCATGTTTTCCCCATGTTGAGCTTGTGTGATGAAATTAATAAGTCGAGAGACTGAATATTAATGAGGTGAGTTGTGATGTCAGCCACGTGTTTAACAAGAAATAATCACTGTCAATTAGTAACTCACCACTGGAAGGTGAGAACCTTGCCATGCCATTTGTGAGGAGTATAAAAGATGGTGCAAGTTGCTCCCACCATCAAGAGAGGGGTCACAGCACTTGTCACCCAATTCTGCCTCAAATTGTCCTATAGTCCACATTGTCTATAGTCCCATAAGATTCCACATGATAAATATGCTTCAGTAACAACATTGATAAAATCGCCACTGTTCATTTAGGATGTAGGCCTAATTTCATTGGAGTTGCAGTGATACTGTGTCAAGTACTGATTTATAGGTTGAAAAGGTGTTTATCCTCAACATTTCAGATTTGTTTTTGTAACTGGAGAATAGGGAAGAGAGAACTGAAATGTTTGATGTATGCTACCTTTAAGGTCTTTAGACTGGACACACAAATATATGAGTAAAGTATAGTTCACCTCCTCTATTACATTAGATTACTTACAGTGTGGAAACAGGCCCTTCGGCCCAACAAGTCCACACCGACCCACCGAAGCGCAACCCACCCATACCCCTACATTTACCCCTTACCTCACACTACGGGCAATTTAGCATGGTCAATTCGCCTGATCCGCACATCTTTGGACTGTGGGAGGAAACCGGAGCACCCTGAGGAAACCCACGCAGACACGGGGAGAACGTGCAAACTCCACACAGTCAGTCGCCTGAGTCAGGAATTGAACCCGGGTCTCAGGCGCTGTGAGGCAGCAGTGCTAACCACTGTGCCACCGTGCCACCGTGTGGGCGGCACGGTGGCACAGTGGTTAGCACCGCTGCCTCACAGCCAGAGACCCGGGTTCAAATCCTGACTCAGGCGACTGACTGTGTGGAGTTTGCACATTCTCCCCGTGTCTGTGTGGGTTTCCTCCCACAGTCCAAAGATGTGCAGGTTAGGTGAATTGGCCATGCTAAATTGCCCGTAGTGTTAGGTAAAAGGGGTAAATGTAGGGGAATGGGTGGGTTGCGCTTCGGCAGGTCGGTGTGGACTTGTTGGGCCGAAGGGCCTGTTTCCACACTGTAAGTAATCTAATCATATTACAATAGAATATATAAATCTTATTTTCCTTGATTGGAATATCAGCAAACTGATTAGGAGAACTGAAGGAGTTAAAGTACATCACTTTACCAACAAAGGGAACTGGCAGATGATGACATTTACTGACACGCATGTACAAACATCCACATCTATTTACTCTAAATGAACTTTTTCATGGTGCAATGTATCATGTCGACACAAATAAATGATGAACATCAAAAGCTGCAGTTAGTAATGGGGTTATTACTCAGTATTAGTGTACTTTACTGGTCTCTATCTTTATCTTGAGACATTACCTCTGAAACCTTTTACTAACACAGAATCATGAGTAATTACCTTTGTCTGCATGGATATTAAAGGGGCTGCTTTTAAATTGGTGTCAGAGGAAACAAAATGCACAAAGCACAACCCAGCTTAAATGGATCTGCTATTCCCTGCTGACGCCTTTAATATGGAACAACAGAGACTAGTTCTTACATATTTCAAACAGGCTGGTGGCATTAATTCAGCTGTATCCATTTAAAGAATAAAAATAGAAATTGCAGTTCATTTGGTTACTAAAACTTTGTGGAAAATATGTTTCTTCCTGGAGCTGTCCATTGAAATAAATGTGTAAAACTTTATAAAAGGCTGATAATTTACTTAATTTTCAAATTGCAATGTTCACCATTCAAACGTGACAATAGAACACTTACTCACTAGTCATGAGACATGTTCATCCAGGAGCACTGCAAGATTTATTGACAAATCATATACTGTATGACAGCAGAACAAAAACCTTAAATAGTCTACAGCAAAAAGGGTTTACTGAGCATTATAATTCTTGCCTTCTCATAACTTATTAAACATGCCATGTGGTTGGTTCAGGTCAGGATAGAGTGCATTAAAATTAGTATTGAAGAGTTTAAAGTTGTTTGTTTAAAGTAAGGTATAAAATTACTTCATCAGTAATCAGTAGACTCTTCAGGCTGATATACGATCATCAACCTGTGTAAAAGGCCTGTTTCTATTATGGACTATAAAGAATCCCTGGTTCCACATTGTCTCTGTTCACTGGTGTCTGTCTAAGTGAACAGCCACTGCATCATGGCTGAACAGAGTTCAATGAAGTGAAGTGTGATAATAATGAAATACAAACTGCAAATCTCAAAGGCATTAAACCCACCCATACATTTGCCCCTTACCTAACACTACAGGCAATTTAGCATGGCCAATTCACCTGACCCGCACATCTGGACTGTGGGAGGAAACCAGAGCACCCAGAGGAAACCCACGCAGACATGGGGAGAACGTACAAACTCCACACAGTCAGTCGCCTGAGGCGGGAATTGAACCCAGGTCTCTGGCGCTGTGAGGCAGCAGTGCTAACCACTGTGCCACAGTGGAATATCCACTTTACACCTGTTTAAAACAATGAGCAAAGTTAGGGTCTGGGCTACTTTCTTGAAATGTTTTGAGGGGTCTGGCCTGGTCCATAACAATTGAAAATCCCCTATTGCTGAGCAAAATTAAATGTTACCAACTGGCATCTCTTGGAATTGTCTGTTCCATAAGTATCACCAATCATAGATTGCTGGCTTGCTCAGTACAGAGAATGGATATAAACAGAAAGCTCCGTCATAGAAGGGAAAAAAAAACTCTCTCTCTGCCTTTTGAAGGACAAAGCATCTAGTAATAACTCAAATTGGAGAAAAACATTTGGCCACCAAAAACTTGAAGAAATCTGCAACGCTTGTGGTGCAATAGTCGGTTCCCAATCTCTGGGCTAGGAGGCCTGGGTTTGAGACCCACTTGCATCAGAGATGCATAATAATATCTCTAACAGGTTGATTAGAAAACATCAAAGAAGTAACTCACAATACATGAATTAAGCAGTCAAGATCTCATGTCAATGGGCTTTATGCTCCTTTTGTTTTCCATTTGTACTGGGCACTATCTCTTTCGGACTTGGTACCTGGATGCATCCAATGCCTCGTATCGCATCTTAATTTTTTTCTCTGGTTTAGCAGATAACAAAGTTGCTCAAGGAACTCTTAAAATTGACTCCTTATTGACACAGTAGGCTTTGGGTAACTACAATGTGATGAAAGATATGCATGCTTAAAAGAACATCAAAGCTAAAGAGGTTGAAAAGAAGGGAGCCAATTCATGTGTTTCTAACAATAGCTAGATCAGAGCACGTGGAGCTGCAATATGGATCTGTAAGGCTCCACATAAGTTGTCCTGTCTTACCATCCTCTACACATAGTTATGTTAAATAAAATCTGTTGATGTTCATCGACCAGAAAATAGACCTCAAAGTAATATAGCTATTCAGCTCAAAATTCCACCTCTAAAGCTTGTTACTTTGCTACCTCTATTCTCTTTTAAAACATTTCTTAAAACAAAATTTTTAGCTGTTGATCATTTTCCATAATATCAATAATGTGACATTTTGTCTTATTATGCCTATCTGAAATGCTTTGGGGTATTTCTTACATTAAAGATGCTATATAAGTTATTGCCAAATTGGTGAATATGGCTGAGTTCAAAACACAAGCATGTGCAAGCAAGTTACATTCAGTCAATAGCACCGTGCACAATGGGGAAGTCTGCAATCCATGTGGGACTTGCTTCTCACTCATCCTGCTTATCTCTGTCAAGAAAGGATAAAGTGTGCATGTAGTATGTGTATAGAGACCCTTAGGGAACATCCTTAGGCAGAATTTGCAATTAAGAGTCCAATGATGATCCCAAAACCTCTGTTGATTGTCAGAAAAACTCATCTGGATTACTCATGTCCTTTAGGAAAGGAAACTAACATCTTAATTGGTCTGGCCTGCAGATCCATGGCAAAGCGGTTGACTCCTAATTGCCCTCTGGGCAATAAGGGATGGGCAATAAATGCTGGCCTAGCCAGTGATGCGTACATTCTGTGAAACAAAACGCTGGAAATTGTGAAGTGATGTGCATATTTCTTGAGTAACAGTTTGAAATGACTCAATAGCCCAAAAATTAGGAGCCCATGGTCTCTATGACAGGCAGTTTAGACAATTTTGCCTGTAGTTGTAACTGCAGCCATTCACAAACTTTTTGTGAAGTGGGCAAAGGAGCTACAGTTAATGAAGATCCCAAGCAGCTTGGATTTCTCGTGGATCTCCATTCCCCCTCCTCCATTTTCTTTACTCTGCTCTATGTGTTTAAGCTGAGCTCCTAGAGAATGCTCTCGTTGGCCATGTACATCTGAAAGCAATTGCTTTCAACACAATATTTTAAAGAACACATTTGTACTTCAGACACGGTACTGAAATTTTAACCAAGCATAGGAGCTGCCACAGCACACAAGCAATAACACCACAGCAGTCTGAAGAAATCATCCAAAAATTAAACCATAGGTGTTTCATTATCCTTTACATAGCCAATATAAAGGTTCCTTCTTAATGTGTATGCAGCTGGTGTTTGGATTTTTCTGAATGAGGGAGTTTGGTTACATAATGAATTCCATCATGATTTGCTTATTTTGCATATGTTTTTAAAAATTCAATCATGGGTAGGGATATTATTGGCATGGCCAGTACCCAACCCTAATTATGCTTAAGGTGGTCATGGTGAACCACCTTCTCATAACTTTTTGGCTTGTTAAACCATTTCAGCAAGCAGAAAAGAATCAATCAGGTTGCATTGGGCTGGAATGACAGACAGGTGATGGTGACAGATTTCTTCCTGTAAAAGACATTTGTGAAATAGTAGGCTCTTATGACAATTTGGGAGTTGGAAAATCACTATTACTGAAATTATCTTTTTATTCCAGATTTACTTAAATAATTGAATTTAAATTGCTTAGTTGCCCTGGTGGGATGTTAATCCTTGTGTCTGAAATCATTACTCTAACTCTCCTGATTACTAGTCTGTAACATAATCATTGCACTTCCACACTTTACCAATAGCTATTTGGCACAAGTCTCTTTATGAAGATGGCATTTCAAAGTTATAGAGTCATAGAGTCATACAGCACAGAAACAGACTCTTCGGTCCACCTAATCCTGCCGGCCAAGTTTCCCAAACTAAACTAGTCCCACTTGCCTGTGTTTCATTGACATCCCATTAAACCTTTCTTACTCATGTACCTATCTAAATGTCTTTTAAATGTTGTAATCTACCACTTCCTCGGGCAGTTCATTCCACATTTGAACCACCCTCTCCGTGTAAAAGTTGCCCCTAGGATCTGGGTGTGTGTATTTGGACCCTGTTTTGAAATCCCAGATGAGCAGTGGAATGGCTGGCATACTTTGTTATTAGCCTGTGATTGATTTCCAATTGATTAATAATATTACTGGGAGGCATTGTTGGCAGGGGATCACTGGGGATGGCAGTAATGCAAGTTGGTGACAGAGAATAAGTATAACATTTATATTTCAAATGAACACTATATTTGTTTTTCTAATAATTACTTGTAGTTTAAGACCATAAAATTTAGAAGCAGAATTAGGCTATTTGGCCCAACAGGTCTGCTCTACCATTCAAACATGGCTGGTATATTTCTCAAACTCATTCTCCTGCCTTCTCCCCATAACATTTGCTCTCCCTTACCATTCAAGAAGCTATCCAACTCTGTCTTAAATACACTTAATGACTTAGCCTCCACAGCCCTCTGTGGCAATGAGTTCCACAGATTTACCGCCTTCTGGCTGAAGAAATGCCTCCTCAACTCAGTTCTAAAGGGTTGTACCTTCACTCTGAGACTGTGCTCTTCGGTGTTAGTCTCTCCTACTAGTGAAAACATCTTCTCCACCTCCACATTCCAGGCTACACAGTATTCTGTAAGTTTCAATGAGATTTCCTAACCACCCCCCATCTTTCCAAACTCCATCTTGATCAGACCCAGAGTCCCAATTGTTCCTCAGGTGAGGACTCCTCATATGACAAGCCCTTCATCTCCGGGATCATTTTAGTAAACCTTCCCTGGAATTTGAATTCAATGATAATCTGGAAATATAGGTTTAATAATGGCCATAAAACCATTTCTAATTATCAGTTAAAAAAAAATATGGTTCACCAATATTCTTTAGGGAAAGATATCTGCCAACCTTACCTGGTCTGGCCTATATGTGAAACCCACAGCAATGTGGTTGACTTTTAACTGCCCTCTGGACAATTAGGAATGGGCAATAAATGCTGTTCCAGCCAGTGGCACCCACACTTCTGTAAATTAAAGCAAAGCCCTTCATACCCAGGATCATTCTTGTAAACTTCCTCTGGACTCCCTCCAACACCAGCACATCCTTTTATAGATATGGAGCCCAAAACTGCTCATAATATTCCAAATGCAGTCTGACCAGAGGCTTATACAGCCTCAGCAACAAAATCTCGCACTTGTATTCTATTTTGAAATGAATGCTAACATTGCATTTGCCCTCCCAACAGCCAACTGATCCTGCACGTTAATCTTAAGGGAACTATGACTCTTTAGTCCCTCTGTGTTTCAGACTGCAGAAGCCTTTCCTCCATTTAGAAAATAGTCTACACCACTATTCTTCCTATCAAAGTGCATAACCTCACACTTCCTAACACTGCTTCTTAAAAAACGTTTTAGAAAATGTTATCCAATAAAATGTATTAGTTTAATTGATTTGTTACTTACAAAATCCAGACAATATGATAAAATGTTCTTCTGTCTGAGAACAATGTGCTGTATCAGTGAGCACTAACACTCGTTCATGGAACGATAGAGTTGTACTGGGTATGTGTTTCAAATGAACAGAAGCAATTCTCTGAGTACCTTGCATCAAAGGAAACCTCAACTTTGAGAGCAATAAAAATTACGTGGTTCTTCCTTGAGGTGTGGTGATTCACTAGGACAACCAGTCCTATTGTCCATTACCTATATAGCCCAGCATTGAACACTAATCACTCAAAGCCACCTGTGTTGGGAATTCAAGTTAATTATATAGCTAGCACCAAAGTCCTGAAATGGTTACTCTTATTGGTACTCAATCATGGTAGGAGACCCTCAGGAGGACAGTGACAACATTCAGACAACATTCAAAAGCTTCCCTATGAATTCAAAAATCCCTACTGACTTGTGGAAGTCCCTGGGTTGTGAGTGAAGTAAATAGAAAAGACTCATTCAGGAAGGCACTGGACACATCAAAAGATTTTGCCAGGACTGTGCAGAGGCAAATTTGAAGCATCAAAGAAAACACATAAACTTCTAAACAACTCAACTACCCAAGATCCAAGCACCACCTGCCCCACATGTGGTAAAGTCTGGAGGTTGTGCTTTGTACTTATGGCCATCTCTGAACTTACCAAAGTGGAGCAGAGGCAAGAATCATCATTCCTGACAGACTATTTAAGAAGTTCTTCATTGAAAAAAAAACACGATGTGGGTTGTGCATATAGCAGCATGTGGCACTGCTTGTGAATTGACACAAGTCTGCAGTGGTGGAACAACAGTGAATTTATTCTCCAGTACACTTGGATATTGTTAATTCCCTGCTTGCTGTTGATATATGTCTCTTGAGGTGTGCTTGCTTTGAGAAGATGTATTGCATTCATATCATGTTTTATCATACCCTGAGGATGTTCTAATCCACTTTGCAATCAAAGGATTGAAATGCCCTCACTATTCTTATGTAGGCAAGCAACATTGCATTTGTACACAACAATACCATGAATGGATAAATGAATGAATTACCAACTTTTCTGCTTAGTGCTACTAGCTGAGTGAACATTATTAACTCTGCTCGTGATATTTCTATCATTTTAGTCATTCCCCTGGAATCCATGCTTTAATGCATTTGAAACAATTGTTGTTTCCTCCAGGTGAGTGATGGTCTTAATCTCATATGCCCATCATATTCTTATATCTCTTCGTCTGCTTTCCCTTTAGCAATTACCTAATCCATTCTTATGAGTTGATAAGATTTCTGCCATGAATTCTGCATTCCACAGTCTCAACGCTTTAAAAAAACCCTGATTTCTACTGAAAATCTCTTACATTAAATCGGGTATTTATAACATGCTATTTTCTTCAATCCTTAGAATCATTTTCTCTTGCTCCTTGAAAAGCCTTCCTAACTACCTTTCCCCAGCCCCAAGCTCCCATTTATTTTCTCAGCCCCCTTCTCCCTCCCCAGTCCTGATGAAGGGTTAAGCCTAAAATGTCGACTCTCTTGCTCCTCAGATGTTGCCTGACCTGCTGTGCTTTTTCAGTGCCACACTTTATTGACTTCTCTCTCTCATCCTTTCAAAATTTTTGACAGCTCAATCAAATCTCCCAGCAATGTTTTCTGTTTAATGATAACAAGACCAATTTGCCAAGTTTATCCTGATGGTCATTCTTCCTCTTACCAGGCTACATCCTACTGAATCTATGCTGTATCCTCCCCATTTACTGAACATACATCTAATGGGATGGTATTCTAGCTGCAATCTTACTAAGATTCCTGCAAGTTCCTTATTTCACCTTGACTTTATATCCTATACGTCTTGCTATAAAATCCAATTTTCAGTTGGCTTATTTTGTGGACTAATCCACTTGAGTTGCTGCTCTTACTGTCTTGTTAACTCCAATGTCCAAATCCCTCTGCTTTTCCACATCATCCAAGTTCTCCCCATTCAATGTATTCCATTTCCTTTCAGCCAAAGTGTATAACCACTTTAGTAATATGAATTCCATCATTTGCACTTTTACCCCAATGCCCAATTTTATCAGTATCTTCGTACAGTTTCTTTTGGTTTATTTTAATGAGATCTATGTGCCTCACCTGATGAGTATTTAAAGGAAGGTTAGTTTGCACACCCTGGTATGATACTTTGGATTCTACTTTGGAATTTGAGGGTAGATTGTCTGGGACTACAGAGAAAAAAGTAGATTGACAAAGTGGAAATTCATAAAAATACTCCCTTAAAAAATGAGTGTGAATAGCTTCAAACACTTTCTTTTTGGGATGAAGGTGTTCCATTTATTGCCCATCCCTAATTGCCCAGTGAAGAATCAACCATATCGCTGTGTATCTGGACTCATGTGTAGGCCAAACCAGGTAAGGGTGGCAGTTTCCTTCCCTAGAGAACATTTATGAACCAGCTGGGCTTTTTTCCCTGACAGTTGACAATGGCTTCCTGGTTATCATTAAACTCTTACGTCCAGACTATTCTTATTGAATTCAAATTCTACCATCTGCTTTGACAGGATTCAAACCCAGGTCACCAGAACATTAACAGTCTAGTGATAATATAACTCGGCTGTTACCTCATCTCATGTCGTTTTGTGCCATCTGTACATTCACAAAGGGACTCCTGATATCTACACTGTCACCATATTTAGATATTTAGAAAGATGCAATCACATCTTCAGGATGAATCAAAATTCTTCACAACAAATTCATGTTTCTTTTTGCAATATAATGGTTATTGGTAAACAAAGTCAAAAGAGGCAGTTAATTTCCACAGTAAGTCACACATATGGAATGAGCTGCCAGAGGAAGTGGTGGAGGCTGGTACAATTGCAACATTTAAAAGGCACCTGGATGGATATATGAATAGGAGGGTTTGGAAGGATATGGGCCAGGTGCTGGCAGGTGGGACTAGATAGGGTTGGTATATCTGGTTGGCAAGGACGGGTTGGACCAAAGGGTCTGTTTCCATGCCATAAGTCTCTATGACTCTATGAGTCTATACGGAGAAAAAAGTAGATTGACCAGATAACCTGCAATAAGCACTATTGGCTAAGAGAGAAACATTGGTTAAAACGTGAGGAGAATTCACTGCTCTTTGAGTATTTCTTTCAAACCTCTTATCTAGGTGTATCTAGATTGCCAAAACGCATTCAACAAGGTGCCGCACAAAAGGCTGATGCATAAGATAAAGATGCAAGACGTTGTATTAGCATGGATAAAGGGTTGTTTAACTAGCAGGAAGCAAAGAGTGGGGATAAATGAGTTCTTTTCTGGTTGGAAGTCAGTGATAGTGGTGTGCCTCAGGGATCAGTGTTGGGACAGCAATTATTCACAATTTACATAGATGATTTGGAGTTGGGGACCATGTGTATTGTGTCAAGGTTTGTGGATGACACGAAGATTGCTCATGATTTGGAGGTGCCGGTGTTGGACTGTGATGGCACAAAGTTAAAAATCACACAGCAGGTGGTTGTCACAACCACCTGATGACAGAGCAGCTTCCAAATAAACCTGTTGGACTATAAACTGGTGTTGTGTGATTGGCAAAATGTGCAGAGGACTGTGAAACTTTGCAAAGGGACAATTTAAGTGTCAGATAGTTTAAATGAGTGGGCAAAGGTCTGGCAGATGGAAAACAATATTAATAAATGTGAAGTTATCCATTTTGTTACAACTAACAGTTAAAAAGGACTACAAATTGCAGCATGCTGCTGTGCAGAGGGACTTTGGTGTCCTTGTACATGAATCACAGAGCATTGGTCTGCAGATGCAACAGGTAATTAGGAAGGCAAATGAAATTTTATCCTTCGTTGCTAAAGGGATTAAGTTTAAAAGCAGGAAGGTAATGTTGCAACTGTATAGGATGCTGGTGAGGCCACACCTGGAGTACAGTGTACAGTTTTGGTCTCCTTACTTGAGAAAGGATGTATTGGCACTGGAGGGGATGCAGAGGAAGTTCATAGAACATAGAACATAGAAGGATACAGCGCAGTACAGGCCCTTCGGCCCTCGAGGTTGCGCCGACCGAATCCTACCTAACCTATACTAGCCCAATAACTTCCAAATGCCTATCCAATGCCCACTTAAATGACCATAAAGAAGGAGAGTTCACCACTGATACGGGCAGGGCATTCCATGAACTCACAACCCGCTGTGTGAAGAATCTACCCCTAACATCTGTCCTATACCTACCACCCCTTAATTTAAAGCTATGTCCCCTAGTAACACCTGACCCCATTAGCGGTAAGAGGTTCTTAGTATCTACCCTATCTAAACCCCTAATCATCTTATACACTTCTATCAGAGCTCCCCTAAACCTTCTCTTCTCCAATGAGAACAGCCCCAAGTGCCTCAGCCTTTCCTCATAAGATTTTCCTACCATTCCAGGCAACATCCTGGTAAACCTCCTCTGCACTCGTTCTAAAGCTTCCACATCCTTCCTATAGTATGGCGACCAAAACTGCACACAATACTCCAGATGAGGCCTCACCAGAGTCTTATACAACTGCAACATGACCTCAGGACTCCGGAACTCAATTCCTCTGCCAATAAAGCCCAGTACACCATATGCCTTCCTCACAGCACTATTTACCTGGGTGGCAACTTTCAGAGATCTGTGTACATGGACACCAAGATCCCTCTGCTCATCCACACTACCAAGTAGCCTACCATTAGCCCAGTAATCCATCATCTTGTTATTCCTACCAAAGTGAACGACTTCGCACTTAGCTACATTGAATTCCATTTGCCACATTTCCACCCAGCTCTGCAACTTATCTATATCCCGCTGTAACCTACCACTTCCTTCCTCACTATCCACAACTCCACCGACTTTTGTGTCATCCGCAAACTTGCTTACCCAGCTTTCAAGTCCTTCCTCTAGATCATTTATAAAGATAACAAAAAGCAATGGTCCCAAAACAGATCCTTGTGGTACACCGCTAGTAACTGCGCTCCAAGATGAACATAATCCATCAACTACTACCCTCTGTCTCCTTCCAGCCAGCCAATTCCTAATCCAAACCTCTAATGTATCCTCAATGCCATACCTCCGAAGTTTTAGCATTAGCCTACCATGGGGAGCGATGTTTTAGCATTAGCCTACCATGGGGACCGAAGTTTTAGCCTTAGCCTACCATGGGGAATGGTAGGCTAATGCTAAAACTAGGTTGATTCTGGAGTTGAGGGGGTTGGCTTATGAGGACAGACTGAGTAGACTGGAATCATATTCATCAGAATTTAGAAGAATAAGAGAGGATCTTTCGAAACATATAAAATTACGAAGGGAATAGATAAGATAGTTGAAGAGAGGATGTTTCCACTGGCAGGTGAAACTAGGACAAGAGGGCATAGCTTCAAAATTAAGGGGAGCAGATTTAGGACTGAACTGAGAAGGAACTTCTTCACCCAGAGGGTTGTGAATCTGTGGAATTCCCTGCCCCAGTGAAGTAATTGAGGCCTCCTCAGTAAATGCTTTTAAAGCTAAGGTGGAATTTTTTTGAACAGTAAAGGAATTAAGGATAATGGTGAGAGTGTGGGCAAGTGGAGCTGAGGCCACAAAAAGATTAGCCATGATCTTATTGAATGGCAGAGCAGGCTCGAAGAGCCAGACGGCCTACTCCTGGTCCTAGTCCCTATGTTCGTATGTTAATGTTATCTCCAAGGCACCACCTCTGGGTTTAGTTTTCCTCAGTGCTGTAAAGAAGTGTCAGAAAAGATGTTTTGTTTAAGTTGTTGAGAACGATTTGAACTCAACTTCCAGATTTGAGGAGCATTGCTTCATTGAAGCTTACATACTGGTATTAATTGAGTCTTTAATTTTCTTTCCCAATTTAAAGGTCATAAAATCTCGAAGTGGATGGAAGGAAAAGTTTGTTCATTACCACAGTAGTTGGCATAAAGAATATATTCAGCAAACTCAAAACATAAGTAGCGCGCATCGTTAATAACTCAAAGTCAATAGATAGTCCTTATTTCTTAAACCTCCCACTTGAAGTGTTGTGGTATTGATTCTAGCAGGTTTTTTTTAACCATAGATGAAAGCATCTCACCTCAGAGCCTTGATTGGTTCTTGTGAAAGAACAAATATCCAGAGAGATAACAGATTCAACAACATCTATGTTATTTTCTCATGGATAAGCCAAACATCACTATCATGACTTTCTCACTGCTATCCCAGAACCCAAATTGCAAAGTTGCCAGATAAGGAAATATTAATTAAGTTTTGAATTATGTAATGCAGCAAAACCAATTATAAAACCAAAAAGGACAAAACAGGGCAATTGTTATCCTATGCTTTTTGGCATCGAGCCCAGTACAAGCTTATCACTGCAATTAAACTAAAAAATGAACTGTATATCATCTCAATAAACTAAGAATTTTCTAGCTTACAGATACCTCAAGGAATCTTATGTCTGATAAGTGACCCTAAATTTCTTAGCCAGCTTACTTTCTCAGACTAACTGAAAATGACAGCCATTTGTAAGATATTTTGATTAATGTGGTAGCATCCTTATCTCAATAACCATGTCCAAATGTTATTAACATGATTTCTAATCAACACAGTGTGGAAGTATTCGGTAAGCCTTTTTAAAAACACATCTGTATTTAATAACACAGAACGTTTTGAAAACAAGATATGCAAAATGGCCTATGAAAGTCCACTGTTTATTGGCTGACCTTAGCCTTCCTGTCTCTTCACGATAATTCTTTCTCCAGACACTGTACCTAATTGTTTTCTCTGAATCTATTACTGTTGTTTGCTTCAATTGCCATCCCTGGTTAGGCCTTTCCTAAGCTATTACCCTGGAGGTGAAATGGTTTTAGTAAGGTTGATTTTTGTCTTTATTGCCTGAATGTTAAATATTGCCTGGGCAAAGGGCAGAATAAAAGGTTTTCAGGGAGGATCATACACTCTATATAGGCAGCTGAATTTCTTTCCATCAATCTTCTCTTTAGATTTTCCTTTCTATCTTCTGAAAAATCCACCCCAGTATTTCAGCAGCTTAAAGCTGACTTTCATACAGGCACATAAGAGATAGGCACGCAGCCCCTCAGGCCTGTTAAACAATTCAACAAGATCATGGTTGATCTGCAACCTAACTTCATTTACTCACCTTTACCCATAACCTTTAATATTTTTGGTTAACAAAAGCTTATTAATCTCCATTATGAAACTAAAAATTGATCTAGCATCAATTGCTGATTGAAAACTGTACCATCTTTTGTGTAAAATGAGGTTTCTTAATTTCTTTTCTGAAAGGTCTGGCACTAATTTGATGATTTTACAGTTGGTCCTAGACTCCTGAGCTAGCAGAAATAATTACTTATCATTGACTTCCCCTTAACAGCTTGAAAAATTCAATCAAATCACCCTTTCGACTTTCTAGATTCGAGGAAATAAATCCAATTTATTGAATCCATTCTCATATCTTGAGTCTTGAGTCCAGGTGTTATTCTAATAAATTCATGATCACTCTATTAGATAAATGTTTGTTAACCATTGGATTGTGAACTAAATCTGGTTCATTACTTACTGCTAAATCTAACACTGTCCATCTCTCAGTTATTCTCAGGTATATCGGGCTGAATTCTTACAAACTTGTGGAGGTGATTTTGGAGTGTTGTAAAAATGAAATAAAGGAACCTTCAGTCTCCCCCAGAACCTGTTCTGATCACCAATGGGAAAAACTGTCCAATTATTTCACCACAGAAGCCATTACAGCTGCTGGATTCTGTCTTTAAGTGTTGAATTCTTCCATCCAAGAAAAAAAAGCTTCAAGCATGCTGTGCTTGCAATGATAACAGATAATCTTACTTTCATCCTTATCAGTATCTTTTATCTGTAACTACCGTTTTAATATTGTATTTCTGATTTTAGCAAACAACTATCTCACTGTTTACATTTTAACTTCCAGCTGTATTGTGAAATAAATTAACCTCTATATTGTTTAGAGCATAAAGCTGTGCTGCGGGCTCTTTTTAAATTGAAACACAAAAAAAATAGTGGTCTGAATGAGCTCTGCAAATGCCCAGTTCACGGACCAATCAGAGCACACTCCTATATGGTTGCAACACTCCTGCTTACTTGTTGTTATATCATCTCTTATCGTTGAAATCATGTCAATCTTAATCATTAAGAATGCTCCTCCCACTCTAACATTTTCTTCATCTTTCTATCGACCTTGCAACCTGGTATATTTAATACTCAGTCCTGACTCAATAATAATTACCATACAGCACACCCCAGTTGAATCTCTGCCTGCAATTCATGATGTTTGTTCCTTTTACTCAGTGTGACTGCATAAAGAACATTTATTTGGGCCACACTCTCAAACGTTTCCTTCTACTCTAATAGCTTATACACTTACTTCCTATTGCTCTCTTCTAACCACATCAACTTACATCTTTAGGCCTTACCTTCATCTGCAAATGCCCATGTTTGTCGTAAGGAATTTCAGAATACGTGCAAACCTGCACACAAGTATACAGGTTTCCTTTTCATTGGCTGGAACATAAAGTGCCCCAAAATTATAGAATTACACAGAACAAAAAGTCTTATTCTTGTGTTTCCATTTGAAGCATTCATCCAATTAGACCCTCTCTTATGTCATTGTTCTGTGAGGATATTCTTGAACAACATCTTTATTAAAGAACAGACAAGATTTTCAAAAGGTCCTTTAAAGAAGGGAGAATGTTTAATTCTAGAAGGATGCAAATGTCACATACACCTAAAATTAAAAAATAAAGTCAATTCAAAACAAATAAAGAGCAACCCTGCAATATCCTTTACCATATTTATTTTTTATTAATTCATTCATGGGATGTGAGCATTGCTGGCTGGCCAGCATTTATTGCCTATTCCTAGTTGCCCTTTGAGAAGGTAGGTAGTGAGCTGCCTACTTGAACTGCTGCAGTCCACCTGCTGCAGGTTGACCCACAATACCCGTAAGAAGGGATTCCAAGATTTTGATCCAGCAATAGTGATACATTTCCAACTCCTTTATGTTTCAATAAGCGAATGTGCGATAAGTGGTAGGATACTGGGTCGTAATCTTATATAGAAAAATGACAACAGCAAGCCAGGGAACAATTAGTATAATCTCCATCCAAACAGTCATCAACCTCCATTTCAGAGACTTAGAGAGAAAAAAATCTTCATCTTAGTTTAGTGCTAGGACCTCTCAAGCTATCTCTCAATACCTGTGTAAATCCTTCCTTCCCCAATAATACTCACGATTACTTCATTCAACTAGGTCTTTTATTTATTTCACACTCCAGTAACAGAGGGTTTATTAATATATTTACATAGATATGCAAGACCATAAGACCACAAGAATAGGAGCAGAAATTAGGTCATTCAGCCCATCAAGGCTGCTCCACCATTCAATCATAGCTGATAAGTTTCTCAACCCCATTCTCCCATTTTTTTCCCAGTAAATTCCTGGCTGAAGAAGTTTCCCTTTATCTCCATTCTAAAAGGTCTTCCTCGTACTCTAAGGCTGTGCCCTTAGGTTCTAGTCTCTGCTACCAATGGAAGCATCTTCCCAATATCCACTCTGTCCAGGCCATTCAGTATTTTGAATGTTTCAATTAGTCATATCCTTCTAAACTCCATTGAGTATAGACCCAGAATCCTCAAATGTTCGTCATATGTTCAGCTTTTCATTTGTGAACCTCCTCTGAACACATTCCAGGGCCAGTACATCCTTCCTGAGCCTTATAGAACCGCAGAAGAGCAGCCCTGCTTTTGTATTCAAGTCCTCTCAAAATAAATGCCATCATTGCATGTGCCTTCCTCACTACTGACCCAACCTGCATGTTTATCTTGAGAGAATCCTGGACGAGAACTCACGAGTGTCTTTACGTTTCAGATTTCTGAATTTTCTACCCATTTAGAAAATAATCCTTGCTTCTATTCTTCCTAACAAAGTGCATGACCTCATACTTTCCCAAATTGTACTCGATCTGCCACTTCTTTGCCCACTCTTCTAATCTGTCCAAATCCTTCTGCAGCCTCCCCACCTCCTCAATGCTATCTGTCCTTCTACCTATCTTTGTATTGTCTGCAAACTTAGCCAGAATACTCTCAGTTCCTTCATCTAGATCATTAATGCATAAAGTGACAAGTTGTGATCCCAACACTGAGCCTTGCGGAACACCAATTGTCACCAGTAGCCATCCTGAGAAGGACCCTTTTATCCACACTCTCTGTTTTCTGCCAGACAGCCAAGCTTCTATCTGTGCTAGCACCTTGTCTCTAACATAAGTGATTCAGTGGCCTCCTGTGTGGCACCTTGTCAAAGGCATCCTTGAAGTCCTTGTTCTAACCTGCTTGTTACTGCCTTAATTAATTCTAGCATATTTGTCAGGCATGACCTCCCCTTGATGAAAGCATGCTGATTTTGTGTTATTTTACCATACACTTCCAAGTATTCAGAAATCTCATCCATCACAATGGATTCCAGGATCTTACCAACGACTGAGATTAGGCTAATCGATCTGTAATTTTCCCTCTTTTGTCTTACTCCCTTTATAAACAGAGGTGTCAATGTTAGTAATTTTTCACTCCTCTGGGACCCTCCCTGATGCTAACAATTCCTGAAAGATGCCTTCACTGTCTCATCAGCTATCTCCCTTAGGACACTGGGATGTAGTCATCTGGTCCAGGTTATTTCCCCACCTCCAGTTTTTCTAGCACCTTCTCCCTTGGTGATGGCCACCATACTCAGCTCTGCACCCTCACTATCTTGAATTTTTGGGATATTACTTGTGTCTTCTATCATGAAGACTACATGAAGTAATTATTCAGTTCTTCAGCCATTTCCTTGGTCCCCATTACTATCTCTCTTGCATCATTTTCCACTGGTCCAATGTCCAGCTTTGCCTCTCTTTTGCCATTTATATATTTAAAGAAACTCTTGCAGTCTTCCTTCATATTACTGGCTAGCTTACCCTCATATTTAATCTTTGCCCTCTTATTTCCTTTATTGTTGTCCCTGTTGGTCTCTGTAAGCTTCCCAATCCTCTGGTTTCCCACTGCCCTTTGCCGCATTATATACTTTCTCTTTTGCTTTTATGCTATCCCTGACTTCCCTAGTCAGCCATGGTTGCCTCATCCTCCCTGTACAATGCTTCTTTTTCCTCAGGGAATCTCTGCTGTGTCTTCCGAATTACTCCCAGAAACTCAAGCCATTGCTATTCCACTGTCTTTCCTGTTAATTCTACTCAGATCCTTCCTCATGCCTCTGTAGTTGCCTTTATTCAGCTGTAATCCCATTACTTCTGATTATATCCTTGCCCTCTCAGAGTAAATTCAATTATATTATGATCACTGCCTCCTAAGATGAATGTATATACATATCTATAGTTTCATAAAATGTATCACCTATCTCATTTCTCTGTAAAATTTACTTATTTTCCTTTTACAGTGATTTTTGTTTCCCCAGTGGTTTGCTTTTCCACAAACACGTTTAGGCCTTATAGCCATTTTGGTATGAGTAGGTAGCGGGATGGATTACTGCAGTATTTATGAAGCATGCAGCAACAGCTTTGGGACAGGCTGAATTGGAAAGGCACAATCAAGCGGATGTTGGTCTGGGTCTGTTAACTATCAGCTTGTGCTCGTGAAAAGTTCAGGTCATTCAGGCAGGAATAAAAATTTAATGAAAGGAACAAACTGACAACAAGTATTCAGAAACAAATATAAGTCGATAATAAGAAACATAAAGTCAAAAAGTGCTGGAAAAGCACAGCCAGCCAGACAGCATGCTGCTTGGAGCATAAGCTCTTTATTCCTGATGAAGAGGTTATCTTCAAAATGTTGACTCTCCTGTTCGTCAAATGCTGCCTGACCGGCTGTGCTTTTCCATCACCACACTTTTTGACTCTGACCTCCAGCATCTGCATCCTCACTTTCTCCTAATAGGAAACATAAAGTTGAAAATACCATGGATTTAATCATTACCACTTTAACTTATATTACCAAAATACTCGAGTTATTTTGTGCTAAAGACCAATGCAGATATTAAGTATTTTTGAATGTGTGCAACTGGGTCTTTTAACATTAACTAATTACTAGTACACTTTTGAAAATGTTCCCAAAATTGCTGTTAGAACTACACTGATTTATAATGTACATTGTAGCCTTAGATGTGTTATCTTTGACTAAATAAGCATCAATACATTTGCTCATGCTTGTTGTCTCTTCGACATTCTGATGATACTGCCGACTATAAAATATAAAGGAAGTGGAACTGGGCAGCACAATGTACAGCAAGAATCAAGGTGGTGCACTAATCAATTTCTTCAGTTGAACACCGCAAAAAAAAAGTGAAACTATTAATATTTATAAATTGCCTCAGATGTATTAAAATATTCCAAAGTGCTTCACAGGAGCATTCAAAATTAAATATTACATTTGAAACCAGATCCAAAGCTATCCGGTTGACTATTATCTGCCCTTGTTGATGGCTTAACAAAACAATCAATTGTATCAAATTGCCACAAAAACTACACTAAGAATAAAACCAGATGGAGCACACCACATCAGTCTAGGCACTGGATTCAAAAATAACAAGAGCCCCAGGGACCCAGGTTCGATTCCAGCCTCAGGCGACTGTCTATGTGGAGCTTGCATGTTCTCCCCGTGTCTGCGTGGGTTTCCTCTGGGTGGTCCGGTTTCCTCCCCCAGTCCAAAGATGTGCAGGTTAGATGAATTGGCCATGCTAAATTGCCCATAGTGTTAGGTGCATTAGTCAGAGGGAAATGGGTCTGGGTGGGTTACTCTTCAGAGGGTCAGTATGGACTTGTTGGGCCGAAGGGCCTGCTTCCACACTGTAGGGCATCTAATCTAAGAGCACTGAGTCCACTGAATCCTGCAAATTTCCCTTCGGTCATATTTGGAAACTTATAGCAACATTGCAAGAGCTCTAGGATTTTTCAGAACATTTTTAAAATTGTGTTGATTATTAGTTAATGTTAAACCTTCAACTTGCATAGTCACTCTATGCAGAACCATAGTTTCCAGATAATGCCCAAGATTCCACCATTATCCTCCCTGGATAGAACCTGTCCCCTGGTAGCATAGACACAGCAGCAGTGTTGCCTCAGTGATATAGAGTAAGGAGGGAATTGTTTTGTAAGTTGTGAACCTTGACTTTGGACCTCATGATGTCTCATGGCAAATATAGGCTAAACTAATCCTCCTATCTTATTTCAGCTGATGGATCAGTACCCCTTCTTGTTGTGCAGTGCTCGAAAGAAAAACTGAAGCTTCCAAGGACACAAATGTATTTTCATCAAACACATTCAAACTCCTTCACCTAGAGGGGGTCAATAGCATCACTACCAAACTGAGTTGGCTGAGTCCTGCAGAACATACTTGCGACAGGTACAGGCCTGCAGCGCTGGTGAGAGAACCATTATAAGAAAAACATTAACTTAAACTTATTTTTACCAATTTACATGCCATGAATGTATCTGTTGATTATGGTAGTATTGTCAATGACGTTAACCCTTTAGGGAGATGGAGTCCTGTCTTCAAAATCATGACTTCATTGTTCTGTAATACCACCACTGTGCTAAATGTGGTACATTCAGAACAGACTTAGTGGCTCAAAATTGGGCTTTGATGAAGTGGCATTGGCCTTTAACAGCAGCAAAACTGTATTCAATCACAGTCTGTTAACTCAAGATGGACATATTCCTCATTCTATCATCAGCATTAAACAGGAGATCAATGCTAGTTCAACTAGGAGTGTAGGAGAAGACAACAGGAATGATGCTATATACATGGTGAAGCTACAACACAATCAGCATCCCAAATAGTGGTAGCAAAGCAACCTCACAACCCATGGATTGGATCAAAGGTTTGTACTCTTGCAAAATCACTGACATAAAGATGATGAACAGTTAAATAACTAATTGGGCGAGGAGGCTCCATGAATATTCCAACTTCAATAATGGGGAAGACCAGCGTGTAAATTCAAAAGAAAAATCTGAAGCATTATAAGCCTTTTTAGCCAGATGTGTGGAGTAGATGATCTATCTGTGACTTCTCCTGAGGTCTAACACAATAGAAGCCAATTTCAATGAACTCCACATGATATCAAGAAACATTGGAAGGCATTGGATAGAATAAAATCCATGTGCCATGACAACACCTGGCTGTAATGTTAAAGAGATATGCTGGAGAATTAGTTGTATCTTTAGTAAAGGTATACCAATATAGATTCAACATTGGCATTTGCCCAACAAAGTGAATATGTCCTGTCCACAAAAAGTCAGACAAATCTAATGCAGTCAGTTATTACTTCCTCAGTCTACTTTCAATCATTAATAAAGTTTTGGAAAATGTTGGAAACAGTGCTGTCAACAGGCTCTTACACAGCAATAACATGCACAGCAATGCTCAATCTAGGTTCTACCAGGGCTATTTGGCTCCAAATATAAACTGCATCTCCAACAACTTGGTTTGACATCATCCAGGATAGAACAGTCCACATGATCAGCAGCTCCAACTTTCAACTTAGATATCCACTCCTTCTAACATTAGTGCCCATTGGAAGCAGTGTGTATTATCTACAAATCTGCACTATCTACAAGATACACTTCCAGATATTGTCAAGCTTCTTTTGACCTGTACAGAAGGAAAAGGTCAGCAGGTGCTTGGGAACATCTATAAAAACCTTCTAGTAACACAGAATCCTGATGGGGAACTGCATGCTACTCCAAATCATTTCTTTACTGTCATTGGGTCAAAATGTTTGGACTCCCCACACAACGGCAGTAATTGAAGGCATTGGCTCGCTACACTATTTCTCAAGTACAAACAGAGATGGATAATAAATGCTAGACTTGCCAGCAAAATCTACATCATATGGATAGATTCAAAAATTCCACCTTTCGAAGACTTTGGAGTTTTCCCAGAGATATAGTATTCACAGAATACAGAGAGTTTTAAACTACATCTGTGTCCTCATTTAATATATGTTGTTTAACCTGCTTGTAGTACAGCCGATAATATTGTGTTAAGCCTTCTACTCATAGCTCTTAACAAACAACGTTTGAGGTGGAACTGGTCAAATTGGCTGGCTAGCTGGCAGAAAATGGAGAGTATTCTTAAATTGGCAAGGTGTAATGAATGGGGTCCTCCAGGGATCTGTACTGCACCCTCAATTCTTTACTACTTACATTGATGTCTTAGATCAGAGTTTGTAGGCATGGTATCTAAATATGCAGATGGCACAAAGTGAAATAGAAAGTATGTTATAAAGATGACATAATGAGAATGTTAACCAGTATAGATAGTTTAATGAAGTGGAGAAAAATCTGGCAGATGGAGTATAACATAGCAAATGTGAAATTGTTCACTTTTTTTAGAAAGAATGTAAGTTAGATTACTTCCACACTGTAAGTAATCTAAAAAAAAATGAGAAAGCAGAGTATTGTTTAAATGAAGAATGACTGCATAACTCCAAAGTGAAAGTGACCAAAGTGGTCTGGCCCATGAATCAAAATAAGTTAGTATTTAGGTACAATGTGTAGTTTGTGATTAAGAAGGTTAATAGAATGCTACCCTTTATTAGGAGAGGAACTAAAGATAAAAGAAAGGATGTTATGCTTCAGTTATACAAGATATTGATGAGATCCTATTTTGAATACCCTGTACAGTTTTGGTTTCCTTATGGAAATAAGGATGCAAATACACCGGAAGCAGATCAAAGGTGGTTTGCTGGACAGATACCTGCAATGAATGAATTGTTTTATGAGGAAAGGTTAGACAGGTAAGGATTCTTTTCATTAGAGTTTATACAGAGTAAGGGGGCAACTTAGTTGAAATGTATTCAATCCTGAATACTCTTGACAAAATGGACATGAAAAGCATATTTAATTCTGTGGGTGTATCCAGAATTGGGACTAGAACTTCAGGACAGATACGAGGAGATTATCTTTTTTCTCTGTATGACTTTGGACATTGCATCAAAAGAAGGTAGAGATAGTGTGTTTTAAGGTGTAGGTAGACAGATTTTGTAGGGTACAGGTAGCAAAGGTTATCCAGGGTTGATGGGAGTGTTAAATCTATCTACTTCAACCTTAAAACTGTTTGATGACCGTGCCTCAACAATTCTCTAAGGAAGAGAATTCCACAGCCTCATGTCACTCTCAAAGAAAAGCCTCCTCCTCAAGTCCATCTTAAATAGAAGAATATATTGCTAAACATGTCCACCAATTCTAATCTCTCCTACAAATAGGTGCATTTGGTATTCATCTAGTTAAGTCTTCTGAGGATCTTATACCTCGCAATAAGATCATATTTAATTCATCTAAACTTCAATGAATACAGGCCCAAACTGTCCAACCATTCCTCAATCAGGATTTTCTTGGAACTGATCCTAAAGCAGTTAAGTACTTGCTTAAATGAGACAACTCTAAATGTAGTCTCACCAATGCCCTATACAATTTTTGTTTATAGTTTATATTTATATTTTGTATTTTATTCACCTTGGAATAAACAACAGTATTCCATCTACCTTCCTAATCAGTTGCTACGCCTGCATACTAACTTAATGCTGTGTGTTCATCTACTCCTTTATAAACCCAGTCTGACCACACTGTCTAGAATAAACAAGTGTGACTGGTTCATATGTTTATATATGTTCGATAAGCTTCCATTTCATAAATAAACATGAGATTGGATCATGAATATTCAATGATTCATGATTAAAATCAACAGAGCCTATGGGTAGAATCACATAGTCATCTGAACATGGGCTATGATGAAAAATGTGACAGAATTGTGCAAAAACGTTCAGCAAGGCCTATTGCTATGTCAGGACGAATTTGATGCACCTTTTAATTAAGTTCCAGTTCATGAGGTAACATATTCACAGGGCAGTGGTGAGTTGCCTGTAAAGAGGTTTAATTGCTTGTTAACTGCCTTATTAATTGCACATCTCAGTACACTACCCTATCACTCACAAGGAGCAAGTCTCAAAGCTAAGAATTCTCAATATGAGAGTCACAACAGGTACCTGGAGACTTCTGCCCACATCCTCTTCCAAAGGACTTCCATGTCAGACACCAGACACATCTCTGGCCATGCTCCATGGGCACCAGCCTTAAATGTCCCATCTCCATTTTCTTTTGTGGATCCAATTTTGCCAACCCCTCAGGATCCTCATGGTACATCCCCAATCCAACAGGATGCTTAAGAAGCAAAGACCTTCAATGCAGGACACACCAGCAACTAGCATTGAAAAGGTGCTACAAGGACAGACACTCACCTCACAAGTTGGACCAGGTTGCATCTGAGGGCTACTTGCTTGCTCTCTTCACATCATCACTGAGCACCTATCTGTGTGCTCATATCATTCGTGATTTGTCTTGCCTTGCCTATCAGCACAGTCATGCAGCCAGTCAGCAGTCCTCAGAATACAGTTCACTATATGGCAGTCTGCTATGTCAATCTAACACCTGCTCCATGTGTGAGCAGTTTACATGGCAAACACACTCCATGTGCAACAATCAGCAAACCATCTCTCACTGTTTTAGTGGAGTAGTCCTCACTGAAGTCTATGGAGGTCTCGGTCAGTCAGAAGGCCCTGGCATTGTCAGTCAAGAGCAGCCTCTGATGCCAGTCAGGTGCCCAGTCAGGGTGTTCTCAGTCAGGCAATCTGTGCCGCTGCATTGCTGCTGGATGGGTCACAGTCAGTCCAGTGGCTCCATAGCAGCTAGTCCAGTGAGTACGGCTAACTCCATCAGACGTACACCACTGAGTGTATGCCCAGGGGTCTGGACATTTCTCGTCCAACGCTGATTGGTTGGTCAATAGCAGTCCATTGAGGCAGCTGGATTGCTGTAGCTGGACTTCTCCAGCCTTTGGACGATTGAGGACCATTGCCTCCTACATAGCTGTCTGTTCCTCCCTGTGCACAGAGATGAAGTCTGTGGCTGCTTACACTCTCTCGTTCTCACCCGGCATGGTGCCTCCTCTCCAGCAGTGCCAGTGACCTGAGATTTTTTTTTCTCGGCCAACTACAGAACTATTGATGTGTGGAGCTCCACCCCCTCCTTGATTTTGTGTCCAAACGTCCTAAGTTTCATATTTCCACTGAGCTGTCAGTATCTAACCTGGAGTCAGCTTTGCCAATGCTTCTTCTGAGGCTTCAGTACTCTCTAAGGTCGAGGAGCTGGCTTCTGGCGGAGCAAGCTGTTTCTCCTGAGATTGTGGACTTCTACTGGTACCTGCATGACACAAGGGAAAGAAGGCATCATGGTCAGTGGTTAGAAATGGTGTGCAGTAAATTACACTGACCCGCTGGATTATTGTGTGAGAGGTGCTGTGGAATGAACAGTGGTACTTACTCAGTTGGCAGGACAAGGATGTCTCAACATTCCCATAGGAGTGCTCCCACAGGAATCTCCTCTAAGGGACAGGATTCTCTCCTTATGGGGGAATGATGTCAGGCATGCCTCCATCCATCCAGGCCCTTTCTGCCCTATTGTGGGCTATCTTCTTCTGGAATGAGAGAGGGGGGATGAAAGTAAATAGGCATAGCTGTTAATGCTAATGCAAGGGGTCAAAAGGTGGTGAGGTGTCCTATGTGAGTGCATTGGCAGCACAGTGTCTGTGGAGGGTTAGTGGTATGAAGTTTAGGGTGAAGTCAGAGTGGTGTGTCAGAGTGTGGGCCCCAGAGGAAGGTGAGTGCAGCAGCAGTGATAGAGTGAGTGTGAGGTAGCAAAGAGAAGAGTGTGGTATTTATTTTGGTGAAGCACATAAAGTCATCAATGCTCTGTGGCACTATTGGTCGTTTCTCCAGACTTGGAAAGCATAGGAACTTAGCTGACAAGCACAGAGCAGATTGCCAGGGACCAATGTTACAGCTGTCTCTGTCTATCCTCTGGGAAAAGGATGTCCCTCCACTACACTACCCACTTTGATGGGACCTATTGGAGAGTTAGGCCACCATCTTCCTATTCTCTGACATCTTCACACTGAACGTCCATCACTGAGCAGAGTAGCTTCAGAATGCTACTGCGTGCCCAGGTGCACTGCAGCCTTTTTCATTTTAAATATGTTGTGGTGCTAGAGTAGCCAGCGAGTATTGAATTCTATTGGGAATGGCATGTGGTAAAGTGGTGCTCGGATCACATGAAGGGCTGTCACAAGGTCAAGGTAGGTAGTTAATGAGGTGAGTTTAGTGAGACATAGTGTGAGATTGTGCTTGGTCTCACAGCAAGGAACCCTCCAAAAGCCTCAAATTCAGGTCCATATATTTATCGTATCTGCTCATCATCCAACCATTCTTCAGTCAGCATCGTTGCCTTTTCTATACCACACTTATCCCTTTTCTGTACTTTTTTTTAAATCATTAAAATTCCCCAACTCCAGACAGGTACATGTTTTAACAATCAAGACTGCACTACAGTTTATAGCAGAGAAGGCTTGTTTTGCTGCTCCTGGGGTTTGTAGAAAGAAGGAACTGGAACACAGGACATGAATTCACGTTGTACGAATATATCACAGTACATGGCATAATATGCAACACACTCCTTAAACAATGATGAAGTTATTAGCAGAAAGAAATATGCACTTATATGTTAGCTCTGCTGAGTAATGTCTTCCTGTCAATGACTTTTCCCACTTATGAAAGAATGGAAAGAAACATTGCATGAGCAAATATTTTGTGTTGTGTACTTTAGGCACCATCACAATCCCATGATATGGTGAAAAGTTGCCATAATAATAAGTACTTTGCTTACAGATAACTCACAAAATGACTACATTTAAATGGTCAAATATATAATGGCTAATTTCCCTCTACATGACATACTGCATACTCAAATGAACCCATAGTTTTCTTGAAAGAAGGTAACTACCTACCGTTTTTATTACCTCTTGCCAGTTTGCACAGGTTGGGCATTGAGTCACTCCTAACTAAGTTCTATACAGAAAATCTAGAAGGAAAGCAAAGCTTTCTATAGGACACAAATGCTCCTGCTACTACATAAAACACTTCTACTCCCTTCTTCATTCTCTGAACTATGACATCCCCCACACTATATACAGTCCACATACAGTATACAGTATTGCATCATGACACTATTATTATTCTGTAAATCTCATCCCATCAACCATAATTTACAGGTTACAATACTTCACCATTTTCTCACATTTTACTCAGAAACTGCTTACTCTAAAATTGAATTGGTATACATTATGTTATCCATTTTGTTTGAGTGATTGTTTCACTGGTAATGCACTGTTCTGGCACATGTATTTTTACCAGATGTTCCTATGAATGTATGAAAGTAGCATGAAAACCATCTTGTAAAATTGGCAGAAACCTACATGGATTTGAGATCTCTAGTTACCCCTTAAGTAGATTTCACATCCCCTCAATGATGACTATCAGAATATATGTCACTCAGCTCCAGTTTACTGAAATGCACTATGTTTCACTATTTCCTTATGCTCAATTGGCAGACAATGTATCGTCTATCAGACCAGGGCTCAAGCTAAAATAACTTGACAATAAATTTCTATATTTATTGCAACTTTATTATTTTTGAAATATCAGATACAATAGACTACCAACATAATCTGTGGAAATATGTTCAATTAATTCTTGTGTAACGTCTACACCATGGAGCCTCTGACAAATTGTATTGTAACATTGAGTTATGTTTCAATAATTATTAATTTTGAGTCGATTAAGCATGTGAAGAAGTAAATTATATTCTGTTTAATTGTAGTCCATGCAGGGTATTTATGCACCATATGTCTGACTCAGCTTGTTACCCACCCTTACTTCAAGGTTAGAGGGGGCTGCTACATTTGTTTTGGTATCACAGGCTGAGAACCTGCAGCCTTTCAGGGTTGCACGAGAAAGCTTATGTCCTTTCACTGCATTAATCCTCCTCAAGTACTTCGCTTTGTCATTATTAAAGGAAAGTTGAAAAGGGGGGAAATGAAAATAATGGCTTTGTTCTACTTTAGGCTATTTTTAAATTATAGAAAGAAAAGTGATCACATTTTGCTGAATGTATTCATTAAGTTAGAATTTAAGTTCCACATTTGTCTGAGAATAGCTTTGTGACTATATAATTCTTTTTTGATTTTGATTACTGAAGATTCTGTATGAATGAAGTGTACGCTGCTATTATGCATCTAGGTTTTATACACACTATAAATATTTTTGAAGTGCTATCTACTTTGTAATGACATATACATTATTAGATATACATATAGAATTTTATAGCGTAGTTTTAAGGATATGTGCAACTTCAACATTAGTTTAAAAGAAATTCTTTCAAAACAAGCCTTCTCTGCCAACAGCAACTAATAAAAACACATTCACTAGCAGGTGGCCTCCACAAATGAATAGTCATGGTTAAGGTGTTTGAGTTAAGAGGAATTCTCACTAATTAAGTAAGTCTGAGCCAATGCGCTCAAGGACTCAGTCATGAGGACATGTCAGCATTCCTTGTGCTATCCCAAACAAATGAGGAAAAAAGATATTATAAAAATATCCCATAATCTTAGTAAGATTTAGTAAAATAAGAGCTGCAAATCAAAAAGAGGAGTATGATCTCATGAATAAATGATATCTTAGGTAACCAATCTGGTGACAGTTACTTTTAAAGAGACCAGTCCTGAAATGGACACACATTTTGTTTAGCCAATAAAACAGTAGATATGACCTGTTCTTGCACAAGCCAATTAGAGTTCAGGATATCTCAAATTATATACAGGAGGTAAAAATATAAGCACTACCGCAGTTAGGCGGTAGTGTGAGGGTAGAACAAAAAAGAAGAAAAAGAAAGAAAAAATATAAACAAAGGATTAGATTTAGAGTCTCCTCAATTTAGGGCACTGAGTCTGTATATATATGGGAGCTATATATATAAAGCTGGTTCCTAATGTTACAATGTGCAGAAATAAGACAAAGGAGAACAGTCAAGAGAATATAGGAGGAGATAACAATCCAGTAAGCTGGAAGTTGAGAGCTAATATTCCACTGTGAATCAACTGAGTTCACTGTCTTATTCGTTATCAACTCATTCATGCTTGTTTTGACAAACTTAATAAATTCTGTTAAACTTGTGAAAACAGACTCATATTTGGAATGAGTTTTGTAGTTAATTAGGAGTAGGGAACCTTTGGATTATGTCTCTCCACTAAGACTAAAATGGTAATTTAGTGGGATTCCAATTGCACAATATTCGAATCTACAGCTTTTCATCAGAAAGGTGAGCTTAAAGTCCCACCTGCGCCAGAGGCATGTCATACCATTCCTGTACAGGTTAATTAAAGTATCTATAATTATAATTTACTTAAGTTTTACTGTTAAAGTGAAACCCTTAATCTGACACTGTCAGAGATTTCTGTCTTCAAGCTGGGCATTTGCCATAATGCTAACTTCCTTTAAAGATATCCCAGTGCAAAGCAGATGAAACTTTCTACTTCCTGCAGCCAGTTTAGGTGGTCAGGCATTTTCAGGATTGAACATCTGCCTTTAAAAATAATTGGCAAATAAATTAATTCTATCAACAGACCCACATTGGAAGCAATTAAATTGATCTCGCCAAACATCTTGAGTGACCTGTATCTGTGCTCCCCAAATCAAAAATAATGACAACGATTAATTTACAATATCAGCCAGCGTGGAAGAAGCTGCTAGCTATCATCATTTGTATCCCAATGTGAACTGTGAACAAGAAATAATTTAATAGATAATCCAATACAACAAAGATGTTTCATTTCTGTCATGGTATTTTCTTTTCTCTAAAACTAATTTGACCCCATCTCCCACTGTCTCGGAGGTAAATCTGTCCTTTGCACCAGCATACATGACATTTGATGCAGGGCTAGATCAGACACAACTTTTTTGCTATTTTTAAGTTTTTATCATACAAGCTTAATGAGTCATGAACGATCTATAAATGCTACAGCAAACATTTGTTATCAATCAAAATGCATTAGCCCACAAAGGGGGTTTTTAAAAAGTGGCAAACATGTAGACACCTATAAGGTTCTGACACTACCAAAGTCTTCAGCAGAGGAAATAGGATTGAAGAAAGGTGGTGTAATGTTGGAAGAAAGCTGCAAAGGACTTACTGTCTCTATACAAACTGGAAGAAGAATTTTTATTCACATAAAAGGAATAAAAAGGCTTGTGAAAAGTCACAAATAGGTCATTCTTGATTGTTTGTGTAAACACTTGATCAAGTCAAAAAGTATTTCACCTAAGCTTAGACCGAACAAAGGACTCTCACGTGAGTTCAGAATGCTGTGTGCCCTTTCAGGTGAACATAAAAGCTCTATGGCACCACTTTACTGCAGAGCAGAGAAATGTCCTGCAGGGTCCTGGCTAACACTGATTCTGTAAACTAACATCACTGAAATAGCTTATCTGGTCATTAACCTTAAAAAACAGTAGTATATACACAACTGGCCTGACAGTGTTTAAAGAGAGACACACACACAGAGTTAATAGGCTGATAAGTAATAAGTCTGCACCACAAACATGATGGGAATGCACTGACTCCAACAAGAGAGTGTCACTATTTTCCTTGACATTAAATTGTTTTACTATTGGCATGTTTTCCAAGATGGATGACTTTCATTAGTATGCTATATTTGTGATTTTCTGGTCCTGATAACATTTCTGGAGTTTGTTGTACATAAATGGGTTGCCATGTTGCCCATTTTTTTAACTGCGTCTAAATTTATAAGTATTCCCTTGGCTGTGAGTCACTTTGGGAAGTCCCATGGCCATGAAGAGTATTATAAGAATGCAAGTTCATTCCATATTTTGGAGTATCAGCACTAAAGTGAAATAAATAAAGCATACTGAGGAGTTTTCTAGTTATGGCATTTTCTAATTATTCCTGATGAAGGACAACTCCTCTGAAATGTCGACTCCCCTCCTCATTTGATGCTACCTGACCTGCCGTGCTTTTCCAGTGCCACACTTTTTGACTCTGATTCTTCAGCATCTGCAGTCCCCACTTCCTCTTAGTTTTCTAGCTATGTCTATTGATGGTAACACCGCAGTAGAGTAGGAAGAACAAAGGGTAGGCCAGGAGTGAATAGACTGTGGGACATCCATACAGCATGACTGATGCAATAAATGGATTGGTGCACTACACAGAATTACCCAGGCATGTTGAGGATTGGTTAGCTCAATTGGTTGGATAGCAATTTGTGATGCGCAGTTGATGCCAACA
The DNA here is from genome assembly GCF_020745735.1 of Hemiscyllium ocellatum. Classification (NCBI taxonomy): domain Eukaryota; kingdom Metazoa; phylum Chordata; class Chondrichthyes; order Orectolobiformes; family Hemiscylliidae; genus Hemiscyllium; species Hemiscyllium ocellatum. The sequence goes on along the minus strand of NC_083418.1, from coordinate 44,262,847 downwards.
GTATGGATTCAATTCCAACATTAACTGAATCTACCATGAAAAACACTCTTGAACTTCTCCCCTTGCCTGAGGTGTGGTGACTTTTAGCTTAAAGTGCACCTGTTATCTCTACTTAAGGACTATGATGACTTTTACATTATTAGTAAATAAAAACAATCCAATCATGATATAATTTTCTTTATCCATTCATGGGATGAAATCTTCACTGGCACAGCCAATATTCATAGTCCATCATTAATTGCTCCTAATTAATGATTTCTTTCTGAACTGTATAGCGCCTTCAGTGTAGGCCCACCTACTGCGTTGTGACAAGCAAGTTCCATGATGGCATCAATATCGAAAGTACTTGCTGATAATGGGTATTTCCATCTATTTGAATTCCTTGTTCTACAAGGTAGTAGAGGTCATAGGTTTCGGGGGTAATGTTAGCAAAACCTTGGTAAGTTGCTGCAGTTCATTTTGTAGATGATCCATTCTGCAGTCATTGTCCACCAATGATGGATGGTATGCCAATGAAGTGGGTTGTATTGCCCTAATATCAAGCAAGCTTGGATGCTGTTGGATCTGCACTGATCCAGGTAAACAAAGACTGCTCCATCATATTCCTGACTTGCGCCTGATAGAAAGTAGAAGTACTTCATGGAATGAAGAGTTGAATAATTTGCTGCAGAATGCTGAGCCTCTGACTTTCTGTTGAGGCCAAAGTATTTGTATGACCTCATTAAATTTCTGATCTTAGGTAATCCCCAGGATTTGATGGGCTGTAGTCTGTGAGTGTGCCAACAGTAAAACAATTAATGGTTAATGCCAGCATTTATATACTGTGAATATTACTAGTCAGCCCCAGATCTGAATGTTGTCTAGATCCAGCCAGACATGGACCGAGTCTGCTCCTCTATTTGAAGAGTTGTGAATGGAACAAAAGGCAGTGTGATCAGCAGAGTACATATGCAACTCTAACTTACAGCCAAGGATGGTCATTGATAAAGCAGCTGAAGATTGTTATGCCTGGGATCTTATCTTGACGAACTGCTCCAGAAATATCCTGGAGCTGAGATGATTGTCCTCTAGCAACTATAATCAATTGCCTTTGTACTAGGGATAACTTCAGATAGCAGCCATGTGTAAGTTTTGCATATAAACTTAAGAAATGTGGTGGATAGAATATGGCTGATCCATAGAAATGGCACCCACAACCAGATATTATATTAACTTCTACTCCTTCACTTGATTTATCCCTGCTAATAGTATTGTCAAGACTGAGTATTTTGTAGATTAATGACTTAGCATTGATATATTCTTTCATGCACATTATATATGTCTTGTGTTGTCACTTCATAGAAATATTCATTTCTTACCTAATAGTCTTCTGTAAAGTTCTGCAATTTCTTCTGATCTACCAGGTTAACTCTTCAATTAGTTGATGCCAGGTTCATTGTTTAGGTAACATGCTACTGTGCTTAAGTACGTAATACCTTAAAAGAAAATTGGCTTTTGTGCCTGCTTTATGAGTTACTAGCATTTAACTCAGTTGACTAGATCATTAGTTTTTGATGCAAAAGTAATGCCAATAACATGGCTTCGATTCTTGCAAAAGCTCTGGATAGCAGGAAGGATTCTTTTTCTCAACCTCTCTCCTGATCAAAGTCATGATGCCCCTGAGGTAAACTGGCATCAGTTCTCTCTCACTCTCTAATAACGAAGCAGCCCTCTGGTCTGTTAAGACTATGGTGACTTTATCTTTTACTTGCATATGGAGTGCTTGGCTGGTAATCTGTTAATCTCCACAATCAATCTAATTTCCTAAAAATGCAAATAACATCAACTTTTGGGATGTTATATTGGTTCAGTGATTTGGCTGCTGCTTGTGAAATGTTAAAAGATAAATATTAAGTGTTAAGATTAAAATTCCTAGTCATATTTAATTTTAAGTATTGCATGAACCAGAAAAGTAAACATAAGTAGTTCTAATCCTGGGCATGCGGAATGGGGTAACAGATGAGGTGGAAGAGAACAGACAGCCCAATCTTCCAGCCCACCATGCTCACTCCCTCCTCCAAAACCCCTGTCCATTCTCTCCCCACCATACATTCTCTAATTTTCACACCCCCACCCCCGATCTCCATCCCCAGCTCCCCTCTCTGTGCACAGTTGTAGTGCAAACTTTGCACATGTCACAACATCATACAAAGTCTGGAGTTGTGTGCATGCACATTTCCAAGTGAGTGCACATGCTCAGTTCTCCCACAGAACCGGTGTCAAAAAGTATTGTCTTTATACTTACAAACTTCCTAAAGGATGTGACAGGGTGGATGGTAGATAGAATGTATCCCGACTGATGAGTCTAGATCCTGGGGACACTGCACAGGAAATGTGGTAGACCTTTTAAGGCTGAGTTGAGAAAGAATTTCTTCAGCCAGTGAATTAATGAATTCAGTATCCCACCGGTTCTGAAATTTCAATCATTGAGAATGTTCCATAAAGATAGATAGATTATTAGACACCATTCACAACAAGAGATATGGAGATAGTGGATAGTGTGTGAAAGTGGTATTAAGGTAGATGACTAGTCTTGATTTCAGTCAGTATTGGATCAGGCTTAATGGACTGAATGGCCTACTCCTATCCTATTCTCCTAACTGATGAATGTGGAGAACATATTATTCACTATATGCTGTTCCTCTGATGAATCAAGAAGTGTTTTAGGCCACATGATAATGAACATCATAAAGTGTTCTGTGCAAACGTAGGTACTTAGCTGTTTGTGTTATAACCTGGAAAAATTAGCAAATAATTTCTGTGATGAAGAAAAGATGAATTACATTTTTATATGTCTATGACAAGAAAATGTGTTTCAGTTTTACAAAGCAAAAACATAAGATTAATTATTTAATATCTAATAATTATCTGCTGTTCTATTAGGTCTGTTATGAATTGTTGTTCAACACACAATGGGCAACTAACTGTGGTCTGGTTGCTGACTGAATGCTTATTGCCTGGTTAACAAATTAATTGATTATTTGCTTTTGAATATTGGTTTTGGTGATTATTATAGAAGCCATCTTCTGGTTTGGCAGTAGATTCCACTCTCTTTCCTTTTTACATAAACCAAGCTGCTACTTGTATGAAGTACAGTTGAATCTGAAGTGACACCTACAGATAATTTGAGGAATTAAAGATAGGAATATGACTTTCCAGTTTCCTACTGTCTTTGCTGGAAAGCAATAGTACAGCTTGGCTTGATAGCCCATGCAGATAAATCATTAATGCATACCAAATGTCGCTGAATGCTGAATGAACACTATGCTTTTGTGGTTTTATTACCAAATTTGAATTAAGCAGCATCTAAGACAGAAAAATTTCTATGTAGGTACTTAATGATTTGCCCTTAGATTTCACTTGTATATTTATCAATTATTATTTCCCATTATTATTTATTAAAACATCCATAGGTGGAATACTATTGCAATTTCCTTTCTTAAACCTCAACTGCTTAGAGTATTTTTAACAATTGACAATATTGCAAAAAAGATGTAATGTCAAACCAACTGTACACTAAACACCCCTCTCATTTTTTAATTAGACTGACATCAATGGGAATGAAGACAAGGAGTATAATGTGTAATTGATCTGATGTCACCCTTTTTACAGTGAGTTTTGCTACAAGTTTATATTGCCCCCACAGCCTGGGATTCTTGAAAACTGGCAAGGCCCAATTAAACAAGTTTCATTCCTCATTCTTTGATTCTAACTTGAGCACTTTCATGCCAAACAAACATGTTGTTTGCTGTAATTTCAAATAAGTTACAATTTTCTAATAAAGTAAATCTGGTGAAATCACTATTTAAGTGACCTAATGTTCAAAGAGGTATATTTCCAACAAGTTCACTTTTATTTATCTACTAAATCAATGTAGCATTTATTTTTAAGCTGATTTTGTCAATAGTGAATTTTAGTTTGAGAAGAAACTATGGGTAGCATGGTACAATAGGGCGCAGTCTTTAATCATTTTGCCTTAAAGGTGAATGAAATTATATTCCTTATACATTCAATTTAGACTACAGCATTTTGAGATCACCATACATTAATATCCTATTAGATCATTTTTGACAACTTTTCACTTGAAAAGCAAAGCTTTTAAAAGAACAGTTATTCTCTAGGGTTAAACCTAATTGCAGTAATATTTAAATGAGGTTCTTTATTACAATTGCAAATAACCCAATCACAGAAGCCATCAAATAAATGGGAAATGTCAGGAAAGCGATTGATGGTACTCACTTTGAAAATGTCATCTATTGTTTCAAGTGGCTTTTACTCTAAGCTCTGATTAGTTACTTAGTTACAAAAGCATTTAGTCAATGAGACAATGTTCCATTTTGATGGCTAACATAATACATGTTCAATGTAGATCATTTATTATCCTAATATGCAGTATCTCATATAAAATTTAATATAATCTTCATAAGATTCAATTATATCTATACATAGCGTTTCCACTCGTTGCAGCAAAAAGGTAGCAGCCAACAAGCCAAACAAAGGACCTTACTATATGTGTCATTAAAGGCACATTATTTCAATATTGATGGCACTAACAGGCACCTTTTGAAGTATATGAAAGCATTTTTTGCTGTTACAAATGTATAAAATTGTTTATAATTTTAAGATTATTCAGATTACTGTAATTGTACGTTATCTAGGAATATTTGGCATCTGAACTTTTTTTTATAAGAAGGAATTGTGCTGCATGATTCCTGTTTACCCAACAGAGATTTTGGGGTTATTCTATACTATTTTAAAATAACATTGAATCCAATATGCTGAGATTTTAATGCACACAATGCCAATACAGAAATAAGGTAGAGCTAGTCAAATATCATGGCTTTTCTTGAAAAGAAAGGCCAACTATTATACCCGAGTAAAAAGTGAGGTCTGCAGATGCTGGAGATCAGAGCTGAAAATGTGTTGCTGGTTAAAGCACAGCAGGTCAGGCAGCATCCAAGGAACAGGAAACTCGATGTTTCGGGCCAGAGCCCTTCATCAGGAATAATGAAGGGCTCTGGCCCGAAACGTTGAGTTTCCTGTTCCTTGGATGCTGCCTGACCTGCTGTGCTTTAACCAGCAACACATTTTCAGCAACTATTATATCCACCAATATTATCAGTTCAAGACCAATTTAGTAATTATTAGCACATTCAAATGATTCCACCCTGCATTCATACAGTGTTGATTGCCATCTTTGTATCGTCTGAATTCATGCAGGTTGTGAGACAGATGTTCAGTTAGGGACAGTGGGTTTGCTGGAAAATGTATACACTGGAAGACTTTCTTTGGAAGGACGACAATGAAAAGCATGAGGCTTAATGGAAAGATCATGCCTGGAAGAGAGCTTTTCAAGGTAAAAAACACTCCAGTGAAATTCAGAACTGGTTGTAGCCAGATCAATGTAGCAAGGTAAGTTACTTTGTCAAGGAGAGATACAAAGTTAAATGAAATATGTTTAATTTATAATTGTCAAGGTGGGTGCTCACTCACTGTTTGTAAAGTAAAGCAGCTTGATGACTCAAAACTAATCGGGACTCAAGAAAGAGTATTTTAGCCCAGCACGAGTTTGGATAAGCACAAATATGAGCAGCCATATGAAATACCTAACATTGGAAGTTATTAAATTGTTACAGTTCCAGATTCTGTTGACGTTTGATTTGACATTGGGCACTATGGGCATACACGTGAACACATGAGTTTGGGATTGCTTAGAGGAGAGACTGACACTATAGACATTGAGACAATATTTAAGGCAGATGTGAAAATTATAACACAGGAGGACTTTCAGAACTCAAAAATTAATATGAATACTGATATAAATATTAAAGGTACTCATTATAAAAGGAATGGCAAGTGGTTGGCCAGTGAAATAAACAAACATTTTCGTGAATTCCAACATGAGCTCCACGTGGCGTTATGCTTCTCTGGTGCTATCAGAGGGTATGATGGATGGGTGCAAGCGTCCTGTGGGAAGAAGAGGGAACAGCCAGAAGTCACAGCTGATGTTGGAATGTTAAAAAATCAAGAAGAAAAAGGATTAGATTGTGCAGTCAGGGTCTCAAGTGCTAAGGAGGAAAATATGGTCTGCCTGAGGGGGATACCAAGAGATCATTCTCACAAGAGATCAAACTACGTTGCAATACTCCCCTATAAATTCATCCAAAATAGAACGCTTTGCCTTTTCCTCTGCCCACACTTCTACTTTGTCTACTTGACCTGTATTTTCTTAATAAATCACTTCAAGGTCCCTGGTCTCTTTAAGTAATCTTGACTCCTGAGATTGATTCTTGCCATGCTATCAGTAGTGGGGTGCACAGACATATAAGTCAAACATATCATGGTTTGTGAGAGCCAACATACTTGAAGAAATGAGAGGAACATGTACTAAAAGGGGGTCTTTCTGATGGATAAAACAAGAAGTACAATGGCATTGGAATATCATGGGTAACAGTTGTTAGGTAGAGAAAATAAGCAGGCTTTGAAAAAAGAGAAGTGAGATGAGGATTACACTTAATATTCAGTATATCCACAAACAAAAGCTCAAGCTAAGAAAAATGGCCGAGATAAATCAGCCTCCATGTCACACTGGCCACCTCACAATTAAATAATTTCAAAAACGATTTAAAGGAGCAGTAGACAAGCTGCTAAAGGAAAGTCACTTAGCAATGTTACCATTTTATGTAATCAGACACAATAGCCTGAGATGTAGTGCATTAGGGCAGAAGCTGGAGCAAATGCTGCAAGAAAATATTGAGGTACATGCAGAAAATACCAGACGAGGTGAAGAGTTTGATTACTAAGGATATAGCAAGAAATAAATCTTTGTGTTGCATGGCTAGGTCTCATAAACAGCCTCATATCTATAATTTTGAAACAAAAACTTGGTTGAAGTTAACAAAATGTCCCTACAAGAGATAAGTAAAGATAATAAGACCATAACACCATAAAACAAAGGAGTGGAAGTAAAGCAATTCGGCCCATCGAGTCCATTCCGCCACTTAATCATACTGATGGGGATTTCAACTCCACTTACCTGCACTCTTCCCATATCCCTTAATTCCTTGCGAGATTAAGAATTTATCAATCTCTGCCTTGAAGACATTTAACGTCCCGGCCTCCACTGCGCCCAAGGCAATAAATTCCACGGGCCCACCACTCTCTGGCTGAAGAAATGTCTCCTCATTTCCATTCTAAATTGACCACATCTAATTCTATGGCTGTGCCCATGGATCCTAGTCTCCCTGCCTAACAGAAACAAATTCACAGCATCCACCCTTTCTAAGCATTATCTTGTAATTTTCAATTAGATCTCCCCTCAATGTTCTAAACTCTATGAATACAATCCCAGTATCCTCAGCCACTAATCATTATGATAGGCCTACCATTTCCAGGGATCATCTGTGTGAATCTCAAATGGACACACTCCAGTGCCAGTATGTCCTTCCTGAGGTGTGGGGCCCAAAACTGGACACAATTTTTCTAAATGGGGCCTAACCAGAGCTTTATAAAGTCTCAGAAGCACATCACTATTTTTATATTCCAACCCTCTTGGGATAAGTGACATCATTACATTTGCTCTCTTAATCATGGACTCAACCTGCAAGTTAACCTTTAGAGAATCCTGGACTAGCACTCTCAGATCCCTTTGTACTTCAGCTTTATGAATTTTCTCACTGTTTAGAAAATAGTCAATGTCTGTATTCTATTTTCCAAAGTGCAAGACCTCGCATTTGCTCACATTGAACTTCATCAGCAATTTCTTGAACCACTCTTCTAAACTATCTAAATCTTTCTGTAGCCTCCCCACCTCCTCAGTACTACCTGCCTGTCCACCTAACTTTGTATCATCAGCAAACTTCACCAGAATGCCCCAGTCCCTCCATCCAGATCATTAATATGTCAAGTGAACAGCTGCAGCCCTAACACTGAACCCTGCGGGACACCACTTGTCACAGGCTACCATTCCAAAAAAGAACCTTTTATCCTAACTCTCTGCCTTCTGTCAGACAGCCAATCCTTAATCTAGCTCACCTCAAACACCCTACTAAACAGCCTCCCATGAGGTACCTTATCAATGGCTTTTTGTAGGTCTAGATAGATAACATCCACTGGGTTTTCCTGGTCTAACCTACATGTTACCTCGAACATAGAATATAGAACAGCACAGAACAGGCCCTTCAGCCCGCGATGTTGTGCCGACCATTGATCCTCATGTATGCACCCTCAAATTTCTGTGACCATATACTTATCCAGTAGTCTCTTAAATGTCCCCAATGACCTTGCTTCCACAACTGCTGCTGGCAATGTATTCCATGCTCTCACAACTCTCTGTGTAAAGAACCCGCCTCTGACATCCCCTCCATACTTTCCTCCGACCAGCTTAAAACTATGACCCTTCGTGTTAGTCATTTCTGCCCTGAGAAATAGTCTCTGACTATTGATTCTATCTATGCTTCTCATTATCTTGTATATCTCAATTAGGTCCCCTCACCTCCTCCTTTTCTCCAATGAAAAAAGTCCGAGCTCAGTCAACCTCTCTTCATAAGATAAGCCCTCCAGTCCAGGCAGCATCCTGGTAAACCTCCTCTGAACCCTCTCCAATGCATCCACATCTTTCCTATAATAGGGCAACCAGAACTGGACACAGTATTCCAAGTGCGGTCTAACCAAAGTTTTATAGAGCTGCAACAAGATCTCACGACTCTTAAACTCAATCCCCCTGTTAATGAAAGCCAAAACACTATATGCTTTCTTAACAACCCTGTCCACTTGGGTGACCATTTTAAGGGATCTATGTACCTGCACACCAAGATCCCTCTGTTCCTCCATACTGCCAAGAATCCTGTCTTTAATCCTGTATTCAACTTTCAAATTCAACCTTCTAAAATGCATCACTTCGCATTTATCCATGTTGAACTCCATCTGCCACCTCTCAGCCCATCTCTGCATCGTGAATTTTACCTACAACCATGGTTAGGCTAATTGGCCTTTAATTTCCATCTTTTGTTTTGATCCTTTCTCGAACAAAGTGGTTACAACAGTGATTTTTCAATCATGTGGAACTTTCCCTGACTCCCGTGACTTTTGAAAGATCTCAACCAACGTCTCCACTATTCCCTTAACACCTGTCTCAGAACTCTAGGATGTAGCCCATTGGGGCCAGGAGATTTATCGATTTTTAGACCTTTTAGCTTTTCTAGCACTTTCTCTTTGTAACAGCTTTCAGACTCAACACTGCCCCCTGACTCTCCTTAATTGTTGGGATATTACTATGTCTTCCACTGTGAAGACTGACGCAAAGTTCTTCAGGTCTTTCCTTATCTCCCATCACTAGCCTTCCAGCATCAATTTGGAGTGGCTCAATGTCTACTTTTGCCTCTCATTTGTTTCTTATGTATTGAAATAAACTTTTGCTATCATTTCTAATATTAGCGGCTAGCCTACCTTCATAATTGACCCTCTCCTTCCTTATTTCTCTCTTTGTTATCCTCTGTTTGTTTTTGTAGCCTTCTCAAGTATACCATTTTGGATACTTGTGAGGGGTCGACTTACCAGAGGTAAGCAATGGGGTTCAGGCCTCTGGCACGGAGCCTGTCCCCGTTGCTCAGAAGGGAAGGGTGGAGAAGAGCAGAGCAATAGTTATTGGGAACTCAATTGTTCGGGGCACAGATAGGCAGTTTTGTGGGGGCGAGAGAGACTCACGTTTGGTATGTTGTCTCCCAGGTGCAAGGGTACGTGATGTCTCTGATCGTGTTTTCCGGGTCCTTAAGGGGGAGGGGGAGCAGCCCAAAGTCGTGGTCCACATTGGCACCAATGACATAGGTAGGAAGAGGGATGAGGACGTTAGGCGGGGTTTCAGGGAGCTAGGTTGGAAGTTCAGAGTTAGAACAAACAGAGTTGTTGTCTCTGGTTTGTTACCCGTGCCACGTGATAGAGAGTCGAGGAATAGGGAGAGAGAGCAGTTAAATGCGTGGCTACAGGGATGGTGCAGGAGGGAGGGATTCCGGTATCTAGATAACTGGGGTTCTTTCTGGGGAAGGTGGGACCTCTATAAACAGGATGGTCTACACCTGAACCTGAGGGGCACCAGTATCCTTGGGGGAAGGTTTGCTAGTGCTCTTCGGGGGTGTTTAAGCTAACTCTGCAGTGGCATGGGAACCTAGACTGTAGCTTTAGGGTGCAGGACCTGGAGTGTAGGGAGGTTAGGAACATGGCATCAATCTCGAAGGAGGGTGCCTGTAAACAGGAAGGTGGCTTGAAGTGTGTATACTTCAATGCGAGAGGTAGACGAAATAAGGTAGGTGAACTTGCAGCGTGGGTCGGTACCTGGGATTTCGATGTTATGGCTATTACGGAGACATGGGTAGAACAGGGACAGGATTGGCTGTTGCAGGTTCCAGGGTTTAAATGTTTTAGTAGGGTCAGAGGTGGGGGTAAAAGAGGGGGAGGTGTGGCATTGCTTATCAAGGATAGTATTACAGCGGTGGAAAGGACGATGGATGAAGACTCGACATCTGAGGTAATTTGGGCTGAGGTTAGAAATAGGAAAGGTGAGGTCACCCTGTTAGGAGTTTTCTACAGGCCTCCTAATAGTTCTAGAGACATAGAAGAAAGGATTGCGAGGGATGATTCGAGAGAAGAGTGAAAGTAATAGGGTGGTTGTTATGGAGGACTTTAACTTTCCAGATGTTGACTGGGAAAGCTATAGCTTGAGTACGTTAGATGGGTCGGTGTTTGTCCAATGTGTGCAGGAGGGTTTCCTGACACAATATGTAGACAGGCCAACAAGAGGTGAGGCCATACTGGATTTGGTTCTGGGTAATGAACCGGGTCAGGTGTTAGAATTGGAGGTAGGTGAGCACTTTGGGGACAGTGACCACAATTCAGTGACTTTTACTCTAGTGATGGAGAGGGATAAGTGTGCACTGTAGGGCAAGAGTTATAGCTGGGGGCAGGGAAATTATGATGCAGTGAGGCATGACTTAGGATGCGTGGCTTGGAAAAGTAGGCTTCAAGGGAAGGGTGCAATCGATATGTGGAGCTTGTTCAAGGAGCAACTAGTGAGTGTCCTTGATAAGTATGTATCAGTCAGGCATGGAGTTAAGGGTCTTGTGAAGGAGCCGTGGTTTAATAAGGAATTGGAATCCCTTGTGAAAGGGAAGAAGGCGGCCTATGTAAAGATGAGGCGTGAAGGTTCAATTGGGGCGATTAAGAGTTATAAGGTAGCCAGGAAGGATCTAAAGAGAGAGCTAAGAGCAGCAAGAAGGGGACATGAAAAGTCCTTGGTTGGTAGGATTAGGGAAAACCCAAAGGCTTTCTATAGGTATGTCAGGAATAAAAGGATGACTAGGGTAGGAATAGGTGCAGTCAAGGATAGTAGCGGGAAGTTATGTGTGGAGGCTGAAGAGACTGGGGAGACACTGAATGAATACTTTTCGTCAGTATTCACTCAAGAACAGGACATTGTTGCCGATGTGAATATTGAGTCGCAATTAATTAGAATGGATGGCTTTGAGGTATGTAGGGAAGAGGTGTTGGAAATTCTGGAAAGGGTGAAAATAGATAAGTCCCCTGGGCCTGATTGCATTTATCCTAGGATTCACCGGGAAGCAAGGGAGGAGATTGCAGAGCCATTGGCCTTGATTGTTATGTCCTCGTTGTTTACAGGAATAGTGCCAGAAGACTGGAGGATAGCAAATGTGGTTCCCTTGTTCAAGAAGGGGAGTAGGGATAACCCGAGTAACTATAGGCTGGTGAGTCTCACTACTGTTGTGGGCAAAGTCTTAGAGAGAATTGTAAGGGATAGGATTTATGAACATCTGGATAGGAATAATGTGATCAAGGATAGTCAGCATGGTTTTGTGAAGGGCAGGTCATGCCTAACAAACCTTTTTGAATTCTTTGAGAAGGTGACTAAGGAGGTGGATGAGGGTAAAGCGGTAGATGTGGTGTATATGGATTTTAGTAAGGCGTTTGATAAGGGTCCCCATGGTAGGCTACTGCAAAAAAATACGGAGGTATGGCATTGAGGGTGAGTTGGAGGTTTGGATTAGGAATTGGCTGGCTGGAAGAAGACAGAGGGTAGTAGTTGATGATAAAGATTGATCTTGGAGTGCAGTTACTAGCGGTGTTCCGCAAGGATCTGTTTTGGGACCATTGCTGTTTGTCATTTTTATAAATGACCTGGAGGAGGGGCTAGAAGGTTGGGTGAGCAAGTTTGCGGATGATACGAAAGTCGGTGGAGTTGATGACAGTGAGGAAGGATGTGGCAGGTTACAGCGGGATATAGATAAGCTGCAGAGCTGGGCAGAAATGTGGCAAATGGAGTTCAATGTAGCTAAGTGTGAAGTGATTCACTTTGGTAAGAGTAACAAGAAGATGGGGTACTGGGCTAATGGTCAGAGTAGCCTGACTTCCCTGGGTAGTGTGGATGAGCAGAGGGATCTTGGTGTCCAGATCTCTGAAAATTGCCACCCAGGTAAATAGTGCTGTGAAGAAGGCATATGGTGTACTGGCTTTTATTGGTAGAGGAATTGAATTCCGGAGTCCTGAGGTAATGTTGCAGTTGTATAAGACTCTGGTGCGGCCACATCTGGAGTATTGTGTGCAGTTTTGGTTGCCATACTATAGGAAGGATGTGGAGGCACTGGAACGGCTGCAAAGGAGGTTTACCAGGATGTTGCCTGGTAGGGTAGGAAGATCGTATGAGGAAAGACTGAGGCACTTGGGGCTGATTTCATTGGAGAAAAGAAGGTTTAAGGTTGCCTTGATAGAGGTATACAAGATGATTAGAGGTTTAGATAGGGTTGACTATGAGAACCTTTTTCCACGTATGGAGTCAGCTATTACGAGGGTGCATAGCTTTAAATTAAGGGGTGGTAGGTATAGGACAGATGTTAGGGGTAGATTCTTTACTCAGCGAGTCGTGAGTTCATGGAATGCCCTGCCAGTAGAAGTGGTGGACTCTCTCTCTTTATGGGCATTTAAACTGGCATTGGATAGGCATATGGAGGATAGTGGGCTAGTGTAGGTTAGGTGGGCTTGGATCGGCGCAACATCGAGGGCCAAAGGGCCTGTACTGCGCTGTATTTTTCTATGTTCGATGTTCAATCTTCTGATTTCCCGGTGCTCTTGGTCACTTTATAGGCTCTCTCTTTTTCTTTGATACATTTCCTGATTTCCTTTGTCAGCCATGGCTGTCTAATCCCGCAACCCCCACCCCTGATAATCTTTCTTTTCTTTGGGATGAACCTCTTATTGTATCCTCAATTTCACCCAGAAACTCCTGCCATTGTTGCTCCACTGTCTTCCCACTAGGCTCTGTTTCTGGTCGATTTTCATCAGTTTCTATCTCATGCCCCTGTAATTACCTTTATTTAACGGTTACACCATTACATCCAATTTTGCCTTCTCTCTTTCAAATTGCAGACTGAACTCTATCATATTATGATCGCTGCCTTCTAAGTGTTCCCTTACTTTAAGATTTTTTTATAAAGTCTGGCTCAATACATAGCACTAAGTCCAGAATAGCCTGTTCCCTTGTTCCAAAAAGCCATTCTGCAAGCATTCCATGAATTCCCTTTCTTTGGATCCACCGGATCATTATACACCCAATCCACCTGCATATTGAAGTCCCACATGATCACCGTGACCTTGCCTTTCTGACATGCCCTATCTATTTCCCAGTACATTTTGCACCCCTCGTTCTGACCACTGTTAGGAGGTCTGTACATAACTTCCATTATAGTTTTTTTTTTGCTTTTGTGGTTCCTCAACTCCACCCACACTGACACCACATCATCTAACCCTGTGTTATTCAGCGCCATAGATTTAATTTCATTCTTAACAAGGAACCCTGCCCACTCTGCTGACTCCCCTGTCTTTTCAATAAATTGTAAATCCTTGGATGTTTAACTGCCAGTCCTGAAGCCCCCGCAATCACGTCTCTATGATGCCTGCCACATCATAATCATTCATGATGATTTGTGCCGTTAACACTTCTACTTTTTTAGGAATATTACTAGCATTCAGGTAAAGTGCCTTAATGTTAACTTTCTTATGATTGTTAGAGACATTGGAAAGTTATCCTTCCTGTTTGCTGAAGTCCTAGTCTCCCTTGAGCTTAAACTCACCTGCACACGTGCTATCCCACTGATTATCTTTCCATTTAACTCCATACTCCATTGCTTTCCCTTTCCCTTCCCCCGACTCAGAAGTTTAAAGTCCTACTGACCATCCTATTTATCCTTTTTGCTAGAACACTGATTCCAGATCTGTTCAGGTGGACACCATCCCAACGGTACAGATCCCCCGGTTCCAAAACTGACGCCAATGCCCCATGAAATGGAATACCTCTTTCCCACACAAATCCCTTAGTCATGTGTTTACTTCCCTAACTTTCTTATCCCTATGACAATTGGCATGTGCCTCGGGCAGTAATCCAGAGATTATGACCCTTGAGGACCTATACTTCAATTTCCTTACTAGTGCTTGATAATCCCTAAACAGGCCCTCCATCCTAGCTTTGCTTATGTTGTTAGCCCCAACATGGACCAACCCCCTCCCCCCCCGCTCCAATATCCTTTCAAGCCAGTCGGAGATACACTGCACCCTGGCACTGGGCAAGCAACAAGTCTCCAGGACCAGATGGATTTCATCACAGTGTCTGAAAAGAAGTGGCTAAAGAGATAATAGATACATTGGAGTTAATTTGATAAATTCTCTAGATTCAGGAAAAGATTCCAACAGATTAGAAAATATCAAATATTTACTTAATATTTGATATTTGTTAAAGAAAGGAAGAAAGGAGAAAACAGGAATTTATGGACCAGTTGACTTGATGTCTGCCATGAGGAAGGCATTAGGATGGACCATTAAAGAGGTTATAACTGGACACTAAATAAAACGTAACATAACTAGGAAGAGTAAGGATTAAATCATATTTAATCAATTTATTAGAATTCTTTTAAGATGAAAAGAATGGACTTATTAGGGATATCAGCACAGCTTTGTGTGTGGGAGGTCTCATCAAACAAATTTGATTGGGTTTTTGAGGAAGTGATGAAGATGACTGATGTGAGTAGAGCAGTGGATGATGTCTACAAAAGCAATTGGCAAAGTCTCTCATGGTAGGCTGGTCCAGAAGATTAAATCACATTGGATCCACAGTGAGTTGGTAAGTTGAATACAAAATTGGCTTAGTCATGGAAGGCAGAGGGTAGTTGTGGATGTTTATTTTTCTGACTGGAGGTCTGTGACCAGTGATGCTCCACAAGGATCAGTGCTAGAACCTCTGTTATTTTTAGTATATATAAATAATTTGAATGAAAATGTAGGTCTGGTTAGTAAGTTTGCAGATGACATGAAAATTGGTGGATTGGGCATTGAAGAAAGTTGTTGAGAATGTGGTGCTGGAAATAACACAGTAGGTCAGGCAGCCTCCAAGGAGCAGGAGAATCAACGTTTCGGGCAAGAGCCTTTCATCAGGAAGAAAGTTGTCAAAGAGTACAGAGTACAGGATATGGAAATTTGGGTGGAGAAATGGCAGATGATCAGACAATAATCACAGAAGTGTGAGATAATGCATGTTGGGAGGTCAAATGCAAGAGGAATGTCTGCAGTAAATGACAGGACACTTGGAGCATTGCTATACAGAGGGATCTTGCTATGCAAGTGCATAGCTCCCTCAAAATGGTAACACAAATAGATAAGGTGGCAAAGAAGGCAGATGGCACTTCATTGGTCAGGGTATTGAATATAAAAGTTGGCAAGTCATGCTGCAGCTTTATAAACTCTAGTTAGGCCACATTTGTAGTATGAAAATGTGTTGCTGGTCAAGCACAGCAAGTCAGGCAGCATCCAAGGAACAGGAAATTCGACGTTTCGGGCCAGAGCCCACGTCGAATTTCCTGTTCCTTGGATGCTGCCTGACCTGCTGTGCTTTGACCAGCAACAGTTTCAGCTCTGATCTCC
This sequence comes from Hemiscyllium ocellatum, assembly GCF_020745735.1. Classification (NCBI taxonomy): domain Eukaryota; kingdom Metazoa; phylum Chordata; class Chondrichthyes; order Orectolobiformes; family Hemiscylliidae; genus Hemiscyllium; species Hemiscyllium ocellatum. The sequence goes on along the minus strand of NC_083418.1, from coordinate 44,246,833 downwards.
AGCATCTGCAGACCTCACTGTTTACACATTTGTAGTATGGTGAGCAGTTCTAGTCACTACATTAAAGGAAGGATATGGAGGCTGTGGAGAGGTTGCAAACCAAGATACAACCTGAATCAGAGTGTATTAGCTATTAGGAGAGGTTGGACAAATTTGGATTGTTTTTGCTAGAGTGTTGGAGGCTGAGGAACAAACTGACAGAATTATATGAAATTAGGAGAGGCATAAATAGAGTGTTCAGTTGGAGTCTTTTTTCCCAAGGTGGAAATGTCAAATATCATACATTTAAAACTGGGAGAGGGAAAGGCAGGTTTTTTCCACAGACAATAATAGATATCTGGAATATGCTGCCAGGGGAAGCGGTAGAAGCAGATCTGATAGCTATATTGAACATGCATTTAGACAGATGCATGAACAGGAAGGGAATAGAGGGAGACTGAGCATGTGCAGGCACATAGGATTAGTTTAGAATGGGATCAGGGTTGGCGCAGACATGGTGAAGAGCCTGTTCCTATACTGTATTGTTTTATATTCAATGTTCTATTTAAGTGACAAATATTGTAGTTAAATGAAAGCCTGCAGTTGCATTGAGTTTCAATTTCCAGAAGGTATTTGATAAGGTGCCACATCAAAGGTTACTGTGGAAAGTAAAAGCTTAATGGTGCAAGTGACATCATATCAGCATGTATAGAAGATTCTCTTCCAGCTACAGCATAGAGAAAATGGATAAATGGGTCATTGTCCATTTGGTGGGATGTGATGACTGGAGTACCACACTGTCAATGCTGGGGCCTCAACTTCTTGCAATTTATATCAATAACTTAAATTGGGAAGCGAAGCTCTGATAGCTAAATTTGCAGATAACGTCAGGGGATGTAGGAAAGTATGTTATGCAGAAGTAATAAAAAGCTTTCAGTTAGATATAGATATATCTAGCAGGTGGAGTATAATGTGGCCAAAAGTGAAGTTGTTCACTTCGGCAGAAAAAATGAAAAATCACAGTATCAATTAAACAGATAACAACCGTGGAATTCTGAGATACCGAGGGATTTAAATATTCTAGTGCCCCCAGACTACAAAAACTCATGATGCATGTAGAGCACATAATCAAGGCTAATGGGATGCTATCCTTTATGTGGGGAAGAATTGAAGCTAAAAGTAAGAATATTATGCTTCTGTTTCACAGGGCACTTGTGAGATCATGTTTTAAATACTGTGTAGTTTTTGTCTCCTTACTTAAGGAAGATCCATCTGCATCAAGGGCAGTTCAGAGGAGGTTTACCAGATTGAAGCATGGAATTAGTGAATTGTCTTATGACAGAGGTTGGAAAAGCAGGGCTTGTTCCACAGAAGTTCGAAGAGTAAGAGGTAACATCCTGAAGGGAATAAGATCTTAAATGGCCATTGTGGGTGTGAAAAGGATGTTTTCTCTTGTTACAACACGTGGTAAATTATCCTGCTTAATATAAAACCAGCAACACAGAAAATATTTAACACGTAATCTATGAAAATTCGAGAGGCCAAGAACTACTTAATGAAAAATTAACAACTTTATTTCTTAAAGTATAACAGATACTAATTAACAAACAACTACTTACAATTCCTTCCTTTAACTTTTATCTTACCTTCTCTTCTATAATACTACTCGAATAAAACTGAAAATGTGTTGCTGGTTAAAGCACAGCAGGTCAGGCAGCATCCAAGGAACAGGAAATTCGACGTTTCGGGCCAGAGCCCTTCATCAGGCCCGAAACGTTGAATTTCCTGTTCCTTGGATGCTGCCTGACCTGCTGTGCTTTAACCAGCAACACATTTTCAGCTCTATCTCCAGCATCTGCAGACCTCACTTTTTACTCCAATAAAACTCCCGCTTAAGATTGACAAAACAACACTTCTTATCTCAGAACCAGGCAACTTTCAGTTTTTTTTGTATTCTTGTCTTCCTTTCTTCTTCTTGGGGAGTCTGCTTCACAGGTCACTGATCGATAAAGGTACCTTTGAAGAGAGCTATTTTCTATTTTCAGTATGCAGATGTCGTTGGCTTAGCAGTTCTCCTCTCAACTGTTCAATTTTCCCTGGTCTGGTATCCCCAAAGCATCAGATTGTGTCATTGGCTTTTAAGATTGCCAGTATACTCAATTCAAACTGAATTGGAGTTTGGTATTTTTTTGGAGTATAACTTAAACTGATTGGCCTAATTTTAATCTGTTCTGTCATTTCCAGGCAACCAGCTAATCAAGTTGTTCCACCAAATAATACATTTTTTTTTCAGAACACTTGGTTCTGTCAGGTAATTCTGTTGCTTTTAACTCACTTAAAAGTACAGTACACTCATTACACTCTTGTGGGTAATTTTGAAATTCGACTGTCACCCTTTTAGACTTTGATGAAGAGGAACACATTCTCAGAAGGGTGAGTGACATTAAAACTCACGACTACAAAGGTGGTCGAAGCAGTGTTATTGAATCTTTAATAAGGCAAATGTAGATAGATTCTTGTTAGGCAAAAGAATCAAAGGCTAATCCGGGAAAATGTGAATGTTAAATTCAAAATAAAAACAGATCAGTCACAAACATAATGAACGATGGAACCAGCTCAAGAAGCCAAAACACCTACTTCTGCGTCTATTTCATATTAGAAGAAGATTAGAATCCCTACAATGTGGAAACAGGCCCTTCAACCCAACAAGTCCACACCGACCCTCTGAAGAGTAACCCACCCAGACCCATTTCCCTCCAACTAATGTACCTAACACAATGGGCAACTTAGCATAGTCAATTCACCTGACCTGCACATCTTTGGACTGTGGGAGGAAACCGGAGCACCCAGAGGAAACCCATGCAGACACGGGGAGAATGTAAAAACTCCATACAGACAGTGCCCGAAGCTAGAATCGAACGTGGGTCCCTGGCACTGTGAGGCAGCAGTGTTCATCACTGAGCCACTGTGCCGCTCAGATGTTCCTATATTAAAGTCTTTAATTTCTTCTGATAAGTAGATCCTCTCCTCCCAGATGTTAGCTCTTCTGAACTCTCTTTTTATCATTTCAGGACTCGTTTGAATTCAATCCACCCATGGGAATGGGTTGGTTACAGCTGAGAAACCAATACTTACCATCCCATTCACTGATGCTCAGAGTTTGGGTTGTGTGAGGGCTACCTCTTTACTGCCTTGTTCCAAACATGAACAAACAGCTAAAAATCCAGAGGTGAGGAGAGTTTGGTTGCCCTTAACATCAAATCTGTCAAAGTTGAATCCATCCAAGCGACTTTATTTTAGCAAAGGAAGGGGAGACCAGAAGCAAAGGTCATTATATGCAGGCATCTTTATCTGTACAAGGACCTCTCAGCTCAGAGTTAATTAACTCCCCTTTTCTGTTGAGGTACATGTTACCAAGCTTGGGCCCAGATCTTCCAATTTCAAGATTGTTGAAAGAGTGACTAAACCCAGGATGCATATTCAGACTCCACAGGGGTCTTGATGCACCGATTCCGTGGGAATTACTAGGAATCACCCATGGATAATTCCCTTACTTCTATACAACATCCTCACGCAGCCGCCCCAAACAAGTCTCCAATTCCATGTTAGAGTACAGTAGAGAGTACTGGAGAGTTGAGTAGAGCAGAGCACAGCAGAGTAACTTTATTTGTCATTTCTACTATATACAACTGGTATAATAAAAATGAGACAGCATTCCTCCAGGATCAAGGTGCTATATGAACACACAGACCACACCAGAGTACAGTCATACACAGGGCAGCATAAAGTACAAAGAAAAGTGCAAAAGTGCAGGACAGTACAGTAGTTCCTGATAAGACAAGACAATAGGCACAGTGGTAGACAAATTACAATATAACAATGAATAATTATTAATAATTGGTAAATTACCTCCTAGTCTACCTGCCTTTCCACCTTATCGTCATACCTACCTCACCCACTTACACACCAGCATATTCACTAACACAGAGGCTTTGGAGCTTTTAAACAATTATCAGCTCGTGTCATCAAAAAGCAGTATGTTTTTGTAGTGACTCGCTTTGCTGCTCTCCCCATGGGTACCTGTGCTGGGGAACTTATTCAGGATCTTTGGGGCTGTTTTCTGTCTGATTAGCATCAGGATTTTCTGTGCACAGATTGAAAACTGAACCCCAGAAAACAGCATCTCTGTCCCATCACCTGAGGTAAGAGTTGAGATTTCCCTCTGATGAGTCATCTTCCAAGATGGCCTTTCACTACCCTGCCATCCTGTTCAATCTGGTCTGTGACTCACCAGCTGAAAGAGTCTCCCTGACTGTCCAATGTGTGCTGAAAACAAAAAAATGCTGGAAATTACAACAGGTCAGCAGCATCCATGGAGAGAGAGCAAATTAACCTTTTGAGGCTAGATGACTCTTCATCAGAGCCTGGACCGCTGGCAGGACTCACCACAACCCAGGATATAGGCCCTACCCTATACCCAGGCTCTGCTCCAGCCCAACAGAATTCAATGTCCTGGCAAGGAAAGTTAATGTATCCCTCCTCACTTGGTCATAACTACTGTCAAACTGGAGGTCAATTGATAATCCATTGAGTTGAAACAGGTTTTTTGGTAATATGAGGGAACATTTAAAATAAGGTGAATTAACGGTGAAAATGAATATAATTGGCTATGACAGTTCCAATTACAGTGAGATGGCTGAAGGGCTACCAAGTTGAGCCGTGAACATCCACGGGTATTAATTGGTAAAGAAGGGCAGACAAAAAAAAAGTGGGTAGCATTGTTGTGAATTATTGCAGGAGTGAGGAAGGAAATTGACTCAGAAAATCATGATGTGGCATCTGCTTGGGGGGAGATAAGAAACAGAAATGGGCAGAAAACAATGTCAGGTCTGCAAACAATAGTTGAGATATAAGGGAAGACATTAATCAAGAAAACAGAGTTGCATACAATAAGGTACAACTATAATCATGGTTAACTTTCATTTACATAAAGATTTGACACACCAAGTGTACAATGGTATTGTGCAGGTGGATCCCCTCAATACTTTGAGCAACGAGTCAGAGAACCGGATATACTAGCTTGGGTACTGTGCAATGAGAAAGGATTAATTAACAGCTTTGTTGTGCACAATCCCTTAGGGAAGAGCAACCACAGAACTTCATTAAGGTGGAGAGTGAAGCAGCTAATTCCGAAAATAGGGTTCTGAATCTCAAAAAAGGGAACTCGGAGGGCATGAGACATGAATTGACAAGGATGGATTGGGACACCTTCCTAAAGGAGTTGACAGTGGTAAGGCAATAATTCATATTTGAAAAAAAAACATGTGCATGAATTACAACAACTTTTATTTCTGCATTAGGCAGGAATGAAAGAGGAAAAGTAGCTCCACCATGACTCACAAAAGAAATTCGATCCAAAGAGAATGCTTATAAAATTGGCAGAAGCAACAAGAAGTCTGAGAATTGGAAATATTTTAGAATTTAGCAAAACAGGACAAAATGTTTGATCAGGAGTAGGAAAATAGATTAAGAGACAAAATTGCAGGGAACATTGAACTGATTATAAAAGCTTGTATAAATAAAGGAAGAGGAAAAAGATTAGTAAAAACAAATATAAATCCCTTGCAGTCAGAAGCTGAGGAAATTACAGTGGAGAACAAAGAGGAGGCAGATGAGATGAACACACACACACTGGTTCTGTCTTAACAAAAGAGGACACAAACAGCCTCCTGGAAATGTTAGAGAATCGAGGGTCTAGTGAGAGGGTGAAGTTGAAGGAAATCAGTATTACTAAGGAAATGGTGCTTAGGAAATCAATGGTGTTAAAGACTGACAAAGCACCAGGGCTTGAAATCCAAGGAGTGACCTTGGAAACATCAGATACATTGGGGTTTACCCTTTCAAAATTGGAGGGTGTCAAATGTAACCTTACTATTTAAAAAGGGAGGAAGAAAAATGTCAGAGAATAATAGGTTAGTTAGCCTAACATCAATAATGGTGAAATTCTAGAGTCTATCATAAAAGAAGTGATAACAGACATGTGGAAAACACTGACAGGACTGAACAAAGTAAGCATAGGTTTGTTAAAAAGCACATTATGCTTAACAAATTACTGGAGTTTTTTAAGGATGTAATGAGTAGAATAGGTAAGGGCAAGCCAATGGATGTGGTGTATTTGCACTTTTAGGAGGCTTTGAATAAATTTTGAATTAATTACCTGCTAACTCTTAAGCAGTTAGCAGGTAATGTTAAAGCATATTGGATGGGGGCAATTGGCATGGATCAAGAACTGCTGACAGACAGGAAACAGAGTGGGAATAAATAGGTCTTTTTCGAATGGTTCAGTACTTGGACCCCAGCTATTCAGACTTGGATAAGGGATAAGGGATCAAAATGCACCGTTTCTAGGTTCACTGATGCCTCATATGGGGAAAGACTTCTTCACTCAAACAGTATAGAAATCTGTGGAATTTTCTACCACATAAAGCTGAGGAGGCCAAGTCACTGAATATATTCAAGGTGGTTTTTTTTAAAGATTTTAAAGGCATTAAGGTGTATGGAAGGAAGTGAGAATATAGCATTGTGATAGAGAATCTGCCAAGATCGTACTAATTGTTGGAGCAGGCTTAAAGAGCTATATGGTCTATTGCTGTTAGTTTCTATGCTAACTTAAATGGTTTAATTAAATTACAACCAGTATCCATGAAATTGCATGATGCTGAAGAAAAGTCATTAAAAGTGAGGCAAAGCTCGGGTATAAGAGAAATACATGGAATCCCTCTATGTCATTCAGAATCAGTTATGTTCTCCATTAAGAAGAAAAACCATGTTTAAAAGCAAGTTTAACCTGTAAGGATTATGAAAACACAGATATAGAGCAATTGAATGAATTTTGAAGTGATTTCCAAAATTGTTTTTAGGTTTGGTGAAATTGAAGACAGAGTATCTCATTACCTACAGAATAACGCTGAACTATTCTGCTGAACATACAGAGGAAAGTGCCTCATCTTCTCCTGGCTAAGTTTAAAGAAGATATTCAGAATGTGCTATGACAAATAGTGATTTTTCAGTTAATAGGTCAACAAGTTAGTGTTCAATATGGTTCAGGTACCAAAACCATATGCCCAAGAAAAGTGAGGGAGGATTTCATGGAAACCTATAAAATTCAAACATGAGTTGATATGTTAGATGCAGGAAGGATGTTCCCATTGGTAGGGGAGTCCAGAACCAGGGGAGTCCAGAACCTGGGGTTATAATTTAAGGATAAGGGCAATTACCCCAATGAAAACTCCAGAAAATTGTTACATGCAAGGGATCAACATACAGTCTGGTGGCCGGGTATCATTCACTTCAAATAGAAAATGATTGCTGACTACCATTCAGTGCATTGTAAACAGCCAAACAAAAAAAAGAAAACTCTATTATTTTAATCTATACTATCCAAACCATGGGTGCATCTGGGACTGTATTTATTCCAGTTCAAAAGAAATGTCTTCATTATCATCCATCATTATACAGGGTGGATTAAAGTAAACTATCTGCACAAAGTCACAGCACCAGCAGTAATAAAATCACTCAAGAGCATTCCAGAGGTTGTGGCTTTCAGATAATGGTCCATAGTTTGCAAATGAGCATCTTTAACAAATTCATATGTAGATATGATTTTATTTGCATCATCCTACTATCCTCATGCAAATGAAGAAGCTGGATGAGAACAGCAGTCAATAGAAGCATTACTGAAGAAGAATAAATCTTTAACTCACTTTATTAAATTGTCCAATCTCATCAATAGAGAGTGGGGTACTACCTTCAATGTTACTGGTGGGCAGGAGATTGAGAACACAACTTTCATCACTGCCTCAAGTGTCAAAACACAACTAAGAATGACCTCAATGAAGAGGAGCGAAGGGGCAAATGAAACACAAGAGTTACCAAAGCTGCAGCTCCGAGATGAACTGACAGAAGAAATGATCGTAGCGAAAACTCCAAAACTGAGATTGCATACAGTTGGGAGAAAGTGAGGACTACAGATGCTGGAGATCAGAGCTGAAAAATGTGTTGCTGGAAAAGTGCAGCAGGTCAGGCAGCATCCAAGAAGCAGGAGAATCGATGTTACAGGCATAAGCCCTTCCATTTCCTGAAGAAGGGCTTATGCCCAAAACGTTGATTCTCCTGCTCCTTGGATGCTGCCTGACCTGTTGCGCTTTTCCAGCATTGTATACAGTTGGAACAGATAATGGGATTATAAGGAGGAATTGAAATGCAATGATACCACTGAGGACGATACCAACAGAAACTTGGAACTTGGAAGAAGAGGAGAAAGAAAGTTGTATGATTACCCAAGAGAGCAACACTCATAGGGACAGAAGACACAGTACAAAGCATCTTCAACTTTTGAATCAGATTAGAACCAGATCAAAGAGATTTGTGAAGCACCAGAGGCTCACTCTTTGAAGTCTGAAACCATGGCTGGGGTGGGAGGAGGTGGTGGAGAAGAGATATTTGGAATGTAAATGCAAAGGGGATAAAGACTTTGGCGAGATGTAAAATAATGGGATTAAAATAAATTCATAAATAATGACGATGTCGTAGTAATAAAATCAGAGTCAGATGATTAGCTAGACAGAACTGGAAGGGATGAGAAACTGTAACTTAGAGAGAAGAGAATGTGTGTAGAGATCAAATTGTAAATAATAACTTCTTGCAGTAAGTAGACTCTAGTAGCAATGCTTCAGGAGAGTAAATAGTGGTATACCCCAAACACACGACAAAATAGTAGTGAGAGATTTTCAGGTAGGAGCAAACCACAGTGTTTCAATAATAACACAATAAGTTTAAAGTATTTGCTACTGTCAGCTGAACTTGAAAATTAATGCTCAGTACAAAGAAAGTAGATTTACTTTAACCAGTTAACAAGCATGATTAGTTCTATCGTGCAAATCACACTGAACTGACATTGCAGAGCATGATTTATATTACAAATATATTAAGTGTTATTACACATGCGCTAAATGCAAATGGCACCCTACAGATATTTATAATTCTGGAATACTTCAGCTAAGATATCTGTTATTTGGTATAACATTTGCACTACTATTTGTCTTTCTTGCGTGGATTAATTTATTTTACCACCACTTTTGCTTCTTCTCTAGTTTGTTTTGAATTGATTTCACTAATTGCCTCATGCAGCACCAGGCAAATACCTTCCATTAAATCTTTCACAGGTGAGCTTTGATAGACGTGAAGTTCACATTATTTCACTGTACTAACTGGGTTAATGTTCAGAAAATATAAAAAGACAATCAAATAGATTACAACACTCAGTAAAGATTAAAGCAGCAGCACAATTTGTTCTTACAGTTTTAGATATTAGTTTTAAAACTCAGAATTTCAAGCCCTATAACTCCATAATATTGGCAGAAATTTGCCAATTTGCTAATAGCCATGTGCTCACATCATCAATAATGTAAAGATCAACGCAGTTCAAAGGAACTGAAGAACTTAAGTTGGTAGATGCTTCATGTTAATATTGCTCACACTCAAAACATTTCACATACAATTATTCCGAAGTGCGGTGACAATATGTGCAGTATATGTAAACATAGAAGGCATTTTTGTGTACAAGTCTGGAACAGCCAAGAAATGAATGGCAAGTTAATTTGTTTAGTGATTTTGATTGGGGGGGAATGTTGTTCAGAAATTTCAATGTGTCATGGGACCTTCAATATCCTCCTGAGACAATACTCCACTGGAGTATCAGCATACATTATCTGTGTGGTTAAAAACAAAGCTCTAATTCAATAGTTTCAAACTGAACCAAGCTGCTCAAAACAATATAACCAAGTTAGGTTATAAATTTTGTTCTCTGATGAAAATCAAGTTTATGAAGTTGTACCTTCATTGGACAGAAAAACTGTACACCATTTAGATCTTTAAAAACCAAAATGTATAGATGACATGATTTAAACTAAAATCATGAGAATTAGACTTGAAACCTAAATGTCTCAAAGAAAATATGATTTGAAACGGCAAATAGTGGTGGTTAATTCAAACATATTCATATGCATGAATAGTTTACTGTTCTTTATATTAACCCATGGATCATCTGTAGAATCCAAAAATGTGAACTGAATTTTGGACTAACATCATAGCACTCTTTTTACCACCCACTCTCCCCTTCTTGCTTCTCATCAAATCAGAGGAGCTTTATGGTTTTCTTTGCTACTTTCCACCAATCTAATGCCTAAAGGTTAAAGCAATGAATTACAGTAGTGAGAAACTCTAACAGTAGGAATTGTATATGTCCTTTGGAAAGAATAGAGTTGAATGAGTTAATAGCCTTTTCCCTCGATATCCAGAAAAATGCAATATTTTAACCTAGTTCTTGTCAGTAGAACAAATATAATTTAAAAATTTTAATTCTTGGATATGTCAGAAACTGTATTGGTTTTCTCAATCTAAGTTTGAACTCAAGGATCTGCGAAAGTGTTTTGTCTGGCTCTCTGTACTTGATAGGGTTTTGACCAAATTCTGTATCTATTTGCAGATAAGCATTTTCCAGTGGACCTGTGAAGAAATGTCAAAGTTGAGTCTTAAGCACAGGTTTCTCTGCCTCCATGCCTATTTTTGTCACAGAAATATTTATTTCAAAATCAAAATCTAAGAACAAATACCCAAAGCTCATGTAGAACTTGAGTTTCTGCTCTAGATTCCTTCATTGAAAATAAAGCATTTATATAAACGATTTGGATGTGAACATAAGATATATAGTTAGTAAGCTTGCAGATGACACCAAATTGGAGGTGTAGTGGACAGCAAAGAAAGTTACTTCAGAGTACAACGTGATCTTGATATCATTGAGAGTAGCACTGTGACTCAGTGGTTAGCATTGTTGCCTCACAGCACATGGGACTCAGGTTTGATTCCAGCCTCTGGCGACAGTATGTGTGGAGTTTGCACATTCTCCCCACGAAGTGTGGGTTTCCTCCCACAGTCCAAAGATGTGCAGGTGAATTGGCCATACTAAATTGCCCCTCGCGTTCAGGGATGTGTAGGTTAGATGCATTACTCGGGAGTAAATTTCAGATAATAGGGAATGGGCATGGGTGGCTTACTCTCTGGAGTGTCAGTGTGGATTGTTGGGCTGAAGGACCTGTTTCCACATTGTAGGGATACTATGATTGATCAGATGGGTCAAGGAGTGGCAGATGGAATTTAATGTAGAAAAATGCGAGGTGCTGCATTTTGGAAAGGCAAATCAGGGCAGGACTTATACACTTGATGGGAAGTCCTGGGGAATGTTGCTGAACAAAGAGAGCTTGGAGTGCAGGTGCATAGTTCCTTAAAAGTGAAGTCGCAGGTAGACAGGATAGTGAGGGAGGCATTTAGTATGTTTTCCTTTGTTGGTCAGAGCATTGAGTATAGGAGTTGGGAGCTCATTTTGCAGCTATACAGGACATTGGTTAGGCCACTTTTGGAATATTGTGTGCAATTTTGGTTTCCCTCCTATTGGAAAGATGTTGTGAAACTTGAAAGGGTTCAGAAAAGATTTACAAGGATGTTGCCAGGTTTTGGAGAATTTGAGCTATAGAGTGAGGTTGAATAGGCTGGGGCTGTTTTCCCTAAAGCATCAGAGACTGAGGGGTGACCTTTATAGAGGTTTGTAAAATTATGAGGGGTGTGTATAGGGTAAATAGACAAGATCTTTTCTCTGGGGTAGGGGAGTAAGTTTAGGTTGAAACGGGAAACATTTAAAAGGGACCTAAAGGGCAACTTTTTCATGCAGTGAGTGGTATGTGTATGGATTGAGCTGCCAGAGGAAGTGGCAGAGGCTGGTACAATTACAACAATTAAAAGACATCTGAACGGGTATATGAATAGGAAAGGTTTAGAGGGATATGAGCCAAGTGCTGGCAAATTGGACAAGATTTATTTAGGATAGCTGGTCAGCATGGATGAGTTGGATCAAAGGGTCCATTTCTATGCTTTATATATCTGTGAGTACGTGATACTCACGTTGTACTCTGAGATATTTATGAGTGCTTACCCCATCCATTAGTCAGTACATTTGTGACTACCACCCTGTCACAGTACTTCCTCATTAAAACAAGCATGCCATTGAGACAGAAAAATGACAAAATGTTTTGTGGCCAGCACTAAGAAGTTGTTCCTGGCATGATAAAACAACTAAACAAATTCAAAGTTGCATTTCTCTTGTTCTTGTGTTGATAGATCCCAAATTTCAAAGTAACATTTCGATGTGATTTTGCCTTCAGTGTGGTATTTTAAGTGGGCGGCACAGTGGCTCAGGTCTGTGTGGGTTTTCTCTGGGTGCTCTGGTTTCCTCCCACAGTCCAAAGATGTGCAGGTCAGGTGAATTGGCCATTGCCCATAGTGTTCGGTACATTAGTCAAAAGGAAATGGAGCTGGGTGGGTTACTCTTCAAAAGGTTGGTGTAGACTTGTTGAGCTGAAGTCCCTGTTTCCATTCTGTAGGAAATCTAGACTAATTCAATCTGCTGCAACAATGCTTATGTTATCCTTTGTATCAGAAGAAACTGGACATGGAGATTGTGGTATTGAAGAACCCAGATGTCTCTGATAGCTAACATGAGAATGTAGTCAAGCAACATGCTTCAAGTGGAGTGCCATACTTCAAACATTTCTGGGGTAAGATAGAGTATGAGACAATATATCCTCAGGTCACACACTATGGTACAGTGATCACATCATGAGCTTGTCTCTTAAAAGTATTGGCAGATGGTCTCCTGCTGATGGTCAATCGCTAGCACCAAAGACAGCAAGGAAGAAGGAGACTGTGCCTTTGTAATAGTGCAAGAGAGCACAGGGTCAACAACGTCATAGAGAATGCACAAGACAGCAAGGACTGAAAGAAAGCAGTGACAGCAGCTTCCTAAGGAGTGCGAGAGAGAGCAGCATCAGTAGCTTCTCAAACAATGTAGAAGAGTGGGACAGCAGTTTCATAAAGGGCAGACTTCTGTGAGAAAGATTCATGTGCTGGGAGATAAAAACTGATATTAACTGATGTTAGCTCAATTGTGACAATATAATAATGGACCATACCACAATTATTATACTTGTTAAAAGTTTGCCAGAGTACTCCATTTTCTAGGACACCAAATAAACTGGAAATTATGCTTATTGTAGCAGAAATAATTACATTTGCTGCGTTGTTATGGAACAGTGGGAAATACAGAAAGATGCATTAGGTGACAAGAATGCAATCTTCCCTGTGCATTATGAACAAATCAGCTGCTGCTTTTGTTCAAGGAGTTGCATGCGTATAGAGATTCTCTGTGCTGCTGGGGTTGGAAAGTTTGGCATACCTCACATGCATCATAAATTGAATCACCTGAATCACCTCTCACCAGTACATAGACTCTTGGGCTAGCCACCATATATACTCAATATCCATATGTCCTCGTATAATATGGAATGATAATGATGTAATGCTTTTGGTATTATAGGTAGTTCTTCTATAACACAATGGTTGCATCTTCTGCAACCCCATGTTACAGAAAATTTGCACTTTAGAAACAGTGCCCCAAATCACCAATAGTGTTATAGTGATTTCGCGTTAACAAAACACGTATTATAGCAGAACAGCCTGTAGCACCTGTTTTCACTTGTAAATGATTTTCTGTGACATACCAAGTTCACCCCTGTATATCCAAAATGAACAAACTTCTCAGCACTTCTTTCATACTGCTGGGCCAACTCTGGGTAATGATAATTTATGATAGAATCCCAACAGTTTGGAAACAGGCCATTTTGGCCCAACAAGTCCACACTGACCCTCTGAAAGGTAACTCTCCCAGACCCATTTCTCTAACCTATTACTCTACATTTCCCCTGACTAACGCAAATAACCCACACATCCATGAACATACTATGGGCAATTTAACATGGCCAATTCACCTAACTTGCACATCTTTGGACTGTGGGAGGAAACTGAAGCACCTGGAGGAAATCCATGCAGACACAGGGAGAATGTGCGAACTCTACACAGTCACTCGAGGCTGGAATCGAACACAGATTCCTGGCACTGTGAGGCAGCAGTGCTAACTACTGAGCCTCCTGCTGCCCCAATTCTTCAGCAGTTGTCAATTGCAGCTATTCATTTTGGTTCTGGCCATAGTGTATGAAATTAATCCAAAGAACATCTTCAACTTCATTTTCTAGAACATCAATGTGTGGATCAAAAGAAATATCTTCACCTTGAGTTCGGTAATCTCCTCCGTCTGTAAGGTATAATCACCTTGGTACCCAGGTTACATTGCAATTCAAAGTTGTATCTTGCATCTTGAAAGTAGATGCTGAAAACATGATGGCATACCCATTCATGGTTTGTGCCTAATAATTTGCATGGTTTATTTATAATAGCTTACGGTCAGTTTCAACTGCGAATTTCACAATATGTGCATGTGAATCCAAATATTGGAAAATCTTTTCTGCTCTATATTGGAATAATTGGCTTGCACTGTTGACTTGGTCTTCAAACCAAAGGCAACATGTGTTTTAATCTTGCAAAGGGCTTGTGATGAGTCATCACATCAACTTCAAGAATTATGACTTTCCTGGGGTCACAGTATTGCAGGAGGCAAGATTTTGCTGACACAACCTGCTCGAGAGAATCAAAGATATATTGGTGCTTGTCTTGCCACACATAAGGCAAGTTCTTCTTGAGGAAATCCTGAGCAGAGATCCCTGGCCACAAAATGGAGAATATATGACAAGGGGAAAGTGAAACATTGGAGACAATGACACAGATTCTCTTTAGCTTGCAGGGTAACCAGCATAGAGCACAACAGCAAGAAGGCTATGATGAAATTACATAAGACACTGATTGAACTTCAGCTGGTGTATTTTTTATTGTTACCATTACAGTTCTGGATGCCACACTATAGGAAGAACACAAATACATTGGAGAGAATGCAGGAGGATTTGTGAGAGATTTAGACACACTGTTAAGAGGAAAGATTAGAAAAGTTTTCTTGGACAGCAGAAAATTAAGAGGAGAGTTCATAGAAGTTTTGAAATGATTAAGGTGCTGAACAGGATGGATAGGTAGAAAGTATTCTTGCTTGTAAATGGATCATGAACAAGAAAGTTCAAGGTGTGTAAAAACTTTTCATGCAAGTAGTCCAAGTATGAAATGTAGTTTTGAAAGTGTGGTCGATACTGTTTAACTGAGGCATTCAATGGCTAGTTATTTAAATGGAAATAATGCACTTAGTTACAGAGAAAAATAAATGGTGAAGTAAATTATGCAAATTTAACCAAGTTAGAGATCCAACAAATTGCATTCCAAAATTCCAAAAAAACAATAATTCTTATTTTTCTTTCCCATTACCTTTGAAAAGAAAAAAGTTTCCAGCAAATAGAAGTCAGAAAATGTAATTTTGTTCCTCAAATTGGGATATGTCAGGATATTCTAGCTTCGTTAGGTTTACTTCAACTGTTGATGAACTACTAAGTCTATTAACATGGAACGAACTAGGGTTCAGGGTTAGTTAATTATAGTCGGTACATACACATCTCCAAAGGCCAAGTCATGTTGGCTAACCTTATGGAAATAACAATGATGTTAAGTAAAAGAAATGGACTGAATGTAATTCTAACTTTAAAAAAAAAATTGTCTAAGGTAACACATGTCACAGGTGGCACATGGAATAACAGGAAATATGCTGCATGAATAGCAAGGGGACTGGAAGAAAAGATGGGGCTAAAGAAAGTTTCTTGGGCAGACCAGATCAGTTTAAGCAAGCATTATTATAGAAGGATGGGAAGGTTATGACCAATACATTGCCACTATTCATGACATGGGTACTACATTAGCAAAGGTCTCTAGTCCATAGACACTAAGAAACCCATTTTGGAAGACCATTGATGACAGAGGTTCATACTTTTGGATGCAAGTGTTATTCTCATAAAGATTGCTGATATCAAACCTGTTCAGTCCAAAGGGTTTCACAAGAAACACAAATGAGCATGTCAGTTCTGTTGGATAAGGCAGCCTACTCAAAGGGCAGCAGTAAGAGCAGCAATGAGTAAATGCTCAGCTGGTAGAAATAGAGGCAGGATTATTTCATGCTACAGCAGTGGGTGCTCTTGCAGTACATAAGTAGTGTCCCTGTCTCTGGGCAAAAAGAGCCGATGGTGTTATGGGTAGTATATTAGCCAGATAGAATATTGGTTAGCTATTATAGGAGAGTCGGGATAAATGGGCATTTCCAGATGGCAACAAAGTCAGTGGAATGCTACAGGTATCAGTGCGAGGCCACAAGCTTTTACAAGATATTAATGACTTGGATGAAGCGAGGGATGCATTATCATCTGTAAATCCTTCCCCCACTATTTGAACACATGGTCTTGTGAATGGCATTAGAATGAATGCCAGGATGCTTGCTTTTAAAATGTGTAGCAATCGTTCAACAAACCTTGGTTTTTAAAACAGCCTTTATCCATTTTAGTCTGTAAACAAAAACATAGACAAAAAAACAGTCTTTACAATGAGTAGAAACATAAGTTGTGCAACATCTTTGTTAGACTCATTAGGGACTTTCTTTTGTGTAAAGCATAGATATTGCTATAGGTCTATTGGTATAGTAGTGAAGGTAGGAATTTGAGGCATCATGTTGTTATGGAGCCAGTATTCTGGAGACATTTTCTGCTGACAAGAGTTTACATGTTGTACAGAATGCAACCTTGGGCTTGTATTTGATCCTGAGATGAACTTCCAACCACTCACTCCTGTTGTCCATCATCAGAAACAACTATTTGCCCTTCTGTTGCTGAACTCTCATGCATCCCTTTGTTATTTTTAAACTCAGCAATTCTAATTCTCTTCGAATTGGGATTCCATCTTCCCACTAACATCCAAAACTCTGCTTTCCAAATGCTATCTCACATCAAATCATTTTTACTCTTTATCCCTGTGCTCACTGGCCTACATTCACTTCTCACTTGAAACATCTCTGACACAGAATTTCCAATTTTGCTTTCAAATAGTTTTGCCCCTTACCATCACAATTACCTCCTTCAGCCCTACAAATCTGAGAAATCTGCACTCCGACAATTCTAGCCTTTTATGCATCCTCAATTTTAATTACTCAACTATCCTCTGAGTTTCCTGGAAAAACATCTCTGCCCCGCAAGATTTCTCCTGTCCTTTAAGATATTGTTAAAAGCCTACCC
The DNA here is from genome assembly GCF_020745735.1 of Hemiscyllium ocellatum. NCBI lineage: Eukaryota > Metazoa > Chordata > Chondrichthyes > Orectolobiformes > Hemiscylliidae > Hemiscyllium > Hemiscyllium ocellatum. The sequence continues at coordinate 44,229,638 of NC_083418.1, read as the reverse complement.
TGTTGACCAAAATATTGGTCACCTTAGCTGTTTATTTGGTTCAGCAACATATTTTGTTTCATAATGTCTCACCAGTGAATGAATAAGAAATGTTCCTGAGAAGTACCATGTTAGATTTAGTCTATTCATGAAAATTATTGGTTGAGCCTTTCTTACGACAGTATTAGAAGATTTAATTCTGAGTGTTGCACCAATATTTAAATGGAAAAATCAGCCTCATTGCATTTTCTACATTGTATGGAGGTTCCTGACTGCTTTTAATAGCTAGGGCAGGCTATCGTGCAGTCATGTGTGTTGGAATAGTTTAAGAATACCTGCCATTCATGGAATGGAACTCTTTGAAATTTAGACAGTTGTGATTTATTGCTCTAATGGTTAGATGGATGCCATCTTCTTTACATATGAAAATCAGACCCGTTGCATAATCTTTTGACTTATGTCCTCCTTTCCGTTTGGAAAGTAGCACATGCATTACCCCGGAAAAGCAAGGCTTCAATCTTCTATTTGATATAGTATAGTATAGGGAACAGACTAATCTTTTAGACATAGTAAACAGGCTAGCTGATATGGCATTTTCAGGGTAGGAACATGTGCCACTCCACTAGTTACAAGGATTAGTGGTAGGACCACACAGTGATCGACATATCAATGTCAATGACATGGATGAGGAAGGTGACTGTACTATAGCCAGGCATGCAGGTAACACTAAAATAATTCGAAAGGCAAGTGATGAGGATGACATGATAGCCTGCAGAGGGATATAGATAGGTTATGCGAGTGGGCAAAGAGACTATTATGTGGGATATGTGAAGTTATGCACTTTGGCAGGAAGAAAAAATGAACTGTGTGCATTATTTAAATGAAGACAGACTGAAAGCTGCACAAAGGGATTTGGGAGTCCTCATCCACTAATCACAAAAACATTAGCATCCAAATTCAGCAGGTAATAGGGAAGACAAGCGAAATGTTGGCCTTTATTTCAAAGGGAATGGAGTATGAAAGTAGGGCGATAATGCTAAAACTATACAAGGCACTAGTCAGAGCACAGCTGGAAAACCGTGAACATTTTTGGGCCTTATTGTAAGAAAGATAAATTGCTTTTGGAGACAGTCCAGAGCAAGTTCACTTGGCTGATACCACGAATGGAAACAAAAAAATAAAAAGTGCTGGAAAAGCACAGCAGATCTGGCAGCATCTGTGGAGAGAAATCAGGTCAAGGGACCCTTCTTCAGAACTAGTTTTTCCAACAACTTCTATTTTTATCTCAGATTTACAATATTCACAGGATTTGTTTTTTTCAGCTTTTATCTATCACATTTGGAAAGACTATCTTATCAGGAGAGGTGTGAGTAAATTGGGCAAGCACTCATTGGAACACAGGAGAATGACAGGCAATCTTATTGAAACAAATAACACACTTGACAAATGCAGAAACATGTGACGGACCAGAAAGCAGAATCTCAAAATAAGGGCCACACATTTAAGACAGAGATAAGGAGGAATTTCTTTTCTGGGAGTGTAGTGAATCTGTAGAATTCTTTACAACAGAATGCTATTAAGAATTGTTTTATTTTAATCTATTCAAGAGTGAGCGAGAGATATTTTTCATCATTACGAGAGTCAAGGTTTATCAGGAAAAGGCAGGAAAATGGAGTTGAGGAATATTATATCAGCGATAATCTCATTGAATGACAGAGCAGACTCGATGGGTGAATGGTCTCACACCAACTTTAGCTTGAAATGAGGTACATGTTGGTGAGTTGAAATGCATCTTCCTGGTCCAGGGCTGGGTGCAGTTAAGCTTAACTGAAGAACCAAACCTGATAACTATCCACAACTGAAATGCAGATAATGAAAAATGATCCATTCCAAAATGCTCAAATGTCATACAAACCTGAGATCACCTGTCAATTGAAAGCCGAGGCCGAAATGTGCCAAGTTATTTTTTTCTCTCAAAAAGGCAGAGTAGCCACTGGCAGGGCAATGAGATACCCATGCTAAGCACTGTATGCCTAACAGTGTGTGGAAACTTATCACAGCAGGAATAGAGCTAGCTAATCTGTGTAATAAATAAATGAAATTTTGAAAAAGTATTTCTTGGCTTTAATGCACAAAGTTCAGTTTGTCAAATTAAAACAAAATATTGCAACTCTCAAACTTTGGCAATGTGGAGTTCTAATTGCAACAGCTTGGAGGCCTCGCAGTGATTGAGGAGCTGCACTGCTGAATAGTGTAGGGAATTTGTTGCGAGACCAATTTACACTTGTTTAAATAATTGGGCTGTGTGTGAAGTGACAACTGCCGGCCTCATTAAAGAAGCATCAAAATGAAACTCTTCTGCTCCCACAGAGTCAGGAGTTCAGTGAAGAATATGATGAGGTTGTGCTTGTTTACATTAGGTCAAATATCTCGGGAGCCTTATAATCAAGACTGGTTAGTTCAGTCAACTGAGGGAAAGCTTCAGTCTTTATAAACGTATAACCATCTTAAGCAGGTAGTCCTTAAGCAGATCACCAGCTGCAATGAGCAGCAATGACTTCAGAAGTGGAATATTTAAACTATAATGCCAAATCAACTGCATGTCTTGGACAAGATAAAATTTCCATCAACTTAAGATTGATAAATGTAACATCATCCTTTTAAACTTGCAGCAACATACCAATCCATGCTTTTGTTAACCTTGAAAACCTCTGCTCATTGGCTTCACCATTTTGTGTCAAAGTCATAAAGTCACACAGTATGAAAATAGACCCTTTGATCCAACTAGTCCATGCCAACCATGTTCCCAAACTGAACTACTTCCACTCCCCCACATTTAGCCCATATCCTTCCAAACCTTTCCAATTCATGTAGTTATCCAAACGTGTTTAAACGTAACTGTACCTGCATCGATTGCTTCCTCTGGCAGTTCATTCCACATACAAACCACTCTCTGTATAAAAACATTTTCTCTCATGTCCATTTTAAAATGTTCTCCTCTCACCTAAACTCAAAGGTCTGAGCAACAAAGGCAAGCGGGCTAAATGCCTTTTTAACCACCTTGTCTACCTGTGATGCAAATTTCAGGGAACTAAGTACCTAAACTCTTCACAAACCTAGTCAAGTCCGCTGACTATACTTGCCAACATAAACTGCCCTTACAAAGTTCTCCTGCCCATAATTTGCCACAAGTGCCTCATTGCCAAATTCCTCTGTGATCCAGCTCTATCTTGCCCAAAGTCACAAAGATGCTTGCATCTTTCACATTGCTAACTCATTATTGCAGTTTTTGTTTGCTTTATCTGTTCCATCTGCTTTCATGCTCTTCTGAAAATTCATCTCCGTTACCTTATTAAATTGAAAGACTTCAACTGGACAGGCCTTCTGTTAGCAGGACAGAGCAGACAGCACACCCACAGGTACAAAGTTGCAACTATCAAACAGGTCCATATCTCAAAAAGCATGATCAATGTTGGAAATAAGGGACAATTGAAAGAATGTGGAAATCCAAATGGGGAGATCACTAAGGGGGAGCACTAGAAGCAACACAGAGATGAATATACGGCAAAATGAAATATGAATAAATTTAGTGTGTAATGCCAAAGTTAATGATGTTAAGATATAAACTAAAAAAACTATTTGGTAATGGAAAATGCTATCCAATTAAAAGAGAATCCTTTAAAAGGGGGGAGCAATGGTGGGAAGAAATCGGGATAGGTGCAAAAAAAATTGTTAAATACTTTCTAAAATCTTAATGACCACTCTGATTTAAGCAACTGTTTGCTAATTTTTTTAAAGAAATTATGTACTTAACAAATCCCACAGAAATTATATTCGAATCAACTCTCATTGACATATCATACACAGATACGCTATAGTACCACTTAAGCCACAACGTAATTTTTGTGAACAAAATCAAATTAACTCAAGTACCACAAAAAATAAATAATACTACGCCAAATCTCAAAAAGCACACTTATGTCAAACTAATAAAAACCATGCTGGTTTCATTAAAAGCTCATTGGATGTTTTCATACAGTTGAAAGTTTTATTATGCGAATAACATGCATTTGCATGTGAAATCTTCCACATGATGAGCTGGTATTTATTGCCTAACACAAGTAACACTGATTTCTGACCTTGAGGTAGGTGATTTCCTTAAATGAAGTAACAAACCAGCTTGTTTATAATATAAATGTCAAAGCTGCAGATGCAAACACTCTGCCCTTCCCCTTTGGAGAAAGGAGTTTCAAGACATCATTGATCGCCTCTTACTTACACTTGGGAACTGACATTCTCCAGGTTCCTAAGAAATAATATTGGCCCTGTATTATTGTTCAGTAATGGATCATGTTTTCCTCTATGCCTATTTATGCTTATGCTTATTAGGCTCACCTTACCTGAATAGTAATGCTTAAAATACCCCAGTGTACCATCAGCTTGCTATTTGTATTGCTATTTAACTTGAATCTATGCTTGATGTTGAGTTTTCCTTTGGTGCTGACTCCAATGCATCTGGTGGACTATAATGACAGCTTTCCTTCTGTGTCACTGAGCAGACTAAATAAATCACCAATTCTGGTTAGTGCTCAATGCACAGAGAGGGCAGTTTGGACAAAGAAGATTCTAAATAAAAAATGTCCCAAGCACAGATGAAAATTGTGCGTTGCAATTTCTTAGGAGGTTGGGAGGCAGAAAAGAAATATTATCCTAAAATCTAATGGCCATTTTACTTCCCTGCACTTAAGATAGCTTAATTTATATTTAGAAGTACTCTTGGCCGGCAGCGTGATAGCTTGGTTTAGTAATAAGTCAAATCATACATTGAAAGACGTACAGGGATTTTAAAGCCACTTAATTAATCCCAACCTCTTCTTCAGGAACCAAAAAAAAATACAAAATCCAACATGGCCCATTTTCCTGCAGTTTTCAGATCAACTGACCTTTCATGTATTGGACATTCCATCAGAGTCAAGGTATGATAAAAAATTAAAATGCCTTTTCAAAACAAAAACAATGCTAAACAAATTTTTTAAAAGTTCTCATGAATGAATAGGTTTGAACACGAGTGGCATAATTTGGTATAATGTTATTACATTGAAACTACCAAAGGTACATTTATTTGCAATAATGTCTAAAAGGTGAGCCAATGTAATTAGTATAGGCAGAAGCTTGCTGCAGACAGTTATACTCATTAATATATGTTTCACATAGGATTGATTATCAATATGGATTAAAGCATGGCTGACATGAATTGCAGGTTAGTAAAACAGTAATCATATACTTAGTATTATGTACAAGACAAAAATTTAAAAAATGCAAAGACTCATCCACTAGCTAATATACAATGTAATTAGGCCTAGGAATAATTCTCAGGTTCCCTAATGTGCATTCAAGCCCATTTTTATTATCCACCATTGCTAATGACAGAATGAATAAACTACAAAGACAATGGGTCATTAGCAATGAAACACAGATTTGTAATTTCTGCCATACATCAAACACGCAACAGAACTGAAAAGTTCAAGATAAGAATGGACGAATGCTAATTTCTGCAAACTACATGTATCATAAACAAAATCCAGCCAATTTTTGTACTACAGTTAAAATGGTAGGATTTGGTAATTTAGCCAAAAGCTTCGTATTCAAATAAAGGAAGACAGACAGACTTATATTTATGAAACACTTTTTACAACCATCAGAAGTCTCAAAACACTCAATAATCAATTGAGTTCACTTTGAAATGTTGCCAACATTGTAATATAGGAAATGAAATGTCAATTTACACACAGGAAACTATCACAAATAGCGATGTGCTAATGATGAGATAATCTACTTTGAGGAGTTCATTGAATGAGAAACTCCAGGGATAACTCCACTGCCCTTCTTTTGAAATAGTGCCTTAGGATCTTTTACAGCCACCTCAGCAAGTGGATGCAGTCTCAATTCAATGTTTCATCTGAAAGACAGCACACCTCTGACCATGTAGCACTCCATTAGTGTTCCACTGCAGTTTCATGCTAGATTTATACATTCTTTTCTTGTGGTAGGATCTGAACCCAGAATCTTGTGATGCAGGGGCCATGAATGCTACTAACTGAGCCACAGCTGGTGGACCCCGGTGTTTCAGAACTGTTTTAAAGCTTTACTTCACAGTCAAGTACAGCTTTATGAAGATTTTAAAAATTTCCAGCTAAGAGACTAAAGGGGCAACTTTTTCACACAGCGGGTGGTACATGTATGGAATGAGCTGCCAGAGGAAGTAGTGGAGGCTGGTACAATTGCAACATTTAAAAGGCATTTGGATGGGGATATGAATAGGAAGGGTTTGGAGGAATATGGGCCGAGTGCTGACAGATGGGACTAGATTGGGTTGGGATATCTGGTCGGCATGGACGGGTTGGACCGAAGGATCTGTTTCCATGCTGTACATCTCTATGACTCTATGAATCTATGTAAATTTAGCAAATAGTCATGCTCAAGATTTGAATATTTGTATTTGCATTGGCTGCCATGTTAAATATTTGCACACTTTCAAAAGAAAACACACATTTCATGATCATGATGCATTTGAATATCTAACGTATCTAGGGAAAGTAAGAAAAATCTGAATGAGACATTATTGAAACTTATAATAGAAAATAAAAGTCCGAATGTTACTGTTAAGAACAAGATGAGATTCAATGCCATACACGGCATTAATTACATGTTTTAAAGAAAATATACAAATATGTTCACCAAATTCATTCTGGATGTTAGCTTTTAAAAAGGTTAACCGTAAGTGAAAACTAGTAAACTAATCTTTACAAAAGATGCAATACAGTATCAGATAATAGCAATGTCATTAAAAACCAGAATATCTACACTTGGAATTGAAACTTTGCATATTGTTAACTTATTCTAAACGAGAATGAACATTGGGAGAAAGTGAGGTCTGCAGATGCGGGAGATCAGAGTTGAGAGTGTGGAGCTGGAAAAGCACAGCAGGTCAGGCGGCATCCGAGGAGCAGAAGAGTCAACGTTTTGGGCATAAGCTCTTCATCAAGTCCTGGTGAAGGACTAATGCCCAGCATATTGATTCTCCTGCTCCTCGGATGCTACCTTACCTGCTGTGCTTTTCCAGCACCACACTCTCGACTAAGAATGAACATTGTTTTACAAAGCTAGAAGTTTCAAATCACAGTCACAACATGTAACTTTTTAGTTCATAATATATTATTCTATAACTATTTTCAAGACGACATGTCTATGCATTTGTCTATTTTACAGGAATCTGTAAATTACTAATCTATTTGATGTAGTCGTGACAATTTTGATGATGGATACCCAAAACCACACTTGAATCACACAAATTCTATGTAACATTGTTTTGCATCAGCATATTTCACTCAATTACCTACTTACATTTGGCAAAATGCTCAACTTCAAATGTCATCCATCACTTAAATTTGAATGACTGACATATTCTACAACATGTTTATTTGGGTAATTGTGCTCAACCATGTTGTAATGGCAACTCAGTCAAATAAGATCTGAATAAGTGTAATGGCATGATGAAATCACACCAGAAACATGATCAGAAATGGAACCAGATGGACGACAGTGACTCCGTAACATGAACACTTAGTATTTGTAGGTTATGTAAAGACAATTTAACTTTATAGTTAACATTTTTATGGCACATCTGAGCTTCTGAAACCTTAAGACACGGATGTGTCAAAACTTTAATTAAGATGTCAATATTGTGCTACGGACACACTTATATGTCCGCCATTTATAACATTTGGACTACTTTAAAAAATGGTTCTCAAAAGAATACTTTAGAAAGGAAAGCTTAAACGTCAAACCAGCTCAAGTAAAATTACTGAAAGATGAAAAAAAAATCACATCCTTGCTCGTTTTCATTCAAAGGTGGTAATATTTATTTTCCAACTCAAAAGAAAACATCTGCTTTTAAAATTCCCATATATGCTATAGAAAACTTAAGTCAAGAACTGATACTATTATCCTCTGACAGTTACTGAGATGGAATATCTGAATTCCTAGTACATGATGTCATGCTACAGTACAGCTTAGGCCAACTCAATATATTTTAACAGAACAACAGAAAATGTTTATGCATATTTCAAATATAACCAGATTCAAGTTCACTGAAGTTAGCCATGTAAAGGACATTTTTACAGTAATACTTCTTGTGTAAATAAGTGGTAATATATATCTAACGTATTTTACATGTACTAACCTCCCTTTGAGAACTCAATATTAAATTGCTAAATTTACGATTTGTGGAAATAACACTACAATCACTCAATTTGCATGTTAAAAGTGACAATGTTATCATAACTGTATGGGCAACTGTCTAAGGCTGAAAATGAATAAATTTCTTCATACCTAGTTAACTAGTTGTATAGAGATGTTCTAATTTTCATTGCAGACTATTCATTGATTGGCTCTTTAAGGGTTACTGCAGCATTCAAGTAGCAACTATATAAATAAGCAATGACATTGAATCTAATGTGCAAATGCAGCAAATTATTCAATGTCAAATTCAGACACCTTAAATGTACTACTTCTGATTTTCAACAGTACTGGTAAAACTAAGCAAGATAAATTACATCTTCCATCTGCACTGTATTAATAAATACTTTAAGAAAGCTAATTGGTGAACACAGTTTCCTTGTTACATTCATTCCTCTTAAATTTTATATACTACAAAGTGAAATATATAAGTCAAAGATTTAGAAAAAGCGTTTATGCACACATAGTGATCAGCAGCAAAGACAGGAGAGCCAAAGTCATCTTGTAACATTGTAATTCATGGTTGCTTTTTGAAGTGTTCGCATTTGGCATCATTTTGAAGTTTAGTGGTTTCGACGTTCCTTATCCTATGTGCTCTTCTTGGTTTTGGGAGCAGACTTATTTGTGTGTTTAAATCCAGAGGCATCACCAATTGGGGTTATGGATCTACGTACCTCTGGCTTACCAGAGATAGAACCTGATCTGATTGATGGGATCAAGTGTGTGGGTGACCATGTTCGTTTATCTTGGAATGATGTTCGTGTCATGTTTAGTTTTGGAGAAGTCTTGCTCCCAGGAAGCTGAAATTAATCAAAATACAAGTGAAAGTTGACCATAAAATAATTTCAAAAAGTAAACAAGTTTCAAGTTCTACAATTATCGTGGGGTTAATGGCAATATTTTGTAAATTATAAGCTGCAAGTTAGAAATTTCAATATGAAGAAAATGGAAGGAAGAAATCTCTACTCTTTAAACACTTAAATTTAAGATCAGACACTTTAAAGTAGTGCCTAATGCTCTTTCTAAATCAGGTTTTATGAAACTGAACTTATTGTGCATGCCAACCTAAAAAATAAGCAAAAACCATCCAACAGCTTCAAAACTAAAGCTGGCACAAGCCATCAGCTTTGTGCACAGGCCTTGAGCACATGAAGGCAAGGAGTCAGAATGTAAGTGGAACACAGATTTACCTGTAACTTAAGCTGCAGGTTTACCCAATATTGTATCAGTTTTATTACAATATACAAACATATACTTTTCTGTAGTAGTGCTTTAGAAAATTGTTGAAGGTATAAGATTGATGTTCTACAGAAATATAAGCACATTTCCACCCCATGACACTGAATTTTAACTCATAATTGTTACAATTAGCACTTCAACACACATTTGAAATAAGTACACTTTCAAAGTAGAAAGCATACCATTATTCAATCATGTTACCTATTTTGTTTCCATGCTCTTGCAGTTATACATAGTGAGAATTGCCAAATAGGAATTGATGATTTCAAACCATACAACATTCACAATCTCAAAGAAAGCAGTTACAACAAGCACTAAGGAAATAATAGTTGCCCCAGGTTTCCTGTGCAGAATTTCTGTGCTGCTCCCTCGGATGGTTGTTCCACTCAATCGTGTTTGAAGGATTCTCCATTGGAAGGTCTCTGAGAAAAATCAAAGCAAGGTAGGCGGATATTTTTGCCTGGTCAGAGGCATGAATTTTCCTAAAATAATTGTTAATTTGGGGAAGTTTGCAAGTTTTGAGAAGATTTGTAACTCAGGTTGAGGTTCTGGATGTTTCATGGATGTTTTCTTTTCATGAGCTCTAGCACGTTTTCTCACATAATAAGGTGAACGCCCTAAGTTAAGTTTGCAACACACTTCCACGACACCATTTTTATGATAACTTGAACTCACCAGCTCATTTGTCAGAACCTTCTGGGTTTCCCACTGCCATTACAAGATTAAAAGCCCAACTATGCACCATTTCCAAAGCTGCAAGTCCAGATTAAGAATTCACAATTAAAGTGAGTGATGTACTGCCCAAGAGAGGCATGTTTGACTCCTGTTTTGCTGACTGGGAGCTGGAACTCCTAATAGACAGGAGGGTCATCCCCTTTCCTGAGGACCATCAGCCACTGCCAGCCTGGTCTGAAGTTGCCTCTTCAATTGATGCAAAGTCCATGGTCTGGAAGAGCGCCCAGCAATAGAGGAAGAAATTAATGACCTTCTGTGCTCCACAAGAAAAAGTGCCACAGTCCTCTTTGTTACCTCACATTCACTCTAACTCTGCCACTGCAAACACCCCCTACCAAATGTCATGGTGTACCACTTCTGCTGGTGTATGCAGAATTTTCTCTCAATCACTCTCACCTAGCTCAACACTAAAATTTGTCAACACTTTCTGTCCTATGTGCTTCCTATTCACAACATTTAAAACATCTCACCATCTTTCCCCTTGTTGCATCAACACCAAAAGCTGTACTAATCATTTCAGTCAATCTGTCCCTTTGTCTATGTGCAGGGAAAGCAGCCCACAATACTGCACAGAGTGCCAAGCAGTGTGATGGAGTGCCCAGCGTTCATCTACTCACCACATAAGAGGAGAGCATGCTTGTGGAAGAGGACAGTGACAGCCCATACCGTGATGCAGGTCTCAGTGGTGCTCTCCCATTATCATTACTCTGAGTATACTCTTAACATGCTCAATCTTCTAATCGTTTCTCAAAATTCATTCTCTCTGGTATTCTACAGGCATGAGTGGCATCTTTACAGTCTCAGCGCTAAAGTCAACTATATCATTAGACTTTATGTTCTCCTCCATCTCTGTGGAAAAAGCCACAGATCATTGAGAGGATGAAATGGCAAGGTTGTCTCCTTTACTGTGTACCAGCTCAGGTACTGACACCTTAGTGGTTACTTTAGCTAGGGTAGATTCAGGAGCACATTCTTACCAGCTACCTCTTCACAGCCTGCCATGGGAGAAATGGCCCAGGTCACTAGTTGGAGAAGCGCTGGAGATCAGGCAACTGCTCAGCCATAGGCAAACCAGGACGCCATGGCTTTGGCCATTAATAATTTTGTCAAAATGCACAACTGGTGCACAAACAATGGATGAAGGTCAGAGGTGTCCACCAATGCCAACTATACTATGATCTCTGGATTGTACGTGTCTGGCTGTTTGCAGACAGGTTAGTAGATGATATGGATAGTCAAGTCCAATGGAATATTCATTGGGTGCCACAGGCGCACAAATGCCTGCACTCCATAACTTTAACCATTGGTGGTCAACACTAATGGAAAGGCAGCAGGGGAATGAGGGACTTTGACCCCAGTGCAGATGCCCTTTCCTCACAAGGTGACAGGGTAGTGCCACAGGCAAATACAGGCCTCCCCAGCAGTGCCCAGCCCCTCCAAACTCCCCACAGAAGTTCAAGCCAAGGTGGAGAGCTTGGATTTGGCCAGGACACTCTCAGCACATCTGCATCATCAAACTACCAATGCCCTGATGACCATCCACCAAACTTCTAAGGCCAGAAGGATCCCTAACTGCAGGTCAAGCTCCCTTCCAACCCCACTACGAACCTTAGTCTGCACCCAAACATAGTGGGAGGGAAAGGAAAAGGAAAATCATGTGAGGGTACATAAGTGCCAAGGGTGAAATTACACTGTAAAAAGAATATCAAATGTAAATATAAGTTCACTTTACATTGTCATCCGTATGATTCACTGTCATTTTAGTGCAGATACAAAAATAAATGTAGAAGCGCTAGCCAACCTTGGCATTACACAATGTTACAACTTGTGAAGAACAGCTATTTTTCTGTAGCACTCATATGAGCATAAACATTATCATTGTCACAACATCGACGTCCCAGGTATCAACCCATGCTACAAATTCACCCACCTTATTCCAGATGTGCTTGGAGTTGAAGTAGACACACTTCAAACCACCTTCCTGCTTGCCAGTGAACTCTTGTGGCCTTGAAACCTCATTTCTGACCTCACTGCTCTCAACCTCCTGGACACTAACTGCAATTTAGATTCCCATCCACCTGCTGAATTTGTTTAAACTCTCCCAAAGAGCATTAGCAAATTCTGCCCCGCCCTCCCCAGGATATTGGTACCGCTCAGGCTCAGGTGTCGACCATCCATTTGTAGAGTTCCCACCTACCCCAGAATAAGCCCCAATTATCCAGGTATCCAAAATCCTCTGTCCTGCACCATCTTTGTAGCCACGTGTTCAACTGCACTCTCTCCCTATTCATCGCCTTGCTTGCATGTGGCATGAGCAACAAACCAGAGATAACAACTCTGTTTGTTCTGGCACTAAGCTTGTAGTTCTGGCTTTTATGTTGGGAATTACTGCTGTCAAGTTTCTGTTCACTGCCTGGGAAAATAGCAACCTATATATAAATGAGGCAAGATTAGATATTAATTAGAAAGCCTAGCAAAACTGGAATCTTTGGATATCGGGGCAAATCCTCCATTGGTTGGCGTCATACCTGGTACATAGGAAGATGGCTGTGGTTTGGAGGTCAGTCATCTTAGCTCCAGGACATCTCTGTCGGAATTCTTTAAGGTAGTGTCCTATGCCCAATCATCTTCAACTGTTTCAACAGTATGATCTTTCATCTGTCAAAGGTCAGAAGTGGGGATGTTCGCTAATGATTGCGCAATGTTCAGCACCATTCACAACTCCTAAGATACTGAACCAATCCATGTTCAAATACTACAAGATCTGGACAATATCCAAGCTTGGACTGACAAGTAGCAAGTAACATTTCTGCCACACAATTGCCAAGCAATGGCCACCTCCAATAAGAGACAATGTAAGCACCATCCTTTGACAGTCAATAGTGTTACCATTATTGAATCCCCCACTATCAAGATCATGAGGTTACCACTGAAGAGAAATTCACCTAGATTTGCCACATAATCAGTGACTACAAAAGCAGGTCAGAAGCTAGGAATACCGTGACAGGCAACTCACCTCCTGAATCCCCAAAGCTTGTCCAGCATCGACAAGGCACAAGTAGGAGTATGACATAATACTCCCGACTTGCCTGAATGGCTGCAGTTCCAGCATTACTTAAGAAGCTTGACATCATCCAGAATAAAGCTGCCCTCTTGATTGGCACCACATCCACAAACCTTCACTCCCTCCACAACTGATGCTCAGTAGCTGCAGTGTATAGCTATCCACAAGATGCACTGCAGAAATTCATCAAAGATCCTTAGATAGAATCTTCCAGACTCAAAAGCACTTCCATCTAGAAGGAGAAGGGCAACAGATATATTTGAACACCACCCTAACAGTTCCCCTCCTAGCCAATCTCTATCCTGATTTGGAAATATATTGCTGTTCCTTCACTTTCATGGCAACAAAATCCTGGAACTCCCTCTCCACTGGCACTATGGATCTACCTACACCAAACAGACTGTAGTAGTTCAAGGTGGCAACTCACCACCATCAAGGCTGACTAAAAATGGTCAACAAATCTTGGCCTAGCTAGCAGTTAGCACATCCCTTGAATGAATTTTAAAAAGTCTCATTTCTAATATTGCCTGCCTCCATTTTTACGCCACAAGTAATAGCTTCAATTAATGGTATCAATTTCTCGAACATCAGTAAAGTGACAGATAGAAGAGACTTTAACATTTTTAAAAAATCCTTTATTTTGAGCATATATATGCACGTACGCAGCATGAAGAACATCAGAGGTGAGCATGCATAGTTTGCCCAATTATCAGTGGATTGTTGGTGTAAACAAATACTTCAATTCATTAAGTAAAATAAACTGTGAATGCTGGTGATGTAAAACAAAAATGAAGAGTGCTGGAGAAACTCAGCATGTCTGGTAACATCTGCAGCGAGAAAAACAGAATTAACAGATGCTGCGTGACCTGCTGAGTGTCTTCAGCACTTTGTGACTTTGATTAATTCATTGAATTTAAAGCCCACCACGTGCCACAGTGGAATTTAGAAATGTCTCCCTGGGCTGCTGGATTATTGTTACAGTACCACTTGGTTTGCTTGTTTCTTACCATTTAAAAACCTTGCACTTGCCCTCATCTGAAAATTGAGTAAGTTTTATTTCTGTGTCGATTCCAAGTCATTTATATTTGGAGTGGCAATGGAAGTAAACAATAAACTGTGCACAGTAACAAAATCCTGTACAAATCATTGTTGGGGAGGCCTTGCAGTGCCTATATTTGCTTTATTTACCTTTCTGATATTTAATGCTTGGCTACATGGTGGACTTCATTGTTTGCACTTTAGAATGTCAAAATTCTTGACTGAATACATTGCACCAAGAGTTTGTCAACAATAGGTATCATTTCATTCACAAACTTTAGTGAATAGCAAACCAAAATCCACATGGACTCTCTTGCAAAACAGTTGTCATCTTGGTCTTTCATTATCTAACATTCACTAAGGCCTTCTAATATTTTTGCATAACAGATGGCACTGCTCTATAGACACATTGGTGATCACCATATATTTTCCTTAAAAGATTCGTGCTTTATTAGCTCCATTTAATCTTTTTAAAAATACTCTTACTTAAAGCAGTTCTTGAAGAAAAACAGCAAGGATGTGAGTAATTCTGTTAGAAATTTTAAATACTCTTGTACAAAATTGATTTGGACCCAATTCCTCGTCTTCCTCAGCTGATCATCAGAGCTGAAATTTCTAAATCCCTTCTCCTGCGAAAATTCAACTTCTGATTTTGAGAAGCTTACTTTTGACCCATTCTATAAGCATTGGAAATAATTAATTAATTTAGATTACTCGCTATGCATTGCTCACTTAATATTAAGACAATACATTTTGGGTGGAAAAATAAGGCACAATTTACATTCAATGAAAAGCTGCAGTGGATCAATACACACTTCTAATGATGCAAACATATTCTTAGAAAGTTCCAAGTGCAGGTTGTGATGAAAACTTATAATACATTGAATTCTAAAGTAGAGGTGAATGGGGATTTGGTTTACAGTGTTGTAAATTCCTGACGTCTACTTGCCGAGCTGGGAATTTGTGTTGCAGACATTTCGTCCCCTGTCTAGGTGACATCCTCGGTGCTTGGGAACCTCCTGTGAAGTGCTTCTGTGATGTTTCCTCCGGCATTTATAGTAGTTTGTCTCTGCCGCTTCCGGTTGTCAGTTCCAACAGTCCGCTGCAGTGGTCAGTATATTGACAGCCAGACTACCACGACCACTAGGACTCATAACAGCACACAAACCAACAGCCACTTTCAGACAACAAATCACCAGGACAAAGGACCCGATACCCAGCATGAGCAAAACGAATGTAGTGTACAAAATCTCATACAAGGACTGCACAAAACACTACATAGGACAAACAGGAAGACAGCTAATGAACCGTATCCATGAAAACCAACGAGCCACGAAACAACATGACCACCTATCCTTAGTAGCCACACACGCGGATGACAAGCAACATGAGTTCGACTGGGACAACACTAATATTATAGGACAAGCCAAAACAGAACAGCCAGGGAATTCCTAGAGGCATGGCACTCATCCACAGATTCTATCAACAAACACATCGACCTGGACCCAGTATACCGGCCACTGCAGCGGACAGCTAGAAGTGACAACCGGAAGCAGCAGAGACAAACCACTACAAATGCCGGAGGAAACATCACAGAAGCGCTTCACAGGAAGCTCCCAAGCACTGAGGATGTCACCTAAACAGGGGATGAAACGTCTGCAACACAAATTCCCAGCTCAGCAAACAGAACCACAACAACGAGCACCCGAGCTACAAATCTTCTCACAAATGTTGAATTCCTGACGTCTGTTTAAGAAAGGGTGAGAATGTCATTTGGAACAGTGAGCTAAAGGCAGCCTTTCTGACGAAGCATGTGAATAAAGTTGAATGAATAGCATGGTACCCAGGGAGATAATTGCTTGGGTGCTTACGAAGCAAAACTTTTCCAACCTAAAGAAAAGACAGATGGCCAGGAGTCACAAGCAGGTTGAGTTTAGAAGATAAATCTATTCCAGCATAAAGATATTTTTTAGTTTCAGGAAATCTTCAGGCTATCAGAGCTGGTAAGAAATCTTCAGCTTTTTAGGAACTCTACAGTAGCCAAAGTCAGAGAATGAGTGAGCATATATGCCTTGGGAAAGATATTAACTGAGAGAATCACATCGGGTAAATGTGCAAAAAGGCATTCAAAGGAAATGCTTGTGACCTTGTCTGTTGAGGAAGAAATCTTAAAATGAAGATGAGCAATACTTCACTGGAGCTGTGTGTCTGTGAAGGATATTGCTGGGAAAAAAGGATGAACCTTTCTCTTTTTCTATTTTTGATAGGGTTTTCATACTGTCTTATGTAGCATTACTTTTATTTTCCTCTTTTCTTCTGTGCAATAAACTTATGTTAAAAGTACATTGACAGCTTCATGTGAATATGCTCACTATAGTAATTAAATCGCAAAAGTTGAACTATGGTATTTCAAAGCAGGTTTCACTCTAGAGTGTGATTCGTTCAATACTGCCATCAGCTGGGATCAGAACAAGTTTTTTAAAAACTTTTTTATAAACTATTTAAAAGCATGTCAGTTTTTAACATGAAGAGCATGGAATTAAACAGCAGAAAACCCTTAAAACAATCTCTTTGTTAGATTATATTCAAAATGTTGTGCACAAATTTGGAGAATGTATTTTGGAATTTTGGGACAAAGGGAGTGCACTATTTAGATTTACTTGGAAGATGGCATGATTGGGAGCAAGCTATGAGAAACAAAAAGTTTGACATACTTGGATAATTCTCACTTGATTTAACAGACCTTTAAAATTATTAATGATTTTGATCCCCTATAGAAAAAAATACTATTAGTTCTAGTTGGAGAGGTAATGATGAGAGATGATCAATTTGAAATTACTGAGAGACATAATGGAGGTTAATAAACTGTTTACTTCAAAGATTGTCAAAACATTGATTGCTTTGCTGCAAAAGGTGGCTGAAGCAGAAATAATTATATTTAAAAGAATCGGTTAAAACTTTTGAGTGTGGTGATAATACAGGAATATGGAGACAGATCCAACATTGAAATTAATTCTGTATTTATTTTAACAAAGACTCAGCACAAACGTAATAATGCAAATGTCCCCTCTTTGTTGACTGCTAAAAGCTTCCACACTACAATCTCAGCCCACAGGTTCTTAAATCGCAGAAGAATTCTGAAGCACAGCTGTAATTGATGAGAAACATTACCTCTAGTTCTCCCTTCACAGATGCTACCAAACCTGAATATTTACAGCATGCTCTTGTTATGAGGTTGAAGGCGTGCACTGTACCTTTAAGCTAGAGTGAATGCTGTTCTGCACAGACAGCCTATAAGAGCAGTCTCAGTATACTGGAAAATTAAAAATATGTAACATTTGACTGTGAAATAGATACCTGAGTTGGTTGCTGTTTTGACAACAATGTGAATTTAACCAACTTAAATTATGTCCCAGGATACTCAAATCCAACTGAATTTGAATTATTGGTTTGCCAATATCAAACCAATGAGACAATTCGTAGTTGGGGATTTAAAAAGGCAGGCATTTTATAAATCAGACAAAGTAATTGCCATCGAGAGAGACCCAAGACATTGAAACACTCTCCCTATCAAAGGTTGTTTTTTCATATAAAACATCTTCACAGTAAAAGAAAGACAACTGAGAGAGATCCTCGGCCAGAAGAAGAAAGATACCAAAGATGACAGCCGCTTTATGGTTTTGAAATTAAGTTGTAGTAATTTTAAAAGTGTTTCATTGGATCAGTATACTGTTATAGAGTTGGAGGCAGGTAATAAGCAGTTAAGAGAAAGAGGGGCTTAGAGTTGTGAATAGTTGTTGTTTAATGTTCATTTTTAGAGTTAAAGAATAAACTGATATATTTTCTTTAAAGAGTGAAATTTGGGAGTTCTCTGTCACTCATATTTTAACAGATTATGAGGCAATGTCAGCTTTTCTGGATGTTTAGTTGAATTAATAGAGGGATTCACCGTTGTGTTGTAACAGTTTCAGTTCCTAAATTTTAAGTGGATTTCCAGTTTTTTTTTCAAAATGGGAAGTTATACTTTCTATACTTTGATTTGCTAAATTAATCTGAGCAAATCCACAACATCCAATCAAGTCTTTATAAGTAGATTGTTTAACAAGCTGGAGTTTTTTTAACCTGTTTTCAAATAATTTGCTTAACAAGGATTGTGGGACAGCAAGTGTTAGATCTTAATATGATCACAATACTATTACTTCAATTTCAAGTGTTCATAATGATCAAGTCAAGAGGTAATCAAGGAAAACTTGCAGTTTGGCTCATCTTCACTCTATGAATTACTTCCCTGATGTTGAGGACATTATCCTAACTTCCTTAAAATCTGATTGGATTGGCAAATCCATCACTACAAGAAATATATTTTCACTATAAATGAAACATGTTTATTCATTTTTTAAAGAAGCCTGATTTTTAATACAATAGTGACTGGTGCTTTCCTCAGTTTCCTTTTTGCAGTAATATTAAATGTGCAAAACCAAATAAAGAAACATCGTTTACATTTGTCATGTTACAGCTTTTCAAAACGTTTGGGGTCCAAACTGTTTCAAGTACGGCACTGCACTATGAAAGAATCATTTACATTTATAATTCAGTATTTGTTCCAAAATAATAACTATATGTATCTGCAAAGTTCTGATATTCACTTTAACAGTGTTCCTTTTAAACTTATTTCTGAATAAACCCATTTCTGGGCATTCATCCCAAAGTCTCTTAGTGTAGCATTGTCTCTCTTTTCTATAACAGATTTTTATTTATAACCACATACAGCATTCATGGTTAAGAAGAATGTATGCTCCTGCTGAGTAATAGTCCCAGTTGATATAAGTCTTCAACACAAAACTGTGCATAATTGGTACTAATCAGGAATACGACTCAAGAGACCTAAAGGACAGTGGGTGTTTATAAATGATGACAGAGAGCAATATTGCTCTGATACCTTAGAAGGATTGATTTCTGTAGTTGAGGTCACATCATACTGTTGCACAGAATAACAGGAAATCTTTCTGCAGTTATAAGACATAAAGCTAATTTAGAACAGCTTGATAGTAAAATGAGGTCCTAAAATATATTCAAAACCTTTCTTTATTAAATAAGCACAAAATTACATAGAATAAAATAGTGCTGCATGTTGTACAGTTATACTATCCAGCTGATAGAACTTTCACTCTCCTAATAATTTGCATTAAATGCAAACATTAAAAGTATGCTAACAGACAAAACGTATTTGTGACATTTCATGTGTAATGCTATATGATTACACATATAGCATAAAACATTAAAGCGGACAATTGAGATACTTTGCTTTAATCACAAGTTAAACTTTTAAAAAAACTACAGCAAATTTCCTTTTCCCAAAAATAATGGCGATCAGGTGTGTAACAAGTTCACAGATTAAATGGAATTGGAAGAAAAAACACTAAGTGCTTTTTCTTTGGAATGCAGTTTAGAACTCTTCCATATTTAAATTGTGTTCTTGTCTCAGAAAACTCTTAATAAAATTTAAAAATATTTTAGAAAATACCTTTTGTCAAGATTAATGTTGGTTCTCTTTCTTTCTCATGTGTTTCCATTTTGAAATGAAAGAAAGGGAAGCCTAGAGTGAAGGAGCTCTTGAAATCGATGCTTTCGTTGCAGAAGTCTGACAGTGTCTTTTGAAGGCAGTGTTAAGTTTAACATTTCTTATATATTTATGAAAGTTATCTTTTCTCAATCTTTTCCCACAAATTTAGGGTTTTTAAATAAGGGATTTAAATTAAGATGGCATATAAACTCCTCCAAACGTAGTATTTAATGATTATAGTGAAAACCATGTATGGAGGGTCAGCAGATTCTAGACTATGTGCGGAACTTGTGGAGACTTAATGGAAGAATACAACTGCTTTAGCTTTTTCAAAGTCAGAACTTTGCCACTTATGGCAGTGTTGTCCAAAATATTAGTCATTATTAGGACATGGTTATTTGGGAATTTAGATGTAACTAAATATATATTTGATCAACAAAGAAAGAGGTTTGGGCATTGCTGTCAGATGTGTGATGTTGATCCTCTCATCTGTATGGTGTATGAATATATATTTTCATTTTAACTGGTGCGTAAATACATAAATGATGAATAACTGCATTGTGCATGTAGTGTCTTCTTACAAAATTTTTGTATCTGACTAAAATAATGTCACCTTAACCACATCTGTGACCAATCAGTAACTTCTATTGAACAACAGCAAAATACATCAATGGCACCATGACCAACTTGCCATTAAGGAGCAATATTGTCAGTGATCGCCACCATCTTCAGCTGTTATATCTATACTTAATTGCTGGTTAGCACTATGATATCAGATGACATTCTGGTCACAGACAGTTACACAACTAAGCAGTTGGTAAAGGTTACTTTTGAATGGAATTACTTTCCTAGATTTCTTAAAAGTACAGCATGCAATCTTCTTACGTACATTGAAGGTGCAGCAGACAGTATTAAACCTGGCGTATAGGTAAAAGTTCAAATTCCGTAGATGACAAAACTTGGGAAATTGTAAATTGTGAAGAGGACAATATGGAAATCAAAAGGACATTGACAAGTTGATGAGTGGGTGTATAAGTAGCAGATGAAGTGTGAGGCGAAAAACTTTGGTACAACATACATGGAGAAACAATATAAATAAATGGTATTATTCTAAAGTAGATGCAGAAGTAGACAGACATGGATATTAATGCACATAAATCGCTAAAGGGCAGTCAAAAGAATTGGCAATGTAAGTTACCTATTTGACATCCCAGATCACTATAAAATGCTATGTCACATCAATATATTGAAGAATTATCACTATTAGGAGATAAATAAGCAAGTACATGTCTTTCATACGTTAAGGAAAATGGAGAATAAAAAGGATTATGAGGGTGAGGTAGGAGAAAGCCTGAACAATTCCCAAATTGAACCATCTCCTATCTTGTAAGTTAACACTGAAGTGTTAACGAAGAAAGACACCATACTTTCCTATTTAGAGGCATTAAAAACAAAAATAGTTAACTAGGTTACTCACTGAATTTGAAGAAATCTACATGCATAAGCCAAGGTGTAAACATTAGTCATAAAGATGTGGAAGTAGGAGAATCCTCTTCTATCAAACAGTATCTTTGTCAGTTGGTTACAGAGAAACAGACTCACATGAAATCAAAATTCTACCACTTGTTGAAAACCAGCTAACTGAATCTAGTAAAATTAGTTTGCTATTAGTGTTAGTATCTAAGCCTGATGGTTCAACCATGTTCTGCATTGATTATGGAAAGATCAATGTAGTAAGCAAAGGTAGACCCCTACCTAATTCTTCACTTGGAAAACTGTACTGATAGGATTGGTGGTGCCAGATATTGTAAAATAGATTTCTTAAAGAAACACAGGCAACTTAATTTAACTAGAGCTGAAGAAATATTTGAATTTGTCTTTTCTAATGCTGATTAATACAAATCAGCTAAAAACATGCTCCAGGAAATTTCAGCAACTGATAAACTAAGTTATGGCCAATGTTACCATCTGTGTAATTTACTTTGGTGCTAAATATTGCAAAAGTGAACGTGCAAAGGCACGAGTACCTAATTAGATTGATAGGTCAAGGATAAATGTTCTGAAGAACAGCAAACATGCAATCATTAATGAAATTCCTACTCTTAAAACTAATGGAAAATAATGAGTATTTTGAGGATGCATGGGTTTTATTGCATGCTTTCGCCAAATTTTAGCGCTCATGTGTCAGACTTGCTCCAAATAAAAACCAAGGTAACATAGTCAAGGGAGTGTCAGAAATCTTTTGAGAAATTGAAAACCAGTTTGGTTACTAAACCAATGCTGGATGTGTCAACATTCATGAAGATCTGCAAGATAGCAACTCATGCTAATAATTTGGAAATTGGTGCGGATCTGTTACCAGACAACTGGCCAGGTATAGAGAAGCCAGCAACTCCTTTTCCAGAAAACTGACCTCATGTCCTTTTTAAATCTTTCGTCTCTCACTAAAAAGTATGTCGCCTAGATTTGTACATCCCCACCATAGGAAAATACCCTTGTTATTCACCTTATCTATGCCCCTCATGATTTTATAAACCTTTATGAGGTCACCTCTCAAAATCCTATTTCTAATGAAAAACGTCCCTGCCTATCCTTATAACTGAAATCTTCCATTCACGGCAACCTTCTGGTAAATCTTTTCTGAACCCTCTCCAATTTAATAATATCCTTCCTATAATAGGGAACCAGAACTGCATATGGTACTCCACTAATGTCCTCTACATGGCTTCGGAATTCCTACTCAAATAATGAAGACAACCATGCTAAACGCCTTCTTAAGCACCCTACAGGTTCTCTATTCCACAAGAGTACTCAGAACTCTGCCATTAATTGTATAAGTCCTGTTCTTGCCTGTTTTACCAAATTTAATGTCTTGCATTTATTCAAATTAATTTCCATTAGCCACTCGACTGCCCATTGACCCAATTGATCAAGCTCTCTTTGTAATCTTAGAATACCATCTTCACCTCTGGGATGCCCGGACCAACCAACCCAAACACCCCGTGGCTCAACACTTTAACTCTCCCTCCCACTCCACCAAAGACATGCAGGTCCTTGGACTCCTCCATCGCCAGAACATAACAACACGACGGTTGGAGGAAGAGCGCCTCATCTTCCACCTGGGAACCCTCCAACCACAAGGGATGAACTCAGATTTCTCCAGTTTCCTCGTTTCCCCTCCCCCCACCTTGTCTCAGTCGATTCCCTTGAACTCAGCACCGCCCTCCTAACCTGCAATCCTCTTCCTGACCTCTCCGCCCCTGCCCCACTCCAGCCTATCACCCTCACCTTGACCTCCTTCCACCTATCACATCTCCATCACCCCTCCCCCAAGTCCCTCCTCCCTACCTTTTATCTTAGCCTGCCTGGCACCCTCTCCTCATTCCTGATGAAGGGCTCTGGCCCGAAACGTCCAATTTCCTGTTCCTTGGATGCTGCCTGACCTGCTGTGCTTTAACCAGCAACACATTTTCAGCAATACCATCTTCACTGTCAACTATACCACCAATCTTAGTGCCACTCACAAACTTACTAACCACATCTCCCAAATTCTCAACCAAATTGTTTATATAAATGACAAAACATTATTTTTGCCGTTGTTGGTTTGCTCACCAAGCATTCACAACCCAAGCTACAAATCTTCATAAAAACTTTAAAAATTATTTTTTCATATGTAACAGTATCTGGTGCACCATTATACACTATTTGACTGCAGGTCTGTGAGGACATCTCTATCATCAACAGAATCTAATTTTCATGTACAGTATTTCAGAGCTCCCACTGCATTAGCTTCAGCTTGACCTGGTTGAGCTACTTTCAGTTACAGCAAATCATCCAATCAGATCAGTTGCAGCTGTGCAGTGGTTATACCACATGACTTATCGCTCAAATAAATTTAATGCAAATCTGCATTCCTAACCTCTCTCAATTTCTGTATTATTCTTCCTTTCCAAATACTTACTGTCTTTTTGCTCATTGTATACTTTACAATGGTGAGGCTTTAAGCATTCTTATAGCCTTGTGTGTGGTGGGGAGGTGGAAGAAAATTCTATCTTCATCCTTCATTTTTCCAAGTCTGGACACCACAGATCACCTATTTAGCAACTAGGAGAACAATCTTTCGATATATGTATGAAAAAACTGCTGGTGAAAATCCACTTAACTTTCAATATAAATGATAATCTCAGTCTCGGGAAATTTCTGCAAGAGGTCCTGAGCATTGTAAGCAAAAGTGAGGACAGCAGATGCTGGAGATCAAAGTCCAAATTAGAGTAATGCTGGAAAAGCACAGCAGATCAGGCAGCATCCGAGGAGCAGGAAAACCAATGTTTCGGGCAAAAGCCCTTCGTCAGGAATGATGCAGAGAGCCTCTGGAGTGGAGAAATAAATGGGAGGGGGTGGGGCTGGGGAGAAGGTAGCTAAGAGTACAATAGAGGATGGAGATGGAGATGAAGGTGACAGGTCGGAGAGGAGGGTGGAGCGGATAGGTGGGTAGGAAGATTGGCAGGTGGGACAGGTCATGAGAATGGTGCTGAGCTGGCAGGATGGAGCTGGGGTAAGTTTGGGGGAGGGGAAATGAGGAAACTGGTGAAGTCCACATTGATGCACTGTGGTTGAAGGGTGTTCCGAGGCGGAAGATGAGGCGTACTTCCTCCAGGGGTCGGGTGGTGTTGGAGGAGGCCCAGGACCCACATACCCTCGGCAGAGTGGGAGAGGGAGTTGAATTGTTGGGCTACGGAGCTTTGGGGTTGATTAGTGCAGGTGTCTCGGAGATGTACCATAAAGCGCTCTGCAAGGAGGCGTACAGTCTCCCCAGTATAAAGGAGACTGCATTGCAGCATTCCTTACAAAGCTTGGTTTAAAGACAATTATTTTTTAATTTCAGATCTGAATTTAAAAAAGCACAAAAAGGCATGTTTCAAGTGAAGACAAGGATATGTAGTGTCACCAAGATTATTCAATTTGTCCATGGACCAATAATTCAGTGAATTAGATATAATTCCAGGAGTAAAAGGTGACCACATAGCCCTGGTTGCAGAATCAGAAGAGGTAAATACTTGAGATCAAGTAATATTCATAGGTTTAGAATACAGATTGAAAATGATATTTAAAAAACAATGCAGCCTTGTAGAAGTACATTGGAAGAAACTGAAGACTAAAGCGGATGATTTCATACTGGAACAATTAGATATATTGGGTCAATTTAGGACAAACAATAACAGAAGATGGTACACCTTATAGAAGTTAAAAAAAGCCAGTGATGGATAAAAGTAATTTTGAAAAGAATTAAGTTTATATCAACAACAAAACAACTCAAACTCACAAGGAAAATGATCATAAGATGCCACAAACTATCCTAGTTTGTCTTTGCCTCGGGAATTTGGTCAATAAGTAAAGATTTGTGGATTAGAACAGAGACCTTTGAGATGTGGATGCTAAGATGTTGGCTAAAAGATTCCATACATAGACCATAAGACAAATGAACATGGATTTGTAATTGCAAGAAAAAAACTCGACGTGACACCCAGAACAGAAAATACCGCATTTTGACCATTTGATTGCAGGAGAAGAACTATGAAAATCTCTTCTGGATAAAAGAGTGCAGGGCAGCAGAAAGAGGGGTCAACCTAGATGTAGTTGATTTTCGATGTCAGAGAATAGGTGAAGATGAATGTATAAAGTTGGTACAAGACAGACAAGTGTGGCATATCATGACAGAAAATCTCCTAGCTGGAGTAGTTACAAGAAGCAGCAGAATTATATTAAAATGGAGAATGGTTAACCATTTCCCATTGTAAGGTTTTGGGAGTTCACAGATGTTTACAGTATAAGGAGAAGGCAATTTAGCCCATTGTGTATATGCCAGTCAACAAAAATCTGGTAATGCTAATTGCATTTTCCACCTCTTGGCCCAAAGCTGTGGAGGCTATCATAGTGCAACAAGATGTTAAATACTGTTTGAGAACATCTGACTCAGCCACTTTTTAGGTGAAAAATCTGTGGGAATTAAAAGTGCACTGGCAGCATGGATGCAGAACTGACTAAGTGTTAGGAAGTGGACATCATAGGCAAACAGTTGTTTTACAAACTGGCAACAAGTCCACAACGATATTCCCCATGGTTACTACACTACACTACACTTTTTAATTTCTTTAATACTTGGACATACAGTAGGGATATCATTTCAAATCTGCAGATAACAAACAACTTGGAAATTTAATAATTTGATAATTGAAGACTTCATAAATTCTATGAATGACTACAATAAAAAAGAGAAATGGAGGAATATCAATGACAGCAGTTGTATTACAGCTCATCAGAATCTGGTAACCCCCAACGGTCCTCTTACCTGTACTTAACCAAGAATGGGAGCTTGCATATGATTCACTTTTAAAAGACACTTACGTAGGATTGTAGCAAAATTTCACTCAAAAGTACTTTAAGTGACTGTTAAGGTCAAACCATGTTTTAATTTCACAATTTTGGATAATTCATGACCATTTTTAGAACATTTATGCAAATTACTTTCACCCAGCAGCAGGTAATCATACACATAAATGCTTTCTTTCATGGGAGTAAACACATGATTTTATCTTCTGGTAGCAAATGTTATCTAGACAGGGGAACCTCGATTATCCGAATATCAATTATCCGAAAATCAGGTTATCCGAAGGAGATCTTGAGGTACCGATAGAAACATTACATCGAAGACGTGTTTCCAACAGTAATCGCGTCTTTTGTTTACAATGATTAAACAGGTACCCTCTCCAAATGACTGGCCTCCCGTCCTCCCACTCTCTCTCTCCCCACACTTTCCCTGGAGTTCTACAGAGGGGTGTACCCTAACCCCCACCCCCTCTTCCCAGGAATAATCTCTCCAACATTGTCCTGTGCAGGGCAAACATGGAACATGTCAAAAATGTGCAGTAAAATGTTGTGGCTGTGGCTGTGTCTGTGTGCTATTTGGAGACTGACCCCAGAAAGGCAGCTGCAGCAGCAGTCTTATTGTTGGTACGCAGTCCAGGAGAGGGGCCAGGGGACTGTTTTGTGGGTGGGGGCTCGCGTGCTTTGTGCTGGGGGGCAGGGGCGGTATTGGACCAGGTTGAGGAGGCTGGGGGGGGTGGTTTGGATGTGTTTGGGAGGCCGAGGGGTCGGTGTTGGATGGGGCAATGGGGGAGGTGGTGTTGGATGGGAGGACGGGTGGGGCAAGATGTTGGGGACAGGGTGTTATGCAATGTGTGTTGCTGCAGTCTCCTGAACAGGGAGCAGACTTTAAAACTCCGAGCCCCAGAAGAAAGACATTTAATTGATTTTCCGAATAATCGTTATCTGAATGAAATAGTGCCTGCCCATCTTGTTCAGTTAATCAAGTTTCCACTGTATTTTATAATCCGATCCTCCGATGACTCAGATATCAAGGCTTTTCCTTGCAGTGTTGCCAAGTTGGTGCATGGTGGCACAGTGGTTAGCACTGCTGCCTCTCAGCACCAGAGCCCTGGGTTCAAATCCCACCACAGGCAACTGTCTGTGCGGAGTTTGGATATTAGCATGGGCTGAACATTTTAAAATGTATTTAGTCACTCACTCATGGGATATGCGTCACTGCTGCCAGCATTTATTGTTCATCCCATGTTGCCCTTGAGAAGGTATTGGTGAGCTACCTTCTTGAACCACTGCAGTTCCTGTGCTATAGATTGACCCACAATGCACTCAGAGATGGAATTTCAGGATTTTGACCCAGCACCAGTGAATGAGGAGCAATATAGTTCTAACTCATGAGGGTGAGTGATTTAAAGGGAAAATTGCAGGTAGAGATTTTTTTGATTAGATTAGATTACCTACAGTGTGGAAACAAGCCCTTTGACCCAACAAGTCCACACCGACCCTCCGAAGAGCAACCCAGACCCATTCCCCTACATTTATCCCCTTCACCTAACACTACGGGCAATTTAGCACGGCCAATTCACCTAACCTGCACATCTTTGTATGCTGTGGGCGGAAACCGGAGCACCCGGGGGAAACCCACGCAGACACGGAGAGAATGTGTAAACTCCACACAGACAGTTGCCCGAGGCGGGAATTGAACCTGGGTCTCTGGCACTGAGACAGCAGTGCTAACCACTGAGCCACCATGTTCCCATGTACCTATTGCTCTCATCCTTTTAGTTGAAGTGGTCATGGGTTTGGAAGGTTCTGTCTAAGGAGCTATAGTGATTTCTGCATCTTCTGGATAGGACACAGTGCTCCTATTGAGCATCAGTGGTGGAGGGAGTGGATGCCTGTGATTTTGGTGCGAATTAAGTAGCTGTTTTGTCTTGGACAGTGTCAAGCTTCTTGAGTATTGTTGGAGCTGACCTCATTCAGGCAAGTGGGGAGTATTCCATTGCATTCATGACTTGTGCCTTGTAGATGGTAGACAGGCTTTCGAGTGTCAGGCACTGAGTTCTGTGTTAACACACAGAAGACAGAGTCAGGACTAAAGGGTCTTTTTCAGATTGGAAAGATGTAATCAGTAGAGTGTCACAAAATCGGTCCAAGGATTTCAGTTATTACTATCCATATTAGTAACTTGGAGGAGGGGTAGATTGCACTATATCCAAAACAAATACAAAAATAAAGTGGACGTCATGTTATGAAAAGGACATCAGAAATACGCCAGGGGAAATGGATTGGTTGAATGATTGGGTAAAACATGGCAGACGGAGTTTAATGTACGAAAAGGTGTGTTGTCATGCAATTTGGTAGAAAGAATCAAGAGGGAGACTATTATTTAAATGGGAAAGACATAGAGGGACATGACTGTTCTTGTGCATGAAACACAACAAGATGCCATGCAGGTGCAGTAATTTTGGCTTATTGTTACGGTGGGGTGGAGGTGGTAGGGGGAGTTTTGCTACAACTGAGTGGGGTGTTAGTGAGGCTGCACCTGAAGTGCTCAGTATAATTTTGGTCCCTTTGTTTAAAAAAAGAGACTGTTCAGAAAAGATTCACTGGGCTGATTCCTAGGATGGAGTTGACTTATCAAGGATGACTAAACAAATCATGTGCTTATTCATTAGAATTAAGAGAAATTAGAGGTGATCTTATTGGAACTCACAAGATTCCAACTGGACTTGACAGGGTTGAATGTTGAGATGATGTTTCTACTAGTTGGGGGAATCTTGAACTAAGGGACATAGTTACAAAATAAAAGGACACCCATTTAGAACTGAACATTTTTAAGAGATTTCTTTTCCTAGACGGCAGTGAATATCTGGAATTATCTAACCCAGAGAGCTGTGGAGCGGGTAGATAGATTATTGATAGGAATTGATGGCAAATAAAGAAGTTGAGACCTGAGGCAGATCAGCCAGAATCTTATTGAATCAGAGATTAGACTTGAGGGGCCAAATGCCAATTCCTGCTCATATGTTCTTATGATGTTGTGTGAAAACATTTAGAGACTAGAACGTTTCTGCAGGACAACTCTAGTTCATCAAAAACACATTCTAACTCCCAGTTTCAAAGTTGCATTTGATCAGTAATCAAGAGCATGCCCTTATTTATTCGCGAGCTTAATTCACAACATAAATAATTTACAACCACATAACATATATTACAACCCAGGAATATTCCAAGCACCTTTGTATCCAGTTATAGTCAGAGTCATAGAGATATACAGCACGGAAACAGACCCCTCGGTCCAACTCGTCCATGCCGACCAGATGTCCCAACCTAATCTTTTCCCATTCTTTTTTGCAGTAGAAGAAGAATTCCAAAGCTCTTTGTAGAATTATATCACAATATTTCTTAACTCGCAATGGGGAGAAAACAAGCATTTAGTTTAATGCCTTATTCAAAAGTACAATTCTAAAGGTACTCTTAGCATAACACTGAAGTATTGGTCTAAGTCATGTGCTCAAAACTATGGAATTAAATTAGAACCCACAATCTTCTGATTCAAAAGTAAAAGTGAGCTAAGACAGATTTTTGTAAACCCCTTTCATATAGATCCTGTTGATTTGCATTGTTGGTATTTAACTTACCTGTTTGGTGCAAGTCTGTTTTATTAGGTGAACAGATGTTTTCCAGTAATCAAATATTACATGTGCCACCCAGATTATACTGGTTCTTTTATCTTTTGAACCTTATTGCAACATAATGCACATTGTTAAAATGCTATTGTCAAGGGTGATATTCTGCATCTGGGAAATAGCCAAAAATACTCCATATCCCAGGACAGTATAACATGCCTGGCACAGCAGAAAAGTATTTAACTGCACTGCTTTAATAGTTAGAAATCACCACTAGTAAAATGTAACAATAATTTACAAATATGAAGTTAAGGTACATTAGCATTACTCTTAAACTTCACTATTCTTTGAACAAATTAAGATCAATATTACCTTTTGCTGTCAAAATTTTAGTTCCAGTAGCCAAACAAAATGGAATAATATTTTACAAATCCAACAACACTTAAAGTAGTAGTTTTGTTTATGTCTAAAATTCTTGAAGTTACCAAGATTATCAATTTGTAACAGAAGGCCCATTGTTTTGCTATAAATATATATATATATACAACCTAGATGGTAAACAGATATTTATTGTGATGAAATGCCAATTTCATTGGACTAAACAGTTTGATTCTGATTATTTACCAATTGATTTTCAATTAACTCTTTCATTACAAATGAGATTTTTTTTTATTATCTCTGTTGGCACTCACATTGCTGCTGAATTTGTTGGTTTTCTTCACAGGAAGTGATCCATTAACAGAAAAACTTGCAATGGTATTCTTCTTTGTGCTCTGAAAATTACATTTTAAATATAGCTCTCATTAGCAATTTGAGTTATTCATATACCAATGTTTTCTGTTTTAGAATTAGGTTCAGGCAAGTAATTGAAATAAGATTTGTCCCCTATATGAATGTCAGAATGAGGTCAAACTGAATTAAGAAGAAACATGAAGGACGATTCAATGGCTAAAACATTGCCAAAGCTAACAATTAGAACAGGTTAACCATCTTCAAAAAGATAAAATTGCATACAACTATTTGTAAATGTTTTCCACTGAAACAAAACCAATCTCCCCATTGTGGAAACAACTTTTAATTGTAAAATTCTGCTCCTGCTCCAGTACCACAAATAACTCCTAAATAGAGTCATAGAGATGTACATGAAAAAAAACAGATTAGATTAGATTACATTACAGTGTGGAAACAGGCCCTTCGGCCCAACAAGTCCACACCGACCCACCGAAGCGCAACCCACCCATACCCCTAACCTAACACTACGGGCAATTTAGCATGGCCAATTCACCTGACCCGCACATCTTTGGACTGTGGGAGGAAACCGGAGCACCCGGAGGAAACCCACGCAGGCACGGGGAGAACGTGCAAACTCCACACAGTCAGTCGCCTGAGGCGGGAATTGAACCCAGGTCCCTGGCGCTGTGAGGCAGCAGTGCTAACCACTGTGCCACCGTGCCGTACCTAATAGGATGAACAAATAGCATACTTAATTAGAACCTGTTACAAGCTGCAAAGTACTTATGTGGAATATCAGTGTAATTCATTCATGTAAGAGAATTCATTTGACTAATTTTATTGCATTCAATCCCAGCCCCACACAGAGAGAAAAACTATTGAGATAATTTGTCTGCTCAATCAATTTTCTTATGGGATAGTTTTACTGTGGATTGTTGGAATCAAAGTTGAGCACTGATTCTCAAGCAACACCACCTAGACAAAAAGAAAATCATCGCTTAGGCACGGCACAAAGAAAACAGCCCATTACAGAATCTCCTATATTTCGTTCCAATAACGTTAACTAGACAGGAATCAGGTAGGTTCCACCACAGACTGGTTATCCTCCTCATCACATTTTCTTTTCTAATCTCCACTATGGTGATGTTCAACAGTAAAATGGCATGAAGAAAAGAATCCTGTCACTCCTTTCAAAAAAAGGAAAATGGCCAAGTGGTAAAGACAAGAGCAAATTCTGGTTTCATATTGCACCTCATCACATCTTTCAGGAATGTTGCAATATGCAGTACATGTAATCAATTATTTTGCAATTCAGAAGTTGTAATATAAGCAAGAAGAGCTTTTTTGGCCAACATCAATCTTTCTATGGATAATAATAATTTCTGCAAGGAAATATTGGTGTGTGTTGTTGGCTATTCAGTGAAGCAACTGATGCCAGGAGGCCAGGATGTCATTTAATGGCAATCAGCACCTCTTCAAGAGGAGATTTCGTGGCACAGGCTTGGAGGGCCAAAGGGCCTGTAGCTGTGCATTATTGTTCTTTGTCATTCTTTGAAACTCATTCTGATTGCAAAACCTGCATGCAATTCTGAAGCAAGTGGCTGAAGGAGCAAGAGAGTAATCTCTGATGCTGCACTGATATCAATGGCAGTGGTTAGAGAACCCTGTTTTATTGCCCCCCAGGATCAGGGATCTGATGAAGACACAAGGAAAGGACAACATGCAGGAGACCAGCCATGATCATATTGATTGGTGCAGCAGGCTTAAGGTGCCAAACAGCCTACTCATGTTCTTATTTCTTACAGTTTTACATCAATACCATGACCATTGCCACAAGAACACAGCTACAGTGCCAGAAAATAAAACAAATGATCTCACTAGAGTAGTCACAGGAAGAAATATTTTCTACTCACAGCAGCACTCATTACAGCTTCATTTTTCAAACATGCCACAACACAACATAACACAATAAGTAGGGAAGAAGTGAGTTTGTATGTCCTGCCCACACACCACTCCACCTTTAAACAGATATTCTGGTTTTCAAGGGAGGGAGTACAGTGAATATACTGACTAGTGGCAACATTAGAGGAGAAGCCACACAAACATTCATTATACCAAAGCTTTGTCTGGGCTTGACAAGCTGCGGATGCTTTCAATGTTAGGTCACACCACAGTGTTAAGAAATGGTTCTTGTGGTGCACTGGTAGTGTCCCTACATCTGAGCCAAAGTCTCAGGTTCAAGCCCTACCCACAGAGGTGTAAATGACATCTCTGAACAAGTTGATTAGAAAATATCTAGGGCTAAGCAGTGCAGTAATTTTGAAGATACACTATCACTTGATCTGATAATTAAAAAAACCTCAATTCAGGTAACAAGATAATGGTTAAATTAGAGGCTATGTTAGAGGAAGATTCTGGATCTGTTGACTCATCAGGCACAAGTGCACAGAAACTGGGCACAGCAATATAGGTAGCATAGGAGATAGTGTGCAAAACAGCAAGGTTGGACTGTATTTACATTGCAAATAATTCAGATAAAGATTCTGATACGACCAAAGACACTCAGGCATACATTAGGAATAACATTCTACATCCACTTCAGTATTGTGAACAAATCCTATGTAAATTCACACAAATATGAGGAAACATGAGAGTCCAAGCAATCTTTAATGAAATGCTCCAACAGATAGATGAAGGTTGTCCTCTTGTATGCTCCTTCTGTTGCTCTTGTTGCTAGGTGGTGTAAGAGCTGGTCAACGTAATTGCTAAGGAGCATGCGGCATAGGAATTAGTAGAAAGGAGTGTACTGCAAAGCTCCTCTAGAACAATCCATGCATTAAGTGAGTGCTTTTAGTGATGGCCCTCACAGAAGCCACTGATCTTGTTTTAACTGTGCTTTCAGGTATCATAAGGCAATAGCCAGATAATAACTTGGCAGCCTGATTGGATTAAGGATAGCACAGAATTTGCAAAGGATAAAAGTTATGACTGCCACTAGGAGAGAAGGCATAGACCTCCATGACGTACAAGCTATGGCTGTGCACCAGTTGTAAGTGGCAGCACAATCCTTTTCTAAGCTGGTTATAGGGAGCTCTCAAAGTGATATATGCCCAGTCATTGGTGCTTGCACCATGGGGAAGCCTGAAAAGTTTAGGATTCTTGAATCAAGGCATAATCCAATGGAACTTCATTTAACAACCTTTCTTTATAGAGTGTGTAGCAGACCACTATGATAAATCTCTATGCTGTGTATATGTAGCTAGTATCACCTGCTGGAGCCTGAAAACAGTACTGATTTGATGCTTTAATTGTTGCTGGGGTAGTACCATAGCAGTTCCACTAAATCACCTATAATTAAAGCCACTTTATTTGTGAAAAAGAGAAACAATCTAGAAAATACAAAATCTCTCAGTGCAAAGTGAAATTTCATGGGTGATAAAACACAGCAAAAATTGCTATATTTCATGGAGCAGACAGAAGTACTAAACTAGCAATTAGTCTACAAGAATACTCCTTAATAGAGCATGAGTGAGGATATCGTCATGCCAATAAACATTAATTGTGCTGAATGAGGTCAGGATGCACTGAACGAGATATGGTTTAATTCAAAATGGTGGCGAGGCTGTGGGCAATCATCTGAGGATAAGGGGACTGACACAGCCATTCTCAGCTCTGGACAAATGCATAGCCTCAGAAATTCCAAGGTAAAGGCTATATTTGACCAGCAGCAATACTACCTAAATACCAGACTCCCCTGAGGCAATATAGGGTCTTACCTGAGAATACAGGACTCCTCCAAAAGGCTCATAAACGCCATCATGGCTCAGGATTTTTAGCTCTTCTATATAGAAACTAGACAATCTTATAGAATACCATACATAGCAGCACTGAGTGCATGCAATGTTCTACAACTTTCAAGAAGAATTGGAAATATTGATACCTGGGACTAGATTATTGTGAAGGAAACCTAAGACATTGTTAGGCAGATGCGTGTCTTCCAAATTTTAATTCTGGGGAGGCAGGGTAGAGTGGAGTCAGGTGCAATGTATCAGAGGGAGCAATAGAGCCAAGCAGATGGCAAGGCCAGCGAGCAAGAAGACCTGCCTTCATTACTAGAGCATCAACCCAGTTCCATTCATAATTTGCGACATCAAGCTCTCACCAAACTACATCTGTACCAACCAAAATAGGCTGCAAATGTGTGTATGCCTGCATTCCATAAATCGCTTAGCCCTCAGCAAAATGTTTCTGTAGTAGTAGGGTGGGTAAGCTTTACTTGACTGACTTTTCTCTTAACTTGTAATAACCTGTGTTTCTTTGAAGATTTTCTTTTACTGCTTTTGTGTTAATTGACACAAAATTAAGATATCCAAAGTAGTTAAAAGCTTGATAATATGAATAGCTTTGATTTATTGTTCCTCTTTGACTCATCATTAAGCTGTCAATGTTTTACAATGGGAATTTTGACATTCTGTTTTTCTTGTTCACCACTCAATACTAAGGATCCACCTTATTAGTTCACAACTTTTCTGAAATGACATGAACTACTTCTACTGACAAAATGGTTTGGCCGCAAATATTTAGGGCAACTTGAACAGTCTACTCATTCAGTGGAGCCAGTACGTATGGCAGTGATGCATGTGTGCTTGCTGCCCAGACCTTAACACACAACTATTGGAAACAGGAATGGAAATGGGAATCTTGGAATTGGGCCCTGACAGCCATTTTAAATACCTCCAGACTCAACAAAACTTCAGACCATCATGTTAGGCGTGTGAAATTGCACCTTTTTTGTTTTAAGGGAATAATGAAAAGAAGAAAGGAGGGGTGAAGGAAATCAAATGTCATTGAAGAGGGATAGTATAACTTCTGATGAAATATGCATTATGCATTGCAGTAAGAGTGGTTTTGTCCTCAATGGATGGGTTTTCACAAACAGCTCAAAATGAGTTCCAGATCATTTCATCCTCCTTGGATCGGAAAGTGAACTTTAAAAGTTCCTGGAGAAGGTTATGTGAACTTGATAGGATTGTAGAGTCCTGTGCTGGGTCCAGCCTCCTTCCTGGACAGGCAAGACGCTCAGGGCACCTCTCTACAGTGGAACTACGTTTTTTTTCTCTTCTCCCTCTGGTGATCTGGTTAATTCAGGTTCTCATCTTCTCATCTCATCATCAAAGGGCCATGCTATGGAGAGCACAGCAAACCACCCAATACCAGAGACCTTGGAAGGATGTATGCTAGGTGCCACCTAATCAGATAAGACACCAGAATCACATCTTTGGAAAATGAATAGCCTGGTGGTCTTTGGGAACTGAAGCTTCAGTTGTAGCAGTGCTTGGAATTACTTAAAGATGAAGGAGCCAAATCTTTGAAGGATAACCTTTGTCCCTGGGAATCCAAGAAAGTATAGTACATGAAGTTTTTGTGTGGTTCCAGGTCAGTTGTATATTCAAAGGATGGAAGCCCTTCCTGTTGGCGAATCTCCCTGGTCAATCAATTGGTCCTTTGCTAGCAACACAGGTGCAATCAAAGATACCTTGCATCAAAAGGAATCCAAAAATGAACTTCACTGTTCTTCGTATCCAAGGGGGCTTATCTGTTTGAGATTGTAAATACTGCACACTCTGGCAAATAAGGCATCAGTGACCCCATTAGTGACACATGCAGTGACGTATTACTATTTAATCATTGCTGACAATTTGACCTTATCTGCTATCTTACCCGCATCCATCTACTGACATTCTCATGCTCAGGACATGGTTTCTAGTGTTGATGAAATTGACCCTCATTGCCAGTGAACCCAATATCCGAAAATCATGCTCGCAATAATGTCTGTTTTGAAATATTGTGCATAATTCTGATCTCCTTCCCACAGGATGTTTTGAAACATAAAAGGGTTTAAAAAACATTTACAAGGATGTTGCCAGGATCGGAGGTTTGAGAGGAGAAAGTGAGGACTGCAGATGCTAGAGGTCAGAGCTGAAAATGTGTTGCTGGAAAAGCACAGCAGGTCAGGCAGCATCCAAAGAGCAGGAGAATCGACGTTTCGGGCATGAGCCCTTCTTCAGGAAATTTCCTGAAGAAGGGCTCATGCCCGAAACGTCGATTCTCCTGCTCTGTGGATGCTGCCTGGCGTGCTGCGCTTTTCCAGCAACACATTTTCAGCTTGGAGGTTTGAGATATAGGGAAAGCCTGAATAGGCTGGGGCTGTTTTCCCTGGAGTGTTGGAGGCTGAGGGGTGATCTTGTATAGGTTTGTAAAATCATGATGGGCATGGATAGGATAAATAGACAAAGTATTTTCCCTGGGGGTTTCAGGTGAGAAGGGAAAGATTTAAAAGGGGCCTAAGGGGCAACTTTTTCATACAAAGGGTGGTTTGTGTACGGAATGAGCTGCCTGACGAAGTGGTAGCCTGGTAATATTATAACATTTAAAAAGATCTGGGTGGGTGTATGAATATGCGAGTAAAAAATGAGGTCTGCAGATGCTGGAGATCACAGCTGCAAATGTGTTGCTGGTCAAAGCACAGCAGGCCAGGCAGCATCTCAGGAATAGAGAATTCGACGTTTCGAGCATAAGCCCTTCATCAGGAATAAGAGAGAGAGCCAAGCAGGCTAAGATAAAAGGTAGGGAGGAGGGACTAGGGGGAGGGGAGATGGAGGTGGGATAGGTGGAAGGAGGTCAAGGTGAGGGTGATAGGCCGGAGTGGGGTGGGGGCGGAGAGGTCAGGAAGAGGATTGCAGGTTAGGAGGGCGGTGCTGAGTTGAGGGAACCGACTGAGACAAGGTGGGGGGAGGGGAAATGAGGAAACTGGAGAAATCTGAATTCATACCTTGTGGTTGGAGGGTTCCCACCCCTCTCACCCACTCCAACCTCTCACCCTCAGAACGTGCAGCCCTCCACTCCAATCCCAACCTCACCATCAAACCCGCAGACAAGGGAGGCGCGGTGGTAGTTTGGCGCACTGACCTGTATACCGCTGAAGCCAAACGCCAGCTCGCGGACGCCTCCTCTTATCGCCCCCTTGACCACGACCCCACCTCCCACCACCAAACCATCATCTCCCAGACCATTCAGGACCTCATCACCTCAGGGGATCTCCCATCCACCGCCTCCAACCTCATAGTCCCACAACCCCGCACCGCCCGTTTCTACCTCCTGCCCAAAATCCACAAACCTGCCTGCCCCGGCCGACCCATTGTCTCAGCCTGCTCCTGCCCAACCGAACTCATCTCCCAATACCTCGACACGGTCCTGTCCCCTTTAGTCCAAGAACTCCCCACCTACGTTCGGGACACCACCCACGCCCTCCACCTCCTCCATGATTTTCGCTTCCCCGGTCCCCAACGCCTTATTTTCACTATGGACATCCAGTCCCTGTACACCTCCATCCCCCATCACGAAGGACTCAAAGCCCTCCGCTTCTTCCTTTCCCGCCGCACCAACCAGTACCCTTCCACTGACACCCTCCTTCGACTGAACTGGTCCTCACCCTGAATAACTTCTCTTTTCAATCCTCCCACTTCCTCCAAACTAAAGGAGTTGCCACGGGCACCCGTATGGGCCCCAGCTATGCCTGCCTCTTCGTAGGATATGTAGAACAGTCCATCTTCCGCAACTACACTGGCACCACCCCCCACCTTTTCCTCCGCTACATCGATGACTGTATCGGCGCTGCCTCGTGCTCCCACGAGGAGGTTGAACAGTTCATCAACTTTACTAACACCTTCCATCCCGACCTGAAATTCACCTGGACTGTCTCAGACTCCTCCCTCCCCTTCCTAGACCTTTCCATTTCTATCTCGGGCGACCGACTCAACACAGACATCTATTATAAACTGACTGACTCCCACAGCTACCTGGACTACACCTCCTCCCACCCTGCCCCCTGTAAAAACGCCATCCCATATTCCCAATTCCTTCGTCTCCGCCGCATCTGGTCCCAGGAGGACCAATTCCAACACCGCACAGCCCAGATGGCCTCCTTCTTCAAGGACCGCAGATTCCCCCCAGACGTGATCGACGATGCCCTCCACCGCATCTCCTTCACTTCCCGCTCCTCCGCCCTTGAGCCCCGCTCCTCCAACCGCCACCAAGACAGAACCCCACTGGTTCTCACCTACCACCCCACCAACCTCCGCATACAACGTATCATCCGCCGCCATTTCCGCCACCTCCAAACGGACCCCACCACCAAGGATATATTTCCCTCCCCTCCCCTATCAGCGTTCCACAAGGACCACTCCCTTCGTGACTCCCTCGTCAGATCCACACCCCCCACCAACCCAACCTCCACCCCCGGCACCTTCCCCTGCAACCGCAGGAAATGTAAAACTTGCGCCCACACCTCCACACTCACTTCCCTCCAAGGCCCCAAGGGATCCTTCCATATCCGCCACAAGTTCACCTGTACCTCCACACACATCATCTATTGCATCCGCTGCACCCGACGTGGCCTCCTCTATATTGGTGAGACAGGCCGCTTACTTGCGGAACGCTTCAGAGAACACCTCCGGGCCGCCCGAACCAACCAACCCAATCACCCCATGGCTCAACACTTTAACTCTCCCTCCCACTCCACCGAAGACATGCAGGTCCTTGGACTCCTCCACCGGCAGAACACAACAACACGACGGCTGGAGGAGGAGCGCCTCATCTTCCGCCTGGGAACCCTCCAACCACAAGGTATGAATTCAGATTTCTCCAGTTTCCTCATTTCCCCTCCCCCCACCTTGTCTCAGTCGGTTCCCTCAACTCAGCACCGCCCTCCTAACCTGCAATCCTCTTCCTGACCTCTCCGCCCCCACCCCACTCCGGCCTATCACCCTCACCTTGACCTCCTTCCACCTATCCCACCTCCATCGCCCCTCCCCCAGTCCCTCCTCCCTACCTTTTATCTTAGCCTGCTTGGCTCTCTCTCTTATTCCTGATGAAGGGCTTATGCTTGAAACGTCGAATTCTCTATTCTTGAGATGCTGCCTGGCCTGCTGTGCTTTGACCAGCAACACATTTGCAGTTGCGGGTGTATGAATATGAATGGTTTAGAGGGATATGGGCCAAATGCTGGAAAATGGGATGAGATTAGATTATTTGGTGGGCATGGACAAGTTGGACCAAGGGTCTGTTTCTGTGCTCTACATCTCTATGACTCTACAACTCTATTGCCTTACTTAAGCTCAGCTCAACCTCTGGAACCCTAACCCCACCTAAATCATTGCACTACAAGTTGAACAACAACCCCCTCTACTGCCTGACCACTAATAAAGCACTCCTCTTGAAATTTTACACATCCCATAGCAGTGTTTCAATGGCTGTGTGTCCATCTCAGTTGTTTTTTTCTTTTATGGGGCCATATAAAAACATGGTGTGGATATGACTACACATCCACTTTGTTGTCACCTCCTTGTAGCTAGCAAAGCAATCATTAACATTAATTGTGGATTAGTGGTGCTGGAAGAGCACAGCAGTTCAGGCACCATCCAAAGTGCAGCAAAATCGACATTTCGGGCAAAACCCCTTCATCAGGAAACCAATTAATTAACATTAATTGGCCTACCTCCAAAAGATATCTGTAACATGCCTTCCACTGTCCCAAGGAAAATTGCCAGTGTTGGGAAGTGCGATACAAATAGCTGCTATTTTCAGCACCTGCCAGTTTATATTCTTGCCCTCATCAGGACTTCAAAAACCTGCTCAAACTTATACAGCTCAGTTTCACTTTAGTTATACAGTTATTCAGTTACCTCTGTCATGGAGGAGGATGTGTGACTTCATTTCTCTAGAAATTCAATTTTTGGTATTATTTTTAATGACAATTTACCTGTGTAGATGGAGAGCGGGGCTGCTTACTACCCACATCAATTTCTCTGGAACTATTTGATGTACCATTGCTGCTGGTAGAACTCTCCCCACCATCCTGGCTAGTTTC
Organism: Hemiscyllium ocellatum; assembly: GCF_020745735.1. Classification (NCBI taxonomy): domain Eukaryota; kingdom Metazoa; phylum Chordata; class Chondrichthyes; order Orectolobiformes; family Hemiscylliidae; genus Hemiscyllium; species Hemiscyllium ocellatum. Next base: position 44,189,049 of record NC_083418.1, on the reverse strand, counting down.
CATGTCATGAAAAATACTGCTCGGTACAGAACTTGAACTTGACTCTTCTTCATCTCCATCCAGGTCCTCTCTCCACTGTTTCATCATTTCAAGTACATTTGGTGGTCTTTGTATAGCTGTAGTATCACCCTAAAGTTCAAGAATTATATTCAGAGATTTGAGCAACATAGAAAACTGAAACACACATACTTTATAGCTAAAGATCTGTATGAATAGGCTTTATAGATTTGGAAATTCAGCATTCTTAGTTAAGTTTTGAGATCTACACATAACATGGCAAACCTGTAAAATGTAACACATAACACCTTTCCTTTTTTTGTTGCCTACGAATGCAGTGGACAAGTTGTCATTTTCTTTTCATTTTTAGGTTGAATAACAAAGTTTCTTGGAATAGCTCTTAATAGCTCTTTCATCAATAAAAAGGCCATATCCTCATTGCATTGTGCAATGTAAGTGTGCGTTTTTATTGCAGGTACACATTTGTGCTCTAGATATTTCACAATATGTTTAGTGACAGTGCCAAAAAAGTACCTGCACTGGTAAACTGAAAAAAAATTGTATCAGCAGAGACAGAACATAGCTATCTCAAATTAGGAAAGGCCTCACTGATATTTGTAACATTGAATTATAATAATTTGAAATTAATACATGATGACAGAGAAAAAGTAATTTATTTTTTTTTAAAAATTAAACTTGGAGACACCAATGCATTACATCACCTTCTACAGTCAGTATGCCCTAAATGTGTGCCTATTGCCAAACTATTTTCCAAGTGCATGGGGTGTTTGGTACCAAGAGTATTTGAAGTCAATTTTTTTTTTCTGGTGAGGCCAGCCTTCAAGGAAAAGACATTCTTAGTGTACATGGCAAACCTGTCCAAACATTGGAATTAGATGATCTTTTTTTAAAAAAAACAAATTTGTTCTTGGGATTGTAGCAACACTTGGAAGGCAGGATTTATTACCAATTTATTCGCAAATGCCATGAGGGCTAAAACAATTGTTATGTATGAGGCCACATTTTAGAAATATTAATTTGAATTTTATAATTTGCCATACTGAATTTTAGACAGTCAGCCACTGCATTGCTCGTCCAGTACTATAACTAGTAAGGGATCTTATGACCCTAAATATTTCTTCAAAATTTCGATTAGTACTAACCAATGGGATGCAAAACTGTCTTGCTACAACTGATATTAACTATCTTCTCATTGAGCAATTTAAAAATCGGTTACTTTCATTTTATAAAGCAGTTAAACAATATTCATCGAGCCCAAAAAACCAATGCATATGTAACAGTTGGAAGCACCCAACGAGGAGAAAGGGAAGAGTTCCTAGTTATGGTAAACAGTAACAATTACCGTGATTAGTGAGAAACCAGAAGAAGACAGAAGTGTACAAAATAAGTATGTAGTAGAATAGTCAAAGGTACAGTTTCATGGAAGTCTTAGAAATGCGAAGTTTGACATTGTACGTTTTTAAGAACAAGTAACCTTATAGGAATTTATAAAATAATGGGGGATTACAGATAGAACTAATGGTAGTTGTCTCTTCCCTAGGATGGGGGAATTTCAAGACTAGGGGGCACGTTTTTAAAGTGAGAGGGGAGAGATTTCAAAAAGACAACAGGGGTAAATTGTTTTACATAGAGGGTGGTTTGTGTGTGGAATGAACTTCCAGAGGAAGTGGTGGATGCAGGTATAATTCCAATGTTTAAAAGACATTTGAATGAATACATAAAAAGGAAAGATTTGAAGAGATATGCTCCAGGTGCAGACGGGTAGGACAAGTTTAGTATGGGATTATGATTGGCATAGAATGGTTGGACCAAAGGGTCTGCTTCTGAGTTGTATGACTCTATGATACTTCTACTTTAAAAGTACAGAAATTGGAAAAAAAAGTTTTAAAAAGATCACTTTAAGATTGCCATAGCTGCAGAATCAACTGAGAAGTTTAAAAACACAAAAAATACTTATTTAGGAAGTTAGTGTGCTTTGGGATATAAAGAAAGGGCAAAAAATTGAAATGGAGAGTTCCTACCATTAAAAGTTTGAGTGATGTAGATATGACTAACCAACTGACGTATTCATGTTCTTGTGTTCCTAATGAGGTGGAATTTTTTTTTAGTATGTGCTTGGAGTCATAGAGATACACAGCATAGAAACAGACTCTTCGGTCCAACTCGTCCATGCCGACCAGATCCCATTTGCCAGCACTTGGCCCATATCCCTCTAAACCTTTCCTATTCATATACCCATCCGGATGCCTTTTAAATGTTGCAATTGTACCAGCCTCCACCACTTCTTCTGGCAGATCATTCCATACACACGCCACCCTCTGCACAAACAAGTTGCCCCTTAGGTCTCTTTTATATCTTTCCCCTCTCACCCTAAACCTATGCCATCTAGTTCTGGACTCCCCAGCCCAGGGAAAAGACTTCGCTTATTTACCCTATCCATGCCCCTCATGATTTTATAAAACTCTATGAGGTCACCCCTCAGCCTCTGATGCTCCAGGGAAAAAAGCCCCAGCTTATTCAGCCTCTCCCAATCGCTCAAATCCTCCAACCATGGCAAATTCCTTGCAAATCTTTTCTGAATCCTTTCAAGTTTCACAGTATCCTTCTGATAGGAAGGAGACAAGAAATGCTTGCAATATTCCAAAGGTGGTTGAACCAACATCCTGTATAGACCCAATATGACCTACCAATTCCTGTACTCAATATTCTGACCAATAAAGGAAAGCATACGAAACGCCTTTTTCACTATCCTATCTACCTGCAACTCTACTTTCAAGGAGCTATGAACCTGCATTCCAAGGTCTCTTTGTTCAGCACACATCCTAGGACCTTACTATTAAGTACATAAGTCCTGCAAAAACTCGCTTTCCCAAAATGCAGCACCTAGCATTTATCTAAATTAAACTCCATCTGCCACTTCTCAGCCCATTAGCCCATCTGGTCAAGATTCCATTGTAATCCGAGGTAACCTTCTTCACTGTGAAAGAGGAAATTCAAAGCATATCTTGAATACCCATTATGTGTATTAAAATAGTGAATGCATTGCGAAGATTACCTACAACTGCTAATATTAAATAGATATACTTCAATAAATACATAGACTACAATTTGCTCTTAATCAGATGAGTTCTTCCACCATCTCAAAGTAGGGTCAGATGGTGTAGAATATGTGTGGGTAGAATTGAGGAACCACAAAACGGGTCCAAACAGTAGTCAGGAGCTGGGGTGCAAGATACACCAAGAGATAGGAAAGATTTGTAGAAAAGGCGAAGTTACAGTGATCACGGGGGATTTCAATATGCAGGTGGACTGGGAAGATCAGGAAGGAAACTGCAAGGAATGGACACTCTTGAAATGTGGAGCTATTCAAGGGACAGCTACTGCCAGTCCTTGGTAAGTGTATACCTATCAGGCAGGGTGGTAGTTGTCAAAAGAGGGAGCCATGGTTTACTAAAGAAGTTGAAGCTCTTGTCAAGAGGAAGAGGAAGACTTGTGAGGATGAGGCGTGAAGGCTCAGTTAGGGTGCTTGAGAGTTAGGTTAGCCAGAAAAGATCTAAAGAGAAGGCTAAGAGTCAGGAGAGGACATGAGAAGTTGTTGGCGGATAGGATCAAGGAAAACCCTAAGGCCTCCTAACAGGTATATTAGGAATAAAAGAATGACTAGAGTAAGATTATAGTCAATCAAAGATAATAGTAGAATGTTGTGTGTGGAATCTGAGGACATAGGGTAAGTGCTTAATGAATGCTTTTTGTCAGTATTCACACTGGAAAAGGGCAATGTTAGCGAGAATACAGAGATGCAGGCTACAAGATTAGATGGGATTGAGACCGACAAAGGAGGTTTCCGCAATTTTGGAAGATCTGAAAATTTTCAGGGCCGGATAGGATTTATCCTCTGATTCTCTGGAAAGCCAGGGAGGAGATTGTAAAGCCTTTGGCTTTGATCTTTATGTCATCATTGTCAACAGGAGTAGTGCCAAAAGACTGCAGGATAGCAAATGTTGTTCCCTTGTTTAAGAAGAGAGTCTTGTCAACCCTGGTAACTATAGGCCAGTAAGCCTTACTTCAGTTGTAGCTATTGTGTTAGAAAAGGTTATAAGAAATAGGATTTATAATCATCTGCAAAGGAATAATTTGATTAGGGATAGTCAACACAGTTTTGAGGGTCATGCCTCACTAACCTTATTGAGTTCTTCGAGAAGGTGACAAAGCAGGTGGATGAAGGTAAGGCGGTTGATGTGCTGTATATAGACTTCTGTAAGGCGTTTGACAAGGTTCCACACAGTAGACTATTGCAGAAAATAAGGAGTTTCAGGATTGAAGGTGATTTAGCAGTTTGAATCAGAAATTGGCTGAAAGAAGTCAGAGGATGGTGGTTGATGGGAATGTTCATCCTGGAGGTCAGTTACCAGTGGTGTGCAGCATGGATCGGTTTTGGGGCCACTGCTGTTTGTCATTTTTATAAATGATCTAGAGGTGGATGCAGAAGGATGGGTTAGTAAATTTGCAGAGTTGCAATACACACCAAGAGTTGGCAGAGTTGTGGATAGTGTCGAGGGATGTTGTGGGTTACAGAGGGATATAGATAAGATGCAGAGCTGGGCTGAGAAGTGGCAAATGGAGTTTTATGCAGAAAAGTATGAGGTCATTCACTTCAGAAGAAGCAACAGGAATGCCAGCTACTGGGCTAATGGTAAATTCTTGGCAGTGTAGATGAACAGAGCGATCTCGGTGTCCAGGGAAATAAATCCCTGAAAGTTGCTTCCTAGGTTAATAGGATTATTAAGAAGGCATATGGTGTGTTGGCGTTAGTAGGGGGATTACGTTTCGGAGCCACAAGGTCATGCTTCAGCTGTACAAGACACTGGTAAGGCCTCACCTGGAGTACTGCATGCAGTTCTAGTCACTGCATTACAGGAGGGGTGTGGAAGGTTTGGAAAGGGTTCAGAGGAGATTCACTAGGATGTTGCCTGCTATGGAAGGAAGGTCTTACTAAGAAAGGCTAAGGGAACTGAGGCTGTTTTTGTTGGAGAGCAAAAGGTTGAGAGGTGACTTAATCGATACGTATAAGCTAATCAGAGGGTTAGATAGGATGGACAATGAGAGTCCTTTTCCTTGGATTGTGAAGGCTAACACAAGGAAACATAGCTTTAAATTGAGGGGTGATAGATTTAGGACAGATATTAGGGGTAAGTATCTTTATTCAGAGAGTAGTAGGGGCGTTAAGCGTGCCTGCAACAGTAGCAGACTCACCGACGTTAAGGGCATTTAAAATGGGCATTGGATGTACACATGGACAATGGAACTGTGTAGGTCAGATGGGCATCAGATTAATTTCACAGTTCGGCGCAACATCGAGGACCAAAGGGCTTGTACTGCTCTGTAAAGTTCTATGTTCTATGTTGGTAGTGGATTGCAAGAAAGGAATTTGTAGAATGCATACAAGATGGCATTTTGGAGCACTTTGTGGTGGGGCCCTCTAGGCAACAGGCAATACTGGATTTAGTGTTCTGCAATGAGGCAGACTTGATAAGGGAGCGTAATATAATTGAATTTACTCATTGATTTGAGAAGGAGAAGATCAAATCAGAGGTAACGGTATTGTAGCTGAACAAAGACAACAGAGGCTTGGGGGAGGAGCTGGGCAGAATTTACTGGGAAAGCAGCCTAGCAGGAAAGACAGTGGAACAGCAATGGCAAAAGTTTCTGGGAGTAATACAGGAGACACTGCAAGATTCATCCCGAGGAAATATACGCGCAGTACAGGGAGGATAAGATAACCATGGCTGACTAGGGAAGTCAGGGATAGTATAAAAGCAAAAGAGAAAGCATATAATTTGATGAAGGGCAATGAGAAACCAGAGAATTTACAAGCTTACAAAGATCAATAGGGGGCAACAAAAAAAAGGAGGGACAAGATTAAATATGAGGGTAAGCTAACCAGTAATACAAAGGAAGACTGTAAGAGTTTATTTGGTATCTAAAGAGAAAAAGAGAGGCAAAAGTGGACATTGGTCCAGTGAAAAATGACATTATAAGTATAGCAGTGGAGAACAAGGAAATGGCTAAAACTGAATAATCACTTTGCATCAGTTTTCACAGTGGAAGTAATATCCCAAAAAATCAAGAGAGTGAGGGGGCAGAGCCAAGTATGGTAGCCATCACCAAGGAGCAGGTGCTATAAAAGCTGAATGGCCTGATGGTAGATAAATCACCTGGACCAGATGGACTACAACCCAGAGTTCTAAGGGAGAAAGCTGAAGAGATAGTGAAGGTCTTAGTGGTGATCTTTCAGGACTCGCTAGAATCAGGAAGGATCCTAGAGGACTGGAAAATTACTAACATGACACACCTGTTTAAAAAGGGAGTAAGGCAAAAAAGGGAAAATTATAGACCGATTAGCCTAACCTCAGTCATGGGTGAGATCCTGGAATCCATTGTGAAGGATGAGATTCTGAATACTTGGAATGTATGGTAAAATAGAACAAAGTTAGCATGGTTTCAACAAGGGGAGGTCTAGAATTCTGCTAGAATTCTTTGAGGAAGTAACAAGAAGTTTAGACCCAGGAGAGCCAATGGACTTCAAGAAGGCCTTTGACAAGATGGCGTCCAGGAGACCACTGAGTAAAATAAGTGCCCATGGTACTTGAGAGAAAGTGCGAGCATGGATAGAAGCATTGGCTGTCTGGCACAAAGCAGAGAGTGGGGATAAAAGGATCCTTCTCACGATGGCAACTGGTGACAAGTGGTGTTCCATAAGGTTTAGTGTTGGGACCACAACTTTTCACTTTATACATGAACAATCTAGATGAAGGAACTGAGAGTATTCTGGCTAAGTTTGCAGATGATACAAAGATAGGTAAAGGGGCAGATAGCATTTAGGAGGCTGGGAGTTTGCAGAAGGATTTGGACAGGTTAGGAGAGTGGGCAAAGAAGTGGCAGATAGAGTACAATGTGGCAAAGTGTGAGGCCATGTACTTTAGTTTGAAGAATAGAGGCATGGTAAAAGCAATGACTGCAGATGCTGGAAACCAGAGTTTAGATTAGGGTGGTGCTGGAAAAGCACAGCAGGTCAGGCAGCATCCGAGGAGCAGGAAAATCGAAGTTTCGGGCAAAAGCCCTTCATCAGGAATACAGGCAGAGAACCTGAAGGGTGGAGAGATAAATGAGAGGAGGGTGGGAGTGGGGAGAAAGTAACATAGAGTACAATGGATGAGTGGGGAAGGGGATGAAGGTGATAGGTAGGGGGAGAGTGGAGTGGATAGGTGGAAAAGAAGATAGGCAGGTAGGACAAGTCATGGGGACAGTGCTGAGCTGGAAGTTTGGAACTGGGGTGAGGTGGGAGATGGGGAAATGAGGAAACTGTTGAAGTCCACATTGATGCCCTGGGGTTGAAGTGTTCCGAGGTGGAAGATGAGGCGTTCTTCCTCCAGGCGTCGGGTGGTGAGGGAGCGGCAGTGAAGGAGGCCCAGAACCTCCATGTCCTCGGCAGAGTGGGAGGGGGAGTTGAAATGTTGGGCCCCAGGGCGGTGTGGTTGATTGGTGTGGGTGTCCTAGAGATGTTCCCTAAAATGCTCTGCTAGAAGGCGTCCAGTTTCCCCAATGTAGTGGAAACCGCATCAGGAACAACGGATGCAATAAATGATATTGGTGGATGTGCAGGGAAAACTTTGATGGATGTGGAAGGTTCCTTTCGGGCCTTGGATGGAGGTGAGGGAGGAGGTGTGGGCAGGGGAAGGTGCCAGGATGGGAGGGTGGGTTGTTGAGGGGGCCGTGGACCTGGCCAGGTAGTCACGGAGGAACGGTCTTTGTGGAAGACAAAGAGGGGTGGGGAGGGAAATATATCCCTGGTGGTGGGGTCCGTTTAGAGATGGCGGAAATGTCAGTGGATGATTTGGTTTATGCGAAGGTTGGTAGGGTGGAAGGTGAGCACCTGGGGTGTTTGGTCCTTGTTACAGTTGGAGGGGTGGGGTCTGAGAGCGGAGGTGCAGGATGCAGATGAGATGCATTGGAGGGTATCTTTAACCACGTGGGAAGGGAAATTGTGGTCTCTAAAGAAGGCGGCCATCTGATATGTTCTGTGGTGGAACTGGTCCTCCTGGGAGCAGATAGAGTGGAGGCAGAGGAATTGGGAATACAGGATGGCATTTTTGCAGGAGGTAGGGTGGAAAGAGGTGTAATCCAGGCAGCTGAGGGAATTGGTGGGTTTGTAAAAAATGTTGGTGTCAAATCAGTCGTCGTTAATGGAGATGGAGAGATCCAGGCATAGACTATTTTCTAAATGGGGAGAAAATTCAGAAGTCTGACTTGGGAGTTCTAGTCCAGGATTGTCTCAAGATAAACTTGCAGGTTGAGTCAGTAGTTAGGAAGGCAAATGCAATGGTGGCATTTATTTTGAGAGGACTCGAATATAAAAGCAGGGATGTGCTTTTGAGGCTCTGTAAGGCTTTGATCAGACCACATTTGGAGTATTGTGTGCAGTTTTGGGAGCCATATCTCAGGGAGGATGTACTGGCCTTGGAGCGTTTTCAGAGGAGGTTTATGAGAACAGTCCTAGGAATGAAAAACTTATCATATAAGGAACATTTGAGAACTCTCGACCTATACTCCTTGGAGTTGAGAAAGGGGAGGTTGACTATACTTGAAACATTCAGAATACCGAATGGTCTGGACAGAGTGGATGTTGGGAAGATGTTTCATTGGTATGAGAGACTAGGACCCAAGGGCAAAGCCTTAGAGTAAAGGGAAGACCTTTTAGAACTGAGATAGGGAGAAATTCCTTCAGCCAGACTGGTGAATCTATGGAATTCATTGCCACAGAAGGCTGTGGAGGCCAGGTCATTGAGTATATTTAAGACAGGGATAGATAGGTTCTTGAGTATCAAGGGAATCAAGGATTACAGGAAGAAAGCGAGAGAATGGGGTTGAGAAACATCAGCCATGACTGAATAGCAGAGCAGACTCAATGGGCTGAATGGTCCAATTTCTGCTACGATGTCTTATCTCCAAACATTTTCACTGCTGAAACAAAGTTTAAGAAACATTTTAAGTCTGCAAATTTGTCCTCACACAGGTCTATGTTTATCTTAGGAGTCAAAATTTGAGGACCTAACCTATTTTCCAGAGTCTCTTCCATCAGCTAACTTTACTGTGATACAAACGTATCAAATAGGAGCAGCTGTAGACCATTCGGCCCCTTGAGCCTGCTCCACCATTTGATACAATCATGGCTGATTTGTGATTCAAATTCAGCAATCCCATCTATCCAAATATTCTACCTAAAAAGAATCTATCTAGATCTATCTTGTAAATATTCAATGAGCCTATGTCCTTGACCTTCTGAAGTGGAAAGTTCTAAAGTCAGATAGCCCTCTGATAGAAATTGTTTTTCTCCCTCTCTATCTTAAGAGTTACCCATAATTTTAAAACAGTGCTAGACTTATCCATAAAAGGAAACATAATTTTCACATCTACCTCCTCAAGAGCATGAGGATCTTATACACTTCTGAAGTAATCCCTCACTCTTCTAAACATCAGTGGAATCAAGCCCAGTCTATCCAACCTACTTCATAAGGCAAGCGACTTATTCCAAGTATCAATCTAGCAAACCTTCTCTGAACCTCATCAGATGCACTGACATCCTTCTTTAAGTAAAGATCAAAACTGAACTGAGTATTCACAAACAGGTCTTTGGAATATTACTACCACCCATTAGTAACCTTTACAGGATCATCACTGGACAGCAAGATGATCCCAGTCTTCTTGGTCTGCTCTTTCTCCTGGGACTAAAAAATTGCAGCAGTGAATGTCCTGCTAAAAGGTAGCTGTATTCTGGTTTTATTCTGCAAAATTAAATACATTGAATACACAAGTACTTGAATACTCTTGTGAAGAAAATATTTGAGAGTTAGAAGGAGTAGCCCTTTTGTCTGCTGTCCATATTTAATTATGTACAGTTTCTCAAACTACATTAGTTACAGATTTACCGTGACCCATGGGTTGTCAAGAAGCTCATTGGCTGTGATTCTATGGGCAGGATCCACTTTTAAAAGACGAGACAGCACATCTTTTGCTGCAAAGAGCAGAGAGAAAAAAAACTCAATAAATAATGCTTTTATTAACCCTGGAGCATAGCAGTGCTATTTAAAAAGCATACACAACAGCGGATTGTAGGGGAGCAAAAGTCTTAAGAATAGTAACAAGATTACATGTCACATTTTTTTTAACCTGAACAAAACTGTTGGTTTTCAAATTGGGTGTTAATCAGAATACTTTTCTTTAAAAAAAAGAATACTTGCACACCTTTGATCTTTACAAATTTGTAACAACAATAGTAGTAATGTCACCAAAGTTACTTGCTTTTGAGGGAGTCATAATCACATAATTCTAAACAAATTGCGAGTCTAGTTCAGTCATAGGTATAACCACCTCTGCTTTTTGAAATCTAGTAAGTTTATGAAACCAAAAATGCATAATAAAACAATAATTGAACTGTCTCTAAAAGCCAAGATAAAACCTTAAAATACTACAGTTTCTATTATAAATTTCAAAATATATAGTACTGCACATTTCCTTGATTTGGTTAAGTGGTGGCAAACTGAAAATTTCATCCCTTAACTTTTTCTTCCCAAATAATAGTATCCAGTGTCCATAATCCTTTTTTTTAATTCATTCATAGGATGTGGGCATCCCTGACCAGGCCAGTATTTATTGCCCACCCCTAATTGTCCAGAGTCAGCCACATTGCTGTAAGATTGAAAGTCAAATTTTGTTTCCTTAAAAGGACATTATTGAACCAGGTCGGCTTTTCAAACAACCAGCAACGGTCTCACAGTAGACTCTTCATTCTACATTTTAAAACTGATTTCAAATGCCACCATCTACCATGGTGGGATTTGAACCTGGGTCACCAGAACATGACCTCAGTCTCTGGCTTAATAGTCTAGTGATAATAACACTAGGCCATCACCTCCCCTGCAGCGGCATATTTATACTTAACAGCAAACTTTGATCCAAATCTAAAATCAGGATGATTAAAAATTATAATCTTCCACTTACCACCATCACTGATTTGCTGTAAAATTGAATCATCAAAGTGTAGTTCTCCTTTGTTTACCAACTCAGTAAGCTTCTCTTCTGAGTTGGCCACAAATGGTGGATCTCCTGAAAGCCTGTATGAAAATAGGTGGGTGATATTTTTACTTTATTTGTAATTAACAGTACTTCTAAACCCCCTCAATAGTATGCCATTCAGAATTATAGCGTTAAGAAATTTAGCTCTTGGGCCTAACAGTTACACTTAATGATAAGCAACAAAGCTGCTGATGGCAACAGATTGCAAATGAAGAATCTTTGTCTGAAATGTCACAACCTTTTCAATTCCTTTGTCCTCAGTTTGCTATCTAACCTTTTTTAAATGAAGTGGAACAGTTATCGTACAAACAGTTTAATGCACTCCCTCAGCTCAAGTGAATAACGATGTTACACATGGAATTACCTAAAATTACAATATCTATTTCGCCTTTCAAAAATATTAATTCCTACTACTAGCCAACCATAAAGCTAACAAATATAATGTAATAGCACTAACTAGGCTAGCAATAAGTTTGGATGGAGTAAAATATTAAGGTCTATTCTGATATTTTCTGATCAGATGACTTCTTACATCTGATTTGGAGGGTCCGATGTTGGACTGAGGTGGACAAAGTTAAAAATCACAACATCAGGTGATAGTCCATGTGGTATATAGGTAAAGTAGTGTTACTTCTACAATCATAATTACTTATGCAGGGTAAATGAACTCACACCAGTATATCATTGTTTCAGCCAAGAGCTGAATCAACAAGAATGAAAACTATGTGAAGGAAATACATAATTGTTTTTGTATTAGCTAAAATGTGCATGCAAGAATGAAATGTGCCTGCAAACAATGGTAAATGTTACAGACAAATAGATAAGGTGCTGTCAGGGGAGGGGGGTTAAGCTAGATATACCTGTACAAACAGTAGTTATAAGTATCTATTTCCCACTTCTGCAAAAACAGGAACAAACCACAATCAAGAAGTCATGAGGTCATAAGTAATGGAAATGGATGGTAGTGAAAGAGGATATACCTAACAATGGACCACAGAGGGAGGTGGTCAAATGGCCTTGTGAGGCCAGAAATAAGCATTTTGTCACAGACAGGGCCAGATAAGGCAAGAGATGAACAAGAGTAATGGGCATCGGTCTTAGAGAAGTGGGAGATGTAAACAGGTGGGAAGCAATGGGAGGAGAGAAGGGAAACAAATTACATAACTTGTGTACCAGTTGAATTCAGTGTGTGTGTGTGTGACTGCCTTTGTACACATTGGACACCACACCACTCTTGCAAGAGCGAAATAAATGACACTATTGATTCAGATCTTGTCTCGGACTGAAATTATTGAAGTGAGTGAGCTTCGTTTCTCACAGTCCACCACTTTTATTTAGAAGCACTAGCTTTTGGAGCGCTGCTTCTTCATCAGGTGGTTGTGAAGCAGGACCATAAAACACAGAATTTATTGCAAAAGATTACAGTGATACAATGATACATTGAACAAACCAAGGCAAGAAGTGGAGGTGTAAGGAAGGTCAAGATCTTCTCGCTTTTAAACAACCACCAAACCTTAAACAGATCATTGCTCACAGCAAACTATGCAGCCTTGAGGACAACATCGACCACAACACCGGACAACTCTATCATGGCAACCACTGTAAGACGTGTCAGAATATCGACACGGATACCACCATTACACCTGGGAACACCACCTAGCGTGTACATGAGACTCGGCCTACGTTGTCTATCTAACACACTACAGGCAAGGATGCCCTGAGGCATGGTACATTGATGAGATGAAGCAGACGCTATGAATGGACACTGCCAAACAATCACCCAGGCAGGGGTGCTCCCTCCCAATCGGGAACACTTCACCGGTTTGGGACATTTGGCCTTCGATTTTTGGGTGACCATCCTCCAAGGCAGACTTCGGGCCAGCAACAATGCAAAGTGGCCTAGCAGAGGCTGATAACCAAGTTTGATTCCCGTGAGGATGACCTCAACTGGGACCTTGGTTTCATGTCACACTGCAGGTGACCCCACTGCACTATACTCTTGCAAGCGAGCGCACACACGCACTCTTACATACTCACACACTCACGCAGACTTTCTCTCATATGCACACACACTCCCCTACCACACTCAAACCCACGCACGCACTCTCTCACAGACTTATGCCCCATCACACTTTACTAAGCTTGCACACATGCAAACACACACTCTTTCATGTGCACTCACACACTCACATGCACACACTCACTCTGTCTCTCCGTGTTGTACGTGCACACACAAGATTATGGGGTGAATTTATACTTGCAGAATTATATTTCAGATACCTTTGCGGGCGGCACGGTGGCACTTGTGGGCGGCACTGTGGCACAGTGGTTAGCACTGCTGTCTCACAGCGCCTGAGACCCGGGTTCAATTCCCGACTCAGGCGACTGACACGTGGAGTTTGCACGTTCTCCCCGTGTTCTGTGTGGGTTTCCTCCAGTTTCCTCCCACAGTCCAAAGATGTGCGGGTCAGGTGAATTGGACATGCTAAATTGCCCGTAGTGTTAGGTAAGAGGTAAATGTAGGGGTATGGGTGGGTTGCGCTTCGGCGGGTCGGTGTGGACTTGTTGGGCCGAAGGGCCTGTTTCCACACTGGAAGTAATCTAAACCTTCTATTTTGCTCAAAAAATGCAGAACCTGCAAACAGGCAGACAATCCATATAATATTTATAAATTCCACTTTGGGAATAGAACCAGTTTGACTCAAGATTGGGACACAGACAGATTCTCACTTCACACCCTTAAGGCACTGTCTGAGCTGAGATGTCACCTTTTGTTGTAAACTTATCTTGAGCTTGTGACTTCAAAGAAATTCTGTGATTTACATATTAAAGAACTGAAACCAGCAAACCCATTCTAAAAGATGAAAGACTTAACAATCTAGGTTTGTTCAATGTATCATTGTATCATTGTAATCTTTTGCTATAAATTCTGAGTCTTATGATCCTGCTTCACAACCACCTGATGAAGAAGCAGTGTTTCGAAAGCTAGTGCTTCCAAATAAACCTGTTGGACTATAGCCTGGTGCTGTGATTGTTAACTTCTTATAACCACAGCAACTAGGTTTAAGTACCAAAGTGTTGAGTATGAGAAAAAAAGTCAAGGTTTTCTCATCCACTCCGATTGTTATATGACAGTTAATATTAGAAGTATGTCAGTGAACATCCAATATGAACTGAATTTGATAAAATTGTGCTCACCAGTTCCCTAACCTGTCTCTCAGCACTACTGCCTAGGAGAAAGGTATGAATATGGCAATAATCATCAGGGTTTCTGTCATCAGGGTATAAGTAGCACCATCTTCTCTCAATGGTCATAGAATGCTCACAAACAAGCACACAGCAGATGGCACAAAATTCCAGTACTTGAGATCCAATTATCCTGGAACGATGGCCCGAGTTTCTGTGGCCAGTGGTATAAACAGCCAGGATGCATTCTGGGTGTTGCAATCCACCCTTAGTCATGTTTCTTCCCATGCATTAAACAACAACAGAAGTCACCAATGTTCAAGAATATCCACAAGATCCCCAAGTCAGGGCACAGGAAAATTTAAGCATGGGGTGGCCAGAGAAAAGTTACTCCTATAAGTATAATTTGAGAGAAACTGCTCCGTCAGTTGCAGTCTGTGTATCTCCTGTGCTGGAGGGGTGTTTCTGCTAAACCATGGTGTTACAACGAAGAGAAAGAGAGAGGATTCTGGGGTTTCTGAAGTTGCAAGAAGGACTAGGGAGATTGCAAGGGGGCTGTGGGTGCTGACTGCAAAAGAGTAAAGGAGGAAAGGCAGGGCTACTGCAAGGTTAGAGGGTTGAGTGGGAGACTAAGAGAATTGGAGAGAGAGCAAGGCTGTAAGGGAGTGGAGAAAGGAAAGGAGACTCTCAGCTGGTTAGCAAAGGGAGGAGGAGAATACCAGGAGGGAGAAGAAACAAGGAGGATTCAAAGAAGAGGAAAGAAATGAGAGCGAGGATGCAAAGGAGCAGGCAAAGATGGAGAAGATTCAAAAATGGGGGAAGGGAGGGAGGATGCAAAAGGGGTGCAGGAAGAGAGAGGGAAGATGTAAATGAGAGGGAGAGGAGGCTGCAAGAGGAATGGGCCAAACTAAAAAAGGACGGAAAGTGGGGAGACAGAATCTGCAAAGAGTGGGAGGGAGAGGCCAACTGCAATGGGAAAAGAAAGAGAGAAGCGTTTTAAACTTGCCAACAAAAGGTACATTCAGCTAACGGGCAAAAAAAATCAAAAATCATTACGATAATTAATTACTTGCAGATGAAAATGGAATCTCTAATTTAGGGTTGTGAGCTCCTATCTGCAGGAAATGCAGTGGCTATTATTGTAGTGAATACTGACAATTATTAGATTTAAATCTAAGATTGCAGTCTGAGATACAGTAAGAAGAGTAGGAACTGCCTGGTTAAAATTTTACAATTTTGTACACACGCAAGATAAGGAAGTACTCAAAGGGGCAGAGCTGGTTGCGTAATATGAATGACCAAGTTGTGCACAATTGTCTGACAAAGTCAAGGTTGTAACATGTATCATGCTCAAACCGAGCTTCCAATGAGTTTTATAAACAGGGGCACAAAATACAAAAGCCAAAAATAAACCTATATAAAACAGTTCAACCACAATCCGACCCATTTTTCCTTTAAGCTGCTGGGAAATCCCATGAATACATGATCATCCTCTACTGTATGACTTCCCCTTTCATTTAATATTTCACGCACAGAACTAGAAAGAAAGAAAAGGTGTGTAGAGGAAGAAACAGTTGGGGGAGGACTGAATGTGGGAAGGGTTCCCAATTTTGGGTACTAGAATAATCTGAAAGGCAGGGTTAATTGTGGGTAGGAGAAGCATTGAGGGAAACTGTGGTATGGGTGATAAGTTTTGAAGAAGCATCAGATCCTATGATTTCTCTCCCTGGCCCTGAGATGTTCAAACTGAATAAAAGCAGTCCGCTAAGAAAACAGAAGGCTAACATCTCCTCAACAGCCACAGGTCAAGAAACAAATAATCTGCATATTAAGATGATGCAAGCAGACTGGTAAAAGCAAGTTATCTAATTATAAAATCAAATTATGAAGTGAGAACGAAATCTAAACTTTAAAAAGAAACAGATGACAGATTCACTGGACTCGAAATGTTAGCTTTGCTTTCTTCCCACAGATGCTGCCAGGTCTGCTGAGTTTCTCCAGCAATTTGATTTTGTTTACACATAGGTGGTAGATTGGTAAATCTTCTGGTTAAATGCACTCCTTTAGAACACAAAAAGTCACAATTCAACCTATCAAGTCTATGCTAGCTCTCTGTAAGCAATTCCCAATGTGATCCCCACAGCCCTGTATGTTTACTTTCCAATATTTCAGTTGTGGCCTAAGCACAGCTTATGAGATTCCGGATAACTTCGCTCCTTTTGTATTTATCACCTCTGTTTATGAAACTATTTACTTTCCTATTTGTTTTGCTAAATGCTCTTTAAATATGTCCTGCCGTCTTCAAGATAAATACATGCATTTTCTCAGGTTCCACTGACCCAGCACACTGTTTAGAACTATGCCAGCAAATCAATATAAGGTGATGCTATTTAGAAGTAACAAGATAAGGAAATACTCAATGAACAGTAGGACAATAGGAACAAAGAGATCTTGGATGCTTGTCCACAAATCCCTTTATCGGTTGAAGCAACATTATAAGAACAGAAAGGTTATGTTGAGCTGTATAGGCTTTCAGTAGGCCACAGCTGGATATTGTGTACACCTCTAGTAAGTGCACTATATGAAGAATGTATTTGGAGGGAGGGGAGAGGAAATTCAGCAGGATATTACTTGGGATGGAGCATTTAGCAACAAAGAGAGCTGCAGCTCAGGTTGTTTTCTTTGGAGCAGGGAAAGTTTGGGAGTTAGGGAGGTCAGGAGAACATCTGAAAGAGGTATACAGATTATGAGGGGCATGGCAGTATAATTAGAAATCAGCTGCTCCCCTTATCTGAAGGATCAATAACAATGCAGCACAATTTTAAGGTGAAAGACCAGAGGTTTAGAAGAGAGTTGAGGCAAGTTTCTTTCACCTATAATGTGGTGGAGGTCTGGAATGCACACAAACTGGCGGAACAATACCTCATCTTCCACCTTGCGAGCTTACAACCATACAGCTTTAACACAGAATTCACCAGCTTTCAAATCTCCTCACTCCCCACCCCCCACCTCATCCCAGGTCCAGCACTCCCTCACCACCCCGCCCCTTAGCCCGACTGTACTGGTTCATCTTCCTTCCCATCTATCCACTCTACCCTTCCCATAGACCAATCATTGTAACCTTCTACCTGCATCTAGCTCTCACCATCCCACCTACCTTTCCCGCAGACCCATCCCTCCCTATTTATTTCTCAGTCCCTTCCCTGATGAAAGGTTTCACCTGAAACTGACTCCAGTGTTCCTCAGATGCTGCTTGAACTGCCGCATTTTCTAGTTGACTTTCCAGCATCTGCAGTCCTCACTATCGCCAAGTTGAGGCTAGTAACCTCACAACCTTTAAAACAATACTTGAATGAGACCTAGCCATTTGGATTGAGAACTGACTCAAAGGTAGAAGACAGAGGGTGGTGGTGAAGGGTTGTTTTTCAGACTGGAGGCCTGTGACCAGTGGAGTGCCACAAGGATCGGTGCTAGGCTCTCTACTTTTTGTCATTTACATAAATGATTTGGATGCAAGTATAAGAGGTGCAGTTAGTAAGTTTGCAGATGACACCAAAATTGGAGGTGTAGTGGACTGCGAAGAGGGTTACCTCAGATTACAATAGGATCTGGACCAGATGGGCAACTTTTTCACGCAGAGGGTGGTACGTGTATGGAATGAGCTGCCAGAGGATGTGGTGGAGGCTGGTACAATTGCAACATTTAAGAGGCATTTGGATGGGTATATGAATAAGAAGGGTTTGGAGGGGTATGGGCCGGTTGCTGGCAGATGGGACTAGATTGGGTTGGGATATCTGGTCGGCATGGACAGGTTGGACCGAAGGGTCTGTTTCCATGCTGTCCATCTCTAAGACTCTATGACTCTAACTTGAAATGTCATGATATTCGAGGCAATGGATCAAATGCTGGGAAGGGGGATTATTGTATATTTAATGAATTTGTACTACCAAAACAGCAATGAGCCAAAAGGATCATCTGTACTGTATATTCTATGTATCACAACACAGCTGACGGAATTAAATTCCATCCACCATTTATTCACCCATACTACTGGTCTGTGGCATTCAGGTCTCATCCTCACTGTTTGGCATTCAGTTTGATATACTGGCAAATTTATTTCATTTTGTAATCCAATATCAAAGTCACTTATGTATTTAAAAACAAAAAGATCCTAGAACTAACTGTTGGGAGAATAACCTGTTCTACCATTTCCAGCCATTTATCACCTTGATTATTTGATCCTTAAGTCAATGATGTTTTTCAATCCAACACAACGTTGATCCTTTCATTCATGATTCCCAAATTTGTTAGCTACCTTTTATATGGTAGGTTGTTAAACACTTTATAAACTTCACATGAACATCCAACACATTCCCTTCATCAACTTTCACTATAATTTCATTAACAATTTCAATTATTTGTCCTTTCACTTGTTGACATCACTTTCTCTGACAGCTGGACCTTAGCCATCACACTTCTGGTGCTGTATATAATTGACTGGCTCAAAATTAAATAGGTGCATGTTAGGATTGAAGAGGTAGTAAGTAAGGAAACAGAAATGAGGAAAACAGCTTGGAAAATGACATTGAGAAGTACAAGAAAATTATGAAAATAACTAAGCCTGAATGACCAGTCAGGCAAATGTACTAATTTGCGAAGAAAACAAGCAAACCAATGGATTCAAACAAAATATTTTTCTTTCAGACAATTTCATAGCACTTTACCCCCCTGCCCAGTATTAAAAAAAACTGACGTTTAAAATAATATGTTTGATCAAAAAAGAGCAATGGAAATGAATATATGGCTTTTAACGCAAATCACTAGCCTTTGTCAAAAGCCAGGGCTTGAAAATATTTTTTTTTGCTCAGAGCTACAAGATCCTATATTTTGATCATATCCATAAGAAGCATTCAGAGATCACAGATGCTTGACTGTGCTTCAAAAAGTACTGGAACAGGAAAAGAAACCTCTAGAAATTACATGATTTGGAGATTCCAGTGTTGGACTGGGATGTACAAAATTAAAAATCACACAATGCCAGCTTATAGTCCAACAGGTTTATTCGGAAGCACTAGCTTTTGGAGTGCTGTTCCTTCATCAGGTGATTGTGGAGCTTATACTGTTGGACTATAAATCCGTTGGACTATAACCTGGTGTTGTGTGATTTTTAACTAGAAATGACAGTTTGTGTTAACTATACACATACTGCAGCTTTTATGTTTGAACTATAAAAGATTTTTCTCAATTGAAATTAATCCATCATAATTTTAATTGAGGTTTTGAAAAGAATTAGTTACATTTTCAGTAGGATTAAAAAATATTTTTAATTAAAAAGTCATTTTTATTAATACCAAAGTATGTCAAACTAAAGGAGACTGGCAAAACCTACATACATACTCTGGAATTAATCACAATAAAAATAATTCAACTATAGCAAAAATCTCTCTGAAAATTACAATTCAATCCTTCCAAATGTTGGGACCACCTCACAACCACAGTTTTGTCACAACTATGTTGCTCCTCCGAGGGATCGCAGTGAGCAATGGGCAAAGCACTGAATGTTAGAGGGATGAGCACTAAATGAGTTAGGGGATGTTCGAGGTAATGGGAGTACCAAGTATTCAGGAGGTTGAAAGAATATAGGATTGGAGCAAGAAAAAAATTGGAATGCTTTTGGTCTGGTGAGAGTCTGAAGGTTAAAAAGGACACAGTTGAAAAATTGAGCAACACAGCGGGGAATGAGAGCTCAGAAAAAGGGAAGAAGAGAAATTCTGTAAACACATAGAATAGGAATTCATATTGGACAATGTGGCTTAAAAAATCAAATGATAATCAAAAATAATCATTGTAAAACAAGGTGCACTGCCAGCTGGATAATCAAATAGCAGTTCAAAGAAAAGAAAGGAACAGGGCAATCAATCTGCAAGAAAATAAGGCAACACATCTGGACTGTTAAAAAAGACTAGAAACAAAAAAACTGCAGTTGCTGGAATCCAAAGTAGACAGGCAGGAGGCTGGAAGAACACAGCAAACCAGGCAACATCAGGAGGTGCAGAAGTCAATATTACACCTGAAAAATGCTGCCTGGCCTGCTGTGTTCTTCCAGCCTCCTGCCTGTCTACTATTAAAGAAAGCAGCAGAGCCATGCCTGTTATAACAACATAGCAGACTCAGGCGAGTCAAAACTGGGCACTGTAAAAGAAATGGAAGTCAGGGAATAGAAGGGATAAACAAACAAGTGGAATTTGACTGTGACAAAAGATAGAATAGAAATACAAGAAATATTAATTTTTCTTCTAGCCATCTCTCTAAATCATGGCAGTTCTAAAATAAACTTTTTTTATATCTTTGAGCGATGCTATTACCAATTGTGGTGTTTTAGGTCATGTCAGTAACTTACTCAAAAGTTTCAAATACACTGAACAGACACAGATTTTGAAATGATTTAGAATTTTTCTGAAACATCTTTCAGTTAGCCTATTAATTACTGATGAGTCTTTGCAACTCAGGAAATGTAAAAATGCATATCTATGCACACTATGGGATGCATTTACACTTTATTCCCTTCAAAATGTTGCTTACAATGTATACATAATGACTCCAATGCTCCATGTGTCACACTGTTGGGTATACTGATGTGCACTGAGAACTTCTGGAGCTGAAAAAAGACAAAGTACGACGATTAGTTATGCTGATAATCCAGAATTTACATTGGAAAGTTATATACAGGAAGCATGCTCAGTAATTGGGTGGCATTCATAACAGAGGGACTGAAATGAGTAGTTTGACGAAGTGAAAATTGTCCAAGAGAGAATAAGACAGAATTATATGCTATGACTAGGAGAGAGTGAATAGCTCCCCCCCCCCCAACGACCTCTTTTTAATCCTGTCAGTTAGCCACAGCAAAACTTGAATTATTTTGAACATGCAGCTATAACTTGTTGAACTAAAAATGCAGTTCATCAGAATCAAATTACAAAGTTTCTTGAGTAGAAAAAAAAGGAGCAATTTTATTAGTTGCTAACACCAAGTAAAATAAAGGGGCTGCATCAAACACACAATTACAGTTATCAAGATCAAAAAGGGAAGCATGTCCAGTTAAAAAAATTGATAAAAGAATATGAAATTTTAAAACTTTGGGGTATCTTTGAGGTATTAGATTAAACCTGACACCACCACCACCAAATTTCAACAGCAGTGAAAACTGTAGATATATTTTAGTTCTTAGTGCATGGATATTTCTCCAATTTGCTTTACCTCTGGGTAATGGCCTTTGAGGGAGAATGAGAGAAAACACAGAAAGCGTAAGCCTTCTCCAGACTTGGTTCATCTTTCTCTCTGATCTACCATAGCTTGAAATATAGGTACCTCATTGTGTTCTGAGCTGCATAATTTACAACTAAGTCTTTCATCTCCAACATGTGAAGCTTATCCAAATGTGTAATTCAAACTCAATATCCAGATCTAACATCCAATAATTTTTGAACTTTGGTCAGTTTATTACTAAAGCCATTTTAAGACTTTTTAAAATCTTTTTTAAAGGATTTTAGTCCACAAAGATCTTAAATATTAAAATCAGACAATGGAGGCCAAAAGTTGATAGTTCATATCTTACTACTATCATGACAGATTGCAAACCTTGCTTTATTGGCAGCTTGAACCATCACAGTAAGCAGCAGAGACTATGTTAGGTAGTAGAAGTGTACTTTAGTCCATTATTAATCCGAGGCATCATGCAGCAACTTTAAATCCCTGGTGCAATAAAGGTGTGACATAAATATGCAAATTTGTAATGATTCACAATTTCAGTTTTAAATTTCATTTGTCTTTTATGTAAAGATCAGATTTTTTAATTTCCTATTCTTTGGATAGCAGACTAAAAAAGATATTGTTTTAAATCCAGGAGAGTTTGCAAAGGGATAGTTGTAGTTTCGAAAAATCATGTTTGGGGATCACATCTCGAGTTATATACGATCTTGCATTTTCCCTGGAACAGTGAGAGCAAAAGCATACATCATGAAGCTGCTTGACAACAACATTATGATTGGCGCCTGATCAGGTGAGCATCGCCATGTTCTGAAAGGTTCATCAGAGAACTGTCCAACCTGCAAAACAAAGTATTTTTAAAAATCCGTGGTCTGTCTTTCTGTCTCTCTCTTTCTCTCTCTCCCTCTCTCTCTCTCTCTCTCTCCCCTGTGTAGAGATCTAGGAAAGTTTCCAATAACAGACAGCTAGCTGTTTTCCACTCAATTTTCTCTGCAAATTCCTTGTTGAGAAGAATAAAATACCTTCAAAGACACTGAAAGGACAAATTCTCAGTCAACCAAGGTAGGACAGCATCAGTATGTAGACAACATTGTGTCTCCAGCAAGAAAAACAAACAATTTAAAGAAAATAAAACTCATTGAATCCCATGGTCCAAATTGGTGCTGTCAAATTGTGTTTCCATTTTCCCACCCTTAATATATATGTCATGTTTGTCTTTGTTAACTTGTTTGTGAAAGGGGAACATTTAAGAAAGCATAATGTTTAAGTTATGGAGAGATAAATCTTTCACATTTATACAATTCTGGGAATAATAGGATTTAATTTCGAGCATACCACCTCCACCACCACCTTCGAGCATACCACTACCTTCTTTGAAGAGGTGAAAAGTAGGTTAGACCAGGGAAACCCAGTGGATGTGGTCTATCTAGACTTCCAAAAGGCCTTTGATAAGGTGCCACACGGGAGGCTGCTGAGCAAGGTGAGGGCCCATGGTGTTCGAGGTGAGCTACTGGTATGAATTGAGGATTGGCTGTCTGACAGAAAGCAGAGAGTTGGGATAAAAAGTTCTTTTTCGGAATGGAAGCCGGTGACAAGCGGTGTCCCGCAGGGTTCAGTGTTGGGGCTGCAGCTGTTCACATTATATATTAATGATCTGGATGAAGGGACTGGGGGCATTCTAGCGAAGTTTGCAGATGATACGAAGTTAGGTGGACAGGCAGGTAGTACTGAGGAGGTGGGGAGGCTGCAGAAGGATCTAGATAGTTTGGGAGAGTGGTCCAGGAAATGGCTGATGGAATTCAACGTGAGCAAATGCGAGGTCTTGCACTTTGGAAAAAAAAAACAAAAGTGTAGACTACTTTCTAAACGGTGAGAAAATTCGTAAAGTCAAAGTACAAAGGGATCTGGGAGTGCTAGTCAAGCAATCTCTAAAGGTAAACATGCAGGTTGAATCCATGATTAAGAAAGCGAATGCAATGTTGTCATTTATCTCAGGAGGGTTGGAATATAAAAGCACCGTTGTGCTACTGAGACTTTATAAAGCTCTGGTTAGGCCCCATTTAGAGTACTGTGTCCAGTTTTGGTCCCCACACCTCAGGAAGGACATACTGGCACTGGAGCGTGATAAGCAGAGATTCACACAGATGATCCCTGGAATGGTAGGTCTAACATATGAGGAACGGCTGAGGATCCTAGGATTGTATTCATTGGAGTTAAGAAGATTAAGGGTTCATTTAATAGAAACTTACAAGATAATACATGGCTTGGAAAGGGTGGACGCTTGGAAATTGTTTCCGTTAGGCGAGGAGACTAGGATCCGTGGACACAGCCTTAGAATTAGAGGGGGTCAATTCAGAACAGAAATGAGGAGACATTTCTTCAGCCAGAGAGTGGTGGGCCTATGGAATTCATTGCCGCAGAGTGCAGTGGAGGCTGGGACGCTAAATGACGCTAAAAGGCAGAGATTGATAAATTCTTGATGTCACAAGGAATTAAGGGCTACGGGGAGAATGCTGGTAAGTGGAGTTGAAATGCCCATCAGCCATGAATGAATGGCGAGTGGACTCGATGGGCCGAATGGCCTTACTTCCACTCCTATGTCTTATGGTGTTATGAGTCATGATATTTGTCTTACCAACTGCATCATAATATTTTTCCAAACTATTAATTGTATCATCATTTTACCTC
Source organism: Hemiscyllium ocellatum (assembly GCF_020745735.1). Classification (NCBI taxonomy): domain Eukaryota; kingdom Metazoa; phylum Chordata; class Chondrichthyes; order Orectolobiformes; family Hemiscylliidae; genus Hemiscyllium; species Hemiscyllium ocellatum. The sequence goes on along the minus strand of NC_083418.1, from coordinate 44,164,758 downwards.
ATTTTTGCATTTTAGTGTTACATGCAGATTATATATGGATGCAATTTGTGTTGACATCAAAACAATAAAATCTAAAATAAAAAGCCAACATTGGTAGTTTCATCATGTGCCTATGCATTTGTTACCAAACACTTATTTGATTGATTAATGTTCTTATATGAAAGGAAATTAGACATCCTCAGCTGATTTGTCCTATATTTGCCTCCAGATCCAGACATTAATAATAATTGTTCGTGGTAACAGCCTAAGCCATTGAACCATCAAGAAGTCTCAGCAACAGTATCACAAAGGCTAACTGTGAATTAGCAATAAATGTTGCCCTTGTCGACAAATCCTAAATCTCATGAAAGGATCTAATAATTGTATACCCAAAGCATAACATATGTAAGTTATATGTTTTTCTCACCAGCGAGACAATACACTGTCCCAACACCAATAATTTGAAGAAAATGTATACATATACCATTGAGAAATTTGAAACACCTCTTAGACTTCCCCACTCACCTTCAACCATAAAAAAATTCAAAAACAAAACGTTTTGTATTGATTATAGAATCTTAGTACATCTGTATAAAATGCTTGAGACTGGGTGACATACAAACTAGTGCTAGGACTGCTGTAAACATTGCAGCTGTTTTGCAGACACCATAATTCTCCAAACAGCAATGAGGTGATGACATGGTGATCTATTTTAGGTAGTTTTAGTTGAGAGAATCAACATCAAAAAAGCTCACTTCTCATATTTGAATAAAGGTATGGGATCTTTCAATTCCAAATGAGAGGTTGTTCTGGGGACAGGGTTCAAATCCTGCCATGGCAGATGGTGGAATGCGAATTCACCTTAGTGTGTGGCACGGTGGCACAGTGGTTAGCACTGCTGCCTCACAGCGCCAGAGACTCAGGTTCAATTCCCGCCTCAGGCAACTATCTGTGTGGACTTTGCACATTCTCCCCGTGTCTGCGTGGGTTTCCTTCAGGTGTTCCAGTTTCCTCCCCCAATCCAAAAATGTACAGATTAGGTGAATTGGCCATACGAAATTCCCCATAGTGTTAGGTGAAGGGGTTAATGGGTCTGGGTAGGTTGCTCTTCGGAGCGGCGGTGTGGATTTGTTGGGCTGAAGGGCCTGTTTCCACACTGTAAGTAATCTAATCTAACTGCCTAAAGTAACAAACAGGGCATTAAATAAAAGTAAAATATTGCAGATGTTGGGAACTTGAAATAAAAACAGGAAGAAACTCTGTAGTTCTGGCAACATTTATGTAGATAGAAACAGAGTCAGAATCACAATTTTGAGATGAGCACAAATTCTTCTGAACTGAAAGGAGCTGGAAATAGTGAGTTTTTATGCTGTCGACTCCTTTTCATAGCCAACTTTTACACCTATTTCACATACCTTTCTTTTACCACCATTACTCACTGCCTTTATCTTTTGATCTAAGCAGTCTCACATGCTCCTCCTAAATGTCTACTTCCTCAAAATATTCAAATTACATTGGTAAGACATGACCTTCCCTGTACAAAATCATGCTAACTATCCCTGATTAATCCAGGATGCTCCAAGTAAGAGTTGATCTTATCTCTCAATATTGATTCTGGTAATTTTCTTTACTGACCACTACACCACCTGTTTTGGTGTCATCTGCAAACTTTTTAACCATACCGCCTATGTTCACATCCAAATTATTCATAAAAATGACGAAGAGCAGTGGACCCAGCACCAACTCTTGTGGCACACCGTTAGTCTCAGGCCTCTAGTCCGAAAAGCAACCCTCCACCACCACCCTCTGTCTCCTACCTTCAAGCCAAATTTGCATCAAATTGGTTAGCTCCCACTGGATCCCATGTGATCTAACTTTAAAAATCAGTCTACCGCACAGAACCTTGTAAAATGCTTTGCTGAAGTCCATATAGACCACATCTACCGCTCTGCCTTCATCAGCCTTCTTTGTCACCTCTTCAAAAAGCTCAATCAAGTTAGTGAGACACACTTTCCCACACAAAGCCATGTTGACTATTCCTAATTTGCCAATGCCTTTCCGAATGCATGTAAATAGAATCTGAAATGTACAGCACGGAAACAGATCCTTCAATCCAACTCATCCATGCCGAAGAGATATCCCACCCTAATCTAGCCCCATTTGCCAGTACTTGACCCATAGCCCTCTAAACCCTTCCTATTCACATACCAATCTCGATGCCTTTTAAATTTTGTAAATGTACCAGCTTCCACCACTTCCTCTAGCAGCTCATTTCATTCACACACCGCCCTGTGTGTGAAAATGTTGCCCCTTTGGTCCCTATTATATCTTCCCCTCTCACCCTAAACCTATGCCCTCTCGCTCTGGACTTCCCAAATCAAAGAAAAGACCTTACCTATTTACCCTATCCATACCTCTCATGATTTTATAAACCTCTGTAAGGTCACCACTCAGCCTCCGGCAGTCCAGGAAAAACAGCTCCAGCCTATTCAGCCTCTCCCCATAGCTCAAATCCTGCAACCCACACAAACATTCTTGTAAATTTTGTCTGGACCCTTTCAAGTTTCACAACAGTTTTCCAATGGAAGAAGAACAGAACTGTACAGTATATTCCAAAAGTGGCCTAACCAATATCCTGTACAACTGCAACATGATGTCCCAACTGCTATACTCAATGCTCTGACCAGTAAAGGAAAGCATACCAATAAAGGAAAGACTTGGGTGTCACGGTTGCTCAGTGGTTAGCACTGCTGCCTCACAGTGCCAGGGACCCAGGCTCGATTTCAACCTCGGGTGAATGATTGCGTGGAGTTTGCACATTCTCCCCGCGTCTGTTTGGGTTTCCTCTGGGTACTCTGGTTTTCTCGCACAATCCAAATTTGTGCAGATTAGGTGAATTGGTCATGCTAAACTGCCCATAGTCAGGGGCAAATATGGGGAATTGGTCTGGATGCTTCACTCTTCGGAGGGTCAGTATGGACTTGTTGGGCCAAAGGGCCTGTTTCTATACTGTAGGGAATCTAATCTAAAAATGCCTTCTTCACTATCCTATCTACCTGTGACTCCACTAAATCCCCTCCAACAATTTAGCCACTACCAATGTCAGACTCACCAGTCTATAGTTCCTTGGCTTTTCCTTACAGCCTTTCTGAAATAATGGCACCACATTAGTCAATCTCCAGTCTCCGGCACGTCACCCATGGCTCTCCATGATACAAGTGTCTCTGCAAAGGGCCTAGCAGTCTCTTTCATTGCTTCCCACAACGTTCTGGGAAACACCTGATCAGATCTAGATATTTATCTACCTTTACATGTTTAAGACCTCCAGCACCTCCTCTTCTGTAATAATAAGACTTTTCAAGACATCACTATTTATTTCCCCAGGGACCCTAGCTTCCATGTCCTTCTCCACAGTAAATTCTGATGCAAAATGTTTGTTTAGTATCTCACTGATCTCCTGTAGTTCCACATATAGAAGGCCACGATGATCTTCAAGGGGCTCTATTCTCACCCTCGTTACTCCTTTGCCCTTAATGTACTTCCAGAATCTCTTTGCATTCTCCTTAACCCTATTTGCCAATGTTCTGATTCACGTCCCCACCTACCCTCCTGATCCCTCCAGTGTACCCCTAGTGCCCTTATACTCCTCTAGAGACTACTTGATCGCAGTTGTTTATACAAGACATATTTTTCTTGATTAGAGCCTCAGTTTCTCAGTCATTCAGCATTCCTTATTCACCTTATTCCTGATGAAGGGCTTTTGCCCGAAATGTCAGTTTTCCTGTTCCTCAGATGCTGCTTGACTTGCTGTGCTTTTCCAGCACCACTCTAATCTTGACCCTAAAAATGAGGTGTCAACCTGTGAAGCTACCAAACAGAATCTTCTGCATGCCAAACAGCATAAACAGCAACTGATAGACAGAGCTAAGTGAAACTAAACCAGTGGATCAGATCTAAGATCTGCAGTCCTGCCACATCCAGTCATGAATGGTGATGGACAATTAAACGACTCATTGGAGTAAGGGGCTCCACAAATATCCCCATCCTCAATGATCAGTGCAAACATAAGGCTGAAGCATTCACAATGCTCACCAGCATCACAAACACCAGTCTTCAGCCCATTTGATTCACTCCATGTGATATCAAGAAATAGTTGGAGGCAACAGTACTGAAGACTTGTGCTTCAGAACTGGCTGCTCCCCTAGCCAAGCTCTTCCAGTGTAGTTACAACACTGGCATCTACCCAACAATGTGGAAAACTGTCCAGCTATTTCCTGTACACAAAAACGACAAATCAAACCCAGTCAATTTCCGCACAGTTTACTCTCAATCATCAGTAAAGTGATGGAAGGTGTCATCAGCACTTGCTCAGCGATGCCCAGCTTCAGTGTCACCAGGGCCACTCAACTCCTGACTTCATTACAGCCTGGATTCAAATATTGACTCCCCAAAGCCAGTCCATCATCCAGGAAGCACAAGTAAGGAGTGTGCTGCAATACTCCCCAGTTGCCTTGACAGGAGCAGCACCAATATCCTCAAGAAGATTGACACCATCCAGGACAAGGTAGCCCACTAAATTGCCACAACATCCAATAGAAGGGCTCATGCCCAAAACGTTGATTCTCCTGCTCCTTGGATGCTGCCTGACCTGCTGCGCTTTTCCAGCAACACATTTTCAGCACAACATCCATTCCCTCTACCACCAACTGAGTAGCAAGATGCATTGCAGAAACTCACCAAAACCCCTTAGACAATACCTTACAAACTCATAATCACTTTCAACTTTAAAGATTAAGAGAGCAGATGGATAGGAAAACCACTATCTGCAAGTTCCCTCCAAGCCACTCACCATCCTGACTTGGAAATACATCATTGTTCCTTCATGGTCGGTGGAACACCTTCCCTTTATGGCATTGTGGGCCTACGTATAACACACAGACTGGAGTGATTTAAGCAGGCAGCTCACTACCACCTTCTCAAGAGCAACTAGGGACAGGTAATATTATATGATATAAAAGGTACCTCAAGTACATATTGCCTCCATCAGAGAAGGTTGCCTTATTAGGACAGATTGAGTAGACTGGGACTGAACTCACTGGAATTAAGAACGGTAGGGTGTGGGGGGGGGTGGGGGTCTTATAGAAATGCATAAAATTATATGGGGAATAGATAGGATAGGAGCTGGGAGGTCATTTGCACTGGCAGATGAATCTAGAACTGGGGGTATAGCCTCAAAATAAGAAGAATCAGATTTATGACTAATTTGAGAAGGAACGTCTTCGCCCAAAGGGTTGTGAATCTGTGGAATTCCCTGCCCAGTTGAGGCTCTCATTAAATGTTTTTAAGGCAAAGATAGACAGATTTGTGAACAGTAATGGAATTAGGGGTTATGGTGAGCAGAAGGGTAAGTGGAGCTGAGTCCATGAAAAGATCAGCCATGATGGGCCAGATGGCTATTCCTGCTCCTATTTCTTATGTTCAAATGAGGATTAAGTGCAGATTGAAATTCTGACTAAATACATGTAAAGAAGGGAGAATATGATTCTAAAATAACTTTTGTATCTTCTTAAAATCATTGGAAATGTAGTTATAATCAAAGTATTTGTATTGGCAAGCTAATGAAGAACAGTTTATTTAACATCTTAAAACCATACAAATGCTTAAGTGGTTAATCTCCCATTCCTCACTTCTGCTACAGTTAAAACTATTACTAAAAATGAACAGAAATCATCGATGGTAAGGACAGTTACTAGCGACTAGTTCAGTGGAGAAACCTTGATTCCATTGTCTCATCTGCAATGCTTATGCATTTTCCCTTAATCATACAGCAAACTAAGAACTCCATTGTTAATGCAATGTGAATTAAACTTATCTGAAGTGAAGTCCTGCTATGCATTAATGTATGAGCAATCAACATATTTGAATGAAGCTTTTGCATGGTTGTTTGATATGAATGCTAAACTGCTTAAAGAATCCATGTTAACCATATGTCCAAATGTTACTGACTACACATGAAGCAAACATTGCCCAAGTTCCAAAATCTGGTATTACAGGTAACAGAGAAACAGATACATCTCTAAAATTGAATTACTGACTTACATAGAGTACTAGTTCTTTTATTGTTGTGCAGCTGAAAATTGATTAATAGAACTAACTGCAAACCAGTATGAAAGCATTGTTATTTTCAAAACATACTTTTTCTCTCATTAGGCAAGTCAGTAGCCAATGCCTAATGAATAGCAGTAATAATAGCACCATCTGGTGTTCTTCTAGAATTAAGAACCAAAATGAGAGGACATAAAAAATGTCTTCAAAGAAGAACAGGTAAGCAAACTGAACTGACCCACAAAACCTGTATGCCTGCTGGATTTGGATTTATTTCAGTGTACACCATTGCTGACCACTGGTTGGCATTGTTACTGTTATACTGTTATGTACATAGCTGATTGCTGTCAGCAACATTAATCATTCCCTGCAAATTACAAATCTTCACTTTATTAAAGTCTCAAGCATAGAAAAAAAAAATCTAGTCTTATTCTTTACTTGCTAAAATATTATAGGATGTACAATAGTCATAGAGTCAGATAGACTCCAGAGCCATTTAAAGATGACAGGTAGAGCCAAACTCTGGGATTCTCAGCCCCATTCCCAGCACTCTGAATGAGTAAAGGCATGAAATAAAAGCTGAAGATAACAAATCACACACTGCACCCCGACTTGATAGGTCCCATTGCAGGGGAGGTATTCCCAAGCCCCTGCAGTTTTCGTGCAGACGAGCCAGTTTCTGCATGACTCGTGATCCACAGTCTAGATTCAGGAATCTCTTGAAAGTCAAATTCAAAACGCTTCACACAGGTGTGTACCTCTTCCTACTGCATGCTGTGCCCCACACCCGACCTCCCCCCACCCCCAGAATGTCAACTAATGGGCCTTCCTTGTCATGCACCCAGCAATCTATATAATTGTACATTATACACGCTGAGAAGTCAAATTCATAAAAGGATTATGTGACAGGGAAGTTGTTTATGTAACTGAACAAAAATGTTAATTTTGTTTGATTCACATGTGATAATAAGTTCTTCTCTATGAATACTTCTGTTAATGTCTTAATGCTTATTTCCAGAAAACTAAGGGTGTGAAGTGCTTACAATGTTATCATCGAACCATTAAATCATTTGTTCCATTGACATTTCCATAGAGATCGAGGAACATTAGTGTGCTTTTGTAGAAAAGAATTATGGATGGATTTTTTTTCCTAAGTTCTATGCATTCCATTGTCATAATCCATTAGTTCTGTACAAAACATATACTCATTAAATATACATAGAGATTCCAGGAGTTGACATGAGGGGCCATTGGGGTGAAAGGGTATGTGTTGACATTGGGTTGGCACAGCACAATAAGGAAATGAGTGGGTGGGTTTAACATGGAGGCGTTGGGAGTGGGATTTAAGGTCTGACAGCAAGAGGGAGTAAAACATAAGTAAGGAAAAGGGATGAAATTCCAGAGAACGCAGGAATTTATACCAGTCTTAATTCTATCCTGCACCCCACTTCCCCCTCTCCAGTGTGAAAATGCTGCCATTTGGTTGGGGGAAGGTGGGGAAGGGCATGGCGAGTTCTAGAAAGTTAGATGCAGTGGACTGGGAAATTTCCTAGCTCACACCACCCCACCCCTCCCAATCAAGACCACACCCCTCACCCTCCACACATGGCAAAAATTAAGCCACTTGTCATCAGAACATGCCACTTGCTGCTTGCGAATATCATCTCAGTCAAACGTTTGTATAATATTTCAAAATTAGTCATGGATTTGTGTCAACGGTGCCTCTCTGCTATGTTGTAGTACGTTATAGGGGATTCCATCTATGCCAGAGGCCTGTTGTTTTTCAGCTGTGAAATGTTTTTTTTCAATCTTGCACTGTATTGGAGGTGTGCTGCAATGGTAATGGGATGATGTCGAGAGCACTTGCTTCGAAGACTGCATCTTGGTCGAGGAGGTCCCCATAGTGCTCTCTCCAGCACATGTTGACTGCCTCTTGGTCTTTGATAAGTGGCTTTCCTTTCGGCTGTCAGCAGAGCTGGGCACCAGTACAGGCAGTACCACCTCTGAGGAACAAAGTCTTCAGAATCCAAGACCTCAAACCCAGCACCAAACGCACGATCTACAGAACAGCTGTGCTTCTCACCCTCCTGTCCGCATCAGAAACACAGACCATATATATCGACACCACAAATCTCTGTAGAGGTAACACTAGTGCTGGCTTTGCAAAATCCTGAACATCCATTGACAGGATAGGTGTTACAACATGAGTGTCCTCTTCCAGGAGAAAGTGAGGACTGCAGATGCTGGAGATCAGAGCTGAAAATGTGTTGCTGGAAAAGCGCAGCAGGTCAGGGAGCATCCAAGGAGCAGGCGAGTTGACGCGTTAGGCATGAGCCCTTCTTCAAGAATGAGGAAAATGTGCCAAGCAGGCTAAGACAAAAGGTAGGGAGGAGGGACTTGGGGGAGGGGCGTTGGAAATGCGATAGGTGGAAGGAGGTTAAGGTGAGGATGATAAGGTGAGGATGATAGGCCGGAGTGGGGATGGGGGCGGAGAGGTCAGGAAGAAGATTGCAGATTAGAAAGGTGTGGCCGATGTGGCCTCCTCTATATATTGGGGAGACAGGCCGCCTACTTGCGGAATGTTTCAGAGAACACCTCTGGGACACCCGGACCAACCAACCCAACCACCCCGTGGCTCAACACTTCAACTCCCCCTCCCACTCCACCAAGGACATGCAGATCCTTGGACTCCTCCACCGCCAGACCATAGCAACACGACGGCTGGAGGAAAAGCGCCTCATCTTCCGCCTAGGAACCCTCCAACCACACGGGATGAACTCAGATTTCTTCAGTTTCCTCATTTCCCCTCCCCCCTTGTCTCAGTCCCAAACCTCGAACTCAGCACCACCTTCCTAACCTGCAATCTTCTTCCTGACCTCTCCGCCCCCACCCCCACTCCAGCCTTTTCCAGCAACACATTTTCAGCTCTGTCCTCTTCCAGGCCAATATCCTCAGTATTGAGGCACTGGAGCACAAACTAGAGTGGACATATCCCCTAAGGAAACAATCACTGAATGGAGCACATGGAGGCCAAACACTAGCAGCAGAAACAGTGTGCAGAATCCAGAGCATCCCACCCACTCACCTTTTCAAACACCTGCTGCCCTAATGGCAGAGCCTCCAGTTCCAGAACTGGACTGTTCAATCACTGCAGAACCCACAACTCAGGTGGAAGCAAATCATCTTCAACCTGAGGGTCTACCAAGGAGGGAGGATTTAGAAATAGGCTAATGCCTCAAGACATTATGTTAGTGAATATGTTTAAAAAGCAACATGTACGTATCCTTCATTACGTAGAATATATCATAAAAAATGTGATTGAAAGTGTATAATTTCTCACTAATGTATTGCAAAAGTAAACTTTCAACCTTCCATTTCCACTTCCTTTATTTTGGTGATATCAGAAAGGTTTTTTTTTAAACAGCATTAGATTAAAAATAAACAACTGGTGATGTGAGAACGATTATGTAGCAAAACACTTTTGGGGTCTGAAATCAAAAATAACATTTTTGTGATTGCGATATCACAAACATCTGAATGAAATTTTCTAAACATGTTGACAGTACAGAAGGGGCCAATGTGCACAACATAAATGCTCCTGCTTTTGCTAGAGCAAGTCTAACCTAGTTCCACTGTCCTGATCTGTCCTCATTTTTCTCCAGTATAAATATTTATCCAATTTCCTCTTACATACTGAATGGTCTCTATTCCTTATGATAAAGCATGCTATCATTCAGCATAACTTTTTGCAAATTTTTGATCTATTGTGTTCTAACAAGCTTTCTATGGAAAAATGTCAACTATTAATGATTGCAGCATTAAATTTTATTGTTTGAGGCCATTAAAAGCCTTGTTGTGCAAAAGGAATCTTTCCAACAAGGTATGATGCCACACAGAATTATGATGGAAAGTGCATGTTCGTGTTAATATTTACTTATTTCTGTCTCAGTTACTTCAATCTGGGAAATAATAGTGATAAATATAACACATTATGGAATATATTTGCCAAAAGTGACATTTTACGACAACTATAGCTCTCAATTGTTTTTTGTATTTTATTTTCTATTCATACAAAATAGTACAAGGTGGTAAATGCACTGGTTATAAGTGAAATATTAATTGGAAACTTCTGCTGAGAAACACATGCAAACATCAACAGATTGCTTACCCATATACAAAGGAGTTCCACAGGTTGCCTGTAACATTTTGTCACTACCAACACCCCCTTTCTGTACAGAAAGTCCAAAATCAGTTACCTGGGTAAAGAAAACATTTTAGAATGGATTGCAGAACATAGCATGGAATACACTGCAATGCATTTCTATGAGTATCAACTTTCTACAGTCCTCCCATTAAGTGAATTCTTCAGCAAGGTGTTTCACTGACAAATCTTTGTAGAGTTTCCATTATGGATGATAACAAGCTTAATCTTTACAAAGTATTTTTACCTGTCAAAGACTGCTCCTCTGATGATGGAAACTGTTTAAAGTACAAATACAAAATCTTTGTCTTGAGACCTGGGTTTTTTTAAATGATTTGTCAATGAAGCAGAATTCATTTCTTCATTACTGTATGATCATGCTTAAAACTGACTAGTCAGAGAAATTTTAATTTATTTAAATTTGTATAAATTTGTAATTGAAATCTAGATAGAACACATAACACTCCATCTACATTACTGGTTCTGACAAGAAGAGGAGCTTAATTTGTGAATTTAAAACCATTGCAAATGAATAACTTCGGATTTAACAGATTTTCCCTCAGGTCTCATACCAATGGATACTGAACAATCTCAAAATGGCAAACTGCATGGGTCAGAATACACATCTATTCAGAAATATGTCTCATTTACTTTCATAATTTTAGATGGAGAAAAATGAGACAATGTATTTGTGAATATGCAATATATGTGAATATGCATAATGACATGGTCAATTTTCTGTGATTTGCTGCACCCAATTATTCTGGGCTTCTGATCACAAACCCAGGAAAACCTTTCCTAAAATGCATACTCAATCAGAAATATCAATGAAAAGAATTGATGTGCATAACACAACAGGTATATAAATTAAATCTAGATGTAAGTCATTCAAAACAAGAAAATATTAGCCTGCACTTATTTTTGGTACAGAAAAAGGTGCAATCAGACAAAGAATTGAGTGAAGCAAAGAGGATTTTAGGCAGAGGTTTAGGCAGAGATAAGTATTTAAAATAGTTTTAAAGAAAGCATAGACTTCTGTCACAGTAAGCAAAAAAGAAGAAATATTGTGTTGAACATTTACAAGGCTCCCATTAGGTCAAAATAGACAACTACAACCAGTTTTGGTCACCCCACACTTTAGAAAGGATGTTGGTCCTTGAAAAGGTATACAGATAAGTTGATGGAATAGTTCCAGAGATAAAGAATTCTAGCTACAAGATTGCGTTGGAAAATCTAATATTGTTTTCCTTAGAACAAGGGATGTTTAATGGAGGTATGCAAAATTATTATGGATTTAAATGAAGTAGACATAAAAACTTCCCATTAGCTGATGCTTTAAAAGACAAAGGGACATATTTTTAAGATTTAAGATTTTGCAGCAATGAGGAGGAGACTTTTATATACACTGAGTGGTAATGACTTGGAACTAGCTGCGTATGAGGCAGAGATGATAACATAATTGAGGAAGCAATGATAAATGATTTTGAAAGGAAACTTGAGGGAAATAAATTTGCAAGACTAGAGGGGGAAGGGGGAGATTGGGATTGATGGAATTGCTCTATAGAGAGCCAGTCATGGAGACAATGAACTAATTTCCCTCATTCTGTGCCATATTGGCTCGAGAAAATTCTATAAAAGCAAACAAGTTCATGCAAGCAGGTATAACCATAGAATTACAGAATCATAGACTCCCTAATAGCAGAAAGAAACCATTCGACCCATTGAGTCTGCACCAACCCTCCAAACAGTATTCCACTGGAATCCAGCCCCCATAATCCCACATTTGCCATGGCCAACTAACCTAACTTGCATACCCCTAAACATTACGGGTCAATTTAACATGGCCAGTCCACCTAACCTGCACATCTTAGGACTGTGGGAAGAAACTGGAGCACTCGGCTGAAACCCATGCCAACATGAGGAGAACATGCAAACTCCATTCAGACAGTCACCCAAGGCTGGAACTGAATCCAGGTCTCTGGTTCTGAGAGGCAGCAAGTGCGAATCACTGAACCACCATGCTGCCCTAAGGGTGATCAATAAGGTAAGATCATTCTATCCCTCATACCTATTGTGCCATTCTATTAGACAATGAGGTGATCTGTACCTCGTCCATTTATCCCTCTTTGCTCAGTAGTCCTTGTTACTCATACCCAACAAACATCCAACTGTTCTGAAGGAGACTCATCTATACTAGACTCAAAACATTAACTGTTTCCTTCTAAATAGACACTGTCTGACTTGCTGAGTTTCTCCAGCATTGTTTACTTTTATTTCAGATTTACAACATCCGCAGTATTTTGCTTTTATTTGAAACATTTATTAAGTTTAGTCACAAAATGTCAACTGAATCAACATCCAATCTTTTGAGATAAAGCATTCCAGGCTTCCACTACTGCATATGTAAAATAAAAACTTCTTGATTTCACTTCTGACTTCCGTAGATCTCATTTGAAGAATTATGCCCCCCATGTTCTGGTTTCCTCTAGTAAAGGACATAGTTTCTCTGTATCTATTCTAGAAAACCCTATTATTATTTTATTGGCCTCAATGAGTTCATCCACCCAGCCTTCTAAACTCAAAGATCTACAAAGTATATCAGACTTCTCATAAATCCAATCCTTTAGCCCTATTAGCATTCAAATCCATCAGTGCCACACCCCTTTTCATGGCCAATTTAATTTTGCTCAGGTACAGTTCCCAAAACTATACACAAATGGTATCTGAGAAAGACTCTTGAATTGCTCCCTCACTTCTGAATTTCAATCTCCTTCAGATGATAGGCAACATTATAATAACCTTTTTGATTTCTTATTCACCTGTGCACTATCTTGTGTTGATTTGTATATGAATGCACTTCAATTGTTTTGCACCTGCGCAGATCTAATCTTAAGAAAATATTCCAGACTTGTCTTGAGCTCACCTAAACTTAATATTTCCCAATGTTGAATTCAATTTGCCATAGATATTCTCACATCTGTGCCCATTTCCACAAGCTGTGCCTCCTAATTTATTTGGATATACAACTCTCTATTCCTTCATGCAAATCAGCAAGCATGAAATGTTTAGGTAAGGAAGAAATTGCAGAGAATGTCAGTTTAATGGCCAAAAGCAATTCTCAACTTTGGAGTGATTTTAAAGGGCAATGCACAAAAGGCCAGAGTTGAGGAATAGAGGAAGGACTTTGAAGAGCAGGGAGAAGTTACATGCAGCAAAATAATGAAGCTATTTTAAATATGTTGGATTGAATTTTGAATTGAAGTGGATTGAATTTTGAATTGAAGATGAATAGAAACCAGGACTCTATGTGGCACAGCTGCTGTGGTATTAGAAGCTCATCCTGAGATTAAGTAAAAATCCGCAGCTATAAACAGTCTGGTTCAGACTGAAGTGGCTGAAAAGGAATACGCGGTCATCAGAAAAGATAGAGAGCTTGTGGTCTTAGACAAAGACAATAACTTCAATCTTCTCAATATTCAGTTTCTGAGGATTGTTAACAAACTGCCTGACAGCACAGAAACACAAGTTGAGAGATGACAGAGTTAATGTCACAGCATGGAAATTGCTGGTACTTTAGCTAATGTTAAAAAATTGGTTACTCGATCCATGCTCTGAAATGGTTGAAATCAAACTGGATGATTTTTATCCAGTTTCTCAAGTTCTGCTAAAATCATGAGGCAGTTGAAATTTTATTACTTGCATGTGCAGACTTTAAGCCCTATCTCATTCCAGAAAAGTTTTTCTCATGTTACCAGAAAGAAACAAACCAATGATCTCAGAAACTGAAACAAAAATAGAAGTTGCTGGAAAAGCCCAGAACTCTGGGTCACCAGACCAAAAATGTTAACTGATTTCTCTTCACAAATACTGCCAGACCTGCTGAGGTTTACCATCAACTTCTGTTTTTGTTTCTGATTTACAGCATCCACAGTTCTATTGGTTTTTATTTACCTCAGAAACAGACCTTTAACAACTATTTAATTCCACAATTGATGCCATTTACCTTGATGTTCAATTTCATGTCAATTTCACTGTCACTTTCATTGTTTTTAACCAAGATGTTTTCCAGTTTTAAATCCCGATGGACAATATCTGTAGAAAGACCACATAATATTCAAAATGTACATATGCAATGCAAGTAAACTGCTGAATTTAACATATTTAAGCACATAGATAATTCCTCTCAGACACTGCCTCTTAATAAGTACTTTAAATTGGACTCAAAGTAAGAAAAAACTAATTTAACTTATTCCACCTAGAAGACATCCCAATGCACTTCCCAAGAAATGGGTTAGCCATCAAATAGAGTGTCACTATGTAAACAAACACAGATAGATCTCACAAACAGCCACTGGATGAACAAAAAGTTAATCTATTTTTGTGATAGTGGGTGAGGGATCAATATTGAATAGCATACGGTGTAACTCTTTGCTCTTAGAATATTCTATGGTATCTTTGTCATTAGCCTTAACCGCAGGGTTTACTGTTTCACCAAAACAATAGCACAACATCCAATGCGACACCTACTTAATAACATAGTGGATTGAAGATTCCAGATTACCTACCCAAATTCTAGAATAGATCTGAACCTTTAACTCAAACAGGAGGTACAGTTACACTACAATAAAAGACCAGTTTATCAATGCTAAAGTCCACAGGTACAGATTTGAGCCCATCAGAGATATGGGGAAAGACCTTGCAGTTCAAAACACACCCTTATTCTATGATACTAGTTGCCAAATTTCAGGCATTAAAAGTATCAACTCACTTTGACAGTGACAGAATGTGGAGGGTTCCAAGTGGGTGAGCGAAGTAGAGTGACATGTAAACGGATATTCTTAGGGTAGGTCAGGTGCTGGTTTGGGCTGGAGAGAGTACAGGAACTAGAAGGCAGGACCAAGGCAGGACCTTGTTGCGAGCTGCAAGGTAGAGGTTCAGGTGTTTATGATGGTGGGGGGTTGGTGGGGGGGTTGGGGGGGGGGGGGGGGGGTGGGGGTGGTGGTGCTGGGGAGTGGATGTGGAATCATTTCCACCAATAATAGAGGTTCAGCTTAACAGTTATCAAGGAGCTAAAGTAGCTTTTTAAATCTCCACTTTTTCTGAGTGACCATCAAGCTTAATTTTATTTCAACTCTTCAAATTATCCAACTTTAATAAATTATTTCAGAAGATTCCAATGCAGAAGAGCACACATTGGGAAAGAATTTCCATGGAATATGTTGTGTTGGGGATTCTGCAGGCATCACCACACAACTCCAGTCTACCACCTCCAATGCTTCTATTGCAATCAGAATGTCTGGGTCAATGTATTTTGCAACTACTATTTTGAAATGGAATATTTCAAAAATACCTATGCTCACTGTACCCAAGATATTTCTAATTGGGCCTCTACTGCAAAAATTTTAAAACTTACAAGTTTCTCCAACCTTTTGAAATATTGAACACCATAACATCAAATCAAAGAATTATTATTTCCTAAGTATAGACCAGACCTTTTAAAACTTGTTCCCTTTTAAGTTGCAAATGGCTGTTATATTTCTAATATTCCTCCTCCTGATTGTTGTTGACTTTTGTTGAAGGGGGGCATATATGTGACTATAGATTGAGATTAGATTACAGAATCTCAAAACTTTAATGGTATGCAAGGAGACTGTTCAGGCCAACATCTCTGCACTGGTTCTCTGAGCATTTATAATTAGTACCAATGTCTTGCCTTTCCTCCGAAATCCAGCACATTGGAAGATTACCTAAATAGAAACAACGTCTCCTGAATGCCTCATTTGAACCTCCTTTAATGCTACACTTTGCTCTGATGGTCTCTGCTATCAAGTAGCATTTTTTAGATTAGATTAGATTAGATTACTTACAGTGTGGAAACAGGCCATTCGGCCCAACAAGTCCACACCGACCTGCCGAAGCGTAACCCACCCAGACCTATTCCCCTACATTTACCCCTGCCCCTCACACTACGGGCAATTTATCATGGCCAATTCACCTGACCTGCACATTTTTGGACTGTGGGAGGAAACCGGAGCACCCAGAGGAAACCCACGCAGACACGGGGAGAATGTGCAAACTCCACACAGTCAGTCGCCTGAGGCAGGAATTGAACCCGGGTCTCTGGTGCTGTGAGGCAGCAGTGCTAACCACTGTGCCACCGTGCCGCCATTCTGATTTCCACATTCAAGGCTCTCACATAAATAATGAACTTTGCTAGGTATTAGAAAATTAATATTCTCTGAAAACTGTAAACCCAGCAAGAAATCTTATTAAGATGACAAACCAGGTGTGTCATCTTTCCACTGTAATGTAGAGGTGTTTTCAATGATGTGGCATATTAGGTGTATTTTGGTGCAATTCAAATTTTGTAAAAATGGTAGTATCCAACCTTTTAGTTATTCAATCAAAATTGAAATCACGTTGCAATTATGTTACAAAATATTCTGAAATTTCTAATACAATGCCCCATCTTCAGCAAACCAATTTTCACACAATGTTAATTTTGTTCAACGCATTAGGGAAGACAAAGAGTAATCTGCAGTATAACAAAACAGGATTCACTTTGACAGATATCTGCCAATAAATAATAGAATGAGTGCAACAAACTTAGAAAAATGAGGAAAACCAACAACATGTTCCAGCAATTTTTCTCAACAGATAAAATGACGGGTTTTTTTTTCATGTTGTTTACTGTTTGTATTAATAGCAATAAATTGCTATTTGCCTGGCTTGGGGTTCTAACAGACATACTCTTTACATTTGATACTAATTTTAAATTTGACCGAGAAACCACAGGACAAGTGAGACAGAAATATCACAGCAAAAAGAAATCTTTCAGAGAGTCAGTGAAAAAACATGCTATCACCATTGATTCAACTACTCGAAAGTGCAAAAACAACCAAGACTTTGCAAGCCAAGTTATGATAGTCCGATATATTATCTTTAGTAAAATTTCCCTGGTCACCAGTGACTTACTAAAAGACTCCTTATACTACCTTCATGACCTCTCAAAGCTAGAAAAATATTTTGAAAGTATAATGAAATTTTAAAATTTAGGAAATGCAACAGCCAACAGACATAAGGAAAGATACCACAAACAGCAATGCAGTAATAGCTTGATATTCTATTTTTAGTCATATTACATGAGTCATAAATATAGCAAAATTTGAGACTGATAAACAAGTGAATAAAGTATATTTTATTAATTCTGCATTTCTGATCCACTAACATTTTATGAGGTGAATAAAATTTTAAGATCTCTTTTAAAAAGGTGTGAAACTCTTGATGCTAATAGATAGTAGAGACATACAAGGGACAAAGTTAGAATCATAGAATCCCAACACATGTAGAAAGAGGCCATTCAGCCCATCAAGTCTGCACTGACCATCTGTAAAGTATCTCACTCTATTGCCATAACTCCACATGGGGTTTTTACCAAGGAAATAGCAAGAAGTTCAATTATATAGTAGTCTCATTGCCAGGGAATGGAATAGAAGAACAGGAAGACTTACTACAATTGTAATTGTACAAGTGCATAGGGCTCTAGTGATTATTTGACCCATGTTATGTGTAGCTTGAAATGATGAAAGATGAGCTATTATGAAACAAAAGAGATTTAGAAGAGATGTGTTCAGAGTCAGAGGGTTCTAAATCTTTGGAAATATCTATGTCATTAGAATATGAAATATATTCAAGACTGAAATAGATAGATTTCTAATCTGTGAGGGAATCAAAAAACATGGAAAACAGGCAGAAAATTAGCTTTGAGGCAGATCAGCCCCAGGAGCAAGGTGGAGGGGTCATTGATCCATACTTGCTCCCATTTCCTAAGTAGTCATATCCAATAATTTTGTTATTGCAAATTAATTTTTTTAATTCTTTTAACTGGAAGCGTTCACTAAATGAATACCTATTATGCATTTTATAATTTAGAATTATAAAATTGCTAATTTACTTACCATAAGTACATGTAATTTCTTAATTCCTGCAATGAATTCTTACCATTTTTATGTAGATAAGCAATTGCGCTTGCTAGGCTTCGAATCACATGTCTCGTCTCTTTCTCACTTAAGCGTTTTTTTCTATGAAGGACTGTACTTAGTTCTCCGCCTTCACAGACCTCTGTCACCAAGTATACCCGCTGAAAGAAGCCAATAATTATGTTACCTATTATGGAGCTCTTACCGTCCGCATTATTAAAGTATTTGGTTTCTTTTTAAATGATGATATGTTTTGTTCAAGGCGACTGTACCCCCCCTCCCCCACCCCAGGCATCTTGTTAATAATAAATGCTGTTCTTAGAGAGTTTAAAATGCATGTAACCATATTAGTTGGAATGACTGAATTGCTCCAGTCTATCTTTGTCATAAATAAAGTATAAAAGGTCACAATTTACAGTTGCTTAATTAAACAAGTAAGCAATTACTAAATCAATTTCATCACTTCCACTGATAGTTCAAAAACTGTTGTTTCATTATAAAATGGGAAATGCAAGGAAGTGACATATACAAAAATGTTTTTTTTTCTGAAATTTATAACTAAAATGGCACACTATTGATCCCTATTTAACTAGCAATTTTCAGCAAGAACAGTTTCTTTGGTCATCTAATGAAACCCAGGGCAAAAAACTCAACCACGATCAAAAGCAAAGTCAATATCACAATCACTTCTCAAACAAATACATGCCAATTCCGCAATCGAAAGTAAGCCAAAATCACAGTTATGTCTAAGATGTGTTGACAAAACAAATTTCAAGAGAGCAAAATGATGCAAAAGCTTCAAATGTTACCTCATTTGCCCAGATCAGTTTCAATTTTGTTACAGCCACTATATTATCTAATAAATCCTGGAACTCCCAGTCCTCGTGCCATGTGGGTTCAACTTTTTTGCTCCAAGGAGACAGCTGAGTACCACCTTCTCAAGAGCAACTAGCGATGAGCAATAAATGCTGGCCCAGCCAATGATGCTTATTCTCCATGAATGAATAAAAAAAAGTTTCAAAAGACAATCTACTTTAGTAAATTGACAAGATTGTGTTTGGACAGAAAAGTGGAAGAGTGGATTCCCAATTGTAGCAAAATCTCTGAAATCAAAGTGAAAACCAAGTGGTTGGATCAGCAAAGTGAGAACAATATGTCAGGTTACCATTCAACATGTGAAGGTAAAAATTTACCCAAAGCATGTGATGGTGTAACTATATTATTTTAATCAGCAATTGGATGTGCCTTTATTAATTATTTCATTTAAATCCACTGGAACAATGAGAAAAATGCATCATCAGATGAGTAACATATGAACTAACTTCTTTTTTTCAATATAACTTAATTGGGTTGATTTGCAATTTTGAAAAAATCTTTATATATAGCATTTCATAAAGATAAATTGAAAGGGAGTTAATTGAGACACAGAGAAACGCAACCAGGAAGGAAGTAGAAAGAGGGAAAAAGGACAGCAATGAAGAACAAAATTCTTGGATGAGCGCACAGCAAAGAGGGAGTAAATAATGATGACAGACATGTAGCCTGATCAGGGAAGGCAAAAGGCTAGAAGATATGGGAGAGACAGCAAAGTAGATGCTGTAGAATAGAAGCCAGAGAAACAGAAAGACTCTGCAGCTGGGGATACTTGGGGGAGACTTTGCAGCAGCTCAAGGGGGTGTAGTGTGACAGACTGGGAGCTTAAAAGAGATTCATAGCAGGTTAATGCTTGTAAAACTGACCCCAAAGTACTTGTGACATTTACATGCTGGTCACAGTTGTTTTGAGCTACATGAGCATTAAATGCACAACACCATATTTCTATTTATTTTTAAATTACTGAAAAAGCAACTTAAATATTGACATTTAATCCATTCTTATTCATAAATATTGCAAGGCCATTTTTATACAATTGATTAACAATAATGAAAGAATGAATTAAAAAAAGTCAAACAGATCTAAGTGGTTATTACTTGCTCAAGCAAAGAGGAAGTCATGCAAATTATTACATATTTTGGAAGTTATACGATATAGCATTTGCAAAATAAAATGTCTCAAGAATGTTGAGCAAATCTAAATATATCTTACTTTGGGTGTTTCAAACACCTCTTCCAGATGAATGATATGTTCATGGTCCACTTGCTTTAAAATACTGACTTCTCGTTCCAGCAGCTTCACCCCTGAACTCCCAGCCTGTATAAAAAGAAGAACTAATTCGGTCAAAGTATATAAATATATTAAAAAATTGTAGATTAACAAATCAAACTATAAGATTTTAAAGCTTGAATTTGGTTTATAGAAACACACAGGTTTCATGCCAAAGTTACTTGGTCGAATTTAAGTAAAAATTAATAGTACGATCTTAAAATGTTTTACTCTCAGAAAATGTCATTTAAGTAATTTCCATTTGTTTCAAATTTAAGAAAATTCCCTCCAGTTACCATTCTGATTATAATTAATTCAGCTTTGTATTAAAATTGAACTTAAATTCCGCTTAAAAGATCATAATCAATATTATTTACCTTTTCCCGATTGACCTTTTTGATTGCCCACTTCTTGCCGGTGCCATTATGGGTGGCCTCTATCACTACCCCATAGCTGCCTTGACCCAGCCTTTGGCCAAAGTTATAGATTTGCTGAAAAAAAAGTTTCAAAAGGTAAATAGACTCATACAATATGCTATTGCTTGCTGACAGAACAAAAATTTAACTCAATTCAAATACAAGAATACATAGTATATTGAAAACTCCGTCTCGTATTACTATACTGTATTAATAGCATAAAGGAAATTTGTATAACTCATAATGATCATTTTAACCTTAAGGCTCCTCATGATACATTTAATAAATAGTAACTTGTTGGAAAGATTTTACTCAATCTTTGGCTACTTCTTAGGTTTTAGTTTGAGCTCTGCACATCTAGCCATTATATATTGCATAATATCCAAAATTATGCTTTCCTGGAGATAGTCAAATAGGGGGAGAATTAGGAGTATACCTGGTTTAAAAAAAACTTCATAGAGGCTGGAATCCTGTCACCAAGTCACCCTTTATTTTACACGTGGAGAGTCCTTGACACTGCTCCAGCTTTAGAGCAAGCTCTCAGTGAGCAGAACCTCTGACGCTCCTGTTTATATCTATCACACAGGGCTCCCTGACTGGGGCTGATAATCTGGTCCAATTAGTGAACTCATACTCTATGAGGTAAGCCTGGTTGACCCCGTTACAATTACTGCACATGGATTGACTGTTAAGCCATTGCATTGAATTCAGTGGAGCATTCTGGATGCCTTTTATTAGTGAACTGATGGAGGTGTCTTACATAAAGATGAAATCTGGTAGGTTTCCATTTAAAAAGTTTTAACACTTCTGAAAATATCACTTTTAACTTTTATACAAAATATCTTTTATTGTCACAGAAATACAGAAGTACAATGAAAAGTATACAGATATATTTAAGTATACAGTAAAATGGAGGAGTCATCTTAATAGTTAGATCATCATTAACACTCATGCAACTGCTTACAACAGGACATTGGCACCCATAGTTGCTCAATCATTATTCTTTCATTTGAGTTATATCACAGCTTACAGGTTGTGTTAACTCATTTGATAGCACTTTCTTAATCCAAGGTCCTTATCACCCTCCTCAAGTGGTCAGCTATCCAAAGTCATCACCACATATGAAAAGTGGCCAGATTTTGATACTGGCTGTTGTCCAGTTACAAGAAGTGTTATTATCACTGCAGGTTTCAACATCATGTGTGAGTCAAAGTATGGAAATATTTTACTAAAAATTATTCACTTTAGAGGCTCTTTAATTTTACATATAGCTTTCTTCAACAATTGGACAAAATAGCTTGTCACAGAGATTTTTGTGGAATCAAATACTTGAGCACAGAATATATATTGAGATTTCAGTACAATATACAGTAAGTACTGTTTGTGGGAGATGCCATATTTCAGATCTTATTTTAAACTGAGCTTCCACTTTCCCTTCCAGGTGTAAGTAAATTAACCCCAACTCACTATTTGAAGTGCAAGGATGTTTTGGACAATATTTCATCTTCAATTAACAATAAACAATCTATCCAGTCATTATCTTATTGGCACTGGGACCTTATAGATTCAACTTACACTAAATAGTACAACAGTAACTATACTTTAAAATTACTTCATTGCTTATTATACAAATTTTCTTAATCAACATAATTGCTACTACGTTTTTTTCTTTTTTGGCAGCGTGTTGAATAGACAAAAGTAGGAAACAGCTAAATGGTGGGTCAGATAAGTGATATAGCACCAATAAATAGGTTTAATCAACTTCCACAAGGGCAGTTTTATTTATAATTTATGCATAAAGCAACAAGATTTTTCTACATAGTAGACTTCGCAGCGTACAGAGCAACAGGGTCACAAGTTATAAAAGTTTTGATTTAATGCTTACAATAACTGGTGACAGAAAATAAACTGGTTTTCTTCAGCCTATAGATTATTTTTATTGCAGAGTAAAGACATCACCTCCCTTTCCAGAGGTCTGCAGTTTTTTGGATTTCTTGTTCACGCGCAAGCTGTTCAGCTATACATGCAGATGTTGACAGGCAGAGCCTCATGATCAACAAATAATCACTATTCTATCAGCTACATGTTGCCAGACAAATCTCCCTTTGTAACAATCCCTGCCTCCAATTCATTTGCCATTAACCTTCTCCTATGAGTTAAGTAAGTGCTGCTACCTTGCTTTTAAAAAGTACTTGAGTCTCTTCTGCAATTGTGATGTTTTAAACAGCACTCTTCCCATTTCTGTCCACAACCAAAATTTTGAAAAATAAGAGGATAGTATTCACACTTCAATCATACTTGCACCATAACATAATGTGTTAAATGCTCAATTTTGCTTTTTTGTTTGATCCGGGGTAACACCTGAACAAGTTGAAAATGAAATCTAGTTTGGTAGATCGTAATTCCCTTACTTACTTTAACATAGCAGTCTTTCACTAAAATATACATGCACAAAGCTGCAAGTTTGGTTTTAATAATAGACCAAAAGTTTACTGTGCAAAAGAAATAAAAATGAAATAAAACAAACCAGGATCTCCATTTATAACAATGTTGAATATTTCAAACACCTGGTAAATCAAAATCCTATTTATTCACCACACCATTACTTTACAGATAATCAAAACCCAGAGAAATGTTCCTTCCCTATCTAAACAGTAGACTCAACTGATTCATTCCAGTTCTGGTCCTGTGAGTTGCAAAGTCTTTTTCTTTGACTCGTACAACTGAAAACCTTGCACTGAGATAACATGTTCCCCAATTTTTTTCTGAGCAACTCATTTGTGTTGGGGAAATTATTATTGCATCTGATTTCAGTCAGATTTCCTTTTAATTTAATTCAAAATCTAAAATAAATTAAAACAAAAACTTGCTCGTCCTAGATTCTGTTAAGCTCATGGTTTAATGTTCTTTCCTTCTGCTAGAAAGCCCACAAAATTTAAACTAACTTCCAATAATTCTCCAGGTCATCTTCAGTAATCAGCTCTCTGAAAGAAATTTCAAATCATAGTTCCAAAAAGACTGACCTAGTTTAATTTAAATTTAATCCTCTTCCCAAAACAAAACCACTGGTTTGAAATCTAAACTGAAATAAAGGTATTAATAAATAAAAGATATCAATATAAATCACATCATAGGGTCCCAGCAAAGAAAAATGAAAAGAGATATTTACCTTATTTATTACAAATTGTTTTGGCATGATTTCTATGTCGCAAACAGTAATACAATATTTACACTAAATATACAATAAGACCACTTGCATCACAGCACTGTCTTTTCCAGCATGTAAATGATTTTAAAATTGTATGACTAGAGAATGAAATTCCATTGTAAAAAATGCAAGTTTTTGACCTGAAATTTCTTATTAAAACAAACTCAAAAAATTGAGATCCATAAAAAGAAGAGATTCTTCCAGTGTTGCTGGTGTATAATTCAAAATGCTGCAGAGCCAACACTAGGTTCAATATCTCCTTAGACTCTCAACAAGCAGGCCATTCAGCTCATTGAGTCCACACTGACCTTCCAAACAGCATTCCACCTAGATCCACCTTATCCCTGTAACCCTGCAATTCCCATGGCTAATCCACCCATGCACACTATGGGTAATTTAGCGTGGCAACACACCTAACCTGCACATCTTTGGACTTTGGGAGAAAACTGGAGACCCAACAGAAACCCACGCAGATAAGAGGAGAATGTATAAACTCCGCACAGACAGTTGCCTGAAGGTGGAATCGAACCCGGGTCACTGGCACTGTGAGGCAACAATGCTAACCACTGAACCACCATGCCTTCATCATTCAATACTTCTATTGGCATATGGTCGTTTTTTTTTCCATAAAATAGCTGACAGGCCATTTAATATTCATCTTATTATCATCTACTAAAGTGGCACTCTCACCAATGCTGCTAGCATCAACAGCTAATTTGAATGGCTTATCTTAATTCAGCACTCCTAAAACTGGCACGGTTGGTACTCTGACATTCTTTGCTCATTTGTGGTTTCTGCTTTTAGTAAAAAAAATTGTCAAAGGACCAACAATAGTACTAAAGTTCAGACCAAACTTTACATAAAAACCACTGTTATAACATATTGCAAACTTTTGTGCTTCATCCTCGGCACAGGAAAATCCAAAATAGCTCTTCTTTTCACTTCTCCAGGTGGTGCTTCACCATATCCCACAGTCTGGCCCAAATAAGTCATGTTTGCTCTGGCAAATTCAATCTTAGCCAGATTTATAGCCAAATTGTTTTTTCTGTAGCCGAACAGTTGCCAAGGGTGCAAATGTTCTTCCCAAGTTTGGATTAACACAACCAAACTGTAAATATAAATCATATCGTTGCATGGTCCTCAAAAGATTGTTTTTTTAAAGATAATCATTGGAATGTTCCTGGTAAATCTTTCATTCCAAATCGCATGATTCTGCATTGATAAAGTTCATCCAGTGTTATCAAAGCTTATCAGTCAATGGACCTGCCAATATCCCTTCAGTAAGTCCAGTTTAGTTTAAAAAAATGCCTAAGTCTGTTTCTTTCAATGTAGCCCTCCAGCTGGGAATTAGGATTTAACTTCACTTTTATTAATTATTGCAAATTCAATGTAATAAAAAAGAATTTTTGCAATCTATCCAGTTTCTGCACCAACATGATAGGGGAGATCCATGATAGGGGAGCTACTGAACCATATGACATGGTTCAGTAATTTAATTATCCATCATGATGTTGATCAATTAATCACTCTGGATTGAGTCTGTAAATATTGTTTTATCGGTAACACATTCCCTACATTAACTTCATGAAGAGCCAAGAATTTCTTCTCCTTACCTGTTAAAAAAAACAATTTACGGTTTGATGACGTCATTTGTAAGTCACTTGGGTATTTTGCAGGAAGATAAAATATTATGCTATCTTTTTTAAACAGCTCCAATATCTGGTGACTTTTGAATACCCAATACGTGCTCCAATTGTTCTGACATTAACTATACCCCTTTCTATTGCTCTTTTCTTCTCAGCTCCTGCATAGTCACATTTTTCTTTAATTCCTCTCTTTCTTTTCCCCCCCAACATTAATCTTTTCATTTCTAATTGTAGCTTAAATAATTCTCTATGTGACATCGCAATTTCAGGTGCCCTTGCTTCTAATTCTAAATGTTGAATAATTACTTTGAATATCGCCTTCTTACAAGATCCTGCTTCTACATCTAAACTTAAAACAGTACAACATAGTACAGGCCCCTTTAACCCTCGATGTTGTGCCGACCTTTTATCCTATTCTAAAATCTAACTAACCTAGAACATAGAACATTATAGTGCAGTATAGGTCCTTCGGCCCTCGATGCTGTGCCAACCTGTGAAACTAATCTGAAGCCCATCTAACCTAAACTATTTCATTCTCATCCAAATGCCTATCCAATGACCATTTAAATGCTCTTAAAGTTGGCAAGGTCCCCACACCTCCACTACTTACCTTTAAACATATGCCAAACCTCAAACAGATCGTTGTTCGTAGCAAGCTGCAAAGGCTCTCAGGACAACTCCACACAACTCTGTCACGGTAGGCGCTGCAAGACGTGTCAGAGTGTGGACATAGATACAACTATTAAGCGTGGGGACACCTCCCACCTTGTACATGGCAGGTATTCATGTGACTCAGCCAACATTGTCTATCTTAAACATTGCAGGCAAGGATGCCCGGAGGCATGGTACATTGGGGAAACCGAGCAAAGGCTACGACAACTGATGAATGGGCACCGCACAACAATCAACAGACAGAAGGGCTCCCCCCCTGTTGGGGAACACTTCACCGATCCAGGACATTCAGCCTCGGACCTTCGGGTGACCATCCTCCAAGGTGGACTTCAGGACAGGCAGCAGAGGAAAGTGGCCGAGCAGAGGCTGATAGCTAAGTTCAGTACCCGTAGGAAGGGCCTCAACCGGGACTTTAGGTTCATGTCACATTACAGGTGACCACCATTGCACTATACATACACAGATACTCCTACACACACATACACATAGACACACATACACACAGACGAATACACAGACACCCACACACACCCTTACAGACACACACACTCCCACATTCTCACATGCACCCCCCATAGACTTAAGACACTCTGCACTCACTGCACACACACAGACACTTTCTCACACTCACAACCCCCAACCCAGACAGACAGACAGACACACACACACACACACACACACACACACACACACAGACAAAGACCCACATGCACACATATTTTGTGGGGTGAATTCGTACTTGCAGGGTTACATTGTACTTTGCTCAAAAACTGCATGAATTTATGTAAAACTCCGTTACCTCACTTTTTAGATTAGAATTAATCTAAACATCATGGCATAGACAGAGAACACAGGGGGCCAACACCTTCAACATATTGTCTAGCTATCACCCATTGTTAACAGCTAACCCGAGAATACAACTTTTTTAAAAAAAGGTTTTGTGATTTACACATGAAAGAAATGAAACTATCACTGTATTCTAACAGATGAAAGATTTAACACACAATCAATTTTTCAATGTATAATTTCAGTTACATCACACTGTAAATTTTTGCTATAAATTCTGTGTGTAGAATTGAGACCTCCACTATCACCAGATGAAGGAGCGTCGCTCCAAAAGCTAGTGTGCTTCCAATTAAACCTTTGGACTATAACCTGGTGTTGTGTGATTTTTAACATTGAAAGCTAACACATTCTTAACAACCCTATCAACCTTGGTAGCAACTTTCAAGGATCTACGTACCTGGTCACCAAGATCTCTCTGCTCGTCTACAATACAAAGGATCTTACCATTAGCCCAGTACTCCGCATTCCTGTTACTCCTTCTAAAGTGATTCACCTCACAGTTTTCCACATTAAACTCCATTTGCCACCTCTCATCCCCGATCTGCAGCTTATCTACATCCCCCTGTAACTTAAAACATCCTTCGGCACTTTCCACAATTCTAGCAACCTTAGCGTCATCCGCTAATTTACTAACCCATCTTTCTATACACTCATCTAGGTCATTTATATAAATGACAAACAGCAGAGCCCCAAAACAGGTCCTTGCAGTATGCCATGAGTAACTGAACTCCAGGATGAATATTTCCCATCAACCACCACCATCTGTCGTCTTCCAGCTAGCCAATTTTTGATCCAAACCACTAAATCATCTTCAATCCTATGCCTTTGTATTTTGCACAATAGCCGACCATGGGAAACCACATCAAATGCCTTACTGATATCCATATACACATCAACCGCTTTACCCTCATTAACCTATTTGGTCACCATCTCAAAGAACTCATTAAGGTTTGAGAGGCACAATCTACACTTCACAAAAACGTGTTTACTATCCCTAATCAACTTATTCCTTTCTAGATGATTATAAATCCTTTCTCTTATAACTATTTCTAACCTTTACCCACAACCGAAGTAAGGCTCATTGGTCTATAATTACCAGGGTTGTCTCTACTCCTTTCCTGAACAAGAGAACAACATTTGCTATCCTCCAGTCTTCTGGCACTATTTCTGTAGACAATGACAACAGAAATATCAAAGCCCAAGGCTTGGCAATCTCCTCCCTAACTTCCCAGAGTATCCTAGGATAAATCCTATCTGGCCCACGAGGCTTATCTATTTTTATACTTTCCAGAATTGCTAACATCTCCTTCTTGAGAACCTCATTCCTATCTAGTCTAGTAGCCTGTATCTCAATATTCTGCTCGACAACGTTGTCTTTTTCTTGTGTGAATGCTAACGAAAAGCATTTATTTAGCGCTTCCCCTAGCCCCTCGGACTCTACACACAACATCCCACTGCTATCCTTGATTGGCCCTAATCTTATTCTAGCTGTACTTTTATTCCTGATATACCTATAGAAAGCCTTAGGGTTTTCCTTGATCCTATCAAGTCCCCTCCTGGATCTTCTCAGCTCTCTATTTTGGTCCTTCCTGGCTAACTTATAACTTTCAAGTGCCCTAACTGAGCCATCACACATCTCATCCTAACATCAGTCGCCTTCTTCCTGTTGACAAGAGATTCATCTCCTTTACTAAACCACAGCTCCTGTGCTCGGCAACTTCCTCCCTGCCTGACTGGTACATACTTATCAAGGATCCGCATTAGCTGTTCCTTGAATAAGCTTCACATTTCAATTGTGCCCATCCCCTGCAGTTTCTTTCCCCATCCTATGAATCTTAATTCTTGCCTAATTGCATTGTAATTGCCTGTCCCCCAACCAAAACTCTAGCCTGCGTTATTTACCTATCCTTTTCCATCACTAAAGTAAACATAACCGAATTATGGTCACTATCACCAACGTGCTCACCTACCTCCAAATCTAACACCTAGCCAGGTTCATTACCCAGTATCAAATCCAATGTGGCCTCGCCCCTTGTTGGCCTGTCTATATACTCTGTCAGGAAACCCTCCTGCACACATTGGCCAAAGTACTTGAAATCTAAAGTACTTGAACAATAGTTTTCCCAGTCAAATACATACCTTCAGACCTACAAACATACCCTTCATTTTACTATCATCCATGTGCCTATCCAAGTGTCGCTTAAATGTGCCTAATGTATCTGACTCTGACCATTGCTGGCAGTGCATTCCACGCGCACACCACTCAGTGTAAAGAACCTCCCTCTGACGTCTCCCCTAAACCTTCTTCTAATCACTTTAAAATTATGCCCCCTCATGATAGATATTTCCACCATGGGAAACAAGTCTCTGGCTATCCACTCTATGCCGCTCATCATCTTGTACATCTCCATCAAGTCACCTCTCATCCTTCTTCGCTCCAATGAGAAAAGTCCTGGCTCCCTCAACCTTTTTCCATAACCTATAATCCATTTGCTAACTCTCTCAATATAACCTTGAAGATTTTGAATAATCTATTGTTATATATTCCATCTAATCAAAATCTAGAAGAAAAAAGATTTTTTTTCCTAGCAAAAATAGGTAACTCAATTGCTTCTTTCCAGTTTGGTCCTGAGAGCTTCAAAACCCTTGCTCCCACAACTAAAATCCTTATACTGAAGTAATATTCCCTTAATTGTTCTGAACAAATCCCTTTTTCTTGGAGAAGCTATTCTAACATCTGACCTCAGTTGGATCTTCCTTGAACTGAACTCAAAGCTTTTAACTAAATTGAAAACTAACTTGCTCATCCAGGTACAGCTAAATTAAGGCATCATATTTTTCCTTTTCCTGTCATAAAACTCATAATATAAACAAACTATGATTAACCATCTAAAATGCCTTTAGTTATCTGCTGTCAGACACATACCATTTTAAAATGACTGACCTAGTTAATTACTAAACCCCTCCACAAAAAAAACACTCACATACCACTAGTTAAAATCGAAACTCAAAGGAAATTTATATCTATCTTTCATCATAATCCTCCTTTCAAAGTTCAATACTTCAAGAAAACTGCCCATTTCGTAAAATCAGTTGAGTATTTGTAGTATTAAAACTGCTGCTTCCGAACTAGTTACACAAGTTTATGACTGTTCTACTTAAATTTACACACAGTTTCTACTCTAGTAATACAACACAGTTTGTCAAAATAAACGAGAATGAACCAACACTTGAATATATTCTGAACAAAGAGAAAAGAAATTCATCCATACACAGGAGTATAACCTAAGTGTTAGGGAAAGTCATTTTTTAAAATTTGAAAACAAAAAGAATGACTTTGGAAGTAATCCCAGTCAAAAAAACATTAAAAGCTTTTGCAGATTTTAAGACTAATGTTAGTCATATCTATTAAAAGCTCCATGCGTACTGCAAGTTACAAGCACTGAATATCTTAAATTGGTGCTTGCTCATTTTAATCATAGCACTAACAAGCTGATCACTTATTGCTGTACAGAGGGGTCTATACAATTTTGTAATTAATATCAAGCAACTTTTATACTGCATTATCTCACCAATTTGTCTGCAAAAAAATTTTTATTACTAGCAATACTTTAACATTTCAGTCCATTTCATAATAATCCATTTGGTTGAAAAGGATTTGAAACCACGTTATGTATAACTCAATCGTGTACATCTTATCCATTCAAAGTTACTTTTCCAAATGAGAAAAATATACAACAAAAATCAAAATAGCTGGAGAAAGCTTTTCACATTAATGCAAAGGTTTAAGAGTTTAAAATTACCCACATACCCGAATAGCAAATTCATCATCAACCCTGGTGTGAGGTACCACCTTGTATTCAGCATTATTGACAGTGGCACGCTGTGAAGGCATTTTACAGGAATCTTGAGCAATTTCACTTTCCTGGAAATGGAAATGAATGCATTAAGTTGAATATTATTGTAGTTTTTGCAATAATTACAAAAACAAAATACTCTGATGGTAAGAATCTGAAATAAATACAACACACTAGAAATACCCAGTAGATCAGGAAGTACCTACAAAGACAGAAAGAGAATTAACATTCCAAGTCAAATACCTTTCATTAAAACTAGCAAAGGTTATTGATGCAACAAATTTCAAGTACAGAGGCAGGGAGGAGAAAGGGAAGAATAAACAAAGGGGAACATCTGCAATATATTTGGAAGACAGGATGACAAATGAGATAATGGTGCAAGGGTAGTAATGGAGCAAAAGGTGGTCTGGAGGAGCTAAGAATGCTAAGAACAGAACCATTACCAGCACTTGCTGTCTGGAGGAACAGAACTGTTATGTCATGTTAAAGCAGTCAGTCTAATTTTCGTCAAACACATCACAGCAACATAAGAAACACTAATGAAGATTGTGATTACTGTTTAATGTATGTCAATAAAATAATGTCACATTCCCTGTATCACATTCCCTTTCTGGTAGGCAACAGCAACATGCTGCAAGAAATAATGTGTGCAATCAGAAAGGAGCCTTGAACAAATTGTGGCTTTTACTGGCATCTGCAAAATACTGTGGAAAATGGAAATCTGAAAAACAGAAAATGCCAAAAATACTCAGCATGACTTGTAGGCTGTCTGTGGAGATAGACCACAGTTAACATTTCAGGTCAAGTACCTTTCATAATGTCTTATATTAGTGATGTACAATTTACAGTGAGAAAATAATGGGATAATAATCCAAGAATTTAATTAGCAGAAGATACAAAAAGAAACAAACATACCACATATTTTGACAAAGCTAATTACATGACAGAACAGACATTCAATGATTGAGATTATTGCACTGAATGATTCTTTGCAGAATTCTTTAGATGGGAAGTCTTTTCCATTCATGAGAGGTTATTGAAATTAGAAGTGTTTGCTCACAGCTGACCAGCAAATCTTATGATGGTCAAGGATGGGACCAACACAAATAGGTATTGTCAAATACAAAGAAAAGCATTCATTCTGAAATTAGGATACTGTAGTCATTTTATTAGAACAAACATTTATTACCAGAGGAGGAATTGATTAATTATAATTAATATTGGAGATAGGGTGTGGATCTAGGAGACCTGGCAATGTCAATTGTGATATATGGTTGATTAACACACTTTCAAGGAACAAAATTGCAAAATTCTCTCCTTCAGCTCCTGAAGAAATTGTGCATTTTACAGTATAATTTATTAACATTTAATTACAAAATGAAAATAAAATCAGAAGCTTCGTAGCAGCAAGGATCTTTCCAATAAATATATCACAGGATGACAAAAAAATGAGGAAGGCTTCCACAATGTATTGGATGGTAGAGAGAATGAATGTTGAATGGATGGCATAATAATCAAGTGGGCTGTTTTGCCCCAGATTAGTTAAGCCTCTCATACAGGCAAGAGGAGTATATTCCAACAAGCTCCTAACATAAGCCTTCGAGATCATGGGCAGGTTATGGTAAGACAGTAGGCAAGCTACTTTCCACAGAATTTCTGGTCCCTTACCAGTCTCTCAAATGCAATTTTTATAGGGCTAATCCAGTTAAGTTCCTGGTCAATAGTAATTCGCAGAACGTTGACAATGAGGTATTCAAAAATGACAAGATAGTTGAATGTCATTGACAGATGGTTGATTCACAGATTTGGCCTTCATTTGTTTGTAGGCCTGCTTTCCTTTCCTTGGGTATTAGTGGTGTTTCATATTCAGGAATGTATTGGGCTTACAACTTAACAGCTCCGTGACCTCCTGATTCATAAATCTAGAAACTAGTCTTGCTAGAGCAAATGTAATTTCTGTCAAATAAATGTCAAGCTGAACATTCACTCCTCCAGTGTAGAGTTTTATCCCATGCTCATTAACTTCAACTCTGCTAGGGCTCATTCATGCCATTATCACTTGCTATCAAAGACAGTCGCTCTTGCTTCATCTCTTGAATTCAGCAATTTTTTCCATGTTTTCACAAGGATGTAAAAGTTCAGGGCTGAGTGGCTCTGGTGAAATCCAAACTGAGCATCACTGAATAAATTATTGCTGCTCAAGTGCCATTTGATAGCACGGTCAACAAACTTTCTTGAAGATAGTCACAATTACAGTCTCGCGAAGACCCTCCGGCATGCTCGCCTTCCAGATTAGGGAGATAAAATTGTGTACAATAGCATTTCAGCAAGGATTTCATTTTCAACAGCAGCTAAATTGATTCGCCACTGCTGGCTGGCCTTATTAACATCAAGTTGGGGTTGTGTGGGGGTCGTGACAGATAGGAAGCTGGGGGAGGTAGTCAAGGGCACTCCCATCAAGGTCCAAGTCTCAATTAAGAGACGCTCAAATTGTTCCTTCAAACAAGCGTCCATTATGTTTCGGTTCTTGCTAAGTACCACTCTGTCAGTTTTCAGTGGAGTAGGTTCTTGGGCCATAGTTGGTCTTAACTACACCAAAGAATCCGTGCACATTATGCTTGTTGATGAGTTGCTATATTTCCTGTGCTCTTTCCATCCACCATCTGGCATTCGAGTCGCAAGTTTGTTATTGGAAATCAGCTTTCCTTTGTCTGTAGAACTGCTTCTCTTCTCTTGAGTAATGGTGGTGTTTCATGTTCAGGAATGTCTGGAACTGTGGACATTCTGTGGCTTCTGTTTATTATAATCATCAGGTAAACTGGAATGCAAACATCTTTGCCGTCCCTCACTCACATAGGTCATTCTACTATAACATGACAGTTGCATTCTTCTGCAGCCTCGGGCTATGGAAAACCACAAGAGAAAAATCGATATATCCGTTCAGTACAAAGTCTGCATTATCCAAGCATCGTCCACAATTCGTCGATCATGTTATTGTCAATTCGGTTTGAAGAAATGCGCTTTATACCATAATGATGTATATGTAGTCAAGCAGGTGACAATATTCAAATTGAGGGTGTTGCCATTAAGTCTCCTTCTGGTTTCTGATGAAGTAGGGTGTTAGTTATGGTCAGGCTAGGTTGTAGGCAGTTCCTCAGAATGAAGTACCTGTGAGTGTGTTTCTTTCCTACACTTTATTTGCCAATTGCACATATCCTCATAACTGTGACATTGAAATCGATAAGGAGAATCAGCTTAGCTGAGGCTAGAATTAAGTTCAGCTGTGGTTTCTAGGGCTGGAGCATATGACTAATGACTAAGATGCAAACATCTTCCCGAAAAGATATAAGACGGATTGCAGTAACTACAGAGGTACTGCTGTTATCTGTCACAGGAAAGGTTATTGCAAAAGTCTTCCTCAATCACCTCCTCCCAAAGGCTGAAGAGGTTCTTCTCAAGTCACAGTACAGATTTGGTCCAGTATGGGTAAAGTGACAATGATCTGCAAAGTAAGTCCATTAAAGACAAGTGCACCGAGCAGAAGCAACCTCAGAGATCAAAGAACATAGTGCATAAAGTCCTTCATACCTGGAGTAACATATTGATGTGTTAATACAGCCTCGCTTGATTCCAGTTTTCACACTTCTGAATGGATCCACCACAGGCCCAACAAGGAGTAGCCATGCCATTGTGCAGCAAGCAGATGTTGGTGTATTTCTGTGGATAACCAAATTTGAGGAGGAAGCTCCTTAGCCCCTCCATTTGTGGAAGCTCAGTCTTTGAGTATATTTAAGGTGAAAATTGATAGATTTCTGATTACCATTAGTGTACTGGGTCATGGGGATGGAATAGGATGGGATACCTAAAAGGCACTCAAATGTTAGGTTAGACATGATAATGTTGAATGGCTTGCCAGACTTGAAGGGCTAAGTTGCCTCCTCCTGTTCTTATCTTCTGAAACCAGCGTCCACAACTTAAATAAGGGCAATTACAGAGGAATGAAGAAAGAGTTGTTGGAAGAGGGCAAGGAAAATAAGTCAAGGGGAAAGTCAATAGTAGCAGGCATTCAAGTATTTATCTCAGAACACGCCACAAAAATTTATTCTCAATGAGATACTCAAAAGGCCCAATGAAATGGATGAACCACCATGGTTAACAAAAGCAGTTAGAGAGAGTATCCAATAAAAAGCAAAGGCATTCAAAATGGCAGAAACTATAATTGGTCAAAGGATTGAGCTTTCCTCTTTTTTGGAACCAGACATGGATAACTAAAAAGCTAATAAAGAAGAAAAATAATTATTATGAAATTAAACCAACATAAAACAATAAGAATTTCTATAGGCATATAATAAGAGAGTACCTAGAATGCAGAACCCTTCGTAGATGCAACTGGGATATTGATAACAGGGAACAGAGAAATGGCAGATAACTTAAACCAATATTTTACATCTTTCCTCATGGTGGAAGACACAATAAACATCATGACGATATCACATAGGAAAGGTGGTAATGGAAGGGAAGGTCTTGTAACTGTCTCAGAAATAAAACATGTCAAATTAATGAGACCGCGAGCAAGAGTAAATTAGGGAGATGGTGCATGCATTAGAAAGAGTGGTAGAGCATGAGCCTTGGTAGAAGGGGCAATTCCAGAGATAGAATGAGCTTTACGTAGCAGAGAAGATTATGGCACATGTGTTAGCAGAGTGTATAAAGTAATTGACCCTGTTTCTATAAGTTTCTAG
The DNA here is from genome assembly GCF_020745735.1 of Hemiscyllium ocellatum. Taxonomy (NCBI): domain Eukaryota; kingdom Metazoa; phylum Chordata; class Chondrichthyes; order Orectolobiformes; family Hemiscylliidae; genus Hemiscyllium; species Hemiscyllium ocellatum. The sequence goes on along the minus strand of NC_083418.1, from coordinate 44,128,965 downwards.
AAAGTTGAGACTGCTTTAATCAGGGTGGCAAACTCAGATCAGGTTGGCATGGTCTTAGAGTGGTGGCCTCCATTGTATGTCTTGAGGAAGAGGTCATCCTGCTTCTGTGCCACCCCTCCAGATCCCTGCCTACTATGTGCAAGACAAATGTCAGGAACCATGCTAGGTAGCTTTGAACTGACACAGACACCAAGTGAATAGCAAGTTGTCCAGGAATGGTACATGATAAGGTGGGGATAGAATTGAATATGGGGGATTTCATAGTGCAGGCTGGGTAGCTAATGAGGTATATTTGCTAAGATATGGCGAAAAATCTCACTGGGTTTCACAGCAAGAATCCTTCCAAAATCAAAACATAATGCAACTTGTACTTAGCCAAAAAAAGTAAGATCCAGTCACATAATTAAGTTACCTTTCTTTCATACTCTAACTTTTTCTTCCTTAATGCTTGAGTCCTTTTTTTGATTTTTTTATATTCTATTCAATCTTCTGATCTGACATGTCTATACACAATTGTATGCTTTCCCTTTAAATTTACACTATCTTAAACTTCTTTAGTTAACCACAAATAGTGGGTTTGCCATTAGGACAACAACTTCGAACTCATATTTCTGTTAAAATATTAGTGTTTGACCCAATTCTCTCTCCCTCAAACTGAATGTAAAACTCAATCACATTATTGTATTCCCACTGAAGAGTGATGTTACCAAGATCAATATTATCCTGTAGCCATGTAGTAATGGCTATCAAATCATACTTATCTACTTCTATTTATGCTATTAGTTCACTTGCTTTTTTCAAAACATTCAGGTCCTTTTGATATATTTGTAACCTCTTGCTTTATCTGTTAATTTATTCTTAGATTTGTGCTCTCTATCCTTCTGGACAGAATCATTTCCCATATTAATACTTTTCTCTATCACCTTGTCTATCCTCTTTACCACATCTTCTGAAACCCAATCCTCTGCCCCACTAATCAGTTTAAAATACTCTCCTTCTTTTACATAGCTTGCTAAAACAGAAGTCAAGCACAGTTCAGGTGCAGACGGTCCCAATGGTACAAATCCCATGTTAATCACAGAATGTTAACAAGAGGTGCAGCAAGTAATTTAAGGTGGCAAACAGCATTTTTGATTTTATTATGGAGGGATCAAAACACAAAATTAAACCAGACTTATTACAACTATGCAGGGCTTCGATGAAGCCTTACCTAGAATACAGAGCACAGTACTGATACTGAGCTTATCTCTTTACCTAAGGAAGGACAAACATGTCCCAAAGGGAGCACACCAAGAATTCACTTGACTTGTTCCAAGAAATGGGGATTGTCATTTAAGATTTGAGTAGGCCAACCCCATATTCCCTATAAATGATGAAAAAAAGATATCAAATTGAAACAAAATTCCATAGACTTGGCAGAGTTGACTAAGAAAATGTTAATCAGGCTTTTAGTACTGAGAGAAAGAGAAATCTCTTCAGTCGGTGTTGCAAATGTTGGAACTCTCTAGCCCAGACAGTTGGACACTCAGTTGAGTCAATAGATTTTTTGAGTACTATGATGAACGCAGGAAATACTTATTCCGAAGGATATGAAAGTCTGGAACATCTCTTCCACATAAAGCTGTGGTTGCAGGGTCAATTGAAACTTTTAATCAGACATCACATATTTGTTAGGTAAGGGTATCAAGAGATATGGATCAAGGACAGGCAAGATCCATGATGGAGTGAAATACACATTAGCGGTGACTTGATTGAATCATGAATTAGATTTGAGGTGCTGATTAGCTTGCACAAAATCCTATATCTATTCAGAGTTGTCAATTCAAATATAAAATCCATTGACAACAAAAGGCCAACAGAAAGAAGCTGTGGAATTTTTTTTTAGATTAGATTAGATTAGATTAGACTTACAGTGTGGAAACAGGCCCTTCGGCCCAACAAGTCCACACCGACCCGCCGAAGCGCAACCCACCCATACCCCTACATTTACCCCTTACCTAACACTACGGGCAATTTAGCTTGGCCAATTCACCTGACCCGCACATCTTTGTGACTGTGGGAGGAAACCGGAGCACCCGGAGGAAACCCACGCAGACACGGGGAGAACGTGCAAACTCCACACAGTCAGTCGCCTGAGTCGGGAATTGAACCCGGGTCTACAGGCGCTGTGAGGCAGCAGTGCTAACCACTATGCCACCGTGCCGCCCACTAATAGATATGATAAATATTTTAATGCAGCATATTTAGAACATATTTTTTGAGACAGGGCTCTATTTATTGTGGTGTGTGCCACTAATTGTATATCACAGCATGTTTACTAATGAAAATCACCATTACTTTAAATTAATCAATGATAATTTAGGATGCTCCTGATCAAAAACTCAAAGCTACTATATCCATGTTAAATTGACTGCAGAATTTGTAATATTTACATTGTACAAAATAACTTTGGTAATCTTCTTTAATATGGATTGCAAACGAAAACATACAAAGTAAAATGACAAAGTAGTAACACGGTCCTTGACATTAATAACAAGTGCTTTTTGTTCATTTGGCAAGGTTATTGCATTTATCTACTCAACACAGTTGAGCATATATGGTTTAGAATGCGTTTATTAGGTCGCTAAAATCCAAATTTGAAATATAATTCATTAAGTTAATTTTAAAAGCTGTATTTGTAAGCTTGCTATCTGCTTGGTTTTAATCTGAACATTTTCCACCAGAGACTTCCTGCACACCCTGATAGTGTAGTACAAAAATAGCCACCTTCTCAAATTTTAGCAGCATTGCTACAATTGGATCGTATCTTCCCTGAAGGAATTAAATTCAAAATTAATGTGTGGCTCACAGAAAATTGTTTTCAAACGTTTTGCTGTGGCAAAATGGCTTGGACTATTGGTAAGTTGAGTTTGACACCAACAATTGCATCTAACTGTAAGGATGATTGGTGAGGGATGCAACGCCTGCTACTTGCCAAAGAGATAAGACTATTCTTTAATGTTCAACTTCACTGGTGTCATCTATAGCGAAATTTAATTCATACTTTGTACTTCACATTCTAAGAATCAGGAAACATGATTTGAGTTTTATTTTTCGAGTTGTTCTTATGAGAGATCTGGAGGCCTGTTTGTATAAATTCATTTCATATTGTGTTTTACAATCATTAAGTGAAGAATTAGGAGTTTGCAGTTTAGAGCATTAAAAAAACTCCAGCAGTAGGAGCCCAGGGAGACATAGGTATTGAAAAATCCAGAAGGAATTTGTGTGTGTGTGTGTGTGTGTCAGTGTCAGACATGGAGACAGAAATAGTAAAATTTCACAAGAAATGCAGACAGTATGCTAGAAATGGACAGTGAAATTGTCCTATTTTCAGTTGAAGCGTTTTGTTGGGTCTTTGATTCATAGCACTCAGTTGATTCAGAGCAACCTTTTCACCCGATCTTTGGCTCATTAATTATGCAACAGGGCTCTTCTACACTATTCTTTCTATCTGCGTCCAGCTGGCTCTGACTGGTGGTGTGACCTACTGGAGCAGTCAGCATTAAAAGAAAACCATTGCAGTCCACTCCACTATCCTGGACACAAGCACTTGGTGTCTTTTCCAAGAAGTAGACACTGAGTTTTGCTTTCTGGGTCAGGTCTTCAGTAATGATGGTTGATCACCAGTGTTTAGTGATAGCAACTAAAGTTGTGTGCAGCTGGTCTGTAAAAAAAAAACACCATAACAGAAATATTGAAAGGCTCCAGCAGTCTGGGTCCAAGTCCTTGCCCTGGGAGATACAATATATAATGTCCAAACAGATTGATTAAAAATAGTTATAAAAAAGGACCACATTCCAAAACTACGACCAAGGTGGGAGGGTCTCTATATGGCAATTCTCCTTTTTTCCATCAGGCATTTGACATGAGTGTATTGTATTCAGTGTTCCCGTGCAACAAACTCTTAAAGGTGGTCCACTGACTCCCAGGCCCCCTGTAATCTTTGTTGCCTTAAAGTGTTCATATTCCATGTATTCACTATGTGCATTAGACTGCAGCCCCTGTTTCATTATTTGAGAGGGCTGCACCTCAAGTTTTGCTTGCAAGCTCCTGATTTTTGGCTATCTGGTGTGTAGTAGAGGGACAGGAAGATTTGAGAATATCCTCAGGAGTCTGTCCCTAGGCCTGACAGCATGGTCAATAATAGGTCTAAGCAGCAGACTAGTGGGAGTGGTTAAACTCAGCCTGCCTCTCCTCTAAGGTTACTTCTGAGCCTGGTTGTCCTTGGAGCATGTGCTGGTAGCTAGCATGCTTGTGTCTTGTAACAGTGGACGCAGAGGGTGGGGCTGGAGCTGGAAGGCATTATCTCTAACCAAAACAACATCTTCATTCTAATTTATTTCTGCTTAGAATATTTGATTTGCATTAAAATGGTCATCCTGTACTGAGGGATGCAGGTAGGTAGGTGTTCTTTGTAGTTCTGCTCCTGGGCCTGATTACTAGGGCCATTAACAGGTTTCTTAGATCCAACTGCCTGCCCTTTGTATGTTTACTACCACACAAAAGGTGACCCTGGAGAGGGAGCACATGGTAGCTGCTGGTACACTTGAGGATTACTGTAACAAGTGGGTCCCATAAAAACTGAAAGCATCATGACTAACCACAGCTAAATTAATTTAAATGTTAAAAATTTGAGAGACTGTCACCATTTAATTTATTCCATTTGCTTAAAATAAGTATAAAAATGAGACATAATTTAAATTTGATAAGTTTCCTTTCACAATGCAATTTTTGTTACACTGCCACTTTAAGAGACTGCCACTAGTTAGTTTTCTTTAATTTGTTTTTCTGTTGATTTGCAATCGAATACAAAACGGGACAGCTGGGTCACCGGAGCCAATGAATCTAGGAGACTGCGTGGGAAGAAGTTGCTATTAAGAAAAATCTCTCAATCTTAGTTCCTGATTCACTGATTGGCTGAGATCCTGCAAACATCCATAAGAAACTCAGTCTCTCCTCCATCCTCAGCTCCAACCAGTGTAGTCAGGTCACAGACATTAGACTAATTTGATCTGCTGCTTCCCTCCCTGTCCTTAAGCACTTAGTTAAACTTCCTCTAAAGCCCTCCTTGGCCCAGCATCTTTTTCAATCTTCTCTCGTGACCTCTTGTCCATTAAATTGATTTCCTCTTACTTTGAACCTACTCCTACTAAACTACTGACCACTCATATTGCGTTCCTAGTCGTTGACAGTTCTAGAATATAGAACATAGAAAAATACAGCGCAGTACGGGCCCTTCGGCCCTCGAAGTTGCGCCCTTCCAAGCCCACCTAACCTACACTAGCCCACTTTCCTCCATATGCCTATCAATGCCTGTTTAAATGCCCATAAAGAGGGAGAGTACACCACTGTTACTGGCAGGGCATTCCATGAACTCACGACTCGCTGAATAAAGAATCTACCCCTAACATCAGTCCTATACCTACCTCCCCTTAATTTAAAGCTATGCCCCCCTCGTAATATCTGACTCCATACTTGGAAAAAGGTTCTCATGGTCAACCCTATCTAAACCCCTAATCATCTTGTACACCTCTATCAAGTCACCCCTCAACCTTCTTTTCTCCAATGAAAACAGCCCCAACTGCCTCAGCCTTTCCTCATACTATCTTCTTACCATACCAGGCAACATCCTAGTAAACCTCCTTTGCAGCCGTTCCAGTGCCTCCACATCCTTCCTATACTATGGCAACCAAAACTGCACACAATACTCCAGATGCGGCTGCACCAGAGTCTTATACAACTGCAACATGACCTCAGGACTCCGAAACTCAATTTCTCTATCAATAAAAGCCAGTACACCATATGCCTTCTTCACAGCACTATTTACCTGGGTGGCAACTTTCAGAGATCTGTGTACATGGACACCAAGATCCCTCTGCTCATCCACACTACCAAGTATCTGACCATTAGCCCAGTACTCCATCTTCTTGTTACTCTTACCAAAGTGAATCACTTCACACTTAGCTACATTGAACTCCATTTGCCACCTTTCTGCCCAGCTTGGCAGCTTATCTATATCCCGCTGTAACCTGCCACATTCTTCCTCACTGTCAACAACTCCACCGACTTTCGTATCATCCGCAAACTTGCTCACCCAACCTTCTAGCCTCTCCTCCATGTCATTTATAAAAATGACAAACAGCAACGGTCCCAAAACAGATCCTTGCGGAACACGGGTAGTAACTGCACTCCAAGATGAACCTTTACCATCAACTACTACCCTCTGTTTTCTTCCAGCCAGCCAATTCCTAATCCAAACCTCCAACTCACCCTCAATGCCATACCTCCGTATTTTTTGAAGTAGCCTACCATGGGGAACCTTATCAAACGCCTTACTAAAATCCATATACACCACATCTACCATTTTACCCTCGTCCACCTCCTTAGTCACCTTCTCAAAGAATTCAATAAGGTTTGTGAGGCACGACCTGCCCTTCACAAAACCATGCTGACTATCCTTGATCACATTATTCACATCCAGATGTTCATAAATCTTATCCTTTACAATTCTCTCTAAGACTTTGCCCACAACAGAGGTAAGACTCACCGGCCTATAGTTACTAGGGTTATCCCTACTCCCCTTCTTGAACAAGGGAACCACATTTGCTATCCTCCAGTCTTTTGGCACTATTCCTGTAGACAACGAGGACACAAAAGTCAAGGCCAATGGCTCTGCAATCTCCTCCCTTGCTTCGCAGAGAATCCTAGGATAAATGCCATCACGCCAAGGGGACTTATCCATATTCACCCTTTCCAGAATTTCCAACACCTCTTCCCTACATATCTCAAAGCCATCCAATCTAATTAATTGTGATTCAATATTCACATCGGCAACAATGTCCTGTTCCTGAGTGAATACTGACGAAAAGTATTCATTCAGTGTCTCCCCAATTTCTTCAGCCTCCACACGCAACTTCCCACTACTATCCTTGACTGCACCTATTCCTACCCTAGTCATCCTTTTATTCCTGACATACCTATTAGGGTTTTCCCTAATCCTACCAACCAAGAACTTTTCATGCCCCCTCCTTGCTGCTCTTAGCTCTATCTTTACATCCTTCCTGGCTACCTTATAACTCTCAATCGCCCCAATTGAATCTTCATGCCTCATCTTTATATAGGCCGCCCTCTTCCCTTTAACAAGGGATTCCAAATCCTTATTAAACCACGGCTCCCTCACACGACCCTTTCCTCCCTGCCTGACAGGTACATACTTATAAAGGACGCTCAGTAGTTGCTCCTTGAACAAGCTCCACATATCGATTGCACCCTTCCCTTGAAGCCGACTTTTCCAAGCCACGCATCCTAAGTCATGCCTCACGCATCATAATTTCCCTGCCCCCAGCTATAACTCTTGCCCTGTTGTGCACACTTATCCCTTTCCATCACTAGAATAAAAGTCACCGAATTGTGGTCACTGTCCCCGAAGTGCTCACCTACCTCCAATTCTAACACCTGGCCTGGTTCGTTACCCAGAACCAAATCCAGTGTGGCCTCACCTCTTGTTGGCCTGTCTACATATTGTGTCAGGAAACCCTCCTGCACACATTGGACAAACACCAACCCATCTAACGTACTCGAGCTATAGCTTTCCCAGTCAATATCTGGAAAGTTAAAGTCCTCCATAACAACCACCCTATTACTTTCACGCTTCTCCCGAATCATCCTCGCAATCCTTTCTTCTATGTCTCTAGGACTATTAGGAGGCCTGTAGAAAACTCCTAACAGGGTGACCTCACCTTTCCTATTTCTAAGCTCAGCCCAAACTACCTCAGATGGCGAGTCTTCATCCATCGTCCTTTCCACTGCTGTAATACTATCTTTGACAAGCAATGCCACACCTCCCCCTCAAGTCTCTCTGCATAAAAAAATCCTTGACCCACCTTGTAAACTATTGCCATACTTCCAATCTCCCTAATCTTTCCAAAGTCTTTGGAGATGCTATCACCTCCCAAACTCATATCCATCATTCATGAAATGCCCATGTTTCTTAATTTTAACCAGGTTTCTATCCCTGCTATAATATTGAAATACTTTGAAGTCACAAATGACATTCGTGACAAAGACCAACTATTCATCATCATTCTCTAACCATCTGAAGCACTTGAAACAATTTTAAAACTATCCTGCTCCGATATCTCTCTCTTGTCATCCAACAGGATGAGACAGCATGCATCTATCCATTCTTATCTCTTATCTAATACATTAAAATAAACGAAGAACCACGCATGCTGGAGATCTGAAATCATAACAAAGTGCTGGAGAAACTCAGCTCATATGGCAGCATCTTTGTAGAAAAAAGCAGTTTATGTTTTGAGTCCATTGGCCTTTTACACACTTCCACAAATAAGATGACCAAAACTGCACAGTATTCAAGATGCCAATACCCTGTGTAACTGAAGCATAACTCCCTTATTTTGGTGTTCAATTCCTCTCATAATAAAGCATCCCAAAAGCCTTCTTCATTAAACACTGAACCTGCATACTAACATTGTATGACTCATGCATCAGAATTCCTAAAATCTTCTGCATCTTGCAATTCTGCAGTCATTCTGTGTTTATGTAATTCTGGTTTTACATTCTTCCTGCCAAGGTGAACAACGTCACATTTTCCCACATTATACTCTGTCAGATATTTGCGCACTCAACCTGTCTACATAGATCTGCAACCTCCCTATGTCTTCTTCACAAGATACTTTGCTCCCTACCAAGGTATCATCTGCCAATTTAACTACCATGCTGTTGCTCCCTTATCATTGATGAAACTGAAAAATGTTGACGCTACAGCACAAACCTCACTCATTACATTCTGCCAAAGACCCACTTATACGTATTCTCAATTTCCTACCAGCCAGTCAACCTTATAACCATGCTAATGTCACCTCTTAGACCATGAACTTTTAATTTCTGTAATAACTTCTGATTTGGCACTTATCAAATGCTTTTTGGAAATCCAAGTGTCATATACCTACAGGCAGCTCTTTACCCACAACATATGTTGCTCTTTCAAAGAACTCCAATAAATTGGTCAAACAGGATTTCTCTTTCACAAAAAGATGTCAACTCTTTCCGATTACCTTGAGTTTTTCTAAGTGTGCAGCCACAATCTCTTTAATGATCAATTTTAACACCATCGCCAAGATTATCATCAAGCTAAGTAGTCTACAATTCCTTGGTTTCTGCCTCCCTGTTAAATGGAGTGGTTATATTGCTACTTTCCAGTTGAATGGAACCTTTCCTGAATCTACCACTTCACTAGCTAGCTCTTTTAAAGCCCTAGGATGAAATTCATCTGAACCTGGAGACTTGTCAGCCCACAGCTCCCTCAGTCTGCATCGTATCACTTCCTTCATAATTTCAATTTCGCCAGCTCCTCTCTCTCTTTCACCTCCTGATTTACAGCTATTATATGAGTGTCTTAGTTTTATATCAACAAATTTCAAAACAATATCCTGTTTACTCTAATCCAAGTCAGACTTTATACCAAAAATATAGTAGTTCCCAGATGGACTCCTGGGGAACAGCATTTTAAATTTTCTTTTGGTTTGAAAACAGTACCACGATACTCTGCCTTCGTTCTATTGCTAGATTAACATCCATACTGCCCTTCAAACACACGGGCTTCATTTTTGCTCACAATTCTATTAACTTATACTTTAGCAAATGTACCTTGACAATCTACATATGCAACCATACCACACCAAGCAACTCACTGTCACTTCAAAGAACGATGGAATTACTTGGCGTTTCTATCCTCATTAATAATAGATCTCACTTTGAATAAGCCCAGAGACTTTGTTCGCTCCCCAACATGTGTTACACAATAAATTCCATGAGAAACAGATTAACCAGTTAAGTTTAAAACAAGAGTAAAAGTAAGTGTTGCTATGCAGTTAAACATTAATTGTCAAACTCGGTGATTCATGCATAAGAATGGTGCTAATAATTAAATATGGATTGATTAATAACTTTTGGATCATAGAACTTCATTTGTAAAAGACTGCTCAATGCACATTCAAATGAAAATAGAAACTAACGATATTCAAACGAGCAAACAAAAATCCGAAAAAACTGTGGTCAAACTGATATGAAGTATAATACATAACAACAACATTTATTACAACTATGAAAAATATTCATTGCCATAGGTAAATTCTCTAAGTTTTCAGTACCAATTATATCTGTTCTTGCCTACTGACATGCAGGGTGAGTAAACTGTATAATGAAAATCTGCCTCATCAGCAATGATAGTGCCTTTTCCCTTCATTTTTAGAATTTACTGAATCCAAGAATAAGGAAACATGCATTCATATTTACAGTACATACCTAACAGTAATTAAAACAAGCGATGTCTGAAATAAACTTGACAGAATTAATGGTTTGACAATTGTATTGAAATTGTCAACAGATATTGAATTCTTGAAACTGACTATTGAACAATCAGGGCAAACTGATGGAGAAATTCAAAAGACTTGGATTTTCAGAACTGCTGAAAATGTTGTATTAAGCAACTATTAACTAGATAAAGAAAACATAGGCACGAAGTAATTTTCACTGAAATTGAACTTTTCCATGTAATGTTTTCTTGTAAATATATAGAAGAATATATTGCAGAAAGAAAATACCTAATAAAATTATTTCAATAACAGTCTCTTATCAATGGCCAGTGACATTTATCTGCACTTTTCATTTCTGCTTCACCAGTTTCCATTAATCTTTGTGGTGAAGTTTTTCTGCCTCTCAATTCTAAAGCTAACTTAAAATATTGGGACTGTACAACAATTCCAATCAGATATAAAATAATGCATAAAATAATCACAGCTATTTCAAAGCTGAATAATCCACAAGAGGGAGTTGTTCGCAAATTCCAGAGTCAACCTCACAGAAGTGATTTACTCAAACTATTTGCAAGTCAAAAATGAAAGCCACCTTCTGGAAAATAGATACACTGGAGCCAGGTAACCATCTCAGACCATCCTAATTCTAATTTCATTTTTAAACAAAAGATAATTATTAACATATTAATGCAGAAAACGGATTCTGAAACTAAATTTTAAACAAAGACAATACTTTGGAATCTGCCACAGCACTAGTATACTAAACGGTAGTTACACAAAGTATATATAATGATCTCGAAAAGCAAATCCGACAATGCTTTGACCTTTTTTTTGCCTTTCAATGGATGTGCATGCTGTTGGCTTTGCTAAAATGTATTGTGGAGGCTGAAAATAGGGAATTATATGCCAGATAGCTTGATGTCTGTCTTGGGGAAGCTGTCAGGAGTGATCATTAAGGAGCTTTAGCTGGAAGAAAAACTTAAGGTGGGCCTCTTGTTGTATAGAGTAAGAGAAAGAGAAAGAGAAAATCCCTGAACTGGAAGACGTGGATTCAAGTCTGACCTGCTCCAAAGGTGTGTAATAACATGTATGAACAGGTTGATTTGAAGAATAGGTTAAATTCTTTTTAAAGTTACTGTTTAAAAAAAAACTCAAAGTAATTGGGAAAAGTCAGCATGGTTTTATGAAAGGGAAATCATGTTTAACCAATTTATTGGAATTATTTGAAGGAATGACTTGCATGGTGGATAAAGGGGAGGCTATACTGTAATTTCCAGGAAGTATTCGATATAGTACCACATCAAAGGCTATTGTGCAAAGTCAGGGCTCATGCTGTAGGGGGTAACTATCAACATGGATAAAAGAGTGTCTGACTAGCAGAAAACAGTGTATGCTTATGAGTCTTTTTTTTGATTGCCAGGATATGATGATTGGAAATCTAAAGAGACCCACACTGGAATCTCAGTATTTAACAATTTACATTAATGACATAATGGAGCAAAGGCATGGTAGCTAAATTTCGTAGTTGACAAATAGTTAGAAAGTATGTTCTGAAGAGGACAAAGGAAGTTATCGATAGATATAGAGAATTCAAATGTCACAAAGCTAGTCATTTTTTTCTAAAAGCTGTTCCTTGGCTCAAGGATACTCTGTCCTTGATTTTCTTTTCAGAGGGGTAATAAACTAGGCCGGGCTCCAATCAGCCTGGTTTGATACAGAGATGAAAGGGCATTGAGAGGCCTTTTTGTTTATATGTAAACAGATGAGACTTCAGGCCAAAGTAGTCATGTTTTAAAAATGACAAATATAAAGAAAGGGGAATGGTCAACTCTCTAGCTGAGATAAGCAGTTTAGTTAAGTCCAGAACTGGTTGGGAGATCAACAGTGAGCTGTGTAGAAACTATCTCTTCTCTCTCTTCTAACTTCAACCTGTAAACATCTGATCCTTTTTTGCACTGTATTTTAAAGGGGGTTTGTTTATTGGGACTGTTGTGTAAAATCGGAAAGCATACTTAAGTCTAGTTTGGATAGACCGAGTTCTGTAAGGGTCCTTTATTCTGTTCTTCGTGTGCAATTTTGTGAATAAATTTTTGACTGTTTTAAACCTGGTAATCAACCTCACTAACTTAATCCGGATAATTTTCACTGTACACTTACGGAAACAAATTGCAATGTTATGGTCTGGGCTGCCTGCTTAAGAATGTTTTGAGTGGTCTGGCCCAGTCCATGACACAAATAAGTGGTCTACTTATGCTTCTAATTAATGTGATTGTATGTCCAATTGCCGTTGAGAAGATGGTGATGTGCTGCCTTCTTCAACAGTTGCAACCTATATAGCTATATTTACAATACTATTAGAATGGTAAATGAAGTGAAATTAGCAAATAAAAATCATACCAACAGGGTATCAACTCCTGGGAATTTTCTCAGAATTTCTCCTACTCTGCTGCCGAACCTTTTTCAGAAGTCCATTGGAAACCCTATTCACACATATAGAGAGTAATTCTGACAAATTTATGTGGAAGTTAACGTAGCAGTGTTAGAGATGCTAAAGGAAATTATCAACAGCAAACTCTGGGGAGATTCCAGTAAATTGTAAATGGGCTGATAGTAATGAGTACATATTTGCTTACCTCCATAGTGTGCAATATAATGGAAAAAGTATCAGAAGTAAACTTAAAGGTTATTTGTCTAATAAAAGCAGTTAAGCCCACAAAAATTCAAACAGAAAATGTTGACTTGATCAACTTGCTTGATTGGTTGGTTTTTTTCTTGAAATTCCAAGTGGACCATGAAACTATGATGCAGTACTCCTCGGCATCCAAAAGCATTCAACAAATTCTATACAAGAACCTAACATTTGGAACAAAGGATTATTAGGGACAAAACAAAGCAACAGTGAAACAAAGCATAGAATTTCATCTGTGGATGGATAGATATAAAAGCAGGCAGGTTTTGTAGAATAAGTATAAAACCATGGTTAGACCACACACATGGAGCACTGTGAACAGCACTGGTCCCCACTTAATGGATAGAGAAGTGCAAAGAAGACAAAAACAAATACACAGGTATTACATTCCAAAAAGGTCCAGGAGAACAAAGTGTTAAAACAGCAGGAGCTTTATTTTGGATGTGTTTACCAGCAGCAAGGTTAGGCTAATCTGTTGTCTACCCAAATTGGCTGATGATGTCATCATTACTTCATGTGATCAGACTTTTACAGTGACAGTCCACCATACTTGCACAAATGCCCAAAAAATAGAGTATCAGAACCAACTGAATAGGCTGAGGTCTTTTCTACTAAAAACAGAAACTTACAGGTGACCCAATAAAGTCCAGAATTGAAAATGTATTATCGTTTATGAATTCAAGATGGTAAATGGTACAAAATAAAAACAAACATTCAGCACCATATTATTTTTAGTTCTTTATAAAGTTGTATCAATGCTTATATAGAGTAAAGTCTTTATTGCTAAATCCCTACTCAGATTATAATACTACAGGGTTAACAAAGTAATTATGAAAAACAAATATCCAAGAGCATGTCATACTCCTGTAACTATAGCTATGTAGCCCTTTAGTTTATGATGAAATAAATCATGTTTTATAACTAGATTTAATTTCAATAGACTTATTAGTAAGTTATCAAAAGATACATAGCAACAAGTGTTTATATTAAGGAGATGCCAAGATACATTCCACAGATGAGTTGCTCCTAAGTCTTTCAACTGGCAATTAGCAATGATCTCACAGCAACCATATCATTATGATATTGCCTATTACAATGTTAAGGTGATTGCACAACTATCTAGCGCAGACTACAAAGCTAGATTTCTAGATATACTTGTTGACTAACATAGCAATACTATCTATCACACAACAGCAATTATAAATCAAAGAGTATACCGATCTTTAAACTGTTCCACAGAATCATTAAGTGCTGCAGCATAGACGGAAATCACTAAACTAGTTATATCCACCAGACCTTTGAACTAAATATCTATTGGACTCCATTTGTCTCATGATATAATGGTCAATTTTTACTTAAAATATTTTGCCACCATGGTTTTGAAAGCTGATTATGAGTTCTGCTTCCACAACTGTTTCTAGAAGAACAATCTTGCCCTAAATATAGAGTGTAAAATAAATTTCTCTCATTTATTTGATGCTGATAACTTTATGTTTTTAATAAGCAAGCAACTGACCCTTCAAGTCCCTCAGACCTTTTAGCACCTCTATCAGATTTCCTTGCAGTCATAGTCTCCAAATGGAACATCAACTTCTCTAATTTCAACAAAACCAAAGCTTTTCCTCTCTGACATCACCATTGCCAATTTCTGATACATTCCCCATTGACATTTTTCGCAAAAATACGACATGCAAACTTGGGACACAAAATTCATACTACCACTTAATTAATAATTTAAACCTGTTTTGATTCATGCAGAGTCAGAGTCCTACATTACAGAGACAAGCCCAAACTGGCCCATACGAACAGAAATGTCCATCTATGCTAACTCTATTTCCCTGCACGTGGCCCATTTCCTTCTAAGCCTTTCTTATCCCATTTTATTCTTTCCCCTCTAACCTTAACCTGAGGTCCTCTTGTCCTTTATTCCCCACCCTGAGAGTATTCACCCTATCCATGTCTTTCATGATCTTATATACTTCTATAATATTCCCCGCTCAGTCTCGTACGCTCTAAAGAAAAATGTCCTCGATTGTCCAACCTCTCCCTATAATTCGGGCCCTTGAGTCCTGGCAACATCCTTATAAATTTCTTCTGCATTCTTTCCAGTTTAATAACATCCTTCTTACAGCAAAGTGACCAAAACTAAACACAATATTCCAAGTGCGACCTCACCAACATCCTGTAAAACTACAACAAAACTTCCCAACTTCTATACTCAGTGCCCTGACTGATGAAGGCCAGTGTGCCAAAAGCCTTCTTCACTGCCCTGTCTACGTGTGACTCCACTTTCAGAGAATCACTTAACACTATCTTTTTTAAAAATTTAATTAATTTTTCAGTGTTGGTCTTCACTGACATGGCCAACATTTATTACCCATCCACCAGCTGTCCTGGTGGTGAACTGCCTTCTTGAACCTTGTAGTCCATTTAGTGCAGGTACGCCCACAGTACTGCTAGGGAAGAAATGTCAAAACTTTGACCCAGAAACAAATGAAGAATGGCAAGTTAGTTGCAAGTCAATGTGGTGGGGGAGGGAAACTTGTAGGTGGTGTTGTGCTCACATATCTGCTGTCCTTGCTGTTTGAAATGGTAGTGATGAAAGTTTGGAAGGTGTTGCTTAAGCCTTTGTGAATATCTGTAGTGCATCTGTTGCTATTGTGTGTTTTGGTGGAGGAGGAAGCAAATGTTGTAGCTGTGGTGTCAAACAAGATGCTTTCTCCTGAACTGCATCAAGCTTTTTGAAAATTGTTGGAACTATATTCCTCCAGCCAAACAGTTAGAATTTTGGCTAACTGACCTGTGCCATGTTGATAATTGATAGGTTTTGGAGAGTCACTCCTACATTTTGCAGGATTCTGAGCCTCTGATCTGCGCTTGCAGGCACTGTATTTATATGGCTAGTCCAGTGCAGTTCCTGGTCAATGATAACTCCAGGATGTTAGTAGTGGACAATTCAATTATGTAGTTGCCACTGAGTATCAACTGGCAATGGTCAGGTTCCCTCTTGGAGATGATCATTCCCTGTTCACCATGCGGCTTCAAAGTATTAGTACCAAACTACAGTTACTAGAACCCATCAATTAAGACAGAGCTTAAGCTCTGGAACAAGTATCATTTTATCAAAGGCAGGCAGCAAGGAATCAAGCAGGATAAGTCAAATCTGACCAATAAATTATTTTGAGACAGCTCGCATTTGAATAGGGGGTTATTTCTTCTTTTCCTTTGGCAGATCATCAGGGTTGAAGATGACTTTCTTCCACTCCAGAACTGGCTGAACAATGGCTGAATAGTCTAATTCTGGAGCTGCAGACTGCCACAAGGAGGGGGAAGCTGGTGTTTGATAAGGTGGGTAGATGGGATGATCTGGATTCTGCACGTTGTTCACACCTGGTGATGCTCAAAGTGACTGGCACCTTAGCGGATGCTTCTCCATTCCTGAAGAAGGGTTATACCCAAAATGTCAGACTTCTCCACTTCCTGATGCTGCCTGACTTGCTGTGGTCTTCCAGCCTCCTGCCTGTCTACTCTTCTCCATTATGTGCATTCTAGGGCAAGCAATTCCCATGTGTCAGTGGGGATGTTGCATTTATTTAGGAAGATGTTTAGGGAGTCTTTCTAGCGCTCCCTGTGCCCTCTTAGCGATAGCTTGCCACTGTGGAACTCCCAAGTAAAGCGTTTGTTCAGAGAATCTTGTGTCGGACATGTAGACAGTATGGCCACCCATTTTTGCTGGTTGTGAATGACCAGCGCCTCGATACTGGGGATAGTGGCTTGGAAGAAGGTTCTTATGTTTGCATTGTCGAAAAATGTGGTGCTGGAAAGGACAACATCCAAAGAGTTGAGTCAATGCTTCGGGAATAAGCCCTTCATTATGTTGTCATGCCTATCTTGCCAGTGGGTTTGCAAAATTTAGTGAAGGCATTGCTGGTGATTACTCTCCAGGGATTTGAAGTGTACAAAGTCCATGTTTCTGGTGCATAGAAGCATGTGGAGGACAAGCTGCTCTGTAGACCATGAGCTTGGTGCTAGGTTTGAGGTCTCATACTTCAAACACTGTTTCACAGGTGTCCAAAGGCTGCACTGGCACACTGGAGTTAATGCTGGTGGAGAACTTCGAGTTGGGTTGGAATGTTGTGTCAAGGAAGATGGAGAAGAGTGTTGGTACAATGACGCAGCCCTGCTTGACCTCAGTTTGCACTCATATGTAATCTGCAGTGGATCCATTTGAGAGGATCATGGCTTGCATGTCATCATGAAGCAAGTGGGATGATATTAAATTTATGCAGGCAGCTCAATTTGAGGATATACCACAATTCCTCATAATTGACAGAGTCAAAGGCTGTTGAGAGATTGAAGAAGGTCATGTACAGAGATTGGTGCTGTTCCTTGCACTTTTCTTAGATTTGTCACACTGAAAGATTTGTGGATGTTGTCAATAAAGCAATGCTTCCCAAGCTTTTTGCCCACTGCAGCCCCATTGTGAATCTGCAAAATTGTAACACCTTGGTGAAATCTCAGAGGATGTGAATGTTAAGGGGAAAAGCTGATAGAGCAGATGATGGTGGGAGTAAGAAGATCCGATGGAATTGGGAGATGACAGCCAAGCTTTGTGGTCACTAATGGTGTCTCAGAACTCAGAACTGTAACAAAATCTCAGCTCACAACTGCACTCTGGATCACAGCCCACTTTGGGTGGTTCTGCTCTAAAAACATGATCAAGCTTCTTCACAAAATATCATTAGCAAAGATGAGAGCTATAAACTACCAAAATGCATGGAACAACAAAGTAAGCAAACAACAATAATTATGCTTTAATTCTTTAAATTTGCAACAGTTATAGATTTAGCAATCCTCCTTAAGAAAGAAGAAATGAATGTCTGCAATTACTGTGCAAAACTTCATTATCAAGTGCACTGGTTACAGGGAGAAGAAAGGAGGACTGCAGATGCTAGAGATCAGAGTCGAGTGTGTGGTGCTGGAAAAGCACAGCAGGTCATGCAGCATCCAAGGAGCAGGAGAATCGGCATTTCAGGCATAAGCTCTTCATCAGGAAGTCAAACTCATTAATCCAGGAGCATAGAGGGATGAAGGTGAGGCCTTTGCTGAGGACTGAATGTTCATCCACAGTGAGGGGGAGGTCTAGGCGGATAGTAAAAACACAGCAGGGCTGGGAGATAGGACCTGGGGTAGGGTTGGAGCTGGGAGTGGGGGCGTGGATTGCTACCTGAGTGGGTGCAGTTATGGGGTGGGGAGTGACATCACCAACTTGAAGTGACATTCCTCATCTAGTTGGAAGTGGGGCCTATGGCGGTGCCTGTGGGGCGGAAATGATGAAACGCATGACCTCAGCGACATCGTCAGCTGAGTTTCAGTGAGTGAATCACTAATGGCAGAAGTGACATCGGCGATGTAATCATCAGTGTTCCAGCGAGTGATGTCTCTGGGGGCAGAAGTGGCTGTGGCAGTGGCAACTGCAGGGGCAAAAGTGATGTGCAGAGTAGGTATTGTGGCTGTGGCAGCGGCAATGGATCTAGCAGCAGTTGCAGAGGCGGTTGCCTTCCCGGCAATTGCAGAGGCGGCGTGGTCAGCAGTAACTGTGGTTTGTGGGGTGGCGGGAGTAGAAATGATGTCATATTTCACCGTGGCAGTCATGGCTTCAGTGGCTGCATAGCTACTGGCATCTGGGCAGTTCCAGAGGCCAAGACAAGGTTCTGGAATGGTCAAGGAAGCCTGAGTATTGAGATAGGTACATGAAAGTTTGTTTAACTTACATTCTTTTATGTCTGATATGGTGGAGAGAAAGCGTTTGTTAAGAGTGTGAATTCTACTAAGGATGTAAAACAAGCAGAGTCCTTTGCAGGTCTAGGAGTGTGTGGCCCTGAGCTGAGGCAGAGCTGACTGCAGGGAGATTAGGTGGAGGTGCATGGCAACGAGTGTGGAGCAGAGGATCCAGAAAGAGAACCATTTCTGAAGGTTTCAGATTTGTAATACGTACTGGTTGCCCTGTTCAGGTCCAAATTGTTTTGGTCTGAATTTAGTCTGGAGTACATGCGTGATCAATCGGTTCCATAGGCAGGCACTGAGGAAGGAGATGTGGCAGTGGCAGCGAGTCTGCTTCAAGTTGTGACTGAAGAGCTTCAGGGCAGAGGAGATGACCTGGGGAGTGCAGTGAGAGAGAGATTCCCTGAGATCCTTGCAGAGAGAGGAGGAGAACTTGTTCAAGGTATACATCCTTGGAAAAGGCTTATGCCCAAAATGTTGATTCTCCTGCTTCTCGGATGCTGCCTGACCTGCTGTGCTTTTCCAGCACCACACTCTCTGCACTGGTTACAGCTTCCTTAAATGATTAGAGATATGAGTGCCACCAGCTGAGCAATTCAGGGTTCCAGGTTCAAGTTCCCTGATGGCTTTATATGTTGGTCAATCATTCACATTCTGATTTCCATGGCCACCAGCCATTTATATCTGGATGGTTGGTTAAAACTGGCTTAAAAGACACGCTAACTATTCTCAACCTATCCAAAGAATGAACAGACAAAGTCTCAACAACTGACAAAGAAAAAGAGAATGTCCTATGTGCTGACTTTAGTTGACTGATTGTCACTGGTTCAGCCAGCCCAAAAATACATATTCTTGTCAAGTGATCTTCCAGAAGATGCCATAACTCTGCATCTACTATCCTAACCCAACCTTTGAAGGATATACCCTCAGCATCATTGCCAGATCAAGTGTTAAAGCCTGATAATAATATGATTTGCAATTCCTTGGCAAGTGCAACGAATCAGACTATTTTGGCTGACAAACTTTAAATGTTGCAGCATATAACACGTGACATGCCATGATCACAATCCAATAAAGAACCATTCAGGATGTGCTAATTATTTTATCACCCATGTCTGTCAATGTGGAAACCAGTGTATGGGCTTAAAACACTTGTTCTAATCGGAACCTGCACAACATTTCTATAGGGATTACTCTCTCATCTTTGCAGCACCTTACATCAAGAAGCTCTTAGAAGATTCACATGAAACTGCAAAAAAAAAACCAAGCTGTTCATAGGCTCAGTAGAACAAAACTGCTGAGGGAAATAAAAGAATATGGAAAATAGATTTTAAAATGTTCCTCAAACAGTCAATGAATGTATTTACTTCAGCCTTTTAGTGACCAAATATAGTGGGATATTCAGTTATACTACACAAAATTACATGATTTATTTGCAGCACAGAAATACACCATTCAGCCCAGCAGCTCCATACAATGTTTGTGTTTGATATAAGCTTCTTCCCACTTTTTCTCATTTGACTCCATCAGCATGTTGTTTGCTTCATTGACAAATAAATATAGGGAAAAAAATCTGATTGCCAAACCATCTCCTGAAAGAGATTTTTAACTCTTTACCATGAATACTCACCACTGACTCCAAATCTTATGAAGTATCAGAGCATCAGGTTAAACGTTGGAAAGAAAACCACTTTAATTAGCACCTATCACTGGCTGGTTAAGCAATTCTCCTCCATGTTAAACACAAATTAAGAGAAGCGCTAAGGATGGTAAGGTCACAGAACGTACTGTGGTAGAGGACTTCAAAGTTCACGACAAGAGCAACTCGGTAACACCACTACAGACAACAGTGGTCAAGTCCTGAAGGACATAGCTGGATCTACAATGTGTAGTGAGCAAAAAACTATTCATCTTCATTAACCTACCTGCCACAAATGTGTCTGTCTATAACAATACTGGTAGGAGTGACCAACAGACAGTCCTTGGAGTGATGATGTCCCATCTTTAGATTAGACTTACAGTGTGGAAACAGGCCCTTCAGCCCAACAAGTCCACACCGACCCACCGAAGCACAACCCACCCATACCCCTACATTTACCCCTTACCTAACACTACGGGCAATTTAGCTTGGCCAATTCACCTGACCCGCACATCTTTGTGACTGTGGGAGGAAACCGGAGCACCCGGAGGAAACCCACGCAGACACGGGGAGAATGTGCAAACTCCACACAGTCAGTCGCCTGAGTTGGGAATTGAACCCGGGTCTACAGGCGCTGTGAGGCAGCAGTGCTAACCACTGTGCCACCGTGCCGCCCACTACTTTGACATCTTCTGTCATGTTGTGTGGTACTACCATTGTGCTAAATATGATAGATAGATTTTAAATAAACCTAGCAAGTCAAGATCGTGTTTTCATGAATTACTACAGGCCATTATCAGCAACAGAATTGCATTCAATCTCAATAAGTAACCTCGGAGACTAATGTGTTCGCCATCCTACTATCACCAACAAACCCTCACTGAGGAAGAGTGCAGAGGGGAGTATGACAGGAGCAGGATCAAACATACCTTAAAATGAGAAACAAGGTATCAACCTGGTGCAGATGAAACACAGACTACTTGCATATCAAGTAACACAAGCAGCATATGATGTGTAGCATTAAGCAATCCCAAAACCAAAAAAAATCAAATCAAAGCTCTGTGATCATGCCACAGTTGTGAATAGTAGTAGACAATTAAACAAATAACAGGACAAAGAAGCTCCATAAATATTCCTATTCCTCAACGTGGAGAAACTCAGCCAAAGGTGCCGAATAGATGATGCATCACCACCCACTTCTGAGGTACCAATATACAAAACAACCTCAATTACTCAAATTTCAGATTATCCAAACAAGATCTCAAAGTCCTGTAAAAACGCTATCCGTTATCCAAACTCTCAGTTATCTGAACAAAATACTCCTTGCCCATCTCGTTGGGATAATTGAGGTTGTTCTGTAACAGATGTCAGTCTTCAGCCAATTCAGTTCACACCACATGATTTTAAAGAATAGCTGAGACATGGGATATAGAATAGACTGTAGATCCTGACAACATTCAGATAGTAGTAATGAGGTCTCGTGTTCCAGAACTAGCCACAGTCCAACTCAAACTTTACAGTACAGTTTCAATCATCTGACATCTGGGTTGGCATCTATCTGACAACTGGGTAACATGGCACAGAAGTAGACCCTTCAGTCATTCAAGTCTGCTCTGCCTTTTAATAAGATTGTGGTTGACTTGGCTGAAACCTTAAATCCATATTCCCATCTATCCCTGATAATCCTTCATCCACTTGCTTATGAAGAATCAATGCCTTCAAAGTATTCAAGGATTCTGCATTTGCCATTTTTACAAGAGTATTCCAAAGACCCATGGCTCTGAGAAAAGAAAATTGCCTTATGTTATAAATGGATTACACCTTATTTTAAAGTGATCCATAGCTTGAGATTCTTCTATAAGGAGATACATCCTCTCATATTCAATCTGTCAAGAACAGTCAGGATCTTAAATAAAAAGGAAATGCTGGAGAAACAACCCTGAAAGCATCCATGGAGAGGGGAACAGAATTTCTTAGGATTTATGTATGATTCACTCAAGTCTCCCCTTACTCTTTTAAACTCCAGCAAGTACAAGTCTAACCTGTCCAGATTTTCCCTCTAAGATGCCCATTCTTGGAAATATTCCTGGTATCAACATGGTAAACATACTCTGAACTATTTCCAATATATTTTAAAACTTATAAAAGATGGCCAATACTGTACACAATATTCCAAATGTGGTCTCACCAAAGTCCCCTGTAATGGAGGCATGACCTCCATGTTTTTGTGTTCAATTCCCTCACAAGCCACAGTTCTATTAGTTTTCCCAATTACTTGCTGTACTAGCATTTTAGTCTTTTGTGACTCATGCCCACAAGGAAACACGGGTCTCTCTAAATTGCAGAATTCTGCAATCTCTCACAACCTCCATAACAAGAACATCCTTTGTTAGCTAAGGAGACCAAAACTGCATACAATATTCCAGGTTTGGCCTCACCAATAAGTGCAGTAAGACATCACTGCAACCGCCTTACAGCTCAATCTTCCAACCAGCTTTGTGTCATCTGCCAATTTTGAGCTATTACATTTAGTTCCCTCATCGAAATCATTAACATATATTATGACTAGCTGGAGTCCTAGTACCAATCCCTGTAGTACACCACTAGTCACCGCCTATTCATCTCAATACATTACTCCAATCCCAAGTGTTTTAATTTTACATATTAATTTCTTATACAGCACATCTTTGAAAGCCTTCAAAAAATCCACATAAACCACAATCACCTGGCCCCCGCTAATTAACTGCACTAGTTATATCCTCAAAGAATTCTAATAGATTTGTCAAGCATGATTTCCTTTTTGTAAACCCATGCTGACTGTTTCTTATTCTACCGTTGTTTTCTAAGCTCTCTGCAATAAACCCTTGATAATGGACTCGAACATCTTTCCCAATACCAACCCGACTCATTCATTTTTAATTTCTGTTTTTTTCTCAACCTTCCTTTTTAAATAGTGGGGTTACATTAACTACCCTCCAAAATGTTCCAGAGCCTAAAGAATCTTGGAAGACAACTACCAATGCATCCATTATTTCTCAGACCACTTCCTTAAATATTCTGGGATGTAGATTATCAGATCCTGGGGATTTATCTGTCTTCAATCCCATTAATTTGTGCAACACCATTTCTCTACTAAAAGAGATTTATTTTAGTTCCTCCCTTTCACTAAACCTGTTCCCCATCTTTTCTGGTATGGTATACATGTCTTCCTTTGTGCAGATTGAAGCAAAGTATGAACTTACTCCACCAGCTACTTCATTGTTCCTCATTCTAAATTACTCCATTTCTGAATGGAAGGGACCTACTTTAGTTTTTTTTTGTCGATATATACCTATAGAAACCTTTAGTCAGTTCTTACGTTCTCTACAATCTTACTCTCATACTATATTTTTTTCCTTCTTAATCAATCCTTTGGTCCTCTTTTGCTAATATCTAAACTGTTCCCAATCCTTTTAAATATTTTCTAAACCCTTTCAAGTTTCACAACATATTTCCGAGTTTTGACTATATACATGTTCAAAAATGCCTGATGTCTATTTATGTTAAAACATTTTCTTTGTTGAAAAATAGTTTTGTAAAGTCCATTCCAATTAGCAATACAGATGGTTCAGACTCCTATAGCATAGCTCAGACCATTCAGCCCATCCTTGAAATAGCTACTCAACTAGTCACATTCCCCTGGTGTTTCCCCACAATACCGTAATACGATTGTCAACTGTTGTTTTGCTCCTGCAGTTAGAGTAAATTTTAGTGTAATATCATGTTTGCATTCTGAGGAAGGGAAAGAAAGGAAATTGAAAAGAAAACATTGATTGGGCATTGATATTACTGCATCTTTTGGCCCACTGAAGGCATTATTCCAATGTTCCATTTAGTAATATGAACTGATTATCGACATCAAGCTTCAAAGCCAGCAGTGCTCTGCTTGTAGAAAGAGTGTTTTTCAAGCACACTACCTTGCCCTGGATGGTGCTAAGCTTCTTGAGTTCTCAAAGCTGCACTCATTAGGCAAGTGGAAACTATTTCATCACATTCTAAATGTTGGATAATCTTTGGAAAGTGACGAGATGAGCTACTCACCACAGAATTCAGTCTCCAACTTACACTTGAAGCTGTAGTATTTTTGCTCAATTAAATTTCTGGTTAGTGGTAAACTCTTAGGATGTTGTTGGAGGACAGTAAAGAACAACATACAGTTGAATGTCAAAGGGAGATGATTAGATGCTCATTTGGTGTAGATGGTCTTACGCATGCGAGTGTTTTTTGCTACTTATCAGCTTTAACCTGAATGTTTCCCAGATTTTGCTGCATGCAGATATGGACTGCTTCGGTATTGAAGGAATTCCAAATGGTACTGAGTAAACATCTGTAAACACCCCACATCAGATCTTACGACTGAGGGAAGGTCATTGATGAAGCAGCTGAAGAAGGTTGGGCCAAAGACACTACCCTGAGGAACTCCTGAAGAGATATCCTGGAGCTGAGATGTCTGACCGCCAACAACCACGACTCCTATGTGCTGCTTGTGAGGGTGAGAGGCAATGACACCTTAGGAGAATCCAGCTAGCGACCAAGTCGGTGGCACTGCAGATAAATAAGCTGAACCAAGGGAGGAAAGGAGAGGGAAGAAGAAAACAGAACAGCATTTATGATAAGGGATTCCAAAGTCAGGAAATCAGACAGGCATTTCTGCAGCCATTGTTGTAAATCCAGGATGGCACTGAGATGAATGTTTAGGAATGCCTTTGGAATGGGTGATCAGCTAGAGGCCATGGTTTAATGATATGGATGGAAATGAGAATAAGTCTTGAAAAAAGATTTCAGGGAGCTAGGTAGGAGATTGAAAAGCAGGACCTCTAAAGCAGTTGTATAAAGATTACTCACACTTCCACATACAAATGAACTTAGAAATAGGAAAAATGGAGTGATTGAGTCATTGAATATTTTTAAGGCATGATTCCCATTAAGCAAGGAGCTAAAAGATTATCAGGAGTAGACAGGAATGTGAATTGGAGTTTACAAAAATCAACCATAACCTTATTGCATGTCAGAGTAGGCTCAACGCCCTGAATGGCCTACAACTGTTCCTAATTTGTATGCTTGTATCTTTGTACGTAGCTTGTTATGATCCCAGTTGATGTTATTACTGGGCAAATCAGATCCCAGAATGAAATCTAGCTTGGTAGGTCATTTATTAAATTATTTAACAAGGCTTTTATTTAACTACAGAAAAAAGTTTATTACACAAAAAAGAGATTAAAATAAATCAAACCATTTACTTATAACACAATTTGTAAGATTTAAAACACACAATAACATATAATCCCATCTATCCTATCATCATCACTTTGTAGTACTCAAACAGCAGAACAAGTTCCCTTCTCCATCACAACTAATCAGCTCAAGTGACACTTGCAATTCTTTGTCTCAAGAGTTTGATAGTTTTTTTCTTCATTAAGCACGCAATTGAGCTTAAACTTTTCTCAGTTTCAAACATTCCTTCAGTGTTCTAACCAAACACATCTGGTCCAAAACTTTCCAACTAAAATCCTTACACTGAGGTAACCCATTTCATAACTATTCTGAACTCTCCTTTCATCAAGAGAAACTGTTACTTACATCTAACTTCCACCAAGATATCTGCAAATTGAAACGAAAGCACTCCAAACTGTAGAATTTTCCACAAGATCAAAAATTAATTCTTCTTTGTTCTAAACCAAAAGGAAGCTAATGCTTGAAATGCAAATAAATTCCCATTTCCACACTCTCATACTGATTTTAAAAAAAGGCTCCAGAAATACTGACAAGTTAATCATTAAATTACTCCATACAAAGACTAACGCCCACTCGGCACTGGTGAAATAATGGCCTCATCTTTACAGAGCCAAAGAATGGAGATTCCACAGAGACAGTAGGGGAAAAGCAACTGAGTAACATACTCATGCCAAATACTTCTTATATAAGAAGCCTAATATAACACTAGGTACTTGCTCTTGCTAATTGACTGCCAGCTCAGAATAAAAGGAAGAGCTTAATTGGAGCATTAAGAGCTAGGATTTGAAAATATAATGCTTAATTGCTCCACTATCCACTGTGATGGGGAGCCATGGTGATAGTTTTCAACTGAATTTAATTATGTCATAATCTGAAGGCATATATAAATCAAAGTTAAAGTATTTCTAGTATGGGTGAATATAAACATGATTGGTAATGAAATTCATTTTTTGTGGCAACACTGCATGTAACCAGAAGCAGTATAAATGAATTTCAAAATGCCACTAAAACACTAATTGAGAGGAAATTGTGTATTCATACCTACAGACCTCAAAATATCATGCAGTAAGACCTAAGATTAACTGGAGTAGACTCTGAAACGTGACTGCAAATAAAACAGAATTAGATTAATAAGACATAATTCATTATGAAATAAGTGTTAGAAGATACTTGTCAAAATGACAAGAAAGAAGAGCTGGGAATCAGCATTGGTGCAGATGCCAAACACAACATAGAACAATTTCAGTATATCAATAACAAGGTAGAACCTTAAAAGATGGCAATGTCAAGGAGAATGTATCAGAGCACAAGCAGAAAACTTCACAGATTTATTTTTTGAAGTACTAAACAGATAAGAATACATTTTCTTTGCTTACTGGATCTTGCAATATTCAAAACAAGTTGGAAGTGCTTAAACCAGTAAGCTGCTAAAAGAGATAAGAGAGAGTAGACATGTGAAATGCCAGCACAATCACAGGAATGTTACTAAATGCTGAAATGATACCATGAGATGGGAAACAAGCTAACAAAGACCGATTTTCAAAAAGAGAACACAGTCCACTCAGATCATTACAACTTATCAGCTATTGCTCCCAAAATATCCATTATTAGAAGCAAACTAGAATACCGCCTATATGACAATAATCCAATAAAGATCTACATCACTTCAAAAGATAGTAAATCCCACCCCGCAATCTTCAATGCCTTTTCTGATGGATTAGCCATAGTAAATGCAGGATTACAGGGAAAGGGTGGGGGATTGGGTCTTAGTGGGATGTCCTTCGGAGACTTGGTACAGATTTGACAGGCTGAGTGGCCTCATCTGCACTGTAGGGATTCTATGATTCTAAAGTTAGTGTGGAAACGTAATGTAAGATTTTGACACAAATCATATATTTTTTCATGCAGAGGGTCTAGTGTGTTTGAAATGAGCCGCCAGAGGAAGTGGAGGAGGATGGTACAATTACAAAATTTAAAAAGCATCTGGATGGGTATACGAATATGAAGGGTTTCAAGGGAGATGGGCCAAATGCTGACAAATAGGACTAGATCAGTTTAAGATATCTGGTCAGCGTGGATAAGTTGGACCAAAAGGTCTGATTCCATGCTGTACAACTCTATGGCTCTATACTGACTTAAGAAAATAAACCAGTTGGCATTTGTTAGGAAATTGATGTCAGAATGTCTGCAAATAGAGTTGATAGGATTTTAGATGGTGACATGTTTCAGAACATATAACTTCAGGTGGAGAAGAAGGAATACCACAAAGACAGAATTACATTAGTCTTACAGATGATGTCGGGCCAGATGGGACCTAAGGCTGCCAGAGGAAGTGGTGGAGGCTGTGACAATTACAACATTTGAAAGGCATCTGGATAGGTATATGAATGTGAAGGATTGAGAGGGATATGGGCCAAGTGCTGGTAAATGGGACTAGATTAATTTAGGATACCTCATCAGCATGGGCAAAGGGTATGTTTCCATTTCTATGACTGCTAATGGCCTCAATTAGTCCTTATGCAAAAAAAACAGTATAGTTGAGCATATGACAGGCAAGCAGTGATACCGTTAATGTTGAAAATATTAACATCACCTGACAGGAGTAAATGGCATTACCATAACTGGTTAACACTGAAAGGGGAAAATACAGAAAAGCTAGTAGAACTGGTTAAGACTCGTATCTTATCACTGGCTTGTTGGCACAAAAGGGATTTAAGAAATATCTTTAGTTTGTACCTTCCACTGAAATAAGAAGTAAACTTACAGGGTGCATGGCTACAACTGGTCAGTATAGTGTATTTAGATGAAGCTCGTGGCATTGGCCATGATCATGCGTTTTGTGCATGCATTGTGTGTGCTGGCTCTCAATTGCACAGCTGTCAAAGTAGATTGATGTTAATGAAGTATAATGTTTTTGGTTATAATTAAGTCAAAAGAGATCATGTTTCAGCTTCATTAAGACATTTTCTCCACTGTATATCCCTAAATAAAACAGGGAAAAACCAAATGGAGTCTTGGCTCACTCGTGCATAGGAAGGAGGAAAGTCTTCCTGCTTCACATACCATGGACATTTTATTGAAACATGCAGTACAACAAATACTAGAGGTGCTTATTTCAAAACTTTTCAACATTTAACGTTTTGGTTGTCATTCAGAAAATACTTTTCTGAATTCATGAAAAGCAGCTAAACTTATGCTTCAGAATAGTAAATTTCTCATAATAAAGACCTGTACAAGAAGGACGGATTATACCTAAATTGGAAGGGGACTAATATACTGGCTGGGAGATTTGCCAGAGCTGCTCAGGAGGATTTAAACTAGTAAGGGTGTGGGTGGACCCAGGGAGATAGTGAGGAAAGAGATCAATCTGAGACTGGACAGTTGAAAACAGAAACAAGTCAAACAGTCAGGGCAGACAGGGAAAAAGTAGGACTAATAAATTAAACTGCATTTATTTCAATGCAAAGGGCCTAACAGGGAAGGCAGATAAACTCAGGGCATGGTTAGGAACATGGGACTGTGATATCAAAGCAATTACAGAAACATGGTTCAGGGATGGGCAGGTCTGGCAGCTTAATGTTCCAGGATACAAATGCTACAGGAAGGATAGAAAGGGAGGCAAGAGAGGAGGGGAGTGGCGTTTTTGATAACGGATAGCGTTACAGCTGTACTGAGGAAGGATATTCCTGGAAATACATCCAGGGAAGTTACTTGGGTGGAACTGAGAAATAAGAAAGGGATGATCACCTTTTGGGATTGTATTATAGACCTCCTAATAGTCAGGGGGAAATTGAGAAACAAACTTGTAAGGAGATCTCAACTATCTGTAAGAATAATAGGGTGGTTATGGTAGGGGATTTTAACTTTCCAAAAACATAGACTGGGACTGCCATAGTGTTAAGTGTTTAGATGGAGAGGCATTTGTTAATGTGTACAAGAACATTTTCTGATTCAGAATGTGATATAGCTACTAGAGAAGGTGCAAAACTTGACCTACTCTTGGGAAATAAGGCAGGGCAGGTGACTGAGGTGTCAGTGGGGGAGCACTTTGGGGCTAACGACCATAATTATATTAAATTTAAAATAGTGATGGAAAAGGATACACCAGATCTAAAAGTTGAAGTTCTAAATTGGAGAAAGGCCAATGTTGACAGTAGTAGGCAAGAACTTTCAAAAGCTGATTGGGGGCAGATGTTCGCAGGTAAAGAGACAGCTGAAAAATGGGAAGCCTTCAGAAATGAGATAACGAGCATCCAGACAAAGTATATTCCTGTTAGGGTGAAAGGAAAGGCTGCTAGGTATAGGGAATGTTGGGTGATGAAAGAAATTGAGGGTTTGGTTAAGAAAAAGAAGGAAGCATATGTCAGGTATAGACAGGATAGATCGAGTAAATCTTTAGAACAGTATAAAGGAAGTAGGAGTATACTTAAGAGGGAAATCAGGAGGGCAAAAAGGGGACGAGATAACTTTGGCAAATAGCATTAAGGAGAATCCAAAGGGTTTTTATAAATGCATTAAGGACAAAAGGGTAACTAGGGAGCGAATAGGGCTCCTCAAAGATTAGCAAGGCGGTCTTTGTGTGGAGCTGCAGAAAATGGGGGAGATACTAAACGAGTATTTTGCATCAGTATTTACTGTGGAAAAGAATGTAGAAGATATAGAATGTAGGAAAATAGATGGTGACACCTTGAAAAAGTCCGTATTACAGAGGAGGAAGTGTTGGATGTCTTGAAATGCATAAAGGTGGATAAATCCGCAGGATCTGATCAGGTGATCAACTAGAACTCTGTGGGAAGCTAGGGAAGTGATTGCTGGGCCTCTTGCTGAGATATTTGTATCATTAATAGTCACAGGTGAGGTGCCGGAAAACTGAAGGTTAGCTAACATGGTGCCACTGTTTAAGAAGGGTGACAAGGACAAGACAGGGAACTACAGACCGGTAAGATAATGACGATGGTGGGCAAGTTGTTGGAGGGAATCCTGAGGGACAGAATGCACATGTATTTGGAAAGGGAAGGACTGATTAGTGATAGTTAACATGGTTTTGTGCATGGGAAACCATGTCTCACAAACTTGCTTTGAGTTTTTTGAAGAAGTAATAAAGAGGATTGATGAGGGCAGACCTATGGACATGATTTATATGGACTTCAGTAAGGCGTTCTACAAGGTTCCCCATGGGAGACTGGCTAGCAAGGTTAGATCTCATGGAATACAGGGAGAACTAGCCATTTGGATACAGAACTGGCTCAAAGGTAAAAGACAGAGGGTGGTGGTGGAGGGTTGTTTCTCAGACTGGAGTGCCACAAAGTTCGATGCTGGGTCCTCTACTTTTTGTCATTTATGTAAATGATTTGAATGCGAACATAAGAGATATGGTTAGTCAGTTTGCAGATGACACCAAAATTGGAGGTGTAATTGACAGCGAAGAAGGTTACCTCAGATTACAACAGGATCTTGATCAGATGGGCCAATGGGCTGAGAAGTGGCAGATGGAGTTTAATTCAGATAAATGCGAGGTGCTGCATTTTGGGAAAGCAAATTTTAGCAGGACTTATACAAGGACCTATACACTTAATGATAAGGTTCTAGGGAGTGTTGCTGAACAAAGAGACCTTGAAGTGCAGGTTCATAGCTTCTTGAATGTAGAGTTTCAGGTGTTTAGTATGTTTTCCTTTATTGGTCAGAGTATTGAGTACAGAGTTGGGAGGCCATGTTGCGGCTGTACAGGATATTGGTTAGGCCACTGTTGGAATATTGCATGCAATTCTGATCTCTTTCCAATCAGAAAGATGTTGTGAAACTTGAAACAGTTCAGAAAAGATTTACAAGGATGTTGCCAGAGTTTGAAGATTGGAGCTATAGGGAGAGGCTGAACAAGCTGAGGCTGTTTTCCCTGGAGCGTCAGAGACTGAGGGGTGACCTTATAGAGGTTTACAAAATTATGAGTGGCATGGATAGGATAAATAGACAAAGTCTTTTCCCTGGGGTTGGGGAGTTAGAGGGCATAGGTTTAAGGTGAGAGGGGAAAGATATAAAAGAGATCTAAGGGGCAATTTTTTCACACAGAGGATGGTACATGTATGGAATAAGCTGCCAGAGGAAGTGATGGAGGCTGGTACAATTCTATAAAGAAACCCATTCTGGAATAGTTCAAAATGTAAAAGACTAATTGGATTCAGAACTTAAACATATTTCAAATAATTCACAAGATCCTATGGAGACACAGAGAGAAGTGCTAGCACAGAACAAGATATATCAAGCAATTATCAGAGACTCCATTGATGATGTTCAATTTTTCTAGAGGAAAGCATGAATTCCAGAGAACTCATCAGTTCTTTTGAAGTTGGTAAAATATCTCATTGCATTACTCCAGCAGCCTGATCAAAGTGTATCCCTCAGTCAACTGCAAAGAAGTTGGAACTTTCAAATGGAGCAGACATATGTGAGCTTTATTGAAACTAAGTTATCTTGTAGGAATGTGTAATTTTTTGTGACCTAACATGCTGTCTGATTTGATTTGACTTATTTATTGTCACAGTGAAAAGCTTCATTTATGAGCAGTACAAGCAGATCATAGTAAAGATATACAGATCATAGGGTAAAATAAAAACTGAGACAAAGACATATAGGTTACATCTCACAAGGTCTAGGCAAGCTCAACATCACACACAGCCTTGCAGACTCTCTGGTGAGACACAACCTGAAGCTTTTCTGTTCATGCAATCAGTGGCTTTGAGGCAAGGCACTCAAAAGCATAGATGGGTACCAAATGACACAAAATTAGACAAATTAGATTTGGCAATTTAGATCAAGGAATAAGTCAAGAGATGCAGTAACAAATGTTTAAACAGATATTCTAGAAAGCACAAAATAGATACATCCCAACACTTAAGAAAAATTCTTAGCAACAGACCTGTTATTTGTGGCTAACTAAAAAGATAAAAGGTAATAAACTCAAAGAGAAGACATATAATTGTACAAAGATAGCTTGCCGGTCAGAAGATTGGACATAATATTAAAAAGCAAAGAATGACTAAAGGATTAATGAGGAGGTAGGAGTTACAATACAAGAGAAAGTTAGCCAAAAGTATAAGAACAAATAAGAAATGTTTCTTCAGATATTTGAAGAAAAAGGAAAGAGTTAACAACATTAGTGTTGGTCCTATAGAAAAGGATTCTGGGGAATTGGTAATGGATGATAAAGACATGGCAGACAAATTGAGCAGAATTTTGCGTCAGTCTTTCCTGAAGAGGAAATAAACAGTATCCTGAGAATCACTGTAAATTAGGGATTGAAAGGAAAAAGCAAGTTAAAAAATTATAATTGTCAGGGACATAATACTAAGTAAATTGCTGAAACTACAAGTTAATAAACCTCTGGGTCCTGATGGATTGCATCATCCAATCTTAAAAGAAGTAGCTGATGAGATAGTTGAAGCACTGGTTTTATCTATCCAAATCTCATTCGATTTGGGGAGATTCCTTTGATTGGAAACTAACTAATATAACACCTTTATATAAAAAAGGAGAGAAATAGAAATCAGATGATACATACTGCTGCTACTCTGTCAGTTGTGGAGGGAGTGAATGCTCCACGATGTGTCAATCAAGTCAGCTGCATTGTCTTGGATGGTGTAAAGTTTCTTGAGTGTTGTTGGAGTTGCACATATCCAAACTAATGGAAAGTGTTCCTTCATATTCTTTACTGTATTAGACAGTGAATTACTTGCCAAAGGACTCTTAGTCTCTGACCTGCTCTTGTAGCCCACAGTATTAATATGGCTAGTTCAGTTCAGTTCAGTGTCTGATCAATGGTAACCTCAGGACATTTATTGCAGTGGATTCAGGAATGGTAACGCTTCCAGATGTCAAAGCACAATGGTTAGACTCTCTTGCTGGAGATGTCCATTGCTTGGTATGTGTGTGCAACTGTACTTTGAAACGTACCAGCCCAAGCTTGGATGGTGTCCAGCACTTGTTTCATTTGGACACGGGCTGCTTCACTATTTCAGGAGTCACAAATTGCACTGAACATTGTGCAAACATCAGTGAACATTCCCACTTCTAACTTGATGATGCCATGAAAGTCATTGATGAAGCAGCTCAGGATGAGGGGGCCTAGGACACTACCCTGAGGAATTCACACAGAGATGCTCTGGAGTTAAGATGACTGACCTCCAACAACCTTTGGAGGTATGACTCCAACCAGTGGACAGTTTTCCCTGATTTCCATTGACTCTACTCCCACTCAAATGTGGTCATGATGTCAAGGGTAGTCTTGTTCATCTCACTTCTGGAATTCAGTTCTTTGTCCATGTTTGAAACAAAGCTGTAATGAGGTCAGAACCAGAGTTGCCTTGGAGAAACAAACTCAACTTCAGTGAGCAGAGTTTGGTAAGCAGGTGAAGCTTGATAAGGACAACACCTTTCATCACTTTATTGATAATTAAGAGGAAATTGAAGGGGTGGTAATTGGTAGAATTGAATCTGTCCTCCATTTTGTAAACAGACATCCTTGTTCAATTTTCCACATTGTTTGAGGATGCCGTTATTCCAACTGTGCTGGAACAGCTTGGGAATGGACTGACTGGTCTGTACAATATCCAATGCCTCCAGACATTGCTTAATATCATTTGAAGTGAATCAAATTCGCTGAAGACTAGCAGTTGAAAGATCTAATGATCTTTGCACGAATCAAAATGGATCAGCCAACTAGATGATAGGGCTGAACAATAGTTGTAACAATCTGTTACACTGATGCGCTGTGCTCTCCCTTTGCAGAATGGAGCTATGTGTGGAGCCTACACCTCCAGTGAGATGTTTAATCCTCCATCACCATTGGATATGGCGAAACTGCAGATTTTAGATCTGATCCATTGGTTTTGATTGTCTAATCACTTGTCACTTGGCACTCAAGTAGTCTTGAATTATAGCTTCACCACATTGACACCTAATTTTAAGTATGCCTGATGCTACTCTTGGCTTGCCATCATGCACCTTTCAGTGAACCAAGGCAATCCCCTGGCTTGACAGTAGCATTAAAGAAAGAATATGTTGGGTCACAAGTTTGAAGATTATTTTAAAGAACAATTCTACTGTTGCTCATAGATGTCCAGTCTTGAGCTGCTACATGTGTTTGAAGTCTGACCTATTTAGCACAGCAATAGTGTCATGCAACACCACAGAAGATATCTCTCAATGTAAAGGACTGGTATTTTAAAAAAACTGTGTGGTGGTTGCTCTTGCAAATAGTGTCAAGGACAGATGCAATTCCAGCAAGCAGATTGGTGAGGATAAGGTCAAGTATATTTTTTCTTCTAGTTGACTTCTTCACACCCCCTGCAGATCTGGTCTGGCAGCTTTAACTTTTAGGAGTGAACCACCTAGTCAGCAGTGGTGCTGTCGAGCCACTCTTGGTGATAGATGTTGAAGTCTCCCACTCACAGCACATTCTATATCCTTGCCATCCTTGATGCTTCTTACAAATACTGTTTGAAATATACATTTGGGGGATCCAAGATGGTGGCAACCTAGAAAGAGCTCTGCACCACACTGCAAGTGGGACAAAGTCCTAACCCATTCTACCCGCACTACCACGATATCCTGGGACTCTGGAAAGGTTGTGGAGTCCCAAGAAACCGTTACAGAACAACTTACCTTTGTTTTCGCTGTCCAGAGATGCCGAAGAAGGGAGCAGATAGGTCAGAGGCCGGACCCACGGCCCAGCCTGCACAGACTCTATTTCCTACCAGTTCCTAGTAAAGGACTTGCGAAATTCTGTGATATGTTGGGGAAGCAGATAGAGGAGAAGCTGGCCCTGATCTCTATCATGCTGCAGAAACCTGAACAGCAGCTGGGAGACCTGGAAAAAAGGATGGAGGTGGTAGATCGTAGAGTGACAGTGGTGGAAGCTGATACAGATTCCTCCAAGGATAGGATCCAAGCCCTGGGGACACTGGTCCGTAATTTGTTTGACCAGGTTGATGACCTCGAGAACAGGGCAGTAGAAAAAATATTTGGATCGTCAGTCTGCCGGAGGGTAAGGAAGGTGAGTGGCCAGTCGAATTTATTGAGGACTGGTTGCAGAAATTCCTTAGCGTGAAGGCTGGAATGGGAAGCTTGAATATTGAGGGCTCACCGGATCATGGCGCAGAGGTCAGGTCTAGACCAATGTCCTCATCCTATCTTGATGCAGTTTTATCACTATAGAGATAAGGAGAGAATCGTGGAAGCTTCCAAAATCCAGGGGAAGAATCTGAAGGCCCTAGTTTACGAGGGCTCTAAGATCATGTTCTTCCAGGACTTCTCAGCAGCAGTGATCCAGAAAAGAAAATGCCAGGCTGGCATCAAGAAAAGACTGAGGAGCTCGGGGCCAAGTACTCCCTCAGGTACTTCATTTAACCTTAGCTGGATCCATACGTCTCTTTGACACATATGGCAAGAGAAGGCAAGAGACTTTGTGGACAAATCAACTTAATCTGAACAATTTAGTTTGTACAATTAGTAGATTAGGTTAGATTCCCTATAGTGTGGAAACAGGCCCTTTGGCCCAATCAGTCCACACCGACCCTCCGAAGAGCAACCCACCCAGAACAGTTTCCCCTCTGACTAATGCACCTAACACTATGGGCAACTTAGTATGACCAATTCACCTACCCTGCACATCTTTGGATTGTGGGAGGAAACCGGAGCACCTGGAAGAAACCCACGCAGACACAGGGAGAAAGTGCAAACTCCACACAGACAGTCACCCAAGGCTGGAATTGAACCTGGGACCCTGGTGCTGTGAGGCAGCAGTGCTAACCACTGAGCCACCGTGCCACCCCCAGAGACCCTGTTTGATCGGATGTTTGGCACAAACCAGGAACAGATAGATGACAGTGCTGACATCTTTAGCTCGGATAAATTAATTAAGTTACAGCAGAAAGATGTAAAGTGTTGTCTGGGTATGTCTCTACATTTTAAATAAAAGAGGAAATCTAGTTGGTGCTTTCTTTTTCCTATTTTCTCATTGGTAAAAATCTGGTCAAAACTATGCTTGGGGGCAGCAGGGATGTTTGCTTTCAATTCCTAAGTTATACTAAAGCATGAGTGGGATTTTTTTTCCAAAATTTCTTTATTCACATTGCTATTTCATAGTGTATTTTCTTTCTTTGCTGCTTGTGTTTGTGGTGTGGCTCTAGCCAGGAGGAGAGAAAACGGTTGGGATGGCGAGATGCCTATTTATGGGCAGTTTATGCCTGGCTCAGATATTTATATGCCTAGGCTACAGTCTTGGCAGCAGGATGGGAAATTGGGTTTTGGGATATGTAGATGCCCCCTTTGGGCAGGGGGTGAGTTCCCCTATCCAGCGCGATTGGTGCTTGGTTTGTTTTTGGTTTTTGTGGTATATCGTCTTTGACAGCTTTGTAGGTTTGTTAACTGTAGGGGTTTTTGTTTATGTAGTTTTTATGTTCAATGGATCTTGTGACACTAAGACTCGGCAATTTGTAAATGGAGTTCCTCCTCCCTGGAATCTAAATGTTACTGCAGAAGATTATGGCTAATGACTTGATTAAATGGTGTAC
Source organism: Hemiscyllium ocellatum (assembly GCF_020745735.1). Taxonomy (NCBI): domain Eukaryota; kingdom Metazoa; phylum Chordata; class Chondrichthyes; order Orectolobiformes; family Hemiscylliidae; genus Hemiscyllium; species Hemiscyllium ocellatum. The sequence continues at coordinate 44,091,636 of NC_083418.1, read as the reverse complement.
CTGGAACGTCAACATTAGTCACTCACTAATTAAAAGGAAAAAGGTACTTTTGAGTCTTAGAAAGGAAAACGTGACTATTGCTTTATTACAGGAGACACACTTAGATAATAGAGAGCATTTCAAACTACAGCAGGATGGCTTTGATCGAGTTTACTTTTCATCTTTTAATACCAGAAGTAGGCTATATTGGTTAGGAGGAATCTCTCATTAAAGTTACAAGAGAGTGTGTTAAAGGCACACACGGGAGGTTTGTATCCTCGAAGCCCTGATAAATAGGGAAGAATATGTGCTTTATGGTGTTTTAAATGTTTATTGCCCTCCCCTCAAGTTTCTGGTAGATGCGTTCTCTAAATTGATAAGTCTCGGCATTTCATCATTGTGGGAGCTTTTAATTGTCTCATGGATCCCACGGTAGACAAGTTGCCCAAAAGCCCCCAGATACCCTCTGTACAAACTAAACAATTATTGCTTCTGTGTGATAGGGTTGTTTAGTGTCTGAAGGCGTCTCCACCCAACAGGAAGGGATTTTATGTTTTTTCCCAATCCACACAGATGTCACACCAGGACTGATTTTTTTCTGATCCCCGTAGCAACCCTGGACTTGGTGGCATCTTGTATGATTGATAATATTATCATCTCTGACCACACTCCAGTATACCTGTGGGTTAAGATTAGGGACTCTATAGTGGGCCCGAGGCACTGACGAATGGATCCCTTTATCCTTGAAGATAATAAATTTGTGGAGTACTTCTCTAAGGAATTTCGGGCACTCTTAGATATTAACTCAGGCTCATTCGTATCCCGTCCATCCTTTGGTAAACTGCCAAAGCCTATGCCAGGGAGTTAGTTACCTCCTACCCTGTCAGTAGGATGCAACAGAAGGGTGAGCAGCAATGTCTCCTCCAAGCACGGTTGAAGGCAGCCAAGAAAGTTTACTTTGACAGGCCTCACTGGCCAAGCTACAGAGGATTACAACGCTGGACCTGCGTTGAATTCCGTGCTCATATTGACAGCATAAAAGGAGCTTACTTTCGCATAACAAAGGTTGTATGAGTATGGTGACAAACCAGAGAAGTACCTACCATATCTTGCCAGGAAAAGCAGTGTCCCTCAAGCCATTATGTCGATTAGGGAAGGTGCTGGGAACCTACTATGTGATTCTAAAATAATTATTGCAGCATTTCAGAAATTTTACTCTGAAATTATACTAAACTGAGGTTTGTGAGGAGGGGCAGGCCAAGACAGAGTCCTTTTTCAAGGATCTGGACCTTCTAGGTGTGACCCTCGAACAACAGTCTTTTCACAATCCCTCCTTATCAAAGCAAGAGGTGCAGGGGGCTGTGAAACAGCTTCAGAGTGGAAAGGTGACCAGTCCTGACAGAAATCCCAACAAATTTTATAAGGAATTTAAGCATATTGTCAGGCCTGATGCTCAACATGTTCAATGACTCGTACACTCACGATCGTCTCCCGCCATCTCTAAAAGAGACCAATATTTCATTTATTCTTAAAACAGGGAGGGTCGTAGAGGACTGTGCTTCTTGCAAGCCCATTTCATTGTTAAATGTTGACTTTAAAATCCGTATAAGAGTCTTGTGTTGAGGCTGGAAAGTGTGTTACCTTTTATTGTTCAAGAGGACCAGACTGGTTTCATAAAGAGCAGCAAATCCTCCAATAATGTAGGGAGGCTGCTTAATGTAATTCATGTGTGTCAAAAACAGTCAATACAGGGATTGGTGATTTCTCTAGATGCAGAGAAGGCATTTGACTGTGTTGAGTGGCTGTGCCTTTTTTATACTCTACAGCAGTTTGGCTTGGGCGAAGTTTTCATAAGATGGGTAAAGGTTCTCTAGAGTGACCCTTTCACTGCGGTCATCACCAATGGGGTACAATAAAGCAATTTTAGTATTTTTAAGGGCAGCCAACAGGGCTGTCCTGTTCACCATTGCTTTTTACAATGGTGATTGAACCATTGACAGAGGTCATTCGTAGTATCCCAATACAGAAGAATCTCGATTATCCGAATATCAATTATCCGAATTTCGGGTTATCTGAAGCAGATCTCAAGGTCCCAATAGAAACGTTACACCAAAGAGGTGTTTCCAACACTGATGGCGTCCTTTGTTTACAAAGATTAAAAGTGAACTCGACTTACTGAAATGCTGCCGAGAACAGTCCTGGACATCTGGAACTGACAATCGGAAGCGGCAGATAGAAATCACTATAAATGCCGGAGGAAACATCGCAGAAGCGCTTCACAGGAGGCTCCCAAGCACTGAGGATGTCACCTAGACAAGGGACGAAACGGCTGCAACACAAATTGCCAGCTCGGCGAACAAAACCACAACAACGAGCACCCGAGCTACAAATTTTCTCACAAACTGTGAAGTCCTGGACATCGATGGGAGCTCAGGCACCATCTCCAAATGACTGACCACCCGCCCTCCCTCCCTCTCTCCCCACACTTTACCTGGAGTTCTACACAGGGGTGTACCCTAAATCCTCTTTCCCAGATAATTTGTCCAACATTGCCTTGAGGTTTGTCAAAAGGTTGCAGTAAAATGTTGTGTGAGTGCGCGTACACGCTTTTTTGAGGCTCACCTCCAAAGGCAGCCACAGTCTTGTTGTTGGTGTCCAGTCCAACTGCCCCAATGTGGGGGGGCGGAGGAACTGACAGGGGGCTGCTAGATGGGCGGGGTGGCTGGGTCAAATGGGGGGGGGGGGCATGGACAAGCAGTGGGACAGGTAGGTTGGATGGGTGCAGGGGTGCCCACGGGGCGGATTTGGAGAGGGTTGGGGGAACGCAGGCGGGGGATGGATGAAGGTCGGGGCTGGATAGGTACAGGAGTGGGTGGGGGGCGGAGTTGGGGGGTTGAGGGTGGGCAGGAGGCAAATAGCAGTGAGGGTGGGGGGCGTGGATGAGGGCAAGATTGGACAGGGTTCAGGGAGCAGATGGGGGCATGGAGCAAGGGTGGGGACAGCAGCTCACGTGTGCTATTGCCTCATCTCCTGAATGGGGAGCAGACTGATCAAGTGCTCACTGTGTCAATCCCATTGAACTGATGTTGAGGGGGTGGGGGAGGCGGGGTGCAAGAGGCTTCAGCAATGCTGCAGATCCCTTACACACAAGCGTGTCACTGCTCAGAAACAAACCCTGAGACAGAGAGAGAGGGTGCAAGGCAGGCTGAACGAGGAAAAAGGAAACTTCAGAAAACTCTGAGCCCCAGAGGAGAGGCAATGAATCAATTAACCGAATAATCAATTTTCTGAACAAAATACAACCCGTCCATCTCATTCAGATAATCGAGGTACCTCTGTACATCGGCTCCCAATATATATTGAAGTGGGGTCAAAATTATGTGAGATTTCGTTGTACATGGATGATGTCCTCACTTTTTTGTCAAAACCAGCAGTTTCAGAGTCTTGCCTAATACAATGCATCAGCTCTTTTGGCACCTTTTCGGGGTACAAAATTAATTTTGCAAAGTCTGAGGCTATGCATATGGGTGATCTTACGAAGGTGCTAGGTCTTGAGGGTGAATCCCAATTCCCATTTAAGTAATCACAGGAGAGTTTTATGTATTTGGGCATATTCATCACTCCAGCTCTTGATCGATTGTTTAAAGCTAATTTTGTTCAATTATTCAACAAAATCAAACAATACCTTCAAAGATGGGAGGTGCTTCCCGTCTCAATGTTACATCGGATAGCTCTTATTAAAGATGAAAATTCTACCCCATTTGTTATACCCGATACAAACGTTCCCCCTAATTTTCGATAAGCAAACACTCAGGAGACTAAATGGCTCATTCAGTTCTTTTATCCAGCATCGTAAGCGGCCCTTTATCAAATTAGCTAAAGTGGATCTCCTAAACATTAAAAACTATCAACTGAGCTCGCTTTTATCTAAAGTGAGTAATTGGGCTTGTGGGGATCCTCTTTCAATATGGTTAGATATTGAAACCTCTCAGGCAAGGTGCCCCCTTACTACCTTGCTGTTTTTAGACAAAATGAGGACAGTTAGGGAATATTGCATAACCAAATAGTTATCAATATTGTTAAAACAGGGAGGGCAATTCAGCAGACGGAAGGCAATATTGTCAAAACATCTTCTCTTGCACCTACAGTGGGTATGCCGAGTTTTCAGCCGGGGATGGTGGATTCAGGATTCAAACATTGGGCATCTAGGGGTGTGTCTCGCATGGGTGATTAATTTGAGGGAGACACAAGGATGTGTTTTGGTCAGTTAGCGCGGAAATACGAGCTATCTAGCAGGAACCTCTTTTGTTTTTTGACTGATCCCTACAAATTTGACAAAAAGAAGATGATGCTCAGCACTAAGAGTACACTTTCTGTCAGCACCCTACATTATCAACTGAGGCGCAGCCCCTCAGATGAGTTTGATCGACTCTGCAGGGTGTGGGAGAGACGCTGCAGTCTCCTCAGAGGCATGGAAGATATTTAGGAAAACGCAAGAAAGATATCAATTTGCAATAGGACCCATGCTTTACAGATGAAGATTCTCCACAGGGTCCACTTGGCTCCAGATCATTTGTCAAAATTTAAACCAGGAGTGTCTTCAACATGCCCCAAGTGTAAAGTTAGTACGAGCACTCTTACCCACTGTCCCTGGTCTTATGGTAGGCTTCAAACATACTGGAGTGCTGTGGCAGGTGCAATGGAGGGGATTTTGGGTTTAAGGGTGGAGAAGGATCCGATCTCTCTTCTTGTTGCCTAGCCCAGTGTGTTCCCTATAGATGTGCATAGAAAAATCTTTTCAACATCCTCACTTTCTGCACAAGAAAGAATATCTTGATAGTTTGGGTGTCTGAAATGCCTCCGGACCTGTCAGGTTGGAGTAATATTGTTATGGAGTATATCCCCTTGGATTTTCTTACAAATATGGTAAACCACAAAACAGAATTTCTACAAGACATGACGGCCCTTTTTGGAATACCTGGACACAGATTTGTCTGCCACACTAATAAGGACTTTTATATAACCGTAACAATTGTGCTTTACGAGTCCAATATCGAGAAAGGGGGGCGGGGGGGAGCTGCGAATGTATGAATATGTGAAAATTAATGCCCTCAATATTCGAGATGTAGTGTTTTGTTTTGCTGAGCTGTATTATTATTTATTAGTTTGTTAGTTATTATTTATTTAGTTAAGTAGTTAGTTGAGATTTTTACAATTTTTAAAATATATTTATATATTTGTACATGAGGGCAGTTTCGGTTTAAACCTCTTTGTGTTCTTTCTTTGTATTGTTTTGAATTGTTGTTTTGTATTTGTTGTAATATTAAAAAATCTATTTTACAATAAAAGTATATTTTTTTTAAAAGTGCACTTGGGTTTTTAAAAGGGGTAAAATCTAAGTTGCACAGTAGTAAATTAATTGTCCATTTTACGTCATTTTTAAAGAATAACTTTGTTACAATTAATAGAGTTATTTTCTGTTAATGACAAACCTGCTGTGAATTACTTCTGTCCTGAATAGCAATCCATTTAACAAATTGATCATCTTGGTCATTTAATTGGGTACTCACACACTTATGTCAGCTTGTGGAACAATGGGACTCGTTTATCAGCATACTCTTTCCACAAAAGGGTAACAAAAGCAAATTGAAGAAAAGAGTCAATACTGAAACAGCAGGAGAGTATGTAGTGTTAGAACAGGACAAAAAGAAATGGGGATAATTGCACTGCAGCCATATTTAATGCAGCAGACATATTTTCTTACTACCTTAACTGGCTTCTTGCACTACACTACTATGCATGGCCCTCCTCAACCAGAATTATGAGCATAACATTGAAGTCATCTGACCTGAACAAATAGCAATATTTAGATAGGGCAAAGCTCCTTGCTCATCATACAAATCTCTTTAGTGGTAACAGAAGTGTAGCCAGCTGCAGCGTTTAAGAGTTCACTGAGTGAGTAGAAAAAGTGTTGTGATAGCATAGAATTGGTATTGTTCTTTGGAGTGCATCTTCCAGCACCTAAACTAGAAATTGTTCAGGGTAGACTATGTTGAAGACATATCAGTCACTATACAACTGGGATGCATCCCATCAAAATGACTAGCAATCTACACAAAACCAGATTGTAGCACATCTCAGTGACACATAAGTCACACCATCAAAGATGTCTCAAACTGATCTGGTATTAACAGCCTCCTGCTTTTAAGTTGGAGTACACAGGAGTATTTTGGGTTGTGATGCTTGGTATTTGCTTGTTATTTATTGGTTGCCACATAAATTTGTTTATCTTCACAGGTAATGGTTACTTTAAGCTGTTGCATCATCTTCACATTTATTGTCCACTTTTCACCCAAGGTCAATGCATCAGCACCATCACAGATCCAAAGTGACATGTGACAAATTAGGGCGAAGTGCACAGCTCCTGAATGCCACCAGTTAATGCTGCTTCATCTTGACAAGACACCACAGGAAGAGAAGGGATGCACTACAAAAGGTATAATAGTTGCCAAGATCAGGGTCACGTAACACAGTCTTGTTACTCTTTCCGCGGTTCACTCATTGTGAAGTTACTTACATGTCATCAGGACATGAAAGGACTACAGTCGGTTCTGATACAACACGATAGTTCCATCCCTGTGCAATCCCCACGGTATAAGAAAATTGCATAATAGAAGCACCATTTAATCTAACGGGGCCAGAATCACAGTATAGCATTACAGGTAAGGAAAGTTTGCACTCTACAAATAATGGTCTAAATTCTTCAATCACGTTATAGTCAATTCACGTCAAAGAAACACACGTTATAGCTGAACTGACAGTATATATTTGCAAATTCATTCTTCCAATAAGTTTAATTGGTTTGACCAACAGAGGTAAAAGAGAGGACAACACCTAAATATTTAGTGGAGAAAGTACATAATGACACAACCAAAAAGTATAATTTCTTGCTTTTGAATTATTATACAAGCCATTCAATAATACAACAAATCTAAACTATATTATATTCTCATAGAAAATGTGATCATACATATGCTTTGGAGACCTGTGCTAATTTGCATTGACCTCATATCAATTACACAAAGCATCAAGATCCAATTAAATAAAAAATTAATGCAGTCTATAACTTATCACTTGCTTCTAACAAAACATTTACAGCAATTAAAGGACATTTGAGAAAATGTTGAATCTTACCAAACTGGAGTCTTCTGACGCTGATTTAATATGAGGTATGTCTAACAATGAAACTCACAGCCATGCTACTGTAACTTCTGTGTCATTATGTCAGATCTATACAGAAAAAGGGCAACAATGAATATTAGGCAATAACAATAATGACTGATGACTTTGAATAAAGGCGCAATACAGACTTACTCTTGAGTATAATTCCAATATGAATTTGATGTACTAAACTACTTTTCATTTATTCTGGACATAGGATACCAGATCCAAATGCAAGTACAACATGTTCCCTGATTAAACTGTCATTGCTCAAGACAAATTGGGTCAGTTCAGTCATTGATCATCGTTTGAGCTTACTGTACATGTCTCATTAAATATAATCACTAATGATTAATTTAAAGATGCAATATGTTTAAATAGTGTTATAACTAGCTTTATTTTAAAAATGCATGTCATTATTTAACAAACATAAGTTTTTTTAACACAACTGATTTATTGGGATTATATACTTAGCAATATTTAGCAATACAACTATAGTACCCCCCAGAAGCTATTCCATGTCAAATAAGATTAAACAAACAATGTTACATGGAGTTCTTGTCCTCAAAGATACCTAAAACATTTTGCTACCAACTTTTTTTTTATTATTGTATCCTGATTATTAAGAATCAAACTGAATTTGCAAAGTTTGTAATATAATTGCACCAATATCATATTTTAGCAATAATTGTTTTTCCAGGAAATACAGATGTTTATCTACAACATTTTTTTCCTCACCAAGATCGAATGATTGCTGCTGGTTTGTTCAGCTAGCTGAAGCGTAATTCAGGAATTCAAATGGTCTATATGATGTTTCTACATAAAAAAGAATTAGCAGGGCATGACTTTGCATAAATATGTCTTGTTCAACTTCCAGGGAATAAGGAAATCAATATGTTGAAGGGACAGTTACATTTAATTAGAAGCAGCAGAATGTTTCCATAAAGCAAATACAACCTATTACAACAGCAACAACTAATTGATTATGAATCACAACTCTTAGCACCATTTCTTTAAAAACAACAAATAAACAGAAGTTAAAAATCACACAGCACCAGGTTATAGTCCAACAGGTTTATTTGGAAGTACAAGCTTTCAGAGTGCTGTTCCTTCATTGGGCCAAAAGCTAGTGCTTCCAAATAAATCTGGTGTTGTGAGATTTTAACTTTGTCCAGTCCAGTCCAACATGGCACCTCCACTTTATGGCTACCATTAAACAGAAGTCCTTTGGTTTCCAAAATTTATGAAGGAGCTAGTCTCAAAAAATAACTACAAGAAGTTTCAGTGTCCTTCAGTGACTGTTTTGAATAATGTATTAGTTGTTCTGTCACAGTGATAATACATTACAGGGAATAGAGAGAAAGAATCTTTGTCAAAGCTGCCCTTGAGATGTACTGCTACAGCAGATGCAAAAATAAATCTGCATCCTAGAAGAGGGTAAAGTTCCTCACAGTAGCATCAATTGTACTCAATTGAATACACTCTCCTAAAATCCATAGATTATGCAAAACAAAAGTGAGATTTTCAAGACTCAGTTAAATTATCATGGTCAAACCCAGAAAGGACTGCAGAACGCAGTCCACAAAGATACTTTCAGCTGGTAAACCTACTCTGATGCAGGATGCAAAGCAATCAAGTAGCTACTCAACTCCTTTTGTATATGCATGAGCATTTTTCTGCTATTAAATATTAATACCACTGACAATTTTTCTAAAATAATATGGGTTGACCCAAATTCAATTGTATCCTAAAAAACATCACTTTCTCCTCATAATAGAGACATACATAGAAGGAGTACAGATGTACTGTAACATTACAGAAGATGCACATCACAAAAGGAAAGCACAAAGGGAAAGAACAAAAAACGTACCTGACGGAAACAATGATTTCTAAGTAAACTTCCTAGTATTTCTAAAAGTAGAATACTGTGGATGCTGGAAAGCTAAAATAAAACAAAAAAATCGTACAGATATTCAGCAAAGATACTTAAGGACTGTTGTACTGAAATATTCACTCTGGTCTTTCTCCAGCATTTCTAACCAGTTTTCATCTGTGAAAGCATTTCCGGTGTTCCTTTTCATTAATTTTATTGCCTTTGCAGACTCCCTATTTCAAACAAAAACCTGGACAAACTTTATCTCATCCTGTCTCTTACAATCACGATCTCTCCTCAATAACAGAATTCAAAGAACACTCCAAAAATAATAAAGATCAAGTGTTTTGTCTGATTTCCAACAGATTTAAAAAAGCACAAGCTTTAGTCTATGTGGAAAATATTACCTATAGAACACATCAACTTCTATGAAAATATAATTTTCTATACAAAATGCCAAAATTAAATGTAACTTTTACTTTCAAATATTTCCTCAATAAGAATCATCCAAATAAATCGTGGAATATAGCTTTCTCACTAAGTCTGCTATTTGCAAACAATGGCAATATGGTAAACCATTTACAGTTTTAGGTACAGAGATCAATAAAATCATTTGTTTGCCATTATAATGATAAGCCCTTTGGGGAAACTGCCACAAGGAGCAAAACTGTATTGCTGTTTCATGCTACTGGCAATATTCCATGGGGAAAGTGATGAAAGAGTTGGCCCTGGCCAACAAAGCATCTATCACATTCTTCATGCTCCAGTGAATTGTGGATTGAGTAACTTCATATATATTTTCTGAGGTGGCTTGATAATGATGCAGTTCAAAGCTGAGGTCATTTTAACGGTACTCACATAATTGTCCCTATTGTTAATTTTGTCTAAAGGTCTGGTTCCTAAGTAAACTGTATGTGGCAAAGACAGATTCAAACAATGATAACTTTCATTTATGTAGCTCCTTTAATGGCAAAAAATGTCTCATGACTGCAGGAGTGAAAGCACAAAATGGACACCAAGTCAAAGATGATATTGGAGGATAAAGCATTGTTTAGACTTGGTTTTCAGCCCAGATTCACACTGTGTACTCATTCTAAGCCTAATCACAAGCTGAGATAAAAAGTAAAATTGCTCAGAGGTCATCAATATCACAATACATCAATGGCCAGCACTAGACACTAGTTGCTTGTTGCCTAGCAGCTGATCTTATCAGAGGTGCAAATATTGTGTGGCTATAAAGCAATTTAAAGACAATCTGCACTTTTTAAGTGGGGAAATGGGCACAGGCAATCAAATGAAAGCAATGTGAACATCACAGCTAGGCCAAGCTGTAGTTATAACAGTCATCTTTTTTTTGCCATGTAAAGTACAGGCTTGGGTTAAACTTCAAAGCTTGCTTTTAAAATAAACAGCTGTATTTTAAGGTTAAAAATCACACAACACCAGGTTATAGTCCAACAGGTTTAACTGGAAGCACCTGCTTTCAGAGTGCTGCTCCTTCATCAGGTGGTTGTGTATTTTAAGATATTTGACAATACATCACGTAAATGTTGTGACATTAACTTCAAATAAGATCCAAAACTCAAGAAACCTAATTTATGTATTCATAATTACAATTATATAGTTATGTATTGATAATTCATATGTCTAATTATTTAGGGTTGGGATTTGCAAACAGCTTGCTTCTATGTTTCATTCAAGAAGTTGATCTGAACTTATGGCAAGTCAAAGTGAACAGGCACCATTAACTTGCTATTGTATCACAGCAGTTCCTCCCTTTGAGGCAGAATGAGAGAGACTCAGAAGCAATGTTCTCTCTAAGTAAAAAAGCTGCATAGTGGCTCTGCTCATGTCAATTAGGATGCCATGCATTGACTTTTCAATTAGGAAGAGAATGCTGCACGTGGACCTTTGAGGTATCACAGGAAACATAGTAGGAAATGTAACTCCAAAGCACTTACCCTGTAGTGATGTGACCAAAACTGGTTTAAGAACTGCAGATTATTTACCCCAAAAACAAATCAGGAAAATCAAAGATGTGGCAGTGCTGATATTGGACTGGGTTGGGATTGGACTGGGTTGGACAAAGTTAAAAATCACACAACAGCAGGTTATAATTTAACAGGTTTATTTGGAAGTACTAGCTTTTGGAGCACTGCTCATTTTCAGGATCCTGTGGATCAGGATCATAAGGCACAGCATTATAAATCAAAAGCCATATAAACCATCATAACCTTCAATCATTGGCTGGAAATAAACTGCAATGCATTAGTCAGCCAAAGAATTATACTGGTTCTATCTTATGTTTATGAGAGAAAATCACCTCAGGGAGACCAACTCCAAGCACCATTGCAGTTAGAGAAATCTCTGCCATTTCATGACCTCATTTTAACCAAAGCATTAATTCAATAAATAAACATAAATCCTGCACTGAAATAGATTTTAGCTAATTTGTCTGTGACAGAGAGAAATAGTGTGGGTTAAGTTGAGTCAGTAGACATCATGTTTCTGTTAACCTCTGGAGCAAAACTGTGAAACATAAAAATTTAAATTCTAAAATATTCAAGGACTTGCTGCTGGGTTATAAAAATTGAGTAAATCCACTCAACTACACACATTCACAGCCAACTGATCAAGATTTCAGCTAAATACCAGTTTTGATTAATGTTTGGTTTTTGTTACATAGTTTATAGAACAAAACACGGTAAAGGTACAAAACATATATATAAAAGTCTACCTGAGATCATAGGTATTCCTGGGATGTACAATGCTCCTCCAATAGTCGTTCTCACCGCATCCTAAGATCCACACTCTGCCTTGAACCGCCATATGCACATTCTCAACCTCACTCTACATCAGCACTACCTCACACTATCTCAGATCTGGCCAGCCCCCTCAGTTCAATTTCATTCTCTGATTCATTCGACTTTCTAACAAGACATTTTTTTCTTCCTTTCAAGCAATAAGGAAAGCAAGCTTCAACAACTCAGAGGTGACCATGCCCCTCTGGATCATTTCACCCCTCCTCTGCTCTCAATCTTCTTCCCTTCTCCTAACCTCACCTCGTCAGTACTTCCTATCCCTTCGGATCTTTCATTTTCTGATGCTTAACATTCCATACTCAGCAAAAGGTCTTAAGTTTTATTCCTCTGCACACCCCACTTCAATGATTTTCAGACATGACAAGACATTGAATTCCTCTTCTGTTGCCTTTGCTCCATGCCAATTTCTTTGGACAAGAATCCTCTCCCTGTCCAACTGACTCCTTTACTTGCCTCCAACACCCTCCCTCCACCTGGACCCCTCCCACTGGCCTTTTACCTGCACTTTAACTGTTCAAGGAGAACAGTTGATGTGACACTGGTCATTTTAATTTCTTTGGCCGTTGCACCCATTCAAATCTATCTCCCTCTGAACTGGCTGCACTCCATGATCTCGGATTCAACCTTGACTTTGTAATCAAGCTTGCCAACAAGGGTGATACTATTGTTGTGTGGCATACTGACTTCGACATTATGTAGTCTGAGCACCAGCTCTCTACCACCTCCTCCTATTTCTCCCAGACCATGACCCCACCATCAAATATCAGGCTATTTAGTCCATGACTGCCACTAATCTAATTTTATCTGGGCATCTCCCACAACACATCTCCAAGTTCATAATCCGCAATCCTGTACAGCCCACTTCAACTTTCTTCCCAAGTCTATAAAGAGGACTGCTCAGGCAGATTCACTGTTTTTGCTTGGTCCTGACTGGTGGACTGTTCATACCTTGACATGACTTTTTCTCCCCTTTATCCAGTCCCTTCCCACTTATATCTGAGTTTCTAATGACAGTTTCAGATTTTTCCAGTTTGCTAACATCAGCTGTCTCTCTTCACTTTGGATAGGCAATCCCTTTACACATCCATCTCTCATCAGATGACTTAATCTAGTCCACTGTATTCACTGCTCAGTGTAGTCTCCTCCACATGAGGGAGACAAAACACAGACTGGGTGAACACTTTGCAAAACACTTATTATCAGTCCAGAAAATGACCTGATCTTCTGATTGCCTGCAACTTCACTGCACCAGCATGCTCCCTGCTCAACATCTCTATTTCAGGACAGCTGCAGTGCTCCAGCAAGGTTCAGCAAAACCTGGAATAACTGCACCTCAATTTCCTCTTGGGAACCTTGCAGTCTTTAGAACTCAAGATTATGTTGATAATGTTAGAACCTGAACACCCTACACCATGTCCTTTACCCATCCTTGTATCCCTGGCCTGTCATGACATGGGCTGCTTTCAGCACAACCAAGTTATTTTCACCTACTAATGGTCCCCATTATCAGCTTTTCTGTCTCCCTGCCTTACCACTACCTATCCCTTTGTCTACCTTGCTCTGTCTCTCTGGACTCCATCTCCACCTTAGTTACTTACTCCTTTCTCCCCTGAACTCACTGTCCCACCCTCTGTCCCCCTTTTCTTTGCTACTAATAGCTCTGAAGGGTCACTACACCTGAAACATTAACTCTGCTTTCTCCCCAAAGATGCTGCCAAACCTGAGTTTCACCAGCAATTTCCATTGTTGTTTCAGATTTCCAGCATCCACAGTTCTTTGTTTTATTTTATATAAAAATACAGCTGCCTACATGGCAAAAATGAAATTACTATATCCAAAGTAACAACTGTTCACAGAAATTTTGCTACAATTCCCAAGATGATTAATATGGTTATTCCATAAACTCAGAATTTAATATAGAGGTACTTATAAATTAATAAGAGATGGAAGAAACATTAATCTGTATCACTAAACAGATGGAAATACATTTTTTGTAAATAATAAGTGCAAGCTATGGAATACATTTTGTTCAAACCAGTTGCGATTTTGTTGCAGCAAGAAAAAAAGACAACCCAGACTGCATCTGTTCGGGTGTGATAGGCAAGTTTGTATTGTCACATACTGTTTTCCATTATAAAAGCATGCAAAAGTTCAGCTGGTAAATCCTTTTCCATTTGTTACTTCCAATGTTTGATAGTTTTAGAGATTCTAGGTGCTTGGGATGACAGATGAAGTTAGAAAATAACATTTATTATAAATCTACCCAAGCTTGTTAGTTGACTGGCAATAATGCAAAATCCTAATGATTACAATGAAAGATCTGCTGATCTGATATAGTGTTAAACTAAATATTCATATTGATAATGCATAACATCCCCAACATAAAAGTCGCATTCACACATTTTCCAGTCACCCTAGAAAGTGGTGAAAAAACAAATTCCTCTATCGTTTCTTAGTACCCAGAACAGAGCAGAATTTTCAGGCATCAATTATCAGCCTCTTCAATGACAGCTAACTTTGTGAAATGTTCATATGCAATCACTTTGTCGTGTAACCTCCTGTTGTTCAGCTCAGCAGTGACAAAAATTAAACCAGAATTGGAATCCAGTTTTGACAAAGGGTAGAAACTGAAAAAAAGTTGAGTAATGTATCTAGATTACCACAAAGCACTTGATAGTGTACCACAGAATGTTTTAATTTGTTCATGGAATTTTGTTGAAACGCATTTGTATGGATAGAAGTCACAAAAAAGTACAGCCATTTTTAATTTGGTCTACTGAGACTAGTGGAGCATCTGAAGGAGCAAAGCTGGGACCTCCTGTGTTTACAACTTCTGTTGCTGATGTGGAGAAAGAGATAGGGGACACAGTGGAAATGTAAGAAAACAAAAGACATGCATGAGAAAGTATTAGCAAGTAGAATAAAGGAAAATCCAAAAAGTGTTTTCTTTAAAATATAGAATGGAGAGAGAAACTGGAGATAGAATACAAGGCAATTTATTGTCATGTGTATTTTTACTAAATATAAGTGAAAAGTTTTATTGGTTGTCGCACCACAGCACCTAAATTGATGGAAGAAGTCATAAATAAGGAGAAAAAAATTTAAAAGTTCATCATAATTCGATTAACAAATCCTGGGTGCAGGGTATACAGGAAACCAGGCTGAATCTGCACACAGCGCAAAGCTGAGAGGAGACCTCCATGCTAGGCTATTGGAAGACCCAGAAGCCACCTCCAAAGCAAGGCTGAGAATTCCATGCCGGGACTAGACCTTCACACAGGACTGGAGTATCTGAAGGCCACTGAAAAACACCTCCAACGATGGTAGACCTCCAATCTAGGACAAGGATACCACTCTGGGCCAAGATCAGCCCTCCTGGACAAGAGTGCCACACAGAGAGACTGCCCTGCCAGACGTCAGGCCTATACTGCCATTCCAAGTCATTAAAAGCCACCTTGTTGCAGAGCCTGGTTTGGGAGATGTCTTGAGCTGAAGTCATTAAAAGGTCATTATCATAACAATGGAAACATTTTTAAAAAGTAAACTGGACAGACTAGATAATCTTCGGGCTCCTGGACAGAGGAGCCCACACATTGTCCTGCTACTCCATGTTGTGGTTCTGTTCGCCGAGCTGGGAATTTGTGTTGTAGACATTTCGTCCCCTGTCTAGGTGACATCCTCAGTGCTTGGGAGCCTTCCGTGAAGCGCTTCTGTGTTGTTTCCTCCAGCATTTGTAGTGGTTTGTCTCTGCTGCTTCCGGTTGTCAGTTCCAGCTGTCCGCTGCAGTGGACGGTATATTGGGTCCAGGTTGATGTGTTTGTTGATAGAATCTGTGGATGAATGCCATGCCTCTAGGAATTCCCTGGCTGTTCTCTGTTTGGCTTGTCCTATAATAGTAATGTTGTCCCAGTCGAACTCATGTTGCTTGCCATCTGTGCGTGTGGCTACTAAGGATAGCTGGTCGTGTCATTTCGTGGCAAGTTGGTGTTCATGGATACGGATTGTTAGCTGTCTTCCTGTTTGTCCTATGTAGTGTTTTGTGCAGTCCTTGCACACTTTTGTACACTAATTTTGTACACTACGTTGGTTTTGCTTATGCTGGGTATCGGGTCCTTTGTCATGGTGATTTGTTGTCTGAGAGTGGCTGTTGGTTTGTGTGCTAAGTTCTAGATGTTGTAGTAGTCTGGCTGTCAGTTCAGAAATGTTCTTAATGTATGGTAGCGTGGCTAGTCCTTTGGGTTGTGGCATGTCCTCATTCCGTTGTCTTTCCCTGAGGCATCTGTTGATGGAATTGCAAGGGTATCCATTTTTGGCGAATACAGGTGTTCTTCTTCCTCTTTTTGCAGTTCTGGTGTGCTGCAGTGTGTTTTGGCCCTTTTGAACAGTGTCTTGATGCAACTTCTTGCGTGTGTGTTGGGTGATTGCTTTCATAATTCAGGACTTGGTCTGGTGTGTGTGGCTTTCCTGTATACCTATGTGGTGAACTCTCCATTCGGTATTCTCTGTATCAATAGTCTAGGAATGGGAATTAGTTGTCTTTTCTTCCTCTCTAGTGAATCTGATTCCTGTGAGTGTGGTGTTGATGATCCATTGTGTGTTTTCCATTTCTGTGTTTTTAATTATTACAAAGGTGTCATCCACATATCTGACCCAGAGTTTGGGTTGAATTTGCGGTAAGACTGTTCTTATCTTTGCTACTCCTTGCTAGTTGAAAAAAGATATAGCAGGGTTATTCGGAACCATAAGGTAATGTGTGTGAACCCAGAAGACATGGGCACAGTCTTCAATTAATATTGCCAGATAAGACAACACAGTATAGAAATCAGGATGTAGGACTATGAGATATTAGAATAACTTTAGAGAGAAGAGGTGTCAGAGGGTTTAGCAGCCTAGAGAGGATAAATCTGTAGACCCAAATGTGACATATCCCAGGCTACTGGGGAAGAAGATTATATAAATATCAAGAGTCCCAGATGTACTTTCAAAATCCTCTTTGGCCATTGGTGAGGCATCAAAGGACTGCATCAGAGGTCAAAGGTGTTCAGGTTCTAATATTTGTCATTTTTAAATAACGAGACAAAGGGATAGACAAGGAAATCACAGACAACTCAGTGCAACCTGGTGGCTAGCAAGTTATTAGAAAGAATTCTGCCGGAAAGAACATATTTGCATTCAGAGGTACAAATTAATCAGGGATACTCAGCATAGATTTAGTCAGGTAAGGTGGCATTTGACAGAATGTTTTGAGGAGGTAACCAGAAGCACTACATTTGATAGGGTCTACATAAACTTTAGTAAGGAATTTGCTCCAAGGAAATGTAGAATGTTGGTCCAAAATTAGTTAAGAGACAGGAAATAGAGGGAAGTTTCTGTGACTGAAAGGCTGTTGCTAGTTGTAGTATACACAAATGATTTGCACTCAACTATAAAAAGGTTGGTAGGCCAGTAAGGAGGATAGCCATAAACTACAGGAGGATATGAGGAAATGCATTTTTGAAGGGTTAACAAAGCAAAGAAATCCACAATGAATGGTAAGACCCTGGAAAGTAATGATGATCAGAGAAACCTTGGTATGAATAGCCACAGGTCTACAAAGGTGATCAAAGCGGCATTTGGAATGTCTGCCTTTATTAGCAGTGTCATTATGCAGAAACTGTATAAAATGCAGGTTAGGCCATAATTGAATTACTGCGTGCAGTTCTGTTCACATTACAGGAAGGGTGTGATTGCACGAGACAGGATGCAGGTTTATTTACAGGATGCTGTCTGGGTTGAAGGGTCAGAGCTTTGAAGAAAGATTAGACAGACTGGGTTTGCTTTTCCTTGGCATTTTGAAGGTTAACAGGGGATTTGATAGAGGCATATAAGATATTTTGATAAATGAGGTGTCAAGAAAGGCACTTTCTTCCCCCACCATAAGTAGAGAGGTCGATAATCAAGGGGCATAATTTAAGGTAACTCAAAGAAGATTTGAGGAGAAATTTTGTTCTCTAAGGAGGGATTGAGACTTCGGAACTCACTGTTTAAAATGGTAGTTGTGTCAGAAACTCTCGTAACATTTAAGCAGTATTTCGATATTCACTTGCACGCTATGAGCCAAAAGCTGGAAAACTGAACTAATGTAGTCACAATCTTTATTGACCATTTTGAAAATGATGGTCTGAATAGCCTCAATCTATAATGCAAACATCTGAACATAATGAGGTCCCAGAGATACTGCAAAGATATATAGAGTCATACAAATGTACAGTACGGAAACAGACGCTCCAGTCCAACTCATCCTTGCTGACCAGATATCCCAACAAAATCTAATCCCACCTGCCAGCACTCATCCCATATCCCTCCAAACCCTTCCTATTCATATATTCATCCAGATGCCTTTTAAATGTTACAATTGTACCACCTCCACCACTTCCCCTGGCAGCTCATTCCACAGACATACCATCCTCGGCATGAAAAAGTTGCCCCTTAGGTCTCTTTTATATCTCTCCCCCTCACCCTAAACCAATGCCCTCTAGTTCTGGACTCCCCCACCCCGGGGAAAAGACCTTGTGTATTTACCCTACCTTTTTCCCTTATGATTTTATAAACCACTATAAGGTCACCCCTCAGCCTCCAATGCTCCAGGGAAAACAGCCTGAACATATTCAACCTCACTTAATAGCTCAAATCCTCAAACTCTGGCAATATCCTTTTAAATCTTTTCTGAACCCTTTCAAATTTCACAACATCCCTCCTATAGGAAGAAAACCAGAACTGCATCCAATAGTCCAAAAGTTGCCTAACCAATGTCCTGTACAGCGCAAAATGACTTCCCAACACCTGTACTCAATATTCTGACCAATAAAAGAAAACATACCAAATGCTGCCTTCACTATCCTATCTACCTGCGACTCTGCTTTCAAGGACTATAAACCCGCACTCCAAAGTCTCTTTATTCAGCAACATTCCCTTGAACCTTACTATTAAATGTATCAGGAGAAAGTGAGGTCTGCAGATGCTGGAGATCAGAGCTGAAAATGTGTTGCTGGAAAAGCGCAGCAGGTCAGGCAGCATCCAAGGAACAGGAGAAGGGTTTCGGGCATAAGCCCTTCCTGAAGAAGGGCTTATGCCCGAAACGTCGAATCTCCTGTTCCTTGGATGCTGCCTGACCTGCTGCGCTTTTCCAGCAACACATTTTCAGCTATTAAATGTATAAGACCTGCTAAGATTTGCTTTTCCAAAATGCAGCACCTCACATTTATCTAAATTAAACTTCATCTGCCACTTCTCAACCCATTGGCCCATCTGATCAAGATCCCATTGTAATCTGAGGTAACCTTTTTAGCTGTCCACAGGACCTCCAATTTTGGTATCATCTGCAAATTTATTAACTATATCTCTTCTCTCACAACCCCAAATCATTTATATAAATGATTAAAAGGAGTGGACTCAGCGCCAATCCTTCTGGCACTCCACCGGTCACAGGCCTGGTTAAAGTTAAAAATCACACAACACCAGGTTATAGCCCAACAGGTTTATTTGGAAGCACTAGCTTTCTGAGCGCTGCCCCCTCATCGGGTGGTTGTGTAAGTTAAGATCATGCTCACAAGATTAACAGCCAAAGGAGTCCAGTGTCATGGAGATGTGATATAATAAGCAATCTTAGATTAAAACTTTCACCTTTTATACTAGGATACGCTGGTTTCTGTTCTTTGATTTGTAAATCCCAGAGCTTCTTTCAAATTACATTCTCAAGGTAGCTCAGGTTTTTAAATAGGTGTGAAGTCTGTCTGTGTCCCAATGCTATGTTAGACTGACAAATCCTCTGTATAGTTTTAGAGAGTTTTACATGGACTTATGCAGCTTTTGAGCAAAATAAATGTTCTTCAAAAAAAAATTCACCTCATAAGCATTTGTGTACACGCATGTAGGAGCGACAGATTGAATGCGCATGTGAGTGTGCATGAGTAACTTGGTTAAGTGTGTGTGATGGGGTATAAGAGAGAAGGTGTGTGTGTTGGTCTGAGTGTTGGGGGTGCATGTGTGTGCATATGAGAGAAAGAGGGTCTGCATGGGTGTGAGAGTATGTCGGGATGCGTGTGTGTGTACTGCAGTGCAGTCACTTGTACTGTGACATGAACGCAAGGTCCCGGTTGAGGCCATTTCCCTGGGTACCGAACTTTGCTATCAGCTTCTACTCAGCCACTCTGCATTATTGCTTGATCCAAAGTCCGCCTTCTAGGATGGTCACCCGAAGGCCCAAGGCCGAATGTCCTGACTGGGAGGGAACACTCCTACCCGGTGATTGTTATGCAGTGTCCATTCATCCGTTGTTGTAGCGTCTGCTCGGTCTTGCATCAGGGCATCCTTGCCTGCAGTGTATGAGATAGACCACGTTGAGAAGATTTGTCAGTCTAACATAGCATTGGGACACAGACAGACTTCACACTTATTGTTTAAAAACCTGAGCTATCTTGAAAATGTAATTTAAAAGAAGCTCTGGGATTTACAGATCAAAAGAACAGAAACCAGCATATCCCAGTATAAAAAATGAAAGTTTTAATCTAAGCTTGTTTTATGTATCACAACTCCATGACACTGGACTTCTTTGGCTATAAATTCTGAGAGCATGATCCTATTCTCCAAAACCAACTAATGAAGGAGTGGCGCTCCCAAATAAACCTGTTGGACTATAACCTGGAGTTGTGATTTTTTTTTAAACTTTGTCTACCCCAGTCCAACACATGCACCTCCAAGTCATAGACAGGTAAAATAGTGAGTAACAAGATGGTAGATGAAATATGTCAGAAATATGAGTTAATTCACTTTGGTTATGAGAACAAAAAAACTGGAACTTTTTTTTGAAAAGGTGTGAAACATGTAACTATTCTGGATGTAGATTTGCTCGCTGAGCTGGAAAGTTCATTGTCAGACATTTCATCACCATACTAGGTAATATCATCAGTGAGCCTCTGGATGAAACACTGGTGATATGACTCGCTTTTTATTTATGCGTTTAGGTTTCCTTGGGTTGGTGATGTAATTTCCTGTGGTAAATGAGATTCAAGAGAATGTGTTTGTTGATAGAGTTGATGGAATGTCATGCCCCTGAAGAAAAAGAACAGGAAATGACATCGCCAACCCAAGGAAACCTAAACACATAAATAAAAAAGTGAGCCAGACCACCAGTGTTTCATCCACAGGTTTACTGATGATGTTACCTAGTATGGTGATGAAACATCTGAAAACGAACCTTCCAGCTCAGCGAGCAAACCTACATCCAGAACTTCAGCCTGAGCTACAAATCTTCTCAAAACACGCTAACATGTAACTCTTAATTATCAGAGAGACTTGGAAAAGGAATACAATGTTATGAGGCAGGTACAATAAGTCAAGTAAAAGTGAAAACTGGTACTGGCACTAGTTTATTCCAGATTTATTAACTGATTTCAACTTCCACCAGCTGTCTTGTTAGGACTTGAACCCGTGTCCCCAGAGCTTTAGCCTGGACCTCTAGATAACTAGTCCAGTGACATCATCAGTGCACCAGCATCTTCTCCCTGAATTTAGTGAACCTTCATTGCACCACATCCAAGTAAAGTACATCTATCTTTAAAGATGGAGATAAAAATTGCACAGTGTTCAGATTTGATTTCACCTAAACTCTTTGGGAAGGGACACTGGAATCCAAGATTAAGGAAGCCTTGCTAGAATTGTACAGGGTTTAGATGAAATGTTACCAGTATTCCATCTAATTTTCTCACCAGCTGCACATGGCTTTGAGTACTGTGGATGGCAAGGATGTCTGAAACTGGAATGCCATATGCTGAACATCAGAACAGGTGGGGCACATGCACAGTAGCACAGAGGAAAAGTTGCTTAATACCCATCTGGTTTACTACAACTTTTAGAAGAAAATTTGCTACCTTACTTGTAATTCCAGATCCACTGCAATATAATCGACTCTTAACTGCCCTCTAAAGTAATCACAAAAGGATAATCAGAGACGGCACCAAATGCCAGTCACCAATGTCCACTGGCCACATAAAAAGACTTAAAAAGATTTGTCCTGAAGATAAACGGGTTGTCCCCATGGTGAGAAGGTGAGTAAATTAGACCTATTTTCTCTGAAGTTTACCTTACTGAAGCATGTACAATTCTGCTTATAGTTATATGCCGAGTGACTATTTCCACTGGTCTGGAAATCCGAAATGCAAGGACAGTGTATCCAAACAAGGGGCTGGTTATTTCAGACTGAGATGAGGGGAAATTATTTCATTCAAATCTTTAGCTCTGAATCTTTGGCACTCTTTACTTGCGGAAGCTTCTTAGGTAGGATATATTGGCCTTGAAGGGACTACAACATAGGTTTACAAGAATGATACTTGGACTTCAGGGTTTAAGTTTGAGGAGAGATTACATAATTAGGCCAATATTCACCAGAATTAAGGTGGTTAAGGGATTATCTGATCAAAATTTTCAACATTAACAGGAAAAGATAGTGTAGATAAAAATAAACTATTTCCACTGGTTTAGGATTCTAGAACTAGGGGCATAGTCTGAGAATTAGGACTAGATCATTCAGGAGATGTAGGAAGCACTTCTACACAAAAAAAGGGTAGCAGATGTTTGAAATTTTCTTCCACAACAGCAGTGGATGTTGGATCAGTCGTTAACTTTAAACCCGAGATAAATAAATATTTGCTTAACAAAGATATTAAGAAATATGGGTCAAAGGCAGATTTATGGAGTTAGGCCACAGATCAGCCATAATCTCATTGAATGGTGGAACAGGCTCAAGGGGCTAAATTGCCTACTCCTGTTCCTATGTTCTACTATTGAAAATATTTAAGACTAGGGTAGGTGAAGTTTTCTCTTCTCAGAGATATTGGGATTGAGATTAGGCAGGAAAGGAGCAAGCTCAACAATTAATATGGGCTACTCCAGTGTCTATGTTTGTTTATTATTATTTTCTTTTCAGTGTTGACAGACTTGCTGTATATTTCCAGCATCTGGATTTTCATTTTAACAAAATTTCATGAAACTACTAAGCCCTTCAACACAGCTAGCTTAACGTGTGGTGTATGATAAAATATACTGTCACCTCTTAGCTTGAATTTGTTGTATTATGACAACCAAATTTGCTTTCATCCAGCAGAGGCTACAACAACGGATGAATGGACACTGCACAACAATCACTGGGTAGGAGTGTTCCCTCCCAGTCAGGACATTCGGCCTTGGGCCTTCGGGTGACCATCCTAGAAGGCGGACTTTGGATCAAGCAATAATGCAGAGTGGCTGAGTAGAAGCTGATAGCAAAGTTCGGTACCCAGGGAAATGGCCTCAACCGGGACCTTGCGTTCATGTCACAGTACAAGTGACTGCACTGCAGTACACACACACGCATCCCGACATACTCTCACACCCATGCAGACCCTCTTTCTCTCATATGCACACACATGCACCCCCAACACTCAGACCAACACACACACCTTCTCTCTTATACCCCATCACACACACTTAACCAAGTTACTCATGCACACTCACATGCGCATTCAATCTGTCGCTCCTACATGCGTGTACACAAATGCTTATGAGGTGAATTTTTTTTTGAAGAACATTTATTTTGCTCAAAAGCTGCATAAGTCCATGTAAAACTCTCTAAAACTATACAGAGGATTTGTCAGTCTAACATAGCATTGGGACACAGACAGACTTCACACCTATTTAAAAACCTGAGCTACCTTGAGAATGTAATTTGAAAGAAGCTCTGGGATTTACAAATCAACGAACAGAAACCAGCGTATCCTAGTATAAAAGGTGAAAGTTTTAATCTAAGATTGCTTATTATATCACATCTCCATGACACTGGACTCCTTTGGCTGTTAATCTTGTGAGCATGATCTTAACTTACACAACCACCCGATGAGGGGGCAGCGCTCAGAAAGCTAGTGCTTCCAAATAAACCTGTTGGGCTATAACCTGGTGTTGTGTGATTTTTAACTTTAACCAGGCCTGTGACCGGTGGAGTGCCAGAAGGATTGGCGCTGAGTCCACTCCTTTTAATCATTTATATAAATGATTTGGGGTTGTGAGAGAAGAGGTATAGTTAATAAATTTGCAGATGATACCAAAATTGGAGGTCCTGTGGACAGCTAAAAAGGTTACCTCAGATTACAATGGGATCTTGATCAGATGGGCCAATGGGTTGAGAAGTGGCAGATGAAGTTTAATTTAGATAAATGTGAGGTGCTGCATTTTGGAAAAGCAAATCTTAGCAGGTCTTATACATTTAATAGCTGAAAATGTGTTGCTGGAAAAGCGCAGCAGGTCAGGAGAAGGGTTTCGGGCATAAGCCCTTCCTGAAGAAGGGCTTATGCCCGAAACGTCGAATCTCCTGTTCCTTGGATGCTGTCTGACCTGCTGCGCTTTTCCAGCAACACATTTTCAGCTCTGATCTCCAGCATCTGCAGTCCTCACTTTCTCCTCGAAGATAGTAACTCAGCTTGACATGATAACAACAAATTGAGAATGTAAATTAAAGGATGGATGCCAATTGTTTTTTTTACATAAATATTTGGTCATGAAGAGCTGAACAAAACAGAAACCCACTTACATGTAGTACAATTATGTTTACGAGCCAGAACTACTACGAATGTTCTATGTAATGATAAATGACAACATGGACATCTCACTGGTGCACTGAACTTAAAAATCTGACTCATTCTAGTTTTCAATGCTGAAGATTCTACCCCACAGAGAGCACAGCATTGATGGCAACTACAAAGAAGTTCTAGCTCAAAAAGGTAGTGTGTAATTTAGAAAGATATCAGTGAAGAGGAGTAACTGAAAACATGATAAAGAGAAAATCTTCCCTCCCTGGTCTAAAAAACACGCACAAGTACATACAAAACGGTCTTATTCACAAGTTTCAGATGTTTTTTCACAGATACTGTCAAATGAATAACCTGATGCTGAAAGCGTGAGTGAAAAGCTGTACATCCAACAGCTTAATGGTAATATTTGTAAAAACGTATGGCCTAGCTTTAGGCATTCCTAGGTGAATAGTACTTTTGCTTTGTGCATAATATTAACTATTCAAAGAAAATGGATAAATGTGTCCATACATTGGGTTTCTCATTAATTATCATTAGTTCAACTGACTCAGCATGTAAAAATCTAATTACCAAACACATAGTAATGAGCTTGAATCCCAGTATTAACTGACAAATGAGACTGCTTTGATTCAACCAGATTGAGTATATTACAGCTAAGCATTAAATGGAAACTGCACTCAAAGCTGAAAATAAAATAATTTGTCAGGTAATTATAAAGCTGCACTGACAGTGATCAGAAAATAGACATCACATTAAATAATTATTCTTTAACTCAAAAATACATATTTCATTTCAAAATGTGAGTTGGACCATAAATACACTCATTCTAAATACTTCATTTAGATTGCACAAACAAGCACAATCATAATTAACATTAATTTCAATCCATTAGGATAACAAACTAATTACACTCAGGCGAGAGCCATCACAGTACATCAAGCCGAGAAAGACCACAACATCGATAATTGTCGCCATGATGTTAGTTTTAATACTGGATCATGCATGCTGAGAGTCCTAAAGCTTGCTAATAATTGCTTCAATTTATTTATTTTCGACAGATCTTTCTTGTCAATCACACTAATTTGTATTATTCACTTCAGCTAAGTGCATCTGAAATTCGCAAAACTGTTTCCTGTGTTATGAATCACAATTCAAAGTCGAAGACATTTTGCATATTCAATGTATTCAGCTACTCGTTTAAATGCCTCTTCTAAAAACTGCAGTGTTTATATTATTCTAATTTAAAGAAATTTCAATGATATTGTGGCGAATTGCTCAAACTTTACCAACTATATGTTAAACTGAATGTCGTGATGGTTTTGATTCAAAAATCGAAAGCATCTGCCACCTTTTGCAATTTGCTCAGCACAGATTTTGGATTGTTTTTCTAGTAAAGGGAATAAGTAACAAAAACAGCAGGTGAACATTATAGTTTAGTACTGATTTTCCTTTGAAGCTTCAGATCTGCGTTGCACATTGCTTTCAAGTAGAGACATAACTTTGACCAAGAAATTAAGAATTTGAAGTAAATCATTATCACCCTAAACAGTCTGTATCTACAAAATGCTTTGGCAACGTAAATTATACATTTAAGGGCCACAATGATTCATTACGTTAAATAGCTCTCTAAGATATACCGAGAACTCAGAAACCTTGCTTGGAATTCAGGCATAATCTGTCTGAAATGTCTTAAATCAAGTAGCATTTGGCAAAGTTGCAAATGATACACTAGCTATTAACTGTCATAAAAGGACGAATTCCATGATAAATGCACAACATCAACACTCACTCTTTTTAAACAATGATACAGTTTAATCCCTAAAAACCTGTGAATTATAGAATAGCCAATTAAACAGTCAAAATAGAAATCCATTTTTCTCCATCTCCTATTATCAGGAAAGTGTGTCACAATTGATGTATTGAACTACATTGATAATTCATTGAAAGCAAATACTGAGAAAAGGATTAGCATGTTCAATTTCATCAGTGCTCATAAAGAACACCAAAACGAGGTGCAGCTGAATTTCCCCTCAACTATCCTGATTCTTCCATGGTTAAAAACAAACAAAAATAAGCAAAATTTTGAATAGATTCCTTCTTCATCTCTAAAACATAAAAAAATTTCTGTTATTGCAAAAGCAAAATACTGCAAATGTAGAAATTTGAAACAAAGAAGAGAAAAAATACTCAAAGGTCCTAATTTATCTGATTTTCAAACACTGGTTCTGCACTGAACAAGAATAACTATTTATTACAAGTAATGCTTTAGCTTTAGGTAAGAGAGTTATAACAATCTGTACTTAATACTTCTAATGTGTCCTTGAATCCTCTTAGAAACTTCCCTTACACACTGATCAGCAGGCTGGGAAAATAGGCTACTGGACAGAGGAGAAAAAATTATAAAGACAATTCAGCAGTCTTTGTTTCCAGGTTCTGTTGATGAGATCATATTTATAATCCTTTTGCTAGCCAGCATGTTACTTTAGTTAGCTTTTTCCAGGTTCTTCCACTGGTTGATAAGAGAAATGAGGTGATGGATTCCCTTATAAAAGTTTTTGACTAATCAGTTAGAAGTCACAGCTTATAATTGTTGCAAGAAAGATTACCTGGTGTTCAGTAGGTTTACAGTGAACTTTGACTGCAGACACAAGGAAACCATTGATAAGCTGGGGAAGTTCTGAACATTTCTCTCTCTCTAACACATTGTTCTCAGCTCCACACTGATCATTAACCTGAGAACCAATCACACATTTGTTGGCAGGCAAAAGGTCTCTGTAATCAAGTATGGGTCACTATTCCATAGACCAATCAACTTCTTGTTGACAGCAAAAGCTGCATTTTAGCTCCCAGCACCCACTCAGCTCCAAATCATCTGCAACACAATTGCTGCTTGTTCAAATATGGTCGACAGAATGCCTACAATGCAAGTTAGGTTACTTATTTTCAAAACAGATTTGACACCCTTCAAATCCTGGTTTTAAAACAACTTTCACAATTCAGTCTACATTTTAAAAGAAGTTAAAAAGACACAGTCCTTACCCCTTGAACAAAAATTCAAGGGAGTGCTTATGGTCGTAGGGAAAAGATGAACATTAAGAGCCAATGTGTTTAGCAAGTATTAAAAACAAAAGTCACCTATACTGACAGCAAGTTGATGCAAGATATTGTGGTTGGTAGGTGGGGGGAGTGGGAAGTAATCAAAATGGAACTAAAAGTTCATTGTATGAAGTTGTTGAACTTAAGGTTGAGCCCTGAAGGCTACATATTGCTAAATTGAAAATAAAATGCTGTTCCTCCATCTTGTGTTGGGTTTCACCAGAACTAGCAAGCCCAGGACAGTGCCGACGGCACAAAACCAAAATGGTGTATTGCAATGGCAATCAACCAGAAGAGCAGGGTCATGCTTGCAGACTGAATATAGATTTTCAGCAAAGTGGTAACCCAGTTTTCATTCACTCTTGCCAATGTAGAGGAAACCACACTATGAGCAATGAACATAGCACACGAGATGTTTAAAAAAACGCATGTAAATTGTTGCTTCATTGCCACACTTTTTGAATCCGAAAAGTGTATTTAGTGTCTTGGCCAGTGAAGAAGGAAGAGGCAATAGGACAAGTGCTACAACTTTGATTGGAAAGCTGTCACAACTGAGAGTTGGTGTTGGGAGTGATGCAGTTGTGCAAGGAATCAGTGCCTGCCAAATTCTAACAGGGAGGGGAAGATAAATGGGTGTTGGCATTCCACAGGACGTGGTGGAGAAAGTTTTTTTGAACATGGAGGCTGGTGGTGTGAGAAAGGAGGACAAGCAGAAGCCCCTTTTGTGGGGGGTGGGGGAGGAGGGGAACAGATGTGTTGGAAATCTATAAGACACAGCTGAGGTCCCTGTCAACAATGATGGGGAGCAAATCTTTGGTTGAGGAAAAAGGAAAACATGTCAGAAGCATCCTTGCAGAAGTTAGCATCATTAGACCAGATGTGGCAGATATAGGAAACTAGAATGGAAAGGAGAGCTTAAAGGAAGAAAAATGTGAAGCATAGTTGACATTAATGTGGGAATAGGTAGGTTTGTAGTGGATAGTGGTAGACAGCCTATTCTCAGAATGGATACAGATAAAGTCAAGAAAGGGAACAGTCAGGTGAGAGGAGAATTGAAATTGGAAGCAATTTCCAGTTCTGGATGAGAATAGAAATTAGAATCAATGGAGCCATCAATTTGTTGAGAACAAATTGTGGGAGGGAACCCAAATTGGATTGGATTGGAAGAAGGAATGTTCCTCATATCTCAACAAGGCTTAATTAGAACCCATGATGACACTTCTTACTTGGAAAAAATGAGATGTTACAAGAGAAATTGTTCAAAGTGAGAACAAGCTGAGCCAGGCAAACAAAGGTGGTGTTGGATAGGAACTGCTCAGGCCTCTGTTCAAGGAAGAAGTGGAGAGCCCTCAACCTGCCCAATGCAGTGGAGATGTGGAGCAATTGCACAGCCATTAGTGAAGAGGTGGAGGTTAGAACCAGGAAATTAGAATCAGATGTAAAACATTGGAGAATCATAAAATGTACTTTGGGGCACTGGAGAAGGGAACAAAATCAAAAAGGAAATAGGTTTGGTGGTTCAGGACGGACTGAAACAAGAAGAAAGTGAAGACTGCAGATGCTGGAGATCAGAGCTTAAACATCTGTTGCTGGAAAAGCACAGCAGGTCAGGCAGCATCAAAGAAACAGGGGAATCGACATTTCAGGCATAAGCCCTTCTTCAGGAAGGAATCCTGATTCCTTCCTGAAGGGCTTATGCCCGAAACGCGATTCTCCAGTTCCGTTGATGGTGCCTGAGCTGCTATGAAATGATGGGTCTGCCTGTTTGTTAATTTTGGGGAAAATACAGAAGCAGGTTGTGTGGATTTGGGGGTTTATGAGGTGGGAAGCTGCAGGTGGATGACCTTCAGGTATTGTGTCCTGGAAGTAACAGCTTGATGATCAGTGGTGAGATATGGTCGAAGAGAGACAGAAAGAAGTGTTGAAAATGGACACTGAACTTCTGAAAGACAGAGATCAGTACTTCCGATAACAACAGCACCATCCTTGTCAGTTGATTTAACGTCAAAGTCAGAGTTAGATACAAGTAAACAGAATGCAGCAAGTTCAATCACCAACAGGTTAATGTGGGTAAGGAAGAGAAACAGGGAAATCAAAAAGGAAAGAAATAGGTTTGGTGGTTCTGGACAGACTGAAACAATGGGTCTATTTCTTTCCTTTTTGATTTTGTTCCCTTCTCCAGTGCCCCAAAGTACATTTTATTATTCTCTGATGTTTTACGTCTGATTCTAATTTCCTGGTTCTAACCTTTCATTATTGAATTCATTTTAAATTTCACTTTGTTAAATGAAAACTAAGAGAGACATTGGTATTATACAACTGCTGCTGGATTCGTAACCTGGCAACTTGTGGAATATAAAGGTTCAATAATAGTGATGCTAACTGTCGCTGTAAAATCCATCTCGTTCATTATTATACTTTAGTGAAGAGATTGACCATTTTTACATGGTCTAGCCTACATTTGATGCCAGATCCACAGCAATGTTGCTGATTCTTAATTAGGGATGGGCAATAGATGCTGGCCTCAACAGAAATACTCCATCCCATGAATGCCTAAAAAGACAAAAAAAACTTCACAGCTCAAAAGAAGCTTTTTCGGTCTGTTCCCAATCTCTGTTTTGATGAAGAGATTTAGAATAATGAAAGATTGATTAAAAAAAGGAGTGTACAAGCATCCTAAATCAAACTAAATCCTTTAGCCCTGGGTCTGAGAGATAGTCTGCCAGCTACCCTATCAATCTTTTCAGAATTAAAAAAAAGTGCTGTATTGGCTCATTGTAGTAACAAATAAATGCACAATTTTTCAGTCTCTTTTTATTTGTACTTCCTTACATCAAGCAGCATCCTAGTCAGTGTTGTGTCCTATCAAAATCCTTCCAATAGTGTGATTGTTAATACCACTCAGAGTGTTTCACAAAAAGTTAACACAAACCAAAGTACATTGAGAGGTGACCTGGAGAAATCATGGACAAGTCCAAAAACAGCTCTGTCCACATGCTAGATTTTTTTCAAAAAACCCTAACTCATGGATAAACCCCAAAATTGCCTACTTAAACCACATAGCTGTAACATTTACCTAACGAGTTGAGGTCATGAGAAACTAAACATTACAGACTGTGTCAGCATTAATACTTAAAGGCTGTAATCAGTCCACTGGAACCCTGGTTTAACTGAGCTATTTATCAACTTGGTTTGTAAGAGATTTTAATTTATGTAATGTTGCTGTTATGAAGTTAGAATTGGCTCATAAGGCAGCAATTCCTGGCGAAAGATACAAGTTTTATGGAATGTTTAAAACTAACAAGTTGAAATACCAGACCAATGCACCATCTTAGGTATGTGTACTTTCATTAATTTTGGAGATTATGATACTATTGAACACACTCCCACTTTCATTGTCAGAAATACATTAATTTAATAAAAGCCAGTATGGGGGTTGTGAGGTGGTTGCATAGCTAAACAGAAAATGCAGTTGCTATAGCTTCACACTAAAAAGGGATGTTTCTCATACAGGTTCAAAGCTTTGATTGGCAGCTAAATGAGGTAAATCTTCAACACAAGAAGCTGAGGGAGAGGTCAGCTTCATATATCCATTGCTCCCTAAACAGGTCAGTCTGTGGCAATTTGAACTGAAACAACAAGTAAGATGGATACTGAAACAAGAAAGATAGCAAGATCCCATTCTGAAGGATTATTTTCAGTCATTTTAAGGATTTATAAAGCAACTCCAGCTCACAACATGAATCAAAGCTGCATTTTCTAAATTAGAATAACTTGAAATTAAGCAAATTGTGCAATGAATTACATTAATTTCTGTTTGTCATGTAAAATATTGGCTTAGATGATTAAAAGGCTTTTCAGTTTAGATTCCAAAATGTAAGACGACAACATACACAGGTCATACAGGAACACAATCTTACAATTCTAGTTTGACGTATTCCTGGAGATTTGATTGCTAGATATTTGATTGCACATTTCACCATGTGACCACATCCAGAACCACACAACTAAAAACAAGGGCTTCCTCTGGAAGCAAACTGTTTAAATCTGAAAACAAACCAAGCCAGATAGATCAGGAAGATCTGATGTGTAACTCCCTCTACTCAGATTAAGTTAGTTCAGCCAGCTGCACCAGAGGTACAATGCTATCATTAGCCTCAACTGTCTTGGGTTAGGGAAGAAAATCAATTGCTTGGTCTCCCGTTTCCAACCTCTGGCTAGGTCTTTACACCTTAAGCTCAAGGATAGTTTCTATGCTTATGATTTATTGAAACACAATTTGATTAATTGTTCTTCTGGCAACATTACTCATTCTTCCCACAACACACCACCCCTTCCTGCCCTGGTTCTCATCTTTTTCCTTTCTGCTGGACCTCAAAATGAAAAGCAATACTCAAGACAGTTTGCAGCTTAGAACAATATCTAACTGTATCATCATTCAACAATAATTATCAACTTGTCACTCTGGCAATATGGATGGGGCAAAGTTAATTATGGAAAATATATTTTCTTTTAAAAAATAGAAGAAACTAAAGGAAAAATCTAAAAGCTTCCGTCAGAGTCAGGCCAGCAACATCTAGTGTTTAGAGGTAAACATTTAAATGATTCAAAAACATTTGCTGCTTTTATGGTTGAGATTCTGCTTCATATTGTTTTGATACTTTGATCTGACATATGCCATGCTTGAATATTCCCTGCTACAATTTTGTATTTACTTTTATATATGTAGATCTTTCTATTGGGCACCCCTATTGCCCATTACATATAGCAGAAGTTGGCAATATGATCAGTAATTCACAATTGATAATCTCTCCATCATTTTTTGAAATTACCTGTTTATTTAACAACGCTACACATTTTCTATGTAAAAAGAATGCCTTATTTTAAATGTGTATTATGGACATTGAGTTTTGTATTATTCAGTTTTCTTCACAAATTAATTGCAATCTCTTGGAGAATGTAGTATTAACAATGTGCTCGACTAGAGACATCAGGATTAACAAACTCAAGACATATTACAGTACAGCTCTTTATAAACTCTCAATTTAGCATTTAACTCGTTAATTCTATTAATCGCCAGAATAAACAAAGTCACAGAAAAGATAAATTGCTTGTTCAGCTTTTGGTTGGCCTAATTTGTAGAATTTGTGTTTGATCTCCTAAAAGGAGGGTGTTTGGAAACAAGGATGCATTGAAGTCCATGTCTTTTGGTTTAATAATCAAGAATATATAAAAACACTCAAGTACATGGCAACCTTTTTGTCATAAAATTCTTTGCATTGGTGACATCCTCCCAATAATACAAACATAATTATTAAAGCAGAAATTCAAAAAGAGGAGTTTTGCAAATCAGCTTAAATCCTCATTTCAAACCTTTTCCACGATTTCACTTCTTTCTATTAATGATGTCATCCAGCCGTGACTTCCTGTCTGTACATTGCATGATTTCTGCATGTTCCCGAACTGTTACACCAGGAGGAAGTCAGGTGTTCAATCAAAACTCTCTCCTCTGACAATCATTCCCGAAAGAACTTTGTGACCCCTGTTCCCCATCATGAAAAACCTTCTTAAAAAGCCCCTTTACCCATACTATGTTTACCTGTTGCAGTACAGATTTAAGACCACACAGGATAATTTGAAGTATAAAAAGTATGATGACCAGGGTGGATGGGTATAATCGTTGCCATTCTTTTTGACCTCCTCTCGCTCAGTCTTACTTAGTGTTCTAAAGATAAAGTTATGACGCTTCCACTTAAATGTAAGTAATTAGGTCATAATGAAGAAGCAACCAAATTATAAGGTTTAAGTGTGTAAGGAGGAATTTCATTGTCTGCTAACCCTGAGAAAATAAAATCATGACATCAGATACAGACATCTAACAAAAGGGGTTGGCAAGTGTGTCTAATACATACAGGAAGATAAAGGCAATTGAAGTTTTAAGTTTTTAAGAACACTTGAGGCATTAAAATTTTAAATCTTCTGGAACGTGCTTCTGCAAGAGATGCAGTGGTTTTTGTTGAGGTTCATCCCAAGCAGCACCTTGACACAGGACTCTGTGCTGTCTGAGATGCACATTGAGACAAACATCGACAGCACCTGAAGGAGCATCAACTCAATGAAAGATGCTCTTTGGTCTCTCCCAAGCTTGTGGGTTTTCCAGAGAAGGAGTTGACCTTAATCCATTCCTGATGAAGGGCATCTGCCCGAAATGTCCTAGAGAAGTAGAGGATAATATTGCGAGGATGATTCAGGAAAAGAATGAAGGTAGCAGGGTGGTTGTTATGGGGGACTTTAACTTCCCAGATATTGACTGGGAGAGCTATAGCTCGAGTTCATTAGATGGGTCGGTGTTTGTACAATGTGTGCAGGAGGGTTTCCTGACACAATATGTCGACAGGCCAACAAGAGGGGAGGCTATATTGGATTTGGTTCTAGGTAATGAACCAGGCCAGGTGTTAGACTTGGAGGTAGGTGAGCACTTCGGGGACAGTGACCACAACTCGGTGACTTTTACTTTAGTGATGGAGAGGGATAATCGTGCGCCGCAGGGCAAGAGCTATAGCTGGGGGCAGGGAAATTATGATGCAGTGAGGCATGACTTAGGTTGTGTGGATTGGAAAAACAGGCTTCAAGAGAAGAACACTAATGAGATGTGGGGATTGTTCAAGGAGCAGCTACTGCGTGTCCTCGATAGGTATGTACCAGTCAGGCATGGTGTAAAGGGCCTTGTGAGGCAGCCGTGGTTTAGTAAGGAATTGGAGTCCCTTGTGAAAGGGAAGAAGGCGGCATATGTAAAGATGAGGCGTGAAGGTTCAGTAGGGGCGATTGAGAGTTATAAGGTAGCCAGGAAGGAGCTAAAGAGGGAGCTAAGAAAAGCGAGAAGGGGACATGAAAAGTCTTTAGCTGGTAGGATTAGGGAAAACCCAAAGGCTTTCTATAGGTATGTCAAGAATAAAAGGATGACTAGGGTAGGTATCGGTCCAGTCAAGGATAGTAGTGGGAAGTTGTGTGTGGAGGCGGAGGAGATTGGAGAGACATTAAATCAGTACTTTTCCTCAGTATTCACTCAGGAACAGGACACTGTTGCTGATGTGAATATGGAATCACAAATAATTAGAATGGATGCCCTGGAAATATGCAGGGAAGAGGTTTTGGGAATATTGGAAAGGATGAATATAGATAAGTCTCCTGGGCCTGATGGCATTTACCCCAGGATCCTATGGGAAGCTAGGGAGGAGATAGCAGAGCCATTGGCCTGGATTTTTATGTCGTCATTGTCAACGGGAATAGTACCAGAGGACTGGAGGATAGCGAATGTGGTCCCATTGTTCAAGAAAGGGAGTAGGGATAGCCCTAGTAACTATAGGCCAGTGAGTCTGACTTCAGTGGTGGGCAAAGTCTTAGAGAGAATGGTAAGGGATAAGATTTATGAACATCTGGGTAGGAATAACGTGATCAGGGATAGCCAGCATGGTTTTGTGAAGGGCAGGTCGTGCCTCACAAACCTTATTGAGTTCTTTGAGAAGGTGACTAAGGAAGTGGATGAGGGTAAAGCAGCAGATGTTGTGTATATGGATTTTAGTAAGGCGTTCGATAAGGTTCCCCATGGTAGGCTAATGCTAAAACTTCGGAGGTATGGCATTGAGGATACATTAGAGGTTTGGATTAGGAATTGGCTGGCTGGAAGGAGACAGAGGGTAGTAGTTGATGGATTATGTTCATCTTGGAGCGCAGTTACTAGCGGTGTACCACAAGGATCTGTTTTGGGACCATTGCTTTTTGTTATCTTTATAAATGATCTAGAGGAAGGACTTGAAAGCTGGGTAAGCAAGTTTGCGGATGACACGAAAGTCGGTGGAGTTGTGGATAGTGAGGAAGGAAGTGGTAGGTTACAGCGGGATATAGATAAGTTGCAGAGCTGGGCGGAAATGTGGCAAATGGAATTCAATGTAGCTAAGTGCGAAGTCGTTCACTTTGGTAGGAATAACAAGATGATGGATTACTGGGCTAATGGTAGGCTACTTGGTAGTGTAGATGAGCAGAGGGATCTTGGTGTCTATGTACACAGATCTCTGAAAGTTGCCACCCAGGTAAATAGTGCTGTGAGGAAGGCATATGGTGTACTGGGCTTTATTGGCAGAGGAATTGAGTTCCGGAGTCCTGAGGTCATGTTGCAGTTGTATAAGACTCTGGTGAGGCCTCATCTGGAGTATTGTGTGCAGTTTTGGTCGCCATACTATAGGAAGGATGTGGAAGCTTTAGAACGAGTGCAGAGGAGGTTTACCAGGATGTTGCCTGGAATGGTAGGAAGATCGTATGAGGAAAGGCTGAGGCACTTGGGGCTGTTCTCATTGGAGAAGAGAAGGTTTAGGGGAGATCTGATAGAAGTGTATAAGATGATTAGGGGTTTAGATAGGGTCGACACTGAGAACCTTTTACCGCTAATGGAGTCAGGTGTTACTAGGGGACATAGCTTTAAATTAAGGGGTGGTAGGTATAGGACAGATGTTAGGGGTAGATTCTTCACACAGCGGGTTGTGAGTTCATGGAATGCCCTGCCCGTATCTGTGGTGAACTCTCCTTCTTTATGTTCATTTAAGCAGGCATTGGATAGGCATTTGGAAGTTATTGGGCTAGTATAGGTTAGGTAGGACTCGGTCGGCGCAACATCGAGGGCCGAAGGGCCTGTACTGCGCTGTATCCTTCTATGTTCTATGTTCTATGTGGACTCTCCTGTTCTTCAAATGCTGCCTGACCTGCTGTACTTTTCCACCGCCACACATTTGACTTTGACTTCTCCAGCATCTGCAGTCCTCACTTTTTCCTTGTCCAAGTGTTGCAGACTGACACATTCCAAAGTCCAGGACTAGTTGCTGAGGGATACGTAAAAGCGTGGGCCAGCTGCCGCCGACACACAGTGGGGAAAGACTGCAATCTAACATCTCCCAGCCAAAGTACAATGGGAGTCCGTTCAGTTTTCAGACCCTCCCAGTGTCTAAAATACATGGAAATATTATCTTGCATAAGTGAAAAATGCCCTGGCTTGTTTGTTGGAACTGTAGGGAAAATCAAACTCCAATGTTTGTTTGTTTGTTCTGTACAGACTGTACAAAATGGAACTGCTTTAACTGACTATGTATATTAAGAGTTTTTTGTGAATAAAATATACTTTAAAGTGTTCAACTGGGGAGGCAATGGTGTCAGGGTAATGTTTAAATATCACCATAGCAGAGAATGAAATTTGCATTCAATAAAACCAATCCAGAATAAAAGCTCAACAAACCCACCTGGTTCATTAACAACCTTTAGGAAAGGAAATCTGTTGTGTTCCCTAGTCTGGCCTACATGCAATTCCAGACATCACACCTTGGGGCAATGAAGGATGAATAAAAAAATGCTGGCTTCGTCAGCAATGCCCACATCCTGTTAATGATTTTTTTAAAATGCTACCTCATTCTGCAATAATAGTGTTTGAAGGTATGGAATCCTGAGCAAATGATTTATCTTAACAGTTGTTGGTTTTTGATGCTGATGATAAAGGCGGGGGGGGTGGGGGGAGAGAAAGAGAGGTTTCTAGCTTCTTCCTATTATCAGTGTATAATTCTTTGACTCTCAGTTTTGTTTAAAAGCTGGTGTCTGAAATACAGTTCCTTTATGCATTCCAGTGTCTGGCGTAATTTCTTTTCCAAGTTTAATCTTCAGGCAACATTCATCACAATGTGTAACTTAGGAAAAGTATATAAAAACAGATTAGAATTGTAGTGCCTTTTATAACAACCCTTGTTCAGGTTCAGAATGATTGCCTTGGAGAAAGTGAGGACTGTAGATGCTGGAGATCAGAGCTGAAAAGTGTGTGGCTGGAAAAGCGCAGCGGGTCAGGCAGCATCCAAGGAGCAGGAGAATCGATGTTTCGGGCATAAGCCCTTCTTCAGGAATGAGGAGGGTGTGCCAAGCAGGCTAAGATAAAAGGTAGGGAGGAGGGACTTGGGGGAGGGGCATTGGGAATGCGATAGGTGGAAGGAGGTTAAGGTGAGGGTGATGGGCCAGAGAGGGGGTGGGGACAGAGAGGTCAGGAAGAAGATTGAAGATCAAGAAGGTGGTGCTGAGTCTGAGGGTTGGGACTGAGATAAGGTGGGGGGAGGGGAAATGAGGAAGCTGGAGAAATCTGCATTCATCCCTTGTGGTCGGGGGGAGATGAGGCGCTCTTCTTCCAGGCGTCGTGTTGCCATGGTCTGGCAATGGAGGCGGCCAAGGACCTGCATGTCCTTGGCGGAGTGGTAGGGGGAGTTAAAGTGTTCAGCCACAGGGCAGTTGGGTTGGTTGGTGCAGATGTCCCAGAGGTGTTCTGAGAAAGGGTCACTCAACCTAAAATGTAACTTTGATTTCTCTCCACAGATGTTGCCAGACCTGCGGAGCTTTTATTACAAATTCTGTTTTTGTTTCTTGTTTACTGATGGCTTATTGAGCTAGGCTGGTCAGGTGATTACACCATTTTCAGTCAATATATTTGTTCATTTTAAAATTCACTTTATCCCATTAAAATCTTGGGCATTAAAAAGTCAAATGATGCATGTTAAATATTAATAGTTATGTTTACCCAAACAAAAACTCAAATGACTATGATATAACTGGGAATACCATACTACAATTTAAAATACAAAGTGTTTACTAACACCATCTGTCAACTATGTAAGCTCACTAATTCTACATTATTCACATGCAATGAAAAAGAGCTAATTTTAAAATAAATTGACAAAAGAAATTCCACTTTGCTTGACACATTTTATACTTACCAAGAGATACTTTCACTCAAATTTCTTCGTTGTATTTACCAGCTTTTTAATTGCTCTTTTAAAAGCATGTCTTGGGTGTCAAATACAGTCTTTAAAATAAAGCATCCTTCTTCTACTAAATTCCTGCTTTTCCTGGGCCTTTTCCTGTGCCTTTTCAAAGGGCACTACTAAGTTATTATTTTAAAAAGATCTAATCCAAAAGTTTGTAATCTAAATCTCGACAACAATTTATTAGGAAATCATTAGTTGTTCTTATCTAACAGAATTAAACGTTACACCTTGGATTCTTCAACATCTTCAAGTGTTGCTGAACAAAGAGATCTTGGAATGCAGGTTCATAGCTTCTTGAAAGTAGAGTCGAAAGTAGATAGGAGAGTGAAAAAGGCTTTCCTTTATTGGTCAGAGCATTAAGTTTAGGAATTGGGAGGTCATGTGGCTGTACAGAACACTGGTTAGGCCACTTCTGGAATACAGTGTGCGATTCTGGTTTCCCTCCTTAGGAAGGATCATAGAGTCATAGAGATGTACAGCATGGAAACAGACCTTCATTCCAACTTGTCCATGCTAACCAGATAGACGAACTTAATCTAGTCCCATTTGCCAGCACTTGGCCCATATCCCTCCAAACCCTTTCTATGAATATACCCATCCAGATGCCCTTTTAATGCAGTCAAATTATACTCTGCCACCTCAATGCTAATGTATATTAAAAACAGCAAACTGTAATTCAGAACCTTAGAAACATTACTGTACATCACACACCTCCAGTCTGAAAAAAAACTTCAATTCTGTTACATTCACTGCTGTTAATGTCTATTTATCCAATGGACTTGAATTTTACTACCTCTTTTGTAATGATATTTTATAAAATCTCTTTCAAGAATCCATATACCCAATAACATTCAAATGTGTTCAACTATCCTCTTAACACAATCAAGTTAGTCAAACACATTTTGCGCTGAATAAATCAATGCTGTGGTTCTTTCTTACTCATTCTTATTCAAGTAGTTGACTTTGTCCCAGGTTATTGTTTCAATGCACCAACTGACATGACACAGGTTGCCTCACAAATGTCACGGTTCACCCTTTTGTTGAACAAGGATGCAATGTTCATGTAGAATTGCTTTTTCTGGAATGGAGGAAAATACATAGTGAAGCTCCCCATCCTTCATTACTAAAGTCTTGAAATGAATTTAAAACATAGAGATGGAGAACAGGACAATTTCTAAATTTGTGAATGCCTGCAAACTTGGATGTGCAGTAAACAACCAAGATGATAAAATATTGAGTTCCCATGTGTGTTCAGATGATGAGATTATATCATGATGAATTAAACATCAGTAGGAACACTGGCCACTGGTGAATACGTTGGTTGCACTATCCTTTCATTTAATGGGAATCTGAGTTGGAGATCAAATCCAAAGTTTGCTCATTGCCTTGAGGAGAAAAATCAGTGCCAATCTTTAGATGCACTACACTATGGTATTTAGCTCTTCACCAATTTCTTTTTGGAGTTCCTATTTTTAAAGCAAGTTATACCAAATTTAAGATTGATGCCTGGGGGTGCCGAAAAATAGTGCTGAGAACTGGACTCCATCTCCATTTGGAAGGCTGGATTTCTGGCATTAGGTAGTCAATGGTCAGTGACTCTAGCTTTGTCAATCTGAAGTCTATTTTCACATATTTTTCAAAACAAAGTCAAAGTTAGGTGATTTTTCACTTCTTGTTTGGCTTCTTAATAAATAGAATTTTTTACCATGTAGAATGCTGCTACACTTGAACTGCTGCCAATCTCCTGATGGCAGGACAGAACCTGTTAAATTGGTCTTTACCTTCCATTACCACCACTAAAACATTGAATTGTTAGTGAGCAAATGGAACTAAGCAATAAATTGTTTATTGTTGGTAAATTTGGGATCTGCTAGGGCCACTCAGCTCCTAACTTAATTACTGACCTCTACACTACTGAAGACAGACGCCAACTCGAAGATACCTCCACCTACAGCCCCTTCGACCATAACCCCACACCCCCCATCACCAAACCATCATCTCCCAGACCATACAGAACCTTATCACCTCAGGAGATCTCCCACCCAAAGCTTCCAACCTCATAGTCCGGGAACCCCGCACTGCCCGGTTCTACCTCCTTTCCAAGATCCACAAGCCTGACCACCCTGGCCGACCCATTGTCTCAGCATGCTCCTGCCCCACTGAACTCATCTCTACCTACCTCAACACTGTCCTATCCCCCCAGTCCAAGAACTCCCCACATACATTCGAGACACCACCCATGCCCTCCACCTCCTCCAAGACTTTCGTTTCCACGGCCCCCAACGCCTTATCTTCACCATGGATATCCAATCCCTCTACACCTTCATCCACCATGTCCAGGGCCTCCAAGCCCTCTGTTTCTTCCTCTCCCAACATACCCAACTGTACCCAACTGACACTCTCATTCATTTGGCTGAACTGGTCCTCACCCTTAACAATTTCTCCTTCGAATCCTCCCACTTCCTCCAGACCAAAGGGGTAGCCGTAGGCACCCGAATGGGCTCCAGCTATGCCTGTCTCTTTGTTGGCTACGTAGAATAGCCCATATTCCGTAGTTACACTGGCACCACTCCCTGCTACACTGATGACTGTATTGGCGCCACCTCATGCTCCCGAGAGGAGGTTGAGCAATTCAGCAACTTCTCCAACATATTCCACCCTGACCTTAAATTTACTTGGATCATCTATGACACCTCCCTCCCCTTCCTGGACCTCTCCATCTCCATTAATGACGACTGACTTGACACCGACATTTTTTACAAACCCACCGACTCCCACAGCTACCTGGATTACATCTCTTTCCATCCTACCTCCTGCAAAAATGCCATCCCATATTCCCAATTTCTCCACCTTCCACCATATCCCAGGAGGACCAGTTCCACCACAGAACACACCAAGTGGCCTCCTTCTTTAGAGACTGCAATTTCCCTTCCCACGTGGCTAAAGATGCCCTCTAATGTATCTCGTCCACATCCCGCACCTCCACCCTCAGATCCCCACCTCTCCAACCGTAACAAGGACAGAACCACCCCCCCCCACTACAGTGCTCACCATCCACCATACCAACCTTCGCATAAACCAAATCATCTGACGACATTTCCGCCACCTCCAAACGGACCCCACCACCAGAGATATATTTCCCTCCCCACCCATTTCCACCTTCCACAAAGACCATTCCCTCCGTGACTACCCGGTCAGGTCCACGCCCACCCTCCTGTCCTGGCACCTTCCCCTGCCACCGCAGGAATTGCAAAACCTGCGCCCAAACCTTTTCCCTCACCTCCATCCAAGGCCCCAAAGGAGCCTTCCACATCCATCAAAGTTTTATATGCATATCCACCAATATATTTATTGTATCCGTTGCTCCCGATACGGTCTCCTCTACACCGGGGAGACTGGACGCCTCCCAGCAGAGTGCTTTAGTGAACATCTCTGGACACCCGCACCAATCAACCACTCCGCCCTGTGGCCCAATATTTCAATTCCCCCTCCCACTCTGCCAAGGACATGCAGGTCCTGGGCCTCCTCCACCGCCGCTCCCTCACCACCTGACACCTGGAGGAAGAATGCCTCATCTTCTGCCTCAGAACACTTTAACCCCATGGCATCAATGTGGATTTCACCAGTTTCTTCATTTCCCCTTCCCCACCTCACCCCAGTTCCAACCTTCCAGCTCAGCACCATCCCCATGACCTGTCCTACTTGCCTATCTTCCTTTCTACCTATCCACTCCACCCTCCTCTCTGACCTATCACCTTCATCCCCACCCTATTCACCCATTGTACTCTTTGCTACCTTCTCCCACCCTCCTCTCTGACCTATCACCTCCATCCCCACCCCCATTCACCTATTGTACTCTATGCTACTTTCTCCCCACTCCCACCCTCCTCTCATTTATCTCTCCACCCTGCAGGCACTCTCCCTCTATTCCTAATGAAGGGCTTTTGCCCGAAACGTCGATTTTCCTGCTCCTCGAAT
This sequence comes from Hemiscyllium ocellatum, assembly GCF_020745735.1. Lineage (NCBI taxonomy): Eukaryota > Metazoa > Chordata > Chondrichthyes > Orectolobiformes > Hemiscylliidae > Hemiscyllium > Hemiscyllium ocellatum. The sequence goes on along the minus strand of NC_083418.1, from coordinate 44,049,224 downwards.
GCTGTGCTTTTCCAGCACTACTCTAATCCAGAATCTGGTTTCCAGCATCTGCAGTCATTGTTTTTACTTCCTGACTTTATTACAGCCTGGCAACAAACAGAAAGAAATGAAATCAGCTCAGGCTGTCTACCCTTATAGCCCATGTTCTGAAACTTGAAAGGGTTCAGAAAAGATTTAAAAGGATGTTGCCAGGGTTGGAGAATTTGAGCGATAGGGAAAGGCCGAATAGGCTGGGGCTGTTTTCTGGAACGTCAGAGGCTGAGAAGTGACCTTACAGAGATTTATAAAATCACGAGGGGTATGAATAAGGTTAATAGACAAGGTCTTCTCCTTGGGTGTGGTAGTCCCAAACTAGGGGGGCATAGGTTTAGGGTGAGAAGGGAAAGATTTAAAAGGGACCAAAGAGCAACTTTTTCATAGAAAGGGTGGTGCTTGTACGGAATGAGCTGCCTGAGGAAGTGGTGGAGGCTGGTACATTTACAACATTGAAAAGGCATCTGGATAGGTTAATGAACAGGAAGTGTTTAGAGGGATATGGGTCAAGTGCTGGCAATTGGGACCAGATTAATTTAGGATATCATAGAATCCCAACAGTGTGGAGACAGACCCTTCGGTCCAACATGTCCACAACGACCCTTCAAAGAGTAACCCACTCAGTCCCATTCCCCCTTATCTATATTTACTCCTGACTAATGCACCTAACCTACACATCCCTGAACACTATGGGCAATTTAGCACTACCAATTCACCTAACCCGCACATCTTTGGACTGTGGAAGGAAACTCAAACAGACACGGGGAGAATGTGCAAACAGTCACCCGAGGCTGGAATTGAACCCAGGTCCCTGGTGCTATGAGGCAGTGCTAACCACTGAGCCACCTGGTCAGCGTGGACGAGTTGGACTGAAGGGTCTGTTTCTGTGCTGCACATTTCTATGACCCTATTTAATAACGTACACTGTATACAACAAGAAGAAATTGAAATGTAAAGAGTACTTAAGAACTAAGTAATTCTTGGCATATTGTAAACATTAATTCAATGCTTTATAAGCAAATGTTAATCATCTTACAGTAACATCATTTTCTTATTCCACTCTTGTCAACATAGTGCTGTGTTTGACATATAAAGCTTGGATTTACACAGAACATGGCAATTATTAATAATTATTTTTGGCAAGTTCTATCCTGTTACTAAGAGACTACAGTCAACAATTTTGACACATTGTCCAACTGATTCACTCAAGAACCAGAAATAGCAAAGTATTGAAGGAACATAATCCAAAAAAACCAATAATCATTAGCTAGAATTAAAAATGCAATGGTCTTTCAAATCTTGCATTAAACCATTAAAATTTATATCAAATTGGAACTAATACCGAATTTCATTTCTTCACCTTACTTTCACAGAAGATTGGTCTACCTTTAATGTATATGTTATACGTGATATGCTAAAGAACAGAAAATTACATTGCAGCACTCTAAAATTATAATATCCTGACAGTGACTTTATTTTTGTTGAAGGACTTGCCAAACTTTAGTACTTACTTTCTCCTGTATCCTGCTATGCATGGGTTCTTTCAAGTCCAAAGTGATCTCGCATACAATGCAGTTATCTAACTACAAGTTTTATTGAATAAACAGTATAAAATTTATTGCACTACTGCAACAGATTTATACATAGCATAAAACATAGAATCCCTACTATGTGGAAGCAGACCATTTGGCCTATTGAGTCCATATTGACCCTCTAAAGAGCACCCCACCCAGACACACCCCTACCTGTCCCTGTAACCCTGCATTTCCTATGGCCAATCCACATAACATCTTTGGACTCTGGGAGGAAACCCGTACAGATGTAGGGATAATGGGCAAACTCCACACAGACAGTTACCTGAGGCTGGTTCTTTGGCACTGTGTGGCAGAAGTGCTAACCACTGAGCCACCATAACAGCCCAAATGACCTATATTACTCCAGAGATTGCTCGTCTCAATCTATCTCCTAAAAGCTTCTCCTTTTCTCTGACCAAGTCTTTGTGACATCATTGTAGTAGGTGATGATTATTACATTTAATCAAGTATTAACTCTTTCAAAACCCATTTATCACATATATCTGATTATTTTAACGAGTTACTTTGCAAAAAGCAGCTGCACCTTGCCAAGGAAAAACAATAAAAGATTGACCTGAACAAAAATTAAAATTAAAAGGAAACTCAGTTAAGTTAATGGTAAGTTTTTTAATCGTTTTGATTGATATTGGGAATTCTATGTGATTTCTAGTAACTTCCCTAACGAAATAGATAATTTTTTGAACAGGACATGATCTTTAAACAAACGGAGATCAACAAGTTCAAATGTTATTTCCAACTCAAAAATTGTAACCTGAAGTACAACTATGGAAAGGTTTTCTTTTAAAAAAAACAAAGCTTCAGACTGTAGAATAAAAACAGCGTTGGAAATGCTCAGCAGGTCCAACAGCATCTGTAAAGAGAGAAAAGGAATTGACACTTCTAGTTAAGCTGTCTTCATAACAGCTTAAAGACTATAGGATCAGTTGTGTTGAACAGCTGGATTCAGGATGGTACAGGCTGCTGTGGGTCTGAACCACACTTCCTATGGATATTATAACATAGTCGTTATATTTCTAGATTTGCAAGACAGATACTAGATTAATGATCCAGCGATAATAGCTTAAATCATGGTAGAGTTGATTCAGGATTGTTTTCTAGAATAAATGGTGGCACCAGAGTCGCAGCATTCATGCCCAGGTCCTGAGCACAAGACTCATCCGCTTCCAACCGCCTTTCTTCTTTCTCTCTTTCTTTTACTTTCACTCATGTTATATTTACTCCTTTTTTGGCAGCATTGGTCCCCTTATTGGAAAATCAGCAGCAGCGGTTGTGGTTCCTTCCCAGGAAGTCGGCAGTGGTGGGTTCCTTTGCTGAAATGGCAATCCCAGGAGGCAGCAGCAATGTAAGCGATAACAAATCACTGGCTGCTTTAGCGTGGTGGGCCCAGCATCAAGTTTCAACTCAGTTCAGGACCTGGCAACTTCAACAGTAGCTACACTGCCGAGATCGTCCCAGCATGGACTCATGGCAGTGACAATGTCACTGGAGGCAAGAAAAAATTGCAACATGGTTCTAGCAGCAGGGGTACAGCCCCAGGATATGGCCAGGACTGGGTACCTAACAGTAGAAGCAATGACCTGCGGGACTCGGGGCACCTGAGTGTTCGCAGACTGAGGGATAGAGTTTGTAGCTTTGTTTTTCTGGCAGCGACGACTGATGGCAGAGCCAAGGGAGAGATCTGTATGCATCCCTTCCTTCTGGCTGTTTCTTTTATTTCTGCTTCTGTTTTTAATCCTGTCTTTTGTAACCTAAGGTGGTGCCAGAAATTGACGACTCAGTACACTTTTCATTGTACTCCTGTATTCCTGTACTCAAGTACACGCAATAATAAAATTAAATATACTATGAATACAACCAGAAATCAGGCCATTTTGGATCTGGTAACATTTATTGAGGCAGGTTTTATCATTTATGTGAGAAAAAAAGCTCACCTAAGAAACAGTGACCACAACATGATAAAATTTAGCATTCAGATTGAGGGTGAGAAGTATGAGTCACAAACAACTGTTCCAAACCTAAGTAAGGACAATTACAAAAGGAATGAAGGCAGACTTGGCTGGAGTACACTGGGAAAGAAATTAAGCAGAAAAGATCATTTGTAAATAATGGCAGATGTTTAAGAAAATCGCTCATAACTTGTAATAAAGATATGTCCCAGTGAGGAAGAAGGATTCTAGGAAGGGGATAAACCAATCATGGTTAACCAAGAAATTAAGTATTGTACTAAATTGAAAGAAAAAAAAACTTACAATGTGGCAAAGATTAGTGGAAAACCAAAGGATTGAGCAAGTTCAAAAGGGTAACTGGGGAGAGAATAGGACCCCTCAAAGATCAGCATGATGGCCTTTGTGTGGAGCAGCAAGCAATGGGGAAGATACTAAATGAGTATTTTGCATCAGCGTTTACTGTGCAAAAGGACATGAAAATATAGAATGTAGTAAAATAGATAGTGACATCTTGAAAAATGTCCATATTACAGAGGGGGAAGTGCTGGATGTCTTGAAACACATAAAAGTGGATAAATCCCTAGGATATGATCAGGTGTACCCTAAAGATCTGTGGAAAATTGGAGAAGTGATTGCTGGGCACCTTGCTAAGATATTTGTATCATTGATAGTCACAGGTGAGGTGTCGGAAGACTGGAGGTTGGCTAACTTGGTGCCACTGTTTAAGAACGGTGATTAAGGACAAGCCAGGGAACTACAGACCAGTGAGCCGGACGTCAGTGATGGGCAGGTTGTTGGAGGAATTCCTGAGGGACAGGACGTGCATGTACTTGGAAAGGGAAGGACTGATTAGGGATCGTCAACATGGCTTTGTGCGTGGGAAATCATGTCTCACAAACTTGATTGAGTTTTTTGAAGCAGTAACAAAGAGGATTGATGAGGGCAGAACCACAGACGTGATCTATATGGACTTCAGTAAGGCGTTCAACAAGGTCCCCCATTGGAGACTGGTTAACAAGGTTAGATCTCACGGAACACAAGGAGAAACTAGCCATTTGGCTGCAGAACTGGCTCAAAGGTAGAAGGCAGAGGGTGGTGGTGGGGGAGGGTTGTTTTTCAGATTGAAGGCCTGTGACCAGCAGAGTGCCAGAAGTATCGGTGCTGAGTCCATTTTTCATCATTTATATAAATGACTTGGATGTGAGTATAGTTAGTAAGTTTGCAGATGAGTCCAAAATTGGAGGTGCAGTGACAGCGAAGAAGGTTACCTCAGATTACAGTGGGATCTTGATCAGATGGGCCAATGAGTTAAGGAGTGGCAGATGGAGTTTAATTGAGATAAATGTGAGGTGCTGCATTTTTGGAAAGCAAACGTTAGCTGGACTTATACACTTAATGGTAAGGTCCTAGGAGGTGTTGCTGAACAAAGAGACCTTAGAGTGCAAGTTCATAGCTCCTTGAAAGTGGAGTCACAGGTAGACAGGATAGTGAAGAAGGTGTTTGGTATGCTTTCCTTTATTGGTCAGAGTATTGAGTACAGGAGTTGGGAGGTCATGTTTCAGCTGTACAGGACATGGGTTAGGCCACGTTTGGAATAATTCCGTGAATTATTGACAAGGTGTCTCATACACCTATACTTTCCAATCACTTACTATTTAAGCAAAGATATTGTGAAGCTTTAAAAAGGTTCAGAAAAGATTTACAAGGATGGTGCCAGGGTGAAAGGGTTAGAGCTATAGGGAGAGGATGAATTGGCTGGGGCTGTTTTCCCTGGAGCATTGAAGGATGAGGGATGACCTTCTAGAAGTTAATAAGGGCATGAGGGGCATGGATAGGGTCAAAGTCTTTTCACTGGCTTGGAGGAGTCCAAAACTAGACGGCATAGGTTTAATGTGAGAGGGGAACAATGTAAAAGGGTTCCAAGAGGCAACTTTTCACACAGACGGTGGTGTGTGTATGAAATGTGTTGCCAGAGATGGTAGTGGAGGCTGATACAAATACAACATTTAAAAAGGCATCTGGATGAGTATACAAATAGGGCAGGTTTAGAGTGATCTGGGCAAAATACTGGCAAATGGGACTGGATTAATTTAGGATATCTAGTCGGCAACAATGAGTTGAACGAAAGAATATACTTCCATGCTGTATGTATCTAAGACTCTAAATACACTGTTTCTCCTGCCAAAAAGTGAATTAATTCTCATTGTTCCACACTATACTTCATCTGCCATGTTCTTGCACATTTGTTAAGCCTGTCTAAATCTTCCTGTTTCCTCACAACACACATTCCTACTTGGATTATATCATTCACAAAGTTGGAAATATTACATTTAGTTGCCACATTCAAATCATTGATATATATTGTGAACACTTGCGCCCCAAGCTCTGATGCTTGCTGTATAAGTCACAGGCTGCCAAGGCTTAAGTAACTTCATTTACTCCCACTCTCTGCTTTTTATCTATTAGCCAATCATTAATCCTTGCCAATAAATTAATTCCTGCCACAAAATAACACTAATGCACTGATTATTTCTGGTCCCGTCCTTAAACACTCTAGGCTGTGGAATAGTGGTTCTGGAGATTTATCTACTTTCACCCCCAGTAATCTCTACAGTATAATCTTCTTGCTAATATTAAAATTTCTTCAAATCCTCATGCTCTTTAGTTATATGGTTCTGTGAGATGTCTTGTACTTTTCCCAGTGAAAACAGATAGAGTAATTAATCATTTATGTTCTATGTCATTTCTCTCAAATATAAATTCTCCTGACGCTGCTAGAAATGGACCCACATTTGTTTTAGCCAAACATTTCCTTCTTAGATACCTACTGAAGCTTTTACAGGCCATTTTTAGGTTTTTTTGTTAGATTGCATTCATATTCTATTTTTCCTTTCCTCATCAGTTGCTTGGTCCTCCTTTGCTGCATTTTAAAATACTCCCAAACCTCAGATTTGTTGCAATTTCTGGCAACTCTTGGGACCTTTACCCTTTATCTTAACAGACTGAACTTCCTTTGTTAACCTTCTTTGGCTGACCCTTTTCAAATTCTTACACCTTACGAGGAATGCACGGGTGCTGTAAGTTATGTAATAGCCTAGTAATAACTATCAGTAAGTAAAAAATGAGGTCTGCAGATGCTGGAGATCACAGCTGCAAATGTGTTGCTGGTCAAAGTACAGCAGGCCAGGCAGCATCTCAGGAATAGAGAATTCGACGTTTCGAGCATAAGCCCTTCATCAGGAATAAGAGAGAGAGCCAAGCAGGCTAAGATAAAAGGTAGGGAGGAGGGACTAGGGTGAGGGGCGATGGAGGTGGGATAGGTGGAAGGAGGTCAAGGTGAGGGTGATAGGCCGGAGTGGGGTGGGGGCGGAGAGGTCAGGAAGAGGATTGCAGGTTAGGAGGGCGGTGCTGAGTTGAGGGAACCGACTGAGACAAGGTGGGGGGAGGGGAAATGAGGAAACTGGAGAAATCTGAATTCATACCTTGTGGTTGGAGGGTTCCCAGGCGGAAGATGAGGCGCTCCTCCTCCAGCCATCGTGTTGTTGTGTTCTGCCGGTGGAGGAGTCCAAGGACCTGCATGTCCTCGGTGGAGTGGGAGGGAGAGTTAAAGTGTTGAGCTACGGGGTGATTGGGTTGGTTGGTTCGGGCGGCCCGGAGGTGTTCTCTGAAGCGTTCCGCAAGTGCTGCAAATGTGTTGCTGGTCAAAGCACAGCAGGCCAGGCAGCATCTCAGGAATAGAGAATTCAACGTTTCGAGCATAAGCCCTTCATCAGGAATAAGAGAGAGAGCCAAGCAGGCTAAGATAAAAGGTAGGGAGGAGGGACTAGGGGGAGGGGCGATGGAGGTGGGATAGGTGGAAGGAGGTCAAGGTGAGGGTGATAGGCCGGAGTAATTCAGATTTCTCCAGTTTCCTCATTTCCCCTCCCCCCACCTTGTCTCAGTCGGTTCCCTCAACTCAGCACCGCCCTCCTAACCTGCAATCCTCTTCCTGACCTCTCCGCCCCCACCCCACTCCGGCCTATCACCCTCACCTTGACCTCCTTCCACCTATCCCACCTCCATCGCCCCTCCCCCTAGTCCCTCCTCCCTACCTTTTATCTTAGCCTGCTTGGCTCTCTCTCTTATTCCTGATGAAGGGCTTATGCTCGAAACGTCGAATTCTCTATTCCTGAGATGCTGCCTGGCCTGCTGTGCTTTGACCAGCAACACATTTGCAGCCATTGTCTCAGCCTGCTCCTGCCCCACCGAACTCATCTCCCAATACCTCGACACGGTCCTGTCCCCTTTAGTCCAAGAACTCCCCACCTACGTTCGGGACACCACCCACGCCCTCCACCTCCTCCAGGATTTTCGCTTCCCCGGTCCCCAACGCCTTATTTTCACTATGGACATCCAGTCCCTGTACACCTCCATCCCCCATCACGAAGGACTCAAAGCCCTCCGCTTCTTCCTTTCCCGCCGCACCAACCAGTACCCTTCCACTGACACCCTCCTTCGACTGACTGAACTGGTCCTCACCCTGAATAACTTCTCTTTTCAATCCTCCCACTTCCTCCAAACTAAAGGAGTTGCCATGGGCACCCGCATGGGCCCCAGCTATGCCTGCCTCTTCGTAGGATATGTGGAACAGTCTATCTTCCGCAACTACACTGGCACCACCCCCCACCTTTTCCTCCGCTACATCGATGACTGTATCGGCGCTGCCTCGTGCTCCCACGAGGAGGTTGAACAGTTCATCAACTTTACTAACACCTTCCATCCCGACCTGAAATTCACCTGGACTGTCTCAGACTCCTCCCTCCCCTTCCTAGACCTTTCCATTTCTATCTCGGGCGACCGACTCAACACAGACATCTATTATAAACTGACTGACTCCCACAGCTACCTGGACTACACCTCCTCCCACCCTGCCCCCTGTAAAAACGCCATCCCATATTCCCAATTCCTTCGTCTCCGCCGCATCTGCTCCCAGGAGGACCAATTCCAACACCGCACAGCCCAGATGGCCTCCTTCTTCAAGGACCGCAGATTCCCCCCAGACGTGATCGACGATGCCCTCCACCGCATCTCCTTCACTTCCCGCTCCTCCGCCCTTGAGCCCCGCTCCTCCAACCGCCACCAAGACAGAACCCCACTGGTTCTCACCTACCACCCCACCAACCTCCGCATACAACGTATCATCCGCCGCCATTTCCGCCACCTCCAAACGGACCCCACCACCAAGGATATATTTCCCTCCCCTCCCCTATCAGCGTTCCGCAAGGACCACTCCCTTCGTGACTCCCTCGTCAGATCCACACCCCCCACCAACCCAACCTCCACCCCCGGCACCTTCCCCTGCAACCGCAGGAAATGTAAAACTTGCGCCCACACCTCCACACTCACTTCCCTCCAAGGCCCCAAGGGATCCTTCCATATCCGCCACAAGTTCACCTGTACCTCCACACACATCATCTATTGCATCCGCTGCACCCGATGTGGCCTCCTCTATATTGGTGAGACAGGCCGCTTACTTGCGGAACGCTTCAGAGAACACCTCCGGGCCGCCCGAACCAACCAACCCAATCACCCCATGGCTCAACACTTTAACTCTCCCTCCCACTCCACCGAAGACATGCAGGTCCTTGGACTCCTCCACCGGCAGAACACAACAACACGACGGCTGGAGGAGGAGCGCCTCATCTTCCGCCTGGGAACCCTCCAACCACAAGGTATGAATTCAGACTTCTCCAGTTTCCTCATTTCCCCTCCCCCCACCTTGTCTCAGTCGGTTCCCTCAACTCAGCACCGCCCTCCTAACCTGCAATCCTCTTCCTGACCTCTCCGCCCCCACCCCACTCCGGCCTATCACCCTCACCTTGACCTCCTTCCACCTATCCCACCTCCATCGCCCCTCCCCCTAGTCCCTCCTCCCTACCTTTTATCATAGCCTGCTTGGCTCTCTCTCTTATTCCTGATGAAGGGCTTATGCTCAAAACGTCGAATTCTCTATTCCTGAGATGCTGCCTGGCCTGCTGTGCTTTGACCAGCAACACATTTGCAGTAGTAACAACTATCAACTGATTGTGTGCAATATCCCTTTTAATGTACTTTTCAAATTCACCTCAACCAATTTGTGCCTCATGCCTTCATATTTTCCCATCCATTTTATAAGTATTACTTCAGAAAGAACTACTTCACTTTCAAACATAATATAAAATTCTATGATATTTGGTCATTCATTCCTAAAATTTCTGTTATAAGATCAATAATTTCTTAACATATGCTCTAGAAAACTAGCCCTTACACAACTCAGAAACTCATTCTCTACAGATTTAGATTAGATTAGATAGATTAGATTCCCTACGGTGTGAAAACAGGCCCATTCGGCCCAACAAGTCCACAATGACCCTCTGAACAGTAGCCGAGACCCAACCCCATACCCTATATTTACCCCTGACTAATGCACCTAACACGATGGGCAATTTAGAATGGCCAATTCATCTGACCTGCACATCTTTAGATTGTGGGAGAAAATCCACACAGACACGGGAAGAACGTGCAAACTCCACACAGACAGTCACCCAAGGTGGGAATCGAACCCAAGTCATTGGTGCTGTGAGGCAGCAGTGCTAACCAATGACCCACCCTGCGGCCCATTTAGTGCTGAATTGGTTTATTCAGTTAATATGTAGATTGAAGTCACCTCTGATAACCGTGTGATTCATACAACATGCTTCTCTCAAATTCTGAGGGTCAGTGGACCCTAAATGTTAATTCTGATTTCTCTTCACAGAAGCTGTCAGACCTGAACTTTTCCAGCAATTTCTGTTTTTGTTTACGATTTACAGCTTCCGCAGTTCTTTCAGTTTTTATGCTTCTCTCACTTTTTGATTAATACCTTCTCACTGCTCTCCCATTATTTCATATCCTATAAATAAGTCCAGCCAATGTCTGCTACCCCTTGCTGTTTTTTTATTTCCACTCAAACAGATGCCACACTTTTTTTCTGATCTAAGCTCCTCTCTCACCAATATAGTGATCCATCCCTTATCAATCCACCCAGACTCAAGTTTATTTTCATTTATGTGACAAGCTTATAAATTACAAGTAATATTCAGGTTACACTAGTGTCAGATAATGACCATCTCTAACAAGAGCAAAACTAACCATCTTCTGTTGATACAAATGGATAACCATCACAGAATCTCCAATCAGCAATACCTCGGGAGTCAATATAAATCCCATTAACAGAAAATTAACCAAGTTACAAAAATACTGCAACTCCAAGAGCAATTCATGAGCTGGGAATCCTGGGGCAAGAAACTCACTCACAAAGCCTACACACTATTCACAAAGCATAAGCTCAAAGCATGGACAGGTGCGGCTTTAAAAACATTCAATCATGTCTAACCCGAAGAAAATTCATCTCACTTATTAGCAAGCCATCTACCACCTTAAACATTTACTTTCTCTACCACCGAGGCACCATGATTATAGCATATATCATCTGCATGATGATCAATTAACTCACCAAAACTTCTTCAAAAGCAAATTCAAAGCCCACATAGAAAGACAAGGGCATTGGGTAGATAGGAACACGATCATCTACAACTTACTCTCTGAGTCATACAACATCCTCACTTGATCTATGTTGCCATCCCTGCATCATCAGTCAGTCACACCTCTACAACTCCTTATCTGATAGACTGAGACAGGCCCAGGTGTCAGACTACCACCTTACAATGGGCAACAAACATTACCCTTGACAACATTGCCAACATTCCATAAATGAAAAAAGGAAAAGAATTTACAAGTTAATCTACAACTGTATTCACATCGATACTGGAAACTCTAGCACTCATACATCAGGCAAGTCTACAATCTAAACCAATTAGGAAGCCAAATGCCTTAAGTTATAATTACTCCTTTTTAATAACAACGTGAATAAAAAATTGCCTTAGTAATAGGAAACAAAGAATAATAATTAGTGGATATTTTTCGGGCTGAGGGAAGATCTGTAGTGGAGTACCCAGGGTATATTGGGACCCTTGCTTTCCTAATATATATTAATAGCCTACAGAAGATAATTTCAAAGTCTGCAGAAGACTCTAAACTTGGAAGAATTCTAACTGTTAAGAGAGCTGTGTGGAACTCCAAAAGGACTTTGACAAATTGGAGTAGATGGATAGGTGGCAGATGAGGTTCAATGTAAAGAAGTGTAAGGTGATGTGCTTTGGTCAGAAGAACATTGAAAGACAATATAAAATAGGGGGTACTCAAAGGTGTGAAGGGGCAGAGAGACATGGATACATGTGTGCACATATCATTGCAAGTGGCAGGACAGGTGGAGAGTGCAATTAATAAAACAAGCAGTATTCTCAGCTTTACTATTAAGCATACAGAATACAAGAGCAAGGAGTTAATCTTGAACTGATACAAGGCACTTGTTAGACCCTAGCTAGAGTACTGTGTACTATAGTGGAAAGATTGCAGGAAAGATGAGAAAGCATTGGAGAAAGCCCAGGTGTGACTTACAAGAATGGTTCAAGAGATGAGAATATTCAGTTACAAGGACAGATTAATGAAGTTGAGAATATTCATCTTGGAAAGAAGGCTGACATGAGATTTGATAAAGGTTTTCAAAACCATGTGTGGATGAACAGAGTAGATAGGAAGATGGTGTTCCTGATAATAAAAAAGGTACAAGAATAGGAGGGCATAGATTTAAAATGATGTGCAAACAAAGCAAGGGTGATGGGAAATAAAACCTTTACACACAGCAAGTAGTTAGGATAATGGAATGCACTGCTTGGAAATGTCATGGAGACAAGTTCAACTGAGGCTTTCAACAGGACATTGGATGATTACTCAGATAGAAACGATATGCAGAAAAGACAGCAGATTGGTGCTTGATAATAGAACCAGTGTAGGTATGATGGGCCAAATGGCCTCCTTCAACATAGTAAGCATTCTGTGATGTCAACATTCCATGGAGTCCACAATACTCTAATCAAGAAAACTATTTAGTGGTAGGACTGACATACATGCTTATTCTCAATAACAATTAAGAAGCTATTCAAATCTATTTGATGAAAATCTGATTAAACATTCAGTTAAAGTACAGAGTAATTCATTCAATGTATTTACATCAAATAGGTAGAGAACATCAAGTACACATCTTTAATCAATGCTCAAGATGGCATAAATGTTAGCAAATTGATGCATTATGCAGTCATTGAAGAGCTCGATTTGAAAGAAACAACAATCTGAAAGTCTAATTTTCCATGGTGGTAGTTAAATGATAAATGTTGCTTAACTTTTTTTAAGTAGTAGAGGAGGATTTTGACATGTAACTGAACAAGCTGAAAGAACATCAGTTTAACATCTCATCAATAAGACCGTACCTTTTACAATGAAGTAGGTCCTTCGTAGTAAACAGAACTATCAGTCTAGGCTGCGTGTCAAATCCGACAATGAAGACTGTGCCTTAGATTAAAGAGTTGCCACTAAGGCAAGTGTGTTTTTCAGGTGGTTCAGCACCTCATCTGGGACAATTTAGAAGATGTTGGCTGACATGAGATACCTGCCAGGACTTCTTTTTTTAAGAAGAAAATAAAAAGTTTAGTTACATTGCATTGGGTCTGGGAACCTCTTCATAACTACACGTTCTTCACAGAATGCATGACAAGACTAATTGGTGATGCAACAGTGGACAGAATGAATAATCTTGATAACAATATCTAAATATTGGGTTCAAAAGATATGGGAAATACGTACTTTATTTAAATTTGATTTTTAAATCAGTAAATTCTAAAAGATGGACTGAAGTCAATCACACATAAGACAATGAGACAAAGCTTGCAAAATACCATAACTTTCATTTTACATGATTAAGGTTATCTAGCATAACAAAATATATATGGTTTACATCACTCAACTTCTTCCCAGTGATAACCATTTAGCAATGACAAGGATGCAGAGGTGCAGTATAAAACAAATGGCACAATTTTAAACAACATACAGGGTCAGAGAAAACTCAGAATTTACACGTACAAATCTTTTGAATATTAATAAATCCTGCATAAGTTGATAAGGCGAGTAAAAAGCATGTAAAGTAATGGGATTTCTAAATGGTGTATGAAGATGAAAACGTTATACATTATAAAGATTTCAGCTGGAATATCAAGGCCAAATCTAAAGATCAAACTTTAGGAAGATGTCAAGGACATGAAGAGGAAGCGGAGTAGAATTACTGAAATTTACAAAAGATGTAGAATTTCAGTTAGGTTGAGAGCAGAGTAGCTGGGATAGCTCTCCCGTGATCACAGAAGGTTAAGGGAAGACTTTTAAGATCATTTAAAAGAGTTTTGCCGAAGAAAACGACAAGAAATTTTTCCATTGCCAGAATGATGACATAGTTAAGATAACTGAGAAAAAAAACAATAGAGATTAGGAGATGTTTTAAAACTTCCAAAATACTTTATTGTTATGACCTGAAACTTACTGTCTGAAAGAGTCTTAGAAGTAGATTTAAATGTATTTTTTTCCAAAAGGAATGGGTTATGGATGAGGAAAAATTATATTCAGGTCTATGCAGAAAGTGCAGGGGAATGACATTATTTGGTTAGCCCTTTTGAAGAGCTAACACCTGCAGAGGCACAATAGTTCAAATATTGTTCATCTAGCTGTCTGATTTTTTAAAATATAATAAATAATACAGGAAGATAGAAGTAAAAACAAAAAACACTCATGAGCTTAAAAGTGCACTTCAAATAAAAACAAATGCAGAAATGCAGTGCTAAAGCTTCAATCACACAATTCAGAATTTGAACAGATTGCCTCTTTATTTTGTAAACAGAAACAACATTTGCCTCACCTCTCTTCCTGTCAAATGATGGAGTCTCACTGTGAGTGCTTGCATCATAAAGACTGTTTTTGTCATTCTAGTCATGTGAGGTCACCATCACTAGCACAATACATACAGCAAGTGGGTTTAATAAAAGGTTTTCATTTGTAAAGTAACTGCGAGTCTTGGTGGTTCATCTCAACCACTGCTGAAGGTGTCACTAAGTTAGCCTACAAACTGACAGAGTAGTGATGAGAAGAAATTGAGAAACGTGAGACAGGTCATGAATCTTTGGTCATGTTCTTCCTCAAAAGGCAGGGAAGCAGAGTCAATGGACCTTTTTAAAGCACAGGTATAAATTTTTAATAAGGAGGGTGATGGAAGTTATTGCGGAATGTGAAATAACCAGATTAACCATGACCTGCTGAGTGATGGGGTAAACTTAAGGAGCTGATTCCTTAAGATGGCGTCTAATTTATATATTCATTTATATATACCTGCTCTCTTCCCTTCAGTTTCCACAGATACTGAGCACTATTCTAATATACTTACAATATACTCATTTTGCCCATTTTATCTGTCTCAGAGAAAACTATATGTCAATTCAATGACAGTTCAGAACTCTCAAACAAAATGTACTATTACTGTACTCTACTTATCACTTCAAATATAAATTTCTATAGTTCAATGACAATAACTAATTAGCAGAAAAGCAAAACAATGAACTGTAGCTTTAACAAGTTTTACTATGTTACAACACTTTGAAGTGTTTAAAATATTTTATTAGTCATTTAATCAATAGTTGTCTATACAATTTGTGAATTCAAATCATAACTATGACAATGTTTCTTCCACATAATTTTAATTCCAAAAAAGGTTAAAACAGTGATATGAAGCTCAAGTTAACTCAAGCCAACTCACAAAATACTTCTGACGTGATGTTTCTTGTTAAATCGGTTGTTCTTTCATGCCTATCTCTCCTATTCTGCTCCTATAGGGTATCCCATATGATGTAATGACAATGCACATTTTTTCAAACAAATGGAAAGTGGGATAAAATGAAAAGCTTGAAAGTTGCACAATCTAAATGGCTTTGAATCATCTCATATGGTTAAATTAAGTAGGATTCATTACTTAATCGCTTTTCCTTGATTTATTTCAGACAACTCTAACCTATTATTTCTACAGTAATTTAGAATGGTAAAGTCAGATAAAGGCTGTAGTATAAAAAAGCTAGTACATCAAAATCAATCCATAATGAATCACTTGTGGGCATGTTGTGGAATTAAATTCATCAATGTAGTCTGAAAAGATTTCCATCAGAAATAAATTAAGCAGTAGGTAAACAGCACAAAACTAAGCACTAATAGCAAAGCGAAAGACTATTGATGCTGAAAACCAAAATAAAAACAAAGTGCAGCATGCATTCTGCAGGTCAGGCAGTATCTGTGCAGAGAGAAATCAAGTTAACGTTTCAGGTCAATGATTTTTGGCCAAGCAGATGAAATGCAGCTGAGAAAGGTCGCAAGGATTCCTTGTGTGGAAATATTGCACTGACCGCAATGAGATGGAACATATTCTGAGGCTGTTAAGACAAATTATTTGAACAAACCATAATGAATATTTACAGGCAAAACAAGAATGCTTGTTCTTTATTGTGAATAATAATATATAAATTTTGAAATTAGATCCTATATAGCATATCTCTGCAGTTTATCAGCTAATAGAAGAAAATTTAAAACTGCACCTGTAGTAATAACACTAATGTAAAATACTCCTTTAAAATCTCTCAATGAAATCCTCTCTTTTAAACTAGTTAATCCTCATTTGTTTTGGTAGAGTTCCAGATTTCTCCTTCCTCTTGTGAAAAAAAATGCTTCCCAAATTCACCCCTGAATAACCTAACTATAATTTTTCAGGTCGGCTCCTTGTTCGGTACTATCTACGAAAAGGGTACATCTGTTGCCGTGAATATCTTTGATGGCCTTAAACACCTCATTTATTTCAGCCAGTAATCTTCTGGATATTTTCTAACCACCCTGTTGAGATGTGACCATACATCTCTGGAGCAAGAGGGACTTGAATGCATACGTCCCAGCTCCCAGCTCAAAACTGGAGACACTACCACTGCAGTAAAAGAACATAAGAGTACACATGAGAACTAGGAGCAGGAGCAGGCAAACTGGCCCTTCGAGCCTCTTAGGCCATGATCTTACTGAATGGCAGAGCTTCTCATGGCCTCAGCTCCACCTACCCGCCTTCTCACCATGTCGCTTAATTCCTCCAGTGTTCAAAAAAAGTCTATCTTAGCATTAAAAACATTTACTGAAGTAACGTCAACTACTTCACTGGGCAGGGAATTCCATAGACTCTCAACCCTCTGGGTGAAGAAGCTCCTTCTCAGTTCAGTCATATGTCTGCTCCCCCTAATTTTGAGGCTACGTCCTAGTTTCACCTACCAATGGAAACATCTTCTCTATGTCTATCGTATCTATTCCCTTCATAATTATATGTTTCTACGAGAGCCTCCCTCATTCTTCTGAATGTAATCCCAGTCTACTCAGCCTCTCCTCATAAGCCAACACCTCAACTTCAGAATCAACCTAATGAACCTCCTCTGCACCCCCTCCAGTGCCAATACATCCTTTTTCAAGTAAGGAGACCAAAACTGCACACAGTACTCCAGATGTGGCCTTACCACCACCATATACAGCTGCAACATAACCTCCCTGCTTTTCAACTCAATCCCTTTAGCAATGAAGGACAAAGTTCCATTTGCCTTCCTAATTACCTGTTGTACCTGTCGACCAACACTCTGTGATTCATGCACAAGGACACCCAGGTCCCTCTGCACAGTAGCATGCTGCAATTTTTTACCATTCAAGTTATAGTTCTTTTTACTGTTTCTCTTACCAAAATGAATGATTTCACATTTATTAACATTGCATTCCGTCTGCCAGACCTTTGCCCACTCACTTAAAATATCTATGATCCTCTGCACACTTTGTTCTGCCACTTATCTTAGTGTCATCTGCAAATTTTGACACAACACACCTGATCACCAACTCCAAATCATCTATGTAAATTGTGAATAATTGTGGTCCCAACACTGATCCCTAAGGTACACCACTAGTTACACACTGATTGCCAACCAGAATTTATCCCCACTCTTTACGCTGTCTGTTAGTAAACGCAACCATCTATCAATGCTAATACTTTACCCATAACGCCAAGCATCTTTATCTTATGCAGCAGCCTCTCGTGCGGCACCTTGTCGAAGGCCTTTTGGAAATCTAGATACACCACAACTACTGGGTACCAGTTGTCCACAGTGCTCGTAATATCTTCATAGAATTCCAAAAGATTAATTAAGCCTTCATGAACCCATGCTGTGTTTGCTCAATGGGACAATTTTTATCTAAATGCCTTACTTCCTTGATAATATGACCCAAGCATCTTCCCAACTACAGAAGTTAAGCCAACCAGTCTATAATTCCCCACCTTTGTCTACCGCCCTTTTTAAAAGTAGAGTCACATTTGCAGTTTTCCAATGTGCTGGAACAGCCCCAGAATTCAGCAAATTTTGGAGAATTACCACAATTGGAAAATTATGGGCGGCATGGTGGTTCGCCTTGCTGCCTCACAGTGCCAGAGACTCAGGTTCAATTCCTGCCTCAGGTGACTGTGAGTGTGGAGTTTGCACATTCTCCCCGTGTCTGCGTGAGTTTCCTCTGGGTGCTCTGCTTTCCTCCCACAGTCCAAAAATGTGCAGGTTAGGTGAATTGGCCATGCTAAATTGCCCGTAGGTCTGGGTGGGTTGCGCTTTGGCAGGTCGGTGTAGATTTGTTGGGCCGAAGGGCCTGTTTCCACACTGTAACTAATCTAATCTAATCTAAAGTGCTATTTCTCCTGACATCTCTTTTAGTACCCTGGTATGCATTCCATCAGGGCCAGGTGTCTTGTCTATCCTTAGCTCCATTAGCTTGCCCAACACAGCCTCTTCCATTATATTCATTGTTTCCAGGTCAATAAGACCATAAGACATAGAAGTGGAAATAAGACCATTCAGCCCACCAAGTCCACTATGCAGGTCCTCACCTACCTTCATCTCTGTCAACTACTGGCATATTATTTGTGTCCTCCACTGTGAAGACTGACACAAAATATCTGTTCAATGTCTCGACCATTTCATCATATCCCATGACTAAATGCCCCCTCTCATTCTCTAAAGGACCAACATTTACTTTCCCCACTCTTTTTCATCTTATGTATTTATGGAAACTTTTGCTATCTGTCTGTTCTCAAACCCCTTTAAACATAAACACAGGGTTCTGGATTACTGATCTAGTAACATTAACACAACCGTACTACCTCTCCCTCCTAGTATTTTATAATGAAAGAGAACACCTGTCTAATATTTCCAATCTGTCCTCACAACTAAACTCTTTAAATCATCATATCATTCGGAAGGAATTTATGCTATCAGCTTTCCATGGCCTTCCTCTCATATCTTCCTGACATTCACTGCCCACAACTGAACACAATGCTCTAAACAGAGTTGCAGCAGAGCCATTTTTCACTCCAGTCCACAGAGGACAGAGCACAATATTATTGTGCACATTCCCTCAGAAATGTAACTCCAAGCCATTGTTGACATTTTTATTGAAGTATATGAGAAAGTGTGCCTTTCATGAACCTGCTAGAAAACGAAGGTTCTCTTCAAACCAGCTTCTTCAGCAAAACAACTGATCCCTGTCAATTAAGATTAACAGTGAGATTAAAATATGGACCATACACCGTATCTTAGAAGCCTCCTCTCCATGAAGGCAGACAGACACCAAAATTGATCGTCATTTCCAATGTGCCAATTCAACATTCAGCTGACTGACAAAGAGAATGAGTACTTGAGGATAAAGGTCTGAGCAGAGACTAAAATCATGTTTTACCATGAATCTCATGCACTCAAATGTTTTGGAAATTTGGATGGCCCTACAGTAATTTCTACAAATTACTAGGGAAGAAGCATAAGTAGTTTTTCCACAAAATCTTCCAAAACCAATGGCAAGGAAGGCAGCCCAACAGCATTGCCCTCTCCCAAGCCAAACTGCCCATCATCAAGGGACTCATCACTCAAAATCAGGTCTGCTGCGACATATGTTCGAATGCCTGACACTGAAATCCCAAACAACTGCTTTGCTCAAAATGGTCACAGGAGGACACTCCCAAGATGACAGCATAAATGCTTTAGAAATGTCCTCAAAAAATCCCTCATGGATAAAATATCCCCACTGACATATAATGGGAAATCCTGGTCTGTGACCTGACCAAAATGGAGAAGATTCATTGGGAAGGAATTGAATACATTGAGAAACTTCTAAGAATGCACAAAACCTCCAGAAAAAAAACACCATTTACCCAACCTTCCACACACCACCTACCATCATGCGAATAAGGAGAATGCACATTCACATCTTCACCATTTCAGAATCCATCAAGGTTGAATGCAAGCAAGTTATTATTAATGCCAAGGAACCACCTCAGAAGGAAGAATTAATTTTTGTATCCAGCGGCTTCTGGATAATTTCTGTTCTATAGCCTCTAAATTCCTGTTCTTCACAAGTTTCAGATTCCCCATAAGAAAATACACTGGTCTACCTTGAGCCCAAATGGATGACCTCATATTCCTGTATATCAAATGTCATTTGCCATAGTTTTGCCACTTCAGTTTTAGTCCCAGTAGAGATCCCTGAGAGGCACTTCTAAGTGGAATTTTGTAATTTGAGCACATATCAATTACTCCTATTTTTTTAACCCAACTCTCTAAAGCATATGGATCACAGTGGAACAGAATTCATTTGTACATAAACGAGCATAATCTACTTGCTTGTTCAGGATAGTAATTTTATCATCGTGGGGGCAACAAATTATTAACTATTCAAGGACGTCATTGAATTGCTTGATTAAGTTACAGCTTAGTAATTCACTTCTAGTCACCTATTCCAGGTAGTATTACTCTCCTGTAGCTTTGACCATAATGTTTAATTAACTGCAACTATGCCTTCAAATGTCTATATTATTATCTCTACTAATAAAAACTGAAATAAATTAACCATAAATCATATTCGGATGCTGTAACATGATAAATGGTATAGTAAACAAGCTTCTCCTTCAGTTAGATAATTTGCTTTATTCACACATTACCTGGATTTTGAAGAGATGATAATAGTATAAAACATACCACAGCTTTAAGGAAAAGTAATTTAATCGCAATAATGAAGTTTAACAAAAGTATACAAAGTAACTAAGTACACAAACCTGCACAAAAAGACAACCTGTTACCTCAACACAGTTTTACAATTAAGTCAAACTTTTTCCTGCTTACTTCTGCAAATATGGAGTAAAACATAGAAACACAAGAACAGGAGTATTCCATTCAGCCCTTCAAGTCTGGTCTGCCAGGCTGATTAACAAATTAAACAGGAATGATGCTAAGTCGTGTGATACAATCTTAAATACTAGAACATGTGAAGCAAAGAAAAGCTGAAAAATTCACTTCAGAATTCCTACATTGAGCTATGGTTGAAGATATGGTACTCACATTGATTTTACTTTGGATTTTTGGAATGGATCGTTCAGGTGTCAATTTTAATTATTAAATGACTCACAGCTCTAAGCTGCAACCACAATAAACATACTTTGCAGTTCAATCCTGAATTAGGCAAAATGTTAAAATGGTGAAAACGTTATCCCTGCTACCAACACACTTTGTTCCTGGCTGCCTTAATATTAATGGAGACCAGTATCAAGTCTCCAAATATGAAAATGTGCATATATGTAATTAGGTTTTATCTGATGCTATACAGGAAAGACAGAGATTGGAACATAATTGGGGAAATCTTGGAGGGATTTAATCGACACTGTTTAATGTGATGGACATAATAGAGCAATAATAAAAATACAGCTGCAACAGTTATCTTTCATTGCACAGTGGGTTATAACTTTACTATCAGTATTGTTCATTTTAGATTTCAATGGCTTTGATCCAAAATGTTTGAAGAGGTCAGTAGCTCTAAGACCTGAGGAGGATTTTATATTCACTCATAAGATATATACATCACTGGCTGGGCCAACTGCCTATCACTAATTGCCTATCACTAATTGCCAAAGAGTGGCTTGCTAGGACCATTTCAGAGGGGACAGTTAACAGTCATCCACCGCGCTATGACTCTGCAGTCACAGGTAGGCCACGGAAGGATAACAGATTTCCTTTCCTCAAGAACATTAGTGAACCAGATGGATATTTACATCAATTCACACTGGTTACATAGTTGCCATTAGACGTGCTTTTAATTAAAGAACTTTTGACTGAATTCAATTTTATCTTTGAAATCATGTTCCCAGAACGTGAGCCTGGGCCTCTGAATTATTAGTCCAGTAACACTGCCACTACAACACAATCTTCTCCTAAGCTGACGATACGTACACTATCCTAGCCACCATATCTGGGCAAAATCATTTCTTAGTTGAGTTAATTAAAATGAACAACTCCATCACCGTCATGATTGATGTGCTAAACTTGACCAATAAAAGGCAACATGACATCTATAATATATTTTGTTACAATCCTCTAGAGGCCAATCATAAAGTTCAAACACATAATCATTAGCTGAAGAATGCTTCAACAAGATTTCATATTTTAAAACCTTCACTGTGACAATCTACTAAAAAAAAGACTTTTTTGTGTCAGCAACTTATACTTTTAGCTGTAGAAAATGAAATTCTACATGTATACTTATAACTCATTTTACTCTCCACAGAATTATGGTCCATTTAGCAAGCAGATTACAGTTGCCCCCAGTTTCCAATAATTTTCCAGACACACTTTTCTTTCAACAAACACTTTGAGTCACCATATCTCCATTCATTTTCCTCAGTTTCTAGAGTTTCTTAAATTCACCACCAGCATTAAAGCTTGTTCTGAAGATTGTGTCTTCCAGCCAAATATCCAAAGTGAACGTCAGAGCACCTTATGTCCTGCAGTGGGTTATGGTAGCTTGCAAGGTAAAGAAGGAATTCTTCAAACCTCTCTCTACTCACCATCCCCTCCCGTGCCTCCTCATGTTCTACACACAGAATCTCTGTTTTCTGCCTTTACCTTTTTCCCTATGGCAACTTGAAATATTAGCCCTGTGTTCATGTAAAAATGCTAATTAACTATCTTTGATCCTAACTGCCTTTCATCTTGCATGTAAACTAACTATTTACAGAACTGCTTACAATCCGACAAAACTTTGTTGTGATCTCAGGAAACTCAAAGTCTACTCGTGGTAAAGCAAAGACTGTTGCCATTGTATCCTAATGTACATACCGCCATGGCTAGTGGTATTACAGCAAGACTATTAAACGAGGATATATTCTGGAGACCTGGGTTCAAGCCATTCTGTGCCAGGTAATTCAATTTTTAAAAAAGTCTGAAATTAAAAATCCAATGATGACCATGAAATCATTGTCAATTGTCAGGGTAAAATCCATCCGGTCATTAATGTCGCTTAGGTAAGGAAACTGACGTTCTTAGCTGATCTGGCCAATATGTGACTCTAGACCCACATCAATTTAGTTGACTCTTAACCCCCAGCATGAGCAAAACCAACGTAGTTTACAAAATCCCATGCAAGGACTGCACAAAACACTACATAGGACAAACAGGAAGACAGCTAACAACCCGCATCCATGAACACCAACTGGCCATGAAACGACACGACCAGCTATCCCTAGTAGCCATACACTCAGATGACAAACAACATGAATTTGATTGGGACAACACCACTATTATAGGACAGGCCAAACAGAGAACAGCCAGGGAATTCCTAGAAGCATGGCACCCATCCACGAATTTGATCAACAGACACATCGACCTAGACCCTATATACTGGCCACTGCAGCGGACAGCTACTGACAACCGGAAGCGGCAGATTTAAACCAGTATAAATGCCGGAGGAATCAGCACAGAAGCGCTTCACAGGAGGCTCACAAGCACTGAAGATGTCACCTAGAAAGGGGACAAAACTTTTGCAAGAAAAACTCCCAGCTTGGCGAACAGAACCACAACAACGAGCACCCGAGCTACAAATCTTCTCACAAACTCTTAACCCCCAACAGACAATTAGAGATGAGCAATAAATGTTGGCGTGGCCATTGACACCCATATCTTGTGAATGAATACAAAAGTTATTCTATCTTCTCAGTAAAACAATCGAATTATTTTCACCTGTGAAAAAAACATGCAAGAACTGCAGAACAAGTTAGAGGACACTTTCATTTATGCTCCATTTATAATTTTATAAACCTCATAATTGAGATGAAACATGTGACACAAAGACCAAGCAACACTGAGGAATCTCGGTTGGTGATCTGTCCAATGCAAGGTCCATCATCATCAAGTAATTAACTGCTCAGGACAGCTTAATCTTGAGAACAGTTGAGGTAGTAACTGAATCTATATGTCAAGATAAGATACTAGAATTTCAATCAAAAGCCTTTTTTTCCTATCCGAATGATACCTTACAGGTTTTTTATAGATTACTAAAGTTCTCTGTTCAAAGACATTAAATCCCTTACCACAACCAACCAAAACTCTTTATTTTAATCTTTGCAGCTACACTAAAAAGGAACACAACTGAACCCTCCATGTTGTTTTGAGAACTAACTTCAAGCTGACATTGACCACTACAGCAGGAAAATAAACTCAACCATAGAGACACACTGAGATCTTACGCTTACAATATAATTTGTATTTATATAGTGTTTTTAATGCCATAAATTGCTACAGAAGTATTATGAAGCAAAATTTGACATCAAGGCACATATGTCAACATTATGGCAGATTGTCAAGAGCTTGGCGAAAAGAGATAGATTTTAAAGTGTGTCTGGTCAGGATTGGATCTTTCTATTTTTCTGTTTTTAAAAACCGAGATCTGAAATTTTCAAGCACATGGTTTTAAAAGTTTTTTTTATTTCAGACCAGGTGACAGGTTACTTGCTTTCAGAACTGCAACCACTCTTTCAAGCACAGGGTTTTCAAACAGTTCTTTTTTTGGTGGCTGCAGTTCTGAAAGCAAGTAACCTGGCACATAGCAGGCATTGTAAACAACTGGGCGTAGGAGCAGTAATTGAAGTTCAGATTGCAGATGATCTGGATAGGAGGGTGTGCACTGATGCAGCACTTGGTGACAGCAAAAAGCTGATTGATAACGGTCACTACTCCAAAACCAATGATAGACCTTGCACTTGCTAACAAATTGAGTTCAAAGCTACTCAGCCACAAGAGAACTGGGGGGTGGGGAGTAGAGAGAACAGGGGAGAGAGGAGGGGTAGAGACAGGACAGGACAGAGGAGGGGGGGGGAAAAGGGGAGAGAGATAGGAGGGGGAGAGAGATAGGAGGGGGAGAAAGATAGGAGGGGGATAGAGGGGTAGAGACGGGGGGGGGAGAGACGTGGGGGGGAGAGACGTGGGGGGGAGAGACGTGGGGGGGAGAGACGGGGGGGCGAGAGATGGTGGGGGAGAGACGGGGGGAGAAAGACGGGGGGACAGACGGGGGGGAGACAGACGGGGGGCGAAGACAGCCGGGGGGAGAAGACAGGCAAGGGGGGAGACAGACAAGGGGGGAGACAGACGAGGGGGGAGACAGACAAGGGGGGAGACAGACAAGGGGGGAGACAGACAAGGGGGGAGACAGACAAGGGGGGAGACAGACGGTGGGGGAGACAGACGGGGGGAGAGACAGACGGGGGGAGAGACAGACGGGAGGGAGAGACAGACGGGAGGGAGAGACAGACGGGAGGGAGAGACAGACGGGGGGAGACAGACGGGGGGAGAGACAGATGGGAGGGAGACAGACGGGAGGGAGACAGACGGGGGGGGAGACAGACGGGGGGGGAGACAGACGGGGGGGAGACAGACGGGGGGAGACAGACAGGGGGGTAGACAGACGGGGGGCAGATTGGGGGGAGGCAGACGAGGGGAGACAGTCGGGGGGCAGAGAGAGAGGAGTTGAGAGGGGGGGAAGGGGGGAGGGGGAAGGGGAGATGGGGACAGAGCGGTGGAGGGGGGAGAGGGGGTTGGAGGAGGAGAACGAGGGGGAGACAGGAGGGGGAGGACAGTGAGAGGGGATACAGGAGGGGGAGGAGAGCGAGAGGGAAGAGGAGGGGATGAGAGAGAGAGTGAGGGAAGAGGAGGTAAAGAGAGAGAAGACAGAGATGGGGGACAAAGAGAGAAAGTGTGGTGGCAGAGAAGTTGTCAGGAGCTGCCAGTTCTCTGGAATCAAAAACCCAGTTCAACTCTGAAAGATGACCCAACTATCTCTCCTGGATAGAGTATTACTATTGAATTGATTGATCAGAGATATTTTACAAATGAGTTAATTATTCCGTGCCTCTTTAAAACCAGCGGGAAGAAAATGTCAACTGAACACCAGCATGTGTGCGTGTGAGAGTGAGTGTAAAAGGGGATTAGTGTTTTTGTTAGTAGTATTACTTGCCAATTGGCTTATATCTTTAAATGTAGTATAATTACTTGTAATAAATACAAATCCTTAGTTAGTACAGAAACCTGGTCTGTGGTTTCGAGCAATCTTGATCTGAAAGTCAGGTAACTGGGATATTGTGCAAACTTTAAAAAATAACTTGAAAATTTAGTACAGCTTTAGGAACAGCAAGGCAAATTCACAGTGCACTACCTCAATAAGTCATAATAGTCTTAGAAGAAAAAAAGCTGGCAAACGGTTGGGTTGAGGAAGCAACTTCTAGAGTTTAGCAATTATGCAGCTGAAAGCACAACCACCAATTGGGGAGCAATTAAAGTCAGAAATGATCAAAATACATAAGCGCTGATATCTTGGGGGTCTATGATTGGGACAGATAGAAGAAATGTTGAGGGAATGAGGCAATGGAGGGAATGAAAAACCAAAGGTGAGAACTCTAAAGCTGAAGTATTACTTAACCAGAAACCAGTATAGGTCAGCATGCATGGGGCTGATAGACGAATAGGACTTGGTTAGGATTAAGGTCACTGGCTCCAGGGCTTAAGTACCTCAGGATCACAGATGACAAAACATGGAGTCTAACCAGAAGGGTATTGGTATAGTCATCTAAAAGTTAAAGAAAGGTGCAGATGAGGTGTTTGGCAGAAGGTAAACTGAGGCAGATAGAATATGATGGAATCTGTGGCTTCAAGCCATGCAAACTGAAATTGGAAATTGATAAAAGGGAAACAAACCCCAGAGAGGGGCTGAAAATCAAAATAATAGCGTTTATCCGTAGACCTTCAACTAAAGACCGTACAAATGAGATTTCACTTTTTCTAACTTTTACTTAAACAGAACTCAGAACATTAACTTTGGTTAAATTATACTTTTTTGCAAGGTTTGTAGCTCAGGTTGAGGTTTCGGGTGTAGGTTTGCTTGCTGAGCTGTAGGTTTGATATCCAAACATTTCATTGCCTGGCTAGGTAACATCATCAGTGGCGACCTCCGAGTGAAGCAAAGCTGTTGTCTCCTGCTTTCTATTTATATGTTTATCCTGGATGGGGTTCCAGGGGTTTGAGGTGATGTCATTTTCTGTTTGTTTTCTGAGGGATTGATAGATAGTATCTTGATCTATGTATTTGTTTATGGCGTTGTGGTTGGAGTGCCAGGCCTCTAGGAATTCTCTGGCATGGCTTTGCTTAGCTTGTCCCAGGATAGATGTGTTGTCCCAGTCGAAATGGTGTTTTTTTTTTCCCTCCGTGTGTAGGGCTACAAGGGAGAGAGGGTCATGTCTTTTTGTGGCTAGCTGGTGTTCATGTATCCTGGTGGCTAACTTTCTTCTGTTTGTCCTACATAGTGTTTCTGGCAGTCCTTGCATGGAATTTTGTAGACTACATTGATTTTGTCCATGGGATATACTGGGTCTTTTAAGTTTATTAATTTTTGTTTGAGAGTGATGGTGGGTTTGTGTGCTACTAGGATTACAAGGGGTTTTCCCTCCCATCCCATCCCATCCCATCCCAATCATTCCCCCCATCTCCCTCCCCTCCCCTCCCAATCATTCCCCCCATCTCCCTCCCCTCCCCTCCCAATCATCTCCCAATCTCCCTCCCCTCCCCTCCCAATCATCTCCCTCCCCTCCCCTCCCAATCATCTCCCAATCTCCCTCCCCTCCCCTCCCAATCATCCCCCTCCCCTCCCAATCATCCCAATCATCCCCTCCTCTCCCCCCTCCCAATCATCCCCTCCTCCCCCCATCACCCTCTCCCCCTCCCCCTCTCCCCCATCACCCTCCCCCCTCCCCATCACCCTCCCCCCATTCACCCTCCCCCCCCTCCCCCCATCACCCTCACCCCCTCCCCCTCTCCCCCATCACCCTCCCCCCTCCCCATCACCCTCCCCCCATTCACCCTCACCCCCCTCCCCCCATCACCGTCCCCCCCTTCCACCCCCATCACCGTCCCCCCCCTTCCACCCCCATCACCGTCCCCCCCATTACCCTATCACTCTTTCCCCCCCCCATCCCCCGTACTTCCCCTCCATCCCGCCCACGTGTCGTTGCCATGGTAACCGATGCTCACTATCTTAACGGCTCTTGTCGGAGGTGGGAGAGCACCGGTCCCAATCCCGGACGCGGCTGGCGATCGGGCAGAGGAGGCTCTCAGTCGCGGTTACTCACGGAGTGTGTGGGGTGTGTTGGGC
Organism: Hemiscyllium ocellatum; assembly: GCF_020745735.1. NCBI lineage: Eukaryota > Metazoa > Chordata > Chondrichthyes > Orectolobiformes > Hemiscylliidae > Hemiscyllium > Hemiscyllium ocellatum. The sequence goes on along the minus strand of NC_083418.1, from coordinate 44,021,098 downwards.
TGTGCCGTGCCTGAGCCGCTGATGCGGGGGGAGGGAGGCCGCTTCCCAGCGCCGCTGCCTCCGGAACACTTTGTGAAAACTTTCAGCGTGGATCCCGCCGAGGCGACGGCGCGCGCCGAGGTTCAGCAAAGCTCGTGCCTGGGAACGCAGCCCCGTCCGCAACTCGAAACCCTCAGTCATTGTAACGTGGCCCAGGCGCTGCCAAACCACTGCGGCAACTGTGATGGACAGCTCCTGTCACAACTGAAAGGAACAAAACTTCCATCGCATTGTTATTCACTCCCAGCAATACCCCAAGGACTGAGGAGTGAAATGCACTCTGATCTCAAAAAGAACGAGGCACGTTACTAAATTATTGAAACAAATAAAATATCTTTATTTGGGTTTTTTCAGTCAATTTCAGTGCGATTTTATTGATCTCCTCTTTTTAGAATAAAGTTTTAAAGAATGGGAATAACTTCTAGCTGTTTTTATTTTGTATCAGAATTGTTTTTGCCGAAGTTTGGTTATAGGTTTATTGAAAGTAGGTTCATTGTTGCTAGGATAATTAATCACTGGTGTAATTTCACCCCTCCACTACCTCCCCACAAGAAAGTGACGCTTAAAGGGCAAGACAAAGCAGGAATTGTAACGCTAGTGTCGGTTCACCAACTGAAAATTTTCAGCTTGCTTCTGCTAGGTTAGGAAGATTTCTCTTTAAGTGCACATTTACTTTCAGCTATAGTTTTCCCTACCACCCCTCTCCTCATCACTGGAGGAGATGTGGGTGTCAATGGCAAGGCCATTGGACTGAGTGGCTGGCTAGTCCGGAGGACAGTCAAAAAGTCACACATAGACCAGTCAAGAACAGCAGATCTCCTTCCCTAGAGGGCATGAGTAAACAGATTATTTTTAAAAAACATAATCAATGATAGCTTCCGTGGCCACCATTTTCCCAGATTTATTAAGAACTAATTGGAATTGGAACCTGTGTCCCCAGAGGATTAACCTCTAGAATATGAGTCCAGTGACATGACCATCTCCCACCTATTAACTTTATTAAATGCTTTTACAAGTTCCTAGTAATATTTCTTCAACTCAATGACACACAGTGACACACAGGTGTAATGGCAAGAAATCAAGCAAGGAGACCCAAGATCTGTCCTTGCCATCAGTTGACTTCCAACAGCAATAGGAACGTTACAGTTGAATTTTAAAAATGAGAAAGTCAGCAAAAAATCAGCTTCTCATTGTTATACTGCTCCACAATGAGAAAAGCTATTCCAGCACAAATACAATGCTGGCATCAATCCAACAGAAAATTGGACAGGAATTACAAAAACCGAGGAAATCCAAGCTGGTAAATTACCACCCCATCAGTATAAGCATTAGTAAACTATTTAAATATTTAGAATTATACTTAGTTACTTTTTAAAAAATGAAAATGGTCAGCTCAAGAGTGAGATTTCTCTGGTCTCCCAGTAACTTTTCTTTTTAAATGTCATGTATTGTAGAGGTGTCATTAACATTGACTAAGTACTGATTGATGGCGAAAAGCTCACTAATGATCAGTTTGAGTTTTACCAGGGCTACTTGGCACTAGAATTTGTTACAATCTTGGTCCAGAGATGAAATAAAGATCTGAATGCCAAAACTTTGGTGAGAGTGACTATGCTTAGTGTGAAGTAGCTTTGATTGACTGTAGTATCAGAGGTCTTGTCAAATTAAAAGCACTACAATCGGGGGAAGTCTTCCATTGCTTGGAACCATAGCTAGCACAAAGAAAGATGGTTATGGTTGTTGAGGCCAATAATCTCTGGCCCAAGACACTGCTGCAGGAGTTCTTTGGGTTAGACATTAGACAACTTGTTCAGATATAATCACTACAAAGTTCCAGAATACGTGAGACTTAAATTTGAGCCTCCCAGAACACTACCACTGCAAGCCAAAAACCCTAGTTCTTGTGTAAATACTGTGTAAATACCTTTAATCAATCTGTTCAGAAATGATATGACACACTGCCTAAGCAGGTGGGACTTGAATGAAGCCTTCCTGCTTCTGGGGTAGGTACAATACCAATTGTGCCCCAAGAACTCTAGTTCTTTGGGTTAATACACTAAGCCCAACCATCTTCAACTGTTTCACTGATGACCTTCCCCCTATCATTATGTCAGAATCATAGAATCTTAAAATGTCAATGGCAGAGAAAAGGCCACTTGGCCCATCAAGTCAGCAACAGTTGAAAAACAAACCACCCAGCCTGATCTCATTTCTCTGCATTCGCTCCATAGCCCTTCAGGTTACATCAAATAAGACATATACAGACAACTTTCAAATGAGGATTGCCTTTGTTACCCTTCCAGGTAGTGAGTTCAACATAACTGTGACACCTTAGGTGAAAAAGAAATTCTTCATCTCCATTAGCTTTCTACCAATCACTGTAAATCTATGTCCCCATTCACTGATTCAAATGCTAAGGTAAATAAGTTCACTCCATCCATTTTGAGGTCCCCCACATGTGTGTATATTTCAAATCAAATCTTCCCTTAGCAACGTCTATTCTAATTCTGGATCAGTGGTGCTGGAAGAGCACAGCAGTTCAGGCAGCATCCAACAAGCAGCGAAATCTAAGTTGAACAGCCCGAAATCTAAGTTGAACAGCCCCAACCTTTCAATCATTCATCATAACAGCAGGGACACATTCATAGAAAATTGAATATGGTTTGATCCATGTAAACTCCTCAGATACCATTAGCAACTTGTGTCCACACACAACAAGACTCAGACAAGATTTAGACTCATGCTGATAAGTAACAAGAAAAATTCATGTCACACAAGTGCCAGTTGATTACATTTTATAGCAAAATGGAATCAAATTATCTTTTGTTGTAAGATAACTAAACTGTTCACAATCAACATCCTGCAAGGACATCATTATCAGAAAGTTAACTAGCCCAGCTAAGTAAGTAAAGTGGCTACAAGAGCAGGTCCGAACTGTGAACACTTTGGTAAATAACACAACTCCTGTTCTGCAGTTCCTGTCAGCATCTACAAGGCACAATTCAGTAGTGTGATGAAATATTTTCCAATTGTCTGAATGACTATAGGTCCAGAAATACTTGAGAAGTACATCACCCAAGACAAAGCCACCCACTTGTTTGGCACCCACGCACCTGAGGCACAGCAGTAGCAGCTCCAAAATGACTTACAGCAACTTGCTTTTGACAGATTTTCCAAACTCATGTCCTCTACTATTGAGAAAGACAGCAGGCATAGGGAAGTTAGTTACCCTTTCAAGTCTCACACCATCCTGATTTGAAACTACACCACTGCTCTTTCACTTTTTCTCATTTAAAAATTCTGGCTTAACATAATGGGTTTAAGCAAATCAGTCTTGTTTTAATCTTGGTAAAGAGGTAGAAGCAGGTTGTGCAATGTTGGGTGACTAACTAAGTGGCTGAAGCCAATTTTGGAGGTAAAGAAGATTTCCAGAGCTGATAAACTGGAAAAGAATGGCTTAATGTTCCATAGTCAGTTTGTGGTCTGGGAAAGATAGGAGAAGGTGTAGACTGACAGTTAGCTGTTCATCCTGTACAAGGATGTTCATCAAACAAGTGACACCTTGTCATCCAAATTAATGATATTAATGTCAAGGTTGTCCCGAGAATGCAGAGAGCAGCAAGTTCAGAACAAAGTAACTTAGAGTCAGTGTGAGAGCAAAATTGCTATACTAGGGTTCTCAGTAAAGAAAAAAAATGAAAGATGCTGGAAATCAGAAACAAAAATAGAAACTTGCTAGAAAGGCTCACCATCTGTGGAGAGAAATCAGAGATAACGTTTCAGGTTCAGTGACCCTTCCTCAGAACTGATGGTAGTTAGGAAAATGATTTTAATCCTGAATGTAGAGTGTTTGGGGAGGGGGGGGGGGGGGGGGGGGGAAGGGGCACAAATGCTAGGTAATAAACACTACGTGGAGATAGAGCCCGAAGAGAGAGAAGAACAGTTGGACTGACAAAGGAATGGTTAATGATCAGCCTGTGAGAATGAATAGCTGTTAGTGGACAATTCGTGACTAGCGATGAATGGTGTGTATTAGCAGACTATGTGATAACAAGGTCTGGTGTGTGGGGGTGGGGGTAAGGACAAGCCCTAAAATTGTTGAATTCGATATTGAGTCCAGAAGGCTGTAGAGTTTCCAAGTGGAAAATGAGACCATGTTCTTCCAGCTTGTGTTGAACTGCACTGCAGCAAGCCTGAGACAGAGATGTCAGCTAGGGAACATGGTGGTGTGTTGAAGTGGAAGATTAGGGTCTTTTTTGTGGACAAAACATAAATGTTCTGCAAAGCAGCACCCAGGCTATGCTTCATTTCCCCCCAATGTAGAGGAAATCATATTGTGAGCAGCGAATGCAATAATCATGATTCAGGGAGGTCAAAAAAATCACATGACACCAGGTTATAGTTCAATCAGTTTATTTGAAAACACTAGCTTTTGGAGTGCTGCTTGTTCATCAAGTAGTAGTGAGAGAGGAAGACTTGGACACAATTCTCTCAATGACACTTGATGAAGGAGCAGCACTCCAAAAGCTAGCATTTTCAAATAAACCTATTGGACTATAACCTGGTGTTGAGATTTTTCACCTTATCTAAATCAGTCCAATACCAACACTTCCACATGATAGATTGAGTGAAGTGCAGGTAAATTACTGCTTCACCTGGAAGGTGTGTTTGGGCCCTTGGATACTGAGGAGGGTGGATGTAAATTGGCAGCAGAGTAGGCATTCAAATATCATGGCAGCACACAGGGGATCCTCCCAAGTCAGTACCTTTGAAATCCTTGCTACTATTTTGCTTCAGTGTATGGTAACCCTGACTGCCATCACCCTTTTCAAGGAGCTGTGTGTTTCTGACTCCCACCTTCAGTTACTACTATAACTGGGTGCTAAATCCACCCCTAGCCAGTCATTTATATTTCAAAATCATGCTATGTCACTGATGCTATTGGAACCTGATGTCAGTACACAGAACTGATCCAAGTGTCAAATTCCTGACTTCAGATTGTAAATGCTGCTCCCTGCCTCCTCGGACTGGTTGATTCCGGTCTAGAAGATGCACATTCTTAAACAAAAGTGGACTAAATGTGTTCTGGCACTAACACTCTTGGAAAACTTTTTTTTCTGTCATGTCCCTTTCAAGGTCATTTACAAAGGGTGTCTATTTACATAGCACAACAGTTGTTCAGCTTTACTTACCTAAAAATTAAGACAATGCGCCAGCTCCTCACCAGAGAGTGGCTGTACACTGATAACAGTGCACTAGTATTCCATACTGAGGGACATCTTAGTAACTCACGTCTACTTGTTTTTGAGGAAGTTCTGAGGAAGGGTCACCCGACCCAAAACGTTAACTGATTTCCCCTCACAGATGCTGCCAGACCTGCTAAGCTTTTCCAGTGACTTCTGTTTTTAAATTGGTGAAAATTAATCAAGCTGGTATTCTCAGTACACTCTTCTAGAGACTTGGACAATGCATGCTTAGAAGAAAAAGCTGAATAGTTTCCACCTATCTGCTCTTCAAAAATTCTGATAATGGAATGACCATGGAATTATAAAACAAATTGTAACATAAAACCCTCATTCTGGAAGCTCTTGTCTAGCACAAACCCATTTTCCAGTACTTTGTCCAGAGTCTTAATATGGAATTCAAGTGCACATCCAAGAGTTTTTATATGAGATCTTCAGCACCATACTTTCAGGTGTGATATAGACACCTGTCACCATCTGGGTGAACAATCTCCATTCTCCTTAAATGGGAAAATAAATAAAGGGGATATGGATAGGATAAATAGATAAGGTCTTTTCCTTGAGGTAGGAGAATCCAGAACTACAGGGCATAGGTTTAGGGTGAGAAGGGAAAATGTTTTTAAAAAGAACCTAAGGGGCAATGTTTTCATGCAGCATATGGAATGAACTGCCAGAGGAAGGTGTGGAGGCTGAACAATTACAACATTTAAAAAGGCATCTGGATGAGTGAATGAATAGGAAGGATTTAGGAGGGGTATGAGCCAAATGCGACTACATACATCATTATTTTCCAATCCTTCGATGAATTCCTGTTTTCTCTACTGAGAGCATATTATTTCTGTAATGTGGTGACCAAACAATAAACGATTCTCTATCTGTGTTCTGACTAGTGACTTCACAATTCTAGTATAACCTCCACACCCTTATATTCTGTCTCAGCTATTAAGGTGAAGTATCCTGTTTGCCTTCTTAATCACTATTTATCCTACGACCTTCAGGGATCTTTCTATTCCTCAACATTTATCAAATGCCTTCTTCCATTTATTGTGTATTTCTTTGCCTTATCTGCCATGCAGAAATGCACTTCTCTAGACTGCATTTCACTCACCACTTTTCTTCCCATCTGCAGGCTACATCTTTCCCCATCAAAAAAAAAGTCTCTATTTTGTTTGGGTATTAAAGGGTTGGGTGGCAATAGATTAAAAGGCATTTCTTTGCATGGAGTTTGTGTTGCTAAGTCTGGACTATATGTTTGACAGTAAGAGACATACAGCATGGAAACGGACCCAACTCATCTATGCCAACCAAATATCCTAACCCAATCTAGTTCCATTTGCCAGCACTTGGCCCATATCTCTCTAAACCCTTCCTATTCATATACCTATCCAGATGCCTTTTAAATGTCGTAATTGTACCAGCTGCTACCACTTCCTCTGGCAGCTCATTCCATACACGCACCATCCTCGGAGAAAAAAGTTACCCCTTGGATCTCTTTTATACCTTTCCCCTCTCACCCTAAACCTATGCCCTCTAGTTCTGGACTGGCCACCCCAGGGAAAAGACTTTGTCTATTTATCCTTCCGTGGCCCTCATGATTTTCTAAACTTCTATAGGGCCACCCATCAGCCTCTGACACTCCCAGGAAAACAGCCCTAGTCTATTCAGCCTCGCCCTAGCTCAATCCTCCAACCTGGCAACATCCTTGTAAATCTTTTCTGAACCCTTCCAAGTTTCACAACATCCTTCCAATCGAAAGGAGACTAGAATTGCACGTAATATTCCAAAAATGGCCTAACCAATGTCCTGTACAGCTGTAACATGACCTCCCTATTCTCATACTCAATGCTCTCACCAATAAAGCAAAGCATACCAAATGCCTTCTTCACTATCCTATCTACCTGCGACTCCACTTTCAAGGAACTATGAACCTGCGCTCCAAGGTCTTTGTTCAGCGACACTTTCCAGAATATTACCATTAAGTCCTGTAACTTAGGCAAATTTGCAAGTTTTGCAACAGGAGAGGCACACTGTATAGTGTCACTGAGAAAAAAGGGTAGTAATTTAAAACAAAATGCCATTATTATAGCTAATAGAAAAGTAGTCACAATCTATTATTTCTGAATGTAATGACAGTCGTAACAACAGAAGTAGTGTTGAATGGTGAAACTGAAATTAATGGAAAATCCCTTTTAAAAGCCAAGTATTATTAAACTGAGTTCAGGTTACATTATTGAAGCATGTAAATGAATGAACACATCAGATATATTATTGCCTTGTAACATATCCTAAACCCAGACAATACTCTACATTTGACCCAACTATTGTTGTGTTACAACAAATTGCTTTTGAGTGAAGTAACCTGTAACCAAATTCCTGTGCGGTCAACAGTAAACAACTGGCTGTACTTTTTGAATAGTTTCAGGCTATTGAGCTCAATAGCGTCATCGTCAAAATAATAAATCATTGCCCTCCCCTATTTCCTCCACTCAAACAAAAGTTGTAACAATACCAGACCTCTTCCCTTACTAATGAACTTTGTCTTCAGTTCTAATGCCAGTTCATAAAGACTTATGAAAGAGTCCAACTACTAATTGATTTCATTAACGGTATTGACTTAGAAAGTCTTAATGATTAGACCTGTTAGCAATTGAGCACTTCTTGATGCAGTACTTCAGTTACTTTTCTACAAATTGTATTTGTTAAATATAAATTAATTGTGCAGTTTTATCTTTGCTTGTTCTGAGAGCAAGGCAAGAGCTCCACCAGATGGATGAAAAATATTGTTACTCGGACACCAAAATAACAGAAGGAAATATTCAACAGGTCAATCAGCATCTATGAAGAGTACTGCAGAGTTAATATTTCAGACATGGAGCTGATAAAATAGTTAATTTTTAAACTGTTCTAGCTTCCAACATCTTTCATTTTTATTTTCCATTTGTAGCAGCAGCAACCATTTGCTTTTTGTTCAGCATTGAAATATAGTGTTGAGGAGGAGGAGGAATTTGGTGCTTATCATGGACAAGAGAAATATAAAGCCATTTATTGCAACTTAAATGTTTATTGAATCTAAATTATTTCTAATAATTGGTTGCTTAACAAAAATTGTTTCAGTTATAAATTACTTACAAATCATAGTCAAGCCAGCAATATGTATTAACAAGGTATTGTTTACTGTATATTACCAACCGGTTATAGTTTATATTAATATAACAGATACTGTTACAGGGTCCTTAAGGAGTATCAAATGTTAGATCCACTTCCGAAATCCTAAGCTGTTTAGCTCCAGTCCAGATGACAGAATTTTGGACAGTGGTGCTTCTGGCACTCTGAAATATAACCCTTTCAGACTCATACACTATTACACATTAAGAGAAACTTATTAAACATCCTGTCAGCCTGTCATGGTTATGCTGAGATAATAGTTCTGGTTTTGGTTAACAATGTTGCTTTTGAAACTTAAAAAGCTCTGCACCTGGTGCTCTAAATAGCGTGACAAACAATCACCTTGTAGAAATGAGGCACCATTCTGTTTTGTCAGTCTTAGGTAATGCGGCTAGATTTTTTAAAAAAAGTCGCAACTGTAGCCATTATGAATACTTGGCTGGAATCTAAAAGCTATTAATGGCTTTATCTTGGTTTATTGATCCAAAAGCAAATTAAAATTTTAAAGACGCATTAATAATGGAATGTCGTTTCATTATAAACGTAATAACCACTGAAACGATTACCTTGTTTTTGCACTGAAGTAGATTTTATGTTTCCTTGTAGTTTTATGAATCATTTCTTCCCAATAAATGTAATAACCTCCATTGCTGATGCATGACAAAGGATACTATATTGTGCATACTGTGGTGGGGGGGGGGGGGAGGTGGTTTGGGAGGAAGAGTAGTTTTGGAAGATGCATGGTAGCATGAAATGGCATGAGGAATCTGATGGGAAATGGTTGTGACAAACTTGTAACTTGTATTTACATTAATAATCCCAATTTTACTGTCCTTCAAGCTGTATCTTTACATCATTATTTACAACCTAAACAAATTTGTAAAGAATTCATGGGGACCATCACATTTAAAAGGAAAATAAATAAATGCAATTGTACCTTTTTTTTCCTGAGCAACCAGAGTGAAGGCCGCTGTCTTGGGATGTCAGCAAAATTAAGCATGTTTTAAAAAGCAGCTAAAGATTAGCTAGGTTTTAAAAACAGAACAGCAATATTGAAACAATGCATTCAACTGTTTTAACAACTTCAGTGAGAAAAGTTATAAAATTCTAACAAAATGAATACCTCTTGGCTGATTCATTTTGTAATGAAATTATAAAACACATGGCTTGGATTGAAAGCAAATAGTATTACTTTGGATTTGGATACAGAATGGTTTCAAACTCCTGCAGTTCTCCTCCATTATGAGGAAAATAGGTTAGCTTTATTTACAAACAAAAACAGAAGTTGCTGGCAGGTCTGGCAGCATCTGTGAAGAGAAATCAAAGTTAATGTTTTGAGTCTGGTAACCCTTCCACAGAACAGCACCCACAGTTCTTTGGGTTTTTATTTACAGGCAGGCAGGTTTTCACAATACTCCACAGAAAGTTGGTGACATCACTTTCTTAAATGCTTTACATGACAATCCTGAAAAGGATAAGTAGGGTTTATAATCACTTTTATGCAAGGCACAAAAACTAGCTACCCAATCTCTGAAAATTACTGAAGTGGCGAAATTATGGTTTTCATCCAAATGGAATTTCTCAAAGTGTGGCACCAATGTGATTTGAAATAACTAATATTCAAAATTATCCCATTTCTGAGTACAGAAGATTATTCCAAAGGAACCAGAGCAAACTTTCCGAAATAAAGAATCCCCATTGAATACTAAATGTTTTCTTAGACTTTTTCCTACCTGCTTGACCAACCTTACTTTGACCTTCAAATATACTTCAATTACATTCAACAAGAATCACCTATTTGATTAATTTTCAGTTACTAAAGTGGTGTGCTTGGCTGTTGAAAAGCAATTGGCCATTTATATTGGATCTGGGTGAGCAACACAAGCATCTATAGCAGATTTCAAATTATTTCTCTCATTTTTCACCTCCCACAGACATGTATTATGACATAATCCCTTTTGACATCTCATGGTCACTGTTCATGATTAGCATGATAACCTGTTGCCAATGTACTTCAAGCTATTCTAACTTCAACCTTCATACCTTTTCCAGAATAAAATGAGAACAAAGGAATTTAACTGAAAACAATGGACTGTTATGAATAACTTTACAGCATGCATGGATTTATTGCTAAAAGCTTTTAAAGTTATTCATGTGATACTTGTTTGCTTGTACTTACAGGCCACATTTTTCACTTTTTCTTCATTAACTATCCAAAATGATTGAATATATAAGGATGTGTCCCAGTTTACATTTTACATGCTCCTCTCCAAAGATTTATTTTTCATTTACAGGATTTATCAGCCTGAAAACTGAACATCAGCAGTTTTTTTTGACAAGTGTAATTATATTCTTTTCCAATAACCACACACTAATTGTCTTCCAAGAGTTATTTTAATAGCAACGGAGAGAAAAACTTTGCCCTATAAGCCCCTTCCTTGCCCAAGGACATTCTTGTATAGCTGCAACACTGGTATATACTGAACAGGTGAAATATTGGAAAGGGATTTCCTGTCCACATTGAACAGGACAAACCCAATCTGGCCAATACTGATCCCTCAGTTTATTGTCAATGATCAGAAAATTCATGGAAAGTGGGGTCAGTGCTATCAACGTGTCTACTCACCAATCCTCAGTTTGGATTCTACCAGAACTTCAACTTCAGACTTCATTGTGGACTTGTCCAAACAAGAACAGTAGAGCTGAACTACAGAGTTAAGGTGACAGTATCTGTTGTTGACATGAAGATATTTTTGTCTGAACATGCATTAAGGAGCTATGCATATGTGGAGAAGGTGGGAAAGTAGAGTTAAATTCAATGATCACCCATGATTATACTGAATGGTGGAACAGGCTCAAAAGATCATATGGTCAGCTCTTGCACCTATGTTAAAATTGAACTCATTGGGAAACAGGGAAACCCCACTGCATCACTATAGGAGCACTTCAGAGTAGATTTTTTAAAACATTAATCTACTCAAGTGTTATTATACATCCTCTGGAGCATGTGGAACTTGAGCCTAGGTACTCCTGACAGAGGTAGAAACACTAGCGCTGCATCATAAGGGCCCAATACTTGTATAGTGTTCTGGGTCACCACTGACTAGAAGCTTACACCAGTCAGAAATACTGTGGCTACAAGAACAGGTCCAATGAGTAATTTACCTACTCTCTCCAAAGCCTGTCCACAAGGCATTGTTGAGTGTGGCCATTCTTCACTGAGTGAGTTCAGCTCCAACAGCACAACTGAAACTTAGCACCATCCAAAGCAAAATAGCCCACTGATTAGAACCCATGAGCAAGTTAAACATAAATTATTTACATGTTAAGACTCTGAATAGTTTACTTTAATATAATGAGGGAGATTTTCAATGGCAAAGAGAAAACAGATTTCCATTTTCCTTTCGGAAAGTATAGGGACAAGCATGTTAACTAATGTGTCATCTCCACGGCTGAGAATAACCTTACTAAAAGTCTACAGGGGAGCATGGGTGATTTTCTCAGTCAACCGTGGACCTTAACATTGGTGATCCATGTCACCAGAGCAACCTGCCATCTGAAGCTAGCAGCTTCTGGATCCTAAAGTCCACTGGACCAGGTCTGTTCCTCAGAAAATACACTGATGGGAAGTGAAGTACTCTATCTCATAGAATAAAATCGCTACAGTGTGGAAACAGGCCCTTCAGCCTAACAAGTCCATAATGACCCTCCAAAAAGTAACCCACCCAGACTCATTCCCCTACCCTATTACTCTACATTTATCCCTGACTAACGTACCTAACCTACACATCCCTGAATACTATGGACAATTTAGCATGGCCAGTTCAGTTAACCTGCACATCTTTGGACTGTGGGAGGAATCCCAAGCACCCAGAGGAAACCCACACAGACACAGGGAGAATGTGCAAACTCCACGCAGACAGTCACCAGAGGGTGAAATCAAACCCAGATCCCTGGCATGCGAGGCAGCAGTGCTAACCACTGAGGCACTGTACTTTTCTCATGACATGGAAGTAGGGGCGGGGCTGGTCAGGACTACCTTTTGCCATGGTTTCTTACCCACTGGGGAAGTAGGTAATTAAAGACAGTGAGCGGAGGTTTGCTATCTCCATTAATTGATGATTTAAGGACCTTGATTGTTAGTGGGTTGAGAAAGTTGTCCATGGACCTTCTTGTTCAGATGATTGTCAGAGAGGTCAGAAAAGGGTGAAAATCTCTCAGTGCCAACTCACCCTTCTAAATCACGTGGAGGGAGGGAAAAACTGCACAAAGACAGGGATCACACTATTGCACCTGATGTGGAATAAGGTGAAAATCCTTTTCAGGTTCTGCCTCATTTAAATTTGATGGACTGGATGTCAGCACAAAGTGTATCCATTGGAAATATGATTTTAGTTCCTTGTGTCATGTATGTTTTAAATAGAGGGGAGTCCTCATTGTAGGTGGCTGTCTCTTTAAAAAGCAAGATGTCAGCCAAGAGCAGCAAGATTTTGCTAACAATTTTGGATAGGCTCCCTGGTGACCCGAAAGATGTGATTCAAAAGAGGATGTAATCATAGATTATTCTTTTTAGTTTGTAACAGTCATGATGTCTTGTTAATTTCAGATATATCCTAAGCCTTCACAGTTATTACAAGCTGCCTTGTGATTTATGAAATCATCTTGATGATATGTGGTTGTGTGAAATTTCATTTGAGATTTAAAGTGGTTCCTGCTGTTCCATACATTTTCATTGCAGCTGTAAAGATAGGACCAATTTTCAACCAGTTTTATCCAGTCAAAGTTCTGGAATGTTATAGCAAGAAAGACTGTCCAAAATAATGGTTAAGATGTTTAGCAGTTATGTTCGATTGATTCCATTATGTTACAAGTATCGGAATCAAAAATCATTTTACTCTAAATGTGGAGTATCTTGAAAGCTTTGTTGTTATTCATCGTCACCAACAAAGTCATTGAGCCTCAAGAGAATAAAGCACCATTTTCAGGCTGCAGACAAATGATTGCGTTGAGAAAATGTTGTCTTCCAATTCAGACAAAAGTGCATTATTTATCAGCTAAGATGGCAGCCAGAAAACTTGCTTACAAGGTGATGACATTTGTGTTTTGCAAAGCACACACAATAATTAAACTCAAAACAATTGAATTATTTACACATTAACACGCTCCCTCCCCACACTTCACACAAACACATACATGCCCAGAGTAAGCATAAATCACAGCCCCTCCATTGATGAGTACCATGTCTTTCATGCATCACCAATGACCACCTTCACCAGTGTCGAAATATTTCAGCAAGCAAACTTTCCTCGTAACTGAGACACTCTTCTTCCTGCAACAATTTTAAATAAATGATAATGTATCAAATGCTCAAAAGCGAAGCAAACATACCCTTCTGTTGCTGGATTTTCACACATGCACAAGTACTTGAAAACTATGCATGCATCAATGCATACAAACAAACAACTTGAAGGATCCACACATTTCAGATCCTCAGCACAAACGTGAATAATAAAACAACGCTTTTAAAAATTTCCTGCATTTGGATTAAACTCTTTGCTGTTGAGCACATTTGATATAAAAACAGTTACTTTGCTGATTGACAATATATTACAAAACAAACATTAAAAGGATATTGTTATGGCCACTGTCCTTTACTGCAGTGTTTGTTTGAATCTGCAGAGTTTAAATAATGAGAGGGAAGGCGAGGGGGCTGCAGATACTGGAGAGAGTCAGTCAATAAGTATGGAAAAGCACAGCAGGTCAGAAAGCATTCGAGGAACAGGAGACCGACAGATTGATAAATGCTGGTTGGGAATGATAATGATAGGTCAGAGGGGAGAGTGGAGTGGATAGGTGGGAAGGAAGATGGAGAGGTAGGACAGTTCAAGAGGTTGCTGCTGAGTTGGAGGGCTGGCTTTGGATTGAAGAGGTGGAGGGGGAGAAGGAAATTAATGAAGTTGACATTGATGCCGTGTGTTGGAGGGTATCAAGGCGGAAGAATTGGCTTTCTTCCTCTAGTCATTGGGTGGCTTGGATTTGTCAGTGGAGGTGGCCCAGGACTTGCATGTTCTTAGCAGATTGGGAGGGGGAGTTGAAGTGGTTGGCCACAGGGCAGTGGGGCTGTCTGGTGCATGTCACCCAGAGATGCTCCCTAAAATATTCTGTGACTGGGGGGGTGGGGGGGTGGGGGGGCTGTCTCCCCAGTGTAGAGGAGAGCACATCGAGAGCAATGGACACAGCAATGAGGTGTTCAGATGTACAGGAAAATCTCTGCTGGATGTGAAAGTATCCTTTGGGGCCTTGGACAGAGGCGGAGGCGGGGAGGGGAGGGTAAGGGGAGTAGAGGGTAGGTTGGTGGGGCGCAGAGACCGAATGAGGGAATCATGAAGGGAATGGTCTCTGCAGAATGTAGATAGGGGTGGGGAGGGAAATATATCCCTGGTGGTGAGGTCTGACTGTAGGTGGTGATGGATAATGCACTGTATCTGGAGATTAGTGGAGTGGAAGGAGTGGGGTTCAAGGGCAAACATGGGGGAAATGGAGGAGATGTGCTAGAGGGCATTGATGATCATGTGGGAGGGAAATTGTAGTCTTTCAAATAGGAGGCCATCTGGGATGTCACTGTAAGAACACATATAACCTCAGTAATTTAGCTCCTATTGTCATTCACAATTTGTATTAATCTTTGGATTTGGCAATTGGAAGCACACGTACAAATACATGAGGAAATTAATAAACTTGTGGAAGTGGTTATATTTGGTAAATTAGTTTCAATATATGTAAAATGTGTTAAGCAATACATTTTGGTAGGAAGGAATAAAGAATTCACATACTTCTTGGATATGTCCAAATGGTGTAATGAAGTAGAGATCAGTGTATAAAGATATAAATGTCACTGAAAAGAAATAATGCAGATGTTTAAGACCATTAAAAATAGGCACTGGATTTCATGGAAAGATAGAGTCGCTCAATTTTTCTGGAACTGTAATGAGACAACAATTCAAATTCAATTCATATTCCTGTTCTCCATACTAAGAATACAGAAATGCTGGAGTTAGTGCAAAAAAAATTCTCAAGGACGTTAGCATACATGAGAGAATATATGCCGAACAAGTTGGGGTCTCGCTAGAGAAAAGAAAGCTGACAGGTGATCTGGTACTGGTCTTTACGATTTCCAAGAAAACATGCCAAATAATGGTTTTTAATCCATTTATATAAAAACTAAACTTAAAAAAAGACTAAAAAAAGTGACTTGAGATCACAGCCAAAGACGATAATTACATTTGAATTACTATTGTATATCTTTGCCCAAAATATATGAAAACTCATAAGTCATATGACACCAAGTTATGGTTTATTTGAAATGACAAGCTCTTGGACTGCTGCTTCTTTGTCAGGTGGTGAAGTGCAAGGAACCACACAGGCACATAATTTATAGGCAGAGATAATGGCAAGATAATTCCAGGTAATTAAAAGTGTCAAAAGATAAGTACAAATAGTGTGAGTGGAGTGTCGACAGGCTGAAAAAGTCCACACAGGTGATCAAAAGTATCAAACTTTGTGAGTAAAGTGTCAACAGCAAGTGAAGGGATGACCTATGATCCAATGAATTAAGACAGGAGATAATTACAAAAAACCCAATTCATCCTGGAAAGCTCACCAGTCACTCCTCAAAGATCAATTACAGGAGTGATCAAACAGTAAGGTATATGGGGTAAACATTTTGTGAGGAGCTGCTCTTCCAATCACAAATTCTCACTGATGAAAGTTATTCCAGTCCCTCCAATCAGAATTTTCCTTTACCTGCCCTTATCTCAATAATTAGATTCTGTGATTGAGAAGCAGCAAGGATGGAAGAGAGAATCTGCAATTGAACGAGCTAGAGGGATTATACTTTGGCAGGTCCTAGGTTTGTCATGCAACAGCATTCAGATGCTAGAGTATTGGGCTTTTCAGTGAGGGATATACAGAGTGGCATTGAGGCTGCTCCTGAAAGTGGCAGCAGACAAAAAACTACAGATAGGTAAAAACAATGACTGCAATTGCTGGAAACCAGATTCTGGATTAGTGGTGCTGGAAGACCACAGCAGTTCAGGCAGCATCCAAGAAGCATCAAAATTGACGTTTCGGGCAAAAGCCCTTCATTCCTGATGAAGAGCTTTTGCCCGAAACGTCAATTTCGCTGCTCCTTGGATGCTGCCTGAACTGCTGTGCTCTTCCAGCACCACTAATCCAGAAAAAAAACTACAGATGCCCGAATCCAAAGTAGACAGGTAAGATGCTAGAAGAACACAGTAAGCCAGGCATCATCAGGAGGTGGAGAAGTCAACATTTCAGGGCCTGAAGGGTTACACCTGAAACAAAAATGTCTACACCTCCTGATGCTGCCTGGCTTGCTGGCAGGAGGCTGGAAGAACACAGCAAGTTAGCTGGGCAGGCATAGTGGGTGGATGTGTGTGGGGGAGTTAGCACCAAGGTTTGAATGATGAAAGAAAAATAGGGCTCAAGTTGTGGAAGGGAAGCAGGGCCCTAGTGTAGGGGTGACAAAGACAAGGGGTCAGGGCAGTGAGATCACAATTAGCTGCTTAAATGTTCTTGCTAAAGAATGGATAAAGTTTCCTGAAAATAGGAAAAACCTATTAATATTGTATTAATTGACATACAAAAGAAACCAAGCCTTTCTTACCTCTGATGTTTTCAAGTATGCTAATGCTTAATTTAACTCTGGTGTAGAAGAGTTCGAAATTTCCTCCAAAGGTACCTTTAAAATGCTTGACAAGCCTTGAAATTACAACCGACGTCCCGTCCCCCTTTATTTAGTAGTGCCACCATACACTGGCTGTAGTTAGGTCAGGATCAGGGTCAATCTTCAAAAGGAGATTCTAATCTCTTGGTTATATTGGTCAGCCAAGGCTTTCCTGATTGGGGCTGTTAACCTAGGCCAAATCAAGAACCTCAGTTAATGAGATCAACCTGGTCCAAATCACTACACCACTCCCGATCCCAAGTCCAGGGACATAGGCCTGGTCTTTCCCTTAATTTCTTTTGCAACCATTACAGCCCAGGTCCATTTCTTCCAACTCAGACACCGGCAGCATGTACCTGACAATAGCCAGTCTCTTGCATTTTGTAGGTCTGAGAAGAGTCTACTATTCTTCCAGCAGCAACGGTATCAAGGCTGTATTTATTTCAAACTCATGTTTCCTCTACACTAGATGGAAGGGGAGCATCTGCAGCTTCAGCCAAAACTTGTGGCTGTTCTGAGGCACCAGATATGTTTTT